>NC_003282.8:11873457-12497943 GCF_000002985.6 Caenorhabditis elegans | reverse complement strand
CTCCCTCTTCTATGTACATATTTTTGTGGAATTTTTCAAACTTTATTAAGATGCATCTATACTAAAAATGTGCTGCTGAAATAAAAACACATTTTAAACTTATGGAATCCTCTCTCTTTGTAGACTTGGTGTCACAGTGATTGATTCTTTCCGTTTTTGAAATGCTGGATGAGTTAAATAGAGCATCCATGGAACTACACATGTCTCGAGATCATATCCATATGGACGGAAGAACGAACTATATGTCATCAGAGTGAAATTAATTATAAAAGTTCCCTGAAAAAAAGGTAAATTCCAGATTTTCGGTTGGTTCAAGCTTGCCTGAAATATAAAATTCACAATATATGTTAGGATCATTGAACCTGAAGTCAGTGTCAGTGAGATCTCAGCTCTGCGATATCTTGAACTTTGATTCACGTTGGAGTTGCTGAAAAGAGACGGATCATAGAATGGTAAGTGAAGGATAATCATCCATGTAATTCAAAATAATTGTGCTCACCCACGAGAAGTCCCTTTCAAGTTCTGAATTTTCTGATAAAGCTTGAAGTTACAAATTAGAAATATTATAAGCCACAAAACAGAATTTATCACTTCAAATGGAGAGTTTTTGAGCTGAAAATATGAAATAAATGCAGACGTGTAAAGTCAACCTACATCGTGCCAAGACCCATAAAAGTGTATAAAAGCACAACCAAATGGATATGGTTTCCATAATTGTCGGCAGACCCCTAAAGCTGGTATCATGTGGAGTATGAAGAATATAGGGTAGATGTGAATGAATGGAATACTATAGGCAAGTATTTTCGAGTTGATCTAAATTCTCAACTAATAAAGTATTAGACTAGAATCGCAACGAACCTCTCGATGACTTTGTGGATACTGAATCGGGGTTATTCGTACTACAATCAACAAAACCGGGTAGATCATTAAAGTATAGGCGAAATATATTTGGGATGTGAATACGATTGTTAGAATATGATTTGCTGGTTGCTGTTGACACCATTTAGTCAGAATTCCAGTTGTGGGGAGCCGGACAATCAGAACGTCGGACAGGAAGAAGCAGAGACACTGAAATTCAGATAATTATCTAGCAACTGTGTAATTGCTGAACTGATAAAACTGATACGGGTTCGGAGACAATCTTCAAAATCTGAGATTGTGTTACTGAATATAAAATTACAAACGCTATCAGAAATCCCTCTTGCAAATTCTCATGAATTTCCTTCAAGATAAAAAACCTCAGACTAATCACGGCTTGCCCCTCATTTTTGAACCAATGATCTATTCCGCGCGCTGATTCTTCAAAGAATGGGCGGAGCTAAACTCTGATTGGTCGGAAGTTATCATATCGAAAGAATTTTGAATTTGTGGATCAGAAGACCTTTTTCTTCAATTTTTAATAATTATTGGATAATGTAATTTGAACAAAAGTTACCAAGATGTGAACTCATGTTAATTTCGTGTTTTTGACAATTATAGGTGTAAAATCTTACCGAAAGCTGTGAAAGTATAATAACCAAGAAAACACTTTTATTGACAATCTCATCATTATTCCGTAGTCCTTTTACAATATAAACTTGAATAATTCGGAAAATAACAAAGCAAGTGGGAATAATATAAATAAATGGAATAATATTCAATAGTACGGGAATAGTAAAGGGGTCAAATTGATAATTCGAATAATTGGAATTCAAGTTGATTATAATTCCTGGACTAGAGTCACTCGATTCATTCATTGTAACTTCAAAAAGTCGAGAGATATGAAATGGAATGGAATGAATATAAAAAATTCTGAATGAATTGAATTAGAGACTAGGCTCGGTTTAGTTGGAGAAAAACATTCACAAATTTGTGAAAAAAAATTCTAGCCGAACAGCAGCTGAGCAACCCTGACTCATTTTTGATTTCATAAGCTAGGCAAAACGAAAACACGGGAAAAATAAATTTCAATTAATCGGATTGGCAGACTATCAGAAATTACATTTTTCCATGGATAACAAATTTAAATATGGAAGTTATATTGATTTTAATTGAATACAAAACACCCAAAATTGACTGAAATTCCAGTTTTATTTTAGCTGCCAATAAATAAAAACTCCAATTTTCCAAAAATTAATTTCCTCACAACCAAACACCCAAATTTTTCTGAACTTCACAAATTCACTCAAATATGTCTGAACAATAATATAAACACAAAAAATTGTTAGCCCCCGTTCAAAAATGGACTGAAATTTCAGTTTTAGTTTATCTGCAAATACATAAAACTCCAATTTCTCTAAACAATTTCCATCGATAAGAATTAACAATTTAATGAATGGAAATTATTTAGATTTGGTTTTGATTTCAAATATAATCAAAATGACTTCCAAGGATGAGAGTTGAAAGTTACTGTAGCGCAAAAGTTTCTCTCGTGCCAGGACCCATGTCTGAAAATTCGCCTGACACAATTGAATAATATATCATATATATTGGATAATCATATCATATATATTGGATCATATCATGTATATATGATATGATACATCATACATGATAATATCATACATCATATCATATATATTGGATAATTGAATAACTAATCTTTTTGAGGGCAATTTCCATCTTGCCAATTTCTTTTTTATATAAAATTGAATAGTAGTCCACTTGCAGGTTTTGAAAAATGACACACGATTCATTTGGCAAGATTTAAGACTTTAAAAGGAAACAAAAAATCTAGAAGATCAACAAAAAAGGACATATAGAGGCAAAATATTTACAGAAACATTCTATTAAAAATTCAATAGTTACTATTCATAGCAATCTTTTACATCGATGTAGCTGGATACATGTTCCGTTTGAGTGAAGTAGCTGGTTTTGCCCCGCCTCGTCCGCTTGTCTTGCCACGTGCCGATGGAGCAGTTGCGCGTGGCTTCTTCGTTGCTCGACCGGAGGAAAAGCTGAAAAATTCATGTTTTATATAGGTTTCATCTAGATGTGATTACCCAGAAAATGCCCTCTTCTTTCCTCTTCCCCTGCATCCTCCTCCTCCTCCAAGTGGCTTCATGTAGGGTACAGATGGAAAACCTGGATCCGATTGTAATGTGGCGAAACCACCCATCACAATTTCTCCGCTTTTCAATTTGTCAAGCTGGTTTCGCATTTCTTCTTCCTCTCGTTCTGAAATGTTTTATTTTTATTTTAAATTTCAATAAAAACTGAAAATAACATACCATCAACCTGTTTCCAGTAAGTTGCTAGAAGCTCCATGATTAGACGGCCATACCTGAAATATTGATTTATCAAAATTAGACTTCGGGTAAATAAACTACTTTGTAACTTTAATCTGGGTCATGGAATCAATTCTCAAAAGATCCGAATTCGTCCGTGGAAGAAGAGCAGCGATTTGTTCGATTCCTTCTCGGGACACAATTGAATAAGGACCGGATAATCCAGAACTCTCGGCAACTGCAGTAATAAGATGAGTCAAATCTTGAAGACATCTCGTAAAAACATCTCCATGTTTAACCATATGACGTTCTTTTAGTGCCTGGGCTTCTGAGACGATATTCATATTGGATAATTCGATGAGGCCAGCATTCTTTCGCTTTCTTTCACAAGTGACAATGTGGAGATAGACCTGTAGAAAGTATGTGTGTTAAAGTTGAAACATACCGGAATGTGGAGATTATAAAATATTCCCCATATTTTAAAAAGGAGAGACACATTTCAAAACTTACTTTTGCAGTTTTTTTTCCATTTGCTAAATCTCGTCCAGCTTCCGTCAGCTCTGCATACGCAAAAACTGCAGCTGCCTGATTTGGAACCGAATATAGCCGTTCGTGTATATATCCTTCAATAACCAGCTTTCGAACAAATCTCAATGCATCCTGCTCTGACATTCCTTGACCTTTCGAGTAGAACGGAAGTTTTGTGTGTCCTAGACGCATAGCTTGTTCCTGAGACTTTTTGATGAGAGCACCGCGATAAAGTTCGGATATGTATCTGGAAAAGAGATTTATGAATTTTATATATCTTCATTTCACAAGATTTCCTTATTACACTGATTTATTCGGATGGGTCCTGGCGCTCAAAAAAAGTTACGGTAGTTTATTTTTTTTGTAGTTGCTTTCTAGTTCAATTCCCTGGCATTTTTAAATAAAATTACTCTGTTTAGCGAATTTGGTCGAAAAAAATTTTCAAATTAATTTTCAAAGTACATAAACGGGGAAGCATCCGCAAAAATTGGAAAAATATAGTATCATAAACCCTTTTTCGCGCCGAGACCCAATAAATCCACGCGCCTTTACAAAGGCATGTCAAAATCTTGTAAAATTACGATAAATTATTACTTTAACGTAGCTTTCTGCATACGTGGTAAGCATTTCAAAATAGACAATGCATCAGTAGAAACATCGAAAAGACGAATGGCTTCAGCATTCTTCCGTTGCCTTTCACAAATGTCACAAGGAGTTTTGCTATTTCGACACGATTGTTCATCATAGACCTGAGAAAATTAAAATTATGAATGAACATTTGCTAAAATTGAGAACCTCTCCAAAATGCTCCACGAGCATTTTTCTTCTGCAAACCGATACATTCTCACAGTAAGCGACAACTTGAAGAACATTATTGAGATGCATTGATCGAACGCCAGTCGTAGTGTTTCCCTCTGAAATATTTCGAGAATGTTTCCGGAAATATTATACAATCGCAAAATTCTGTCATTTTTGTGCCAAAAATACGGTATCCGGTCTTTAAAGAGTACTGTAATTCTAAATTTTCGTTTTTGTTGAATTTTCGTCGATTTTCTCACCATTTTTTAAATATTTATGTGCTTTTAATTTTCAATTTTTGTTTTTAACCAATCAGTACGTATTTAATGAAGAATTATGCTAAATTGATTCAAAAAACTCTACTTTTTTAATATACAAATATTTAGAAATCATCAGGAAAAAAATTTGAAATTTCCACGGCAAAGTTTGAAATTACAGTACCCTTTAAAGGCGCACATTCGTTTCTATTTAACAAAGTCGTGGCAAGACCAGGTACCGTATTTTGGGAGCAAACATTCGTGTCTGGATAATATAAGAATCTGTAAAACCTTCAATCATTCGCCTCAATCGAATCGAATCGTGATACGAGTAAAGCATCAAACAATAACTGGGCATTCCATCTCTTCCAGCGCGACCCGTCTCTTGATAGTAACCTTCGATTGATTTTGGCAAACTGTAATGGATCACAAATCGTACATCTGGTTTATCAATCCCCATTCCAAATGCAATTGTCGCACAGATCACGTCGAATTTGTTGGCGATCCAACTTCTTTGAACAGAAACTCGAAGATTGTCATTTAGACCAGCATGATAGACTTCTGCAGAGAGACCTGCCTTGGTGAGCATCATTTGAACCGTTTCACATTCTTTTCTGAAAAATATATTGATAGTAAAAATTACATAATTAATATAAGTATTACCTAGACAAGCAATAAACAATTCCAGATTTTCCTGGATACAATTGTTTCATTTTCTCAACAACATTGATCAGCGATCTTGCTGCTTTCGGGATTAAATCGTATTTCAGATTATCTCGAACAAAGGAGCTGATGAAAAGCTTCGAATTTTGCATTTTCAGATGATCTCTGGCATCAGTCACAATTTTAGGTGTTGCAGTTGCAGTGAGAGCAATTATAGGAACCTGAAAATTAAAAAGTGTATAAAACCAGCAGTATTAAAAAAATATTTAAATTTATTCTCACTGGTGGATTAGCATATTTCTCCCGTAACGAGCTTAATTTCGTGTAGTCCGGCCTGAAATCGTGCCCCCATTGAGAAACACAATGTGCTTCGTCGATGACGAATCTAGCGAGAAGTCCACGACGATGAAGATCGAAGAATACTGAATTGAGACGACCAGAAGCGCTAATCTGAAAATGTATTTTTATTTTTAAACAAATTTCACCTAATTTCGAATTTACCTTCTCCGGTGTTACATATAAAAGTTTTATAGACGGATTTCCTGAGCCGAGTTCAGCATAAATTTTCTCTTGGGCTGGAGCACCGAGGTCGGCGGTTAGAGCTTCACAACCAATCTGAAATTTTTATTTTTACATTTTTTTACTGTTGAAAAAAAAACCACGTGGCGCCACAAAAGTTTACTACTCGTGGAATATTTAACTCACTCCCAACTCCTTCATTTTCATTTTCTGATCCTCAATCAGCGAACGAAGTGGTGATACGACGACAGTAACTCCGGGAAGAATGACAGCTGGCAATTGGTAGCACAAACTTTTTCCCGCGCCAGTTGGCATAAGAACAAAGGTGTCGTGGCCCATTAATGTAGAAAGGATACATTGTTTCTGGCGATGACGGAACTGATTGAATCCAAATTTCGATTTTAATGTGTCATATAGTTCTTTGTTCATATCAGCACCGAGAAGTCCAACTTCATCACTGAATTCTTCACTGTCGTCCTGTAAAAATCCTCGGAATCTGCCGTGCATATCGTGTCTCTGCTGATTTAAAGCGATTTCTGAATCGGACTTTTGCAAACTGGCTAGTGTGTTCTTGGATGGTGGCTGAGCCGGCACGGATTCAAAATCGTCGAAACTATCGTGACCTTCTTCTTCTTCTTCTTCTGGAGCAATATCTCCTGAAACCACTTCTTCCGATGTACTGCCGACGTGGAAATTATCAAAACTATCGTCTAAATCGACAATCGGAGGTTCTTCGTCTAAATCGACAATCGGAGGATCTACTAGCCGCTTTTGTGGACGACTTGGAAATTGTTGATATTCATTGAAACTGTAGTGACCTGAAAAATACAAAATTTATTGTCAATCCATATTTTTAAAATTCTAATTAACATGCCTGGCTCGTAGCTGCTTGAACTTGGACCCGGATTCTCTGATGGTCGATAACGTGGCGGCGAGCTCACCGGTTCGTCAAAACTTGTCGATTCCTGAATACGATTTACTTCTACGGGCGGCTCTTCATCGTGACCATTATCGATATATTCCTCCTCTCTTTCTTCACAAGATGGGTCTCGAATCGAACCGCAACACGAAAATATTGGCGCTTTAAAATTCAAATCGGGTTCAACGAAAGTGTATCCGCCGAATTGAATTGTTCGACGGGGTGGTGCAACTTCGATTTCACGATTTTTTATCATTTATATTCTGAAAACAGACGTTTCGGTTAAGCAAATTGAGGGAAAATAAAGATAAACACAAGGGAAAGCGGATAAAATTTGAAAATAAAATGTTTGCCGCCTTTTGCCGATTTTCTCTGCGTTTCTTCGGCGACTTTTTAGGAGAAAATTCTTTTAATTCAGTTTTTGAAGCTTTAGAATTAAAAAATATTCCGAAAAAACCTTTTGAAACGCAGAAAATTTCAAAATTGAGTGAGAATCTGAAAAAAAAACAAAAACAATAATTTGAATGAGTCGTCACACACGCCTGGAATTCAAAACTCGGAGAATGAAGACTGTCACTTAAGAGGCAGGGATTTTGTGCTTTGGGTTGGCATTATTATTTTTAAACAATTCTAAAAATTGAGACCCGAAGAACTCGGGGGATGCCCAATTGGGGGGATTACCAACTCGGGGGATTGGCCCCGCCCACAGAACCGTGGCTTGCAATACGCCCATTTCTGCAACTGCCGCACGGTTTTAAAACTGTATTTTTCTCAATAGAGCGAGAATTAACAAGAAAAAATAATTTTAAAACCGTGTCCCCCGAGTTGGTAATCCCCCCAATTGGACATCCCCCGAGTTCTTCGGGTCTCTAAAAATTTTTGGAAACTAACATTATTTAAAAAAACGCACAGAGAAGTGTGAACTAAATGACTACGCCCCTTTTCAGGTAGTTGTTTTCCTCAAGATAGCGTGTGCTCTTGTTAAGTATTGGCGGCAAAACCAGAAATTCAAAAATTTAAAACGCTCATTATCCGTCTGAGTTAACTTCTGGGAACTAAAATTAGGTGAAGGCTACATTGTTAGAAATGATCAAAAGATGCAAGTTCTGTGTTTTGAAAGCTGTATTACCAAAATAACTGCATACAATTTAGAGTTTCATCTCAAATTTTCAAGCTTAAGTAGAATTTTTTGGCGCACCAACATTACTTTGAAAATTGCATAAAACATGATAAAATTAATTAAGTAGAGATAACTTTTATGGAATAAGCAAAATCAAATTTGCCACTTTTCAATCTCTGCGGACTTATAGAAAATAAATCGAAACTTTATTATCATGAGTCAGGCCTAAAAATAAATATTCTCTGAACAACTTTCTTCCGAAAAACCGGATGAGTTAGATAGAAGACCCAAGGTGCAACGCAAGTATCCAAATCATTACCAAATGGGCGAAGCATAATGGCCAACGATGTGTAGTTCCAGAAGAAGAAACTGCATATCTAGAAATATGAGATATTGTGAATATATTTAGGGGTTATTTTTTAAAAGAGTTTTGCGGGGTAGCAACGCACGCTCGCGCCTTCAAATGCCTTCGCGAGGGTGAGGCAGTCTAGAAGCGCCTCCGTAACGCCTCCATCAGGTTAAAAGCCTAGTTTTTAGTGTAAATGAAATTCAAACGCTACTTGAATTTCTTGATTTTTCTTGTTTTTTCCAAAATTGTTCTATTTTTCCTCTTTTCCTCTTTACAAAACAAAAATGTGCCTTTCATTCGGAGATCTATGTAAAATTAGAACCACCAACTTTTAATGCTAATTTCAAAATTTCCAAACGAACTATTAGTCTATGTAAATTTTCATTCCTAAAAGTGTAAACTAAAGTTCAAAGTTTTCCCTTGTAAACCATATAATTTACCACAATCATCGCATTTGAAAGATATGAGAATATCATTGAAAATGTTGTGAGACTGAGTGAGACTTCCACTTTATATGAATGCATCGATCTTGTTTGAGCATTCAATAAGCATCTTGATTTTATGAGCAACAATAATAATATAAAGTTGGTTATAATACAACATGTCATCCAGAATAAAGTGTTGAATAGTAGGGAGAAATTGTTGACTAACTGAAATAAAATAGGGTAATCTTATTTGAAAAAAATTGATATTGTCAAAAAAATTGGTTGAATTGAAAATAGTAGTTTGCTGAAAAACTTGTAAAAAACAAAAAACTGAATTTCTGGCTGAAATTTATCTTTTTCCAAAAAATTGGGAAGTATTGCAGGTTTTTTGTTCAATATTTTCTAGTCAATAAAGCATTTTTATACGTTTTTTTCTGTGTATGTGATTGATTTTTTTAACTTAAATTCTAACCCCAAAAAAAGTTCGTTCAATTCTAAAAATGATTGCACCAAACGGGAATGGATAAGCCGCATAGGAACAGTATCCAATTGCTGGAAACATGAAAAATGTAAAAATTATTGGGTACACACATATGAACGGGATAGAAAATCGAAGAAGCTGGCCGTTAAACTGAAAATTGGGATAATTATGGTGTCTAGCTCAAATTGACTCACTTTCTTGTGATTCTTGGGTGAAATTATCAAAATGAGACGCATGATAGACACAAGAAATGGGAAAATCATCGTGGAGTAATTGATATGATATGTGAAAATAGTTAGAATTGTTATGAAACGATTAGGCTCGATACTGGCACACCAACTCGTGAGCAAACCAGATGTTGGTAGACGGAGGTATAAGAAATCGGCGAGAAAAAATAGAAGACACTGGAAATTGAATGACATTCAAGCTGGCCAAAAATGGTTAAAATCTCCAGTCTACAAGGCGAAGTAGGCCTACCTTGTACCTACACGCGTACCTACGGCATTAAGGTAGGCATGCATGTAGGCATGAAAAGTCATGAATAGTTTTCTAAAGTTTTCTTGAAAATAATCGGTCATATTTCTTTTTTTTTAAAGAAAGTTTAGGTTTTTCAAAAATAGTTTGTGTCGTTGAATTTTGAGAATAAGAAGAACTAAATTGAATAAGAAGAACTAAATTGAATCAAATTTGTGTTCTCTGAGAAAATTTGAAGTTCTCGAAGAATTATTTGTCTGAGAAAATCCCATCACAAAATTGAGATCATTCGAATTTCTCTCCATAAAAGAATGTTGCAAGGCATATATAGGCCGCCTCGTAGGCAGGTAGGCTTGAAAATATGTCAACTTTTCCAACCAACTCACCATGCACTGAGAAATACTAATTGCACTCAACAAGTATACATTGTTATTTCTATCTCTAAAGGCATAATACAATTTGACCAATATCCGCAAAATAATGATAATTGTTATGGGAATATAAAGTATTGGAACTAATAGAAAAAGCATAGGAAGTGTGTAAAATGAGAATTCAAAGTTAATAAAAGTCGAATTTCCGTGAATTCCAACATATGAAGAATTTAAAACCGGCGGAAGTGTGAACATTTTTAGGAGACAGGGAAGTTCACAAATGAAAGCCGTGCCGTCGCGAAAAATATATTAATCACAGGTTTAGAAAAGCACATTTTAGAGAAGAAATTGCTCTCGAGTTGCACCTAATATGAGATAATATCCTATAAATAGGTTTAGAGAGCAAGCTAGAAAACCAGATAATTGGCACTTTTTTGATCAAGAAAGATTCGGAGGTTTTTGGCTACTGAAAATGTTATTTGAAAGTTTTTATTCGAGTTTAAAGGTGAGAACTACAATTTGAAAACAAAATATGAAAGGTGGAGTAGCAACAACTATCAAATATTAAGAGAAAACTTTAAAAAGTTTTCTGGATAACCTTGAAATGTTGAAAATTGACCAATTGGTTTTTTGTTAATTGTAAAAACTCTAAACACTTTTGAATTTCTGAAAATGTTATTAAAAGTTGTGGTAATTATCAAATTTACGAGAACATTTTGACGTATTGATGTGGAAGTTTTGTATTTATTTCAAAATAAATACAACACTTCCACAACCTAATACGCCAAAATGTTCTCGTAAATTTGACAATTACCAAAACTTTGAATAAAATTTTCAGAAATTCAAAAATGTTTAGTATTCACGTATTCACCGAGTTGTATTATTTTTGACTATCGGCAAATGCCAAGTTTTCAAATTATCTATAATTTTAAATTTTCGGCCGAATTATAAAATTGCCAAAACTTTGAATTGCCGTCCACCCTGATATGCATATTTTTCATAATATTTCAATCAACTGGTTTCAACTCTATGTTTTTGACCCGATATCACCTTAGAAAGGTTTATTAGATTTTTCTGATAAGAAGTATCCTTTTCCGATTCAGACGAAGAGATAGAGAAACGTGACTGTTGTGTTGTCATCTTTCTTCTCCTTATATATATTTTTTGTTTTTTGTTCATCGGTACAACTAGTTAAATGTCAACATCTTGAAGCACTTTATTTTTTTCAAGTTTTCAAATTCACTACACAACTGCCAAACTTCTATAATTACTTCATTTCTAAATTTTAATTTTCAGATGTCGAGAAAATTTCCGTCTTTCATAGTTGATGCATTTACAACTAAGAGTTTTGCAGGAAATCCTGCAGCAGTTTGTCTTATTCCAGAGGTAATTAGTAATAATTTGGACCATAGTATATGGTTTGTATTTAATTAAAAATAATTGATTTATAATTTCCAATGATGACACTCCATCTTTAATCATTGTTTTAGTTTTATTTCCAGGTTTTTAAAGACCAAGAGTATTTGAAAATCGCTGCCGAATTCAATCTCTCCGAGACAGCATTTCCAGTTCCAATTGGTTCAACTGACTTCAAGACTTGCTCTCAGTTTTCCCTACGCTGGTTTACTCCAAAAACTGAAGTTCCGTTGTGTGGTCACGCAACTCTTGCAACGTCACACGTTCTGTTCAATGAAGTTGGAAATGTGAATAAGGAGATTAAATTCGATACCCAATCCGGAGTTTTGATTGCAAAAAGAGATGAAAAAGGAAATGTGGAGATGAATTTTCCCGAATACGATTTGGCGTCAGTGAAGTTCAATGATACCCCAAATCCATTGCAGGGCATTTTTTCGGAGGTAATATTTTATAAAATATTTCAAAAGTCTTTTCGAGAAAATTGAAATTTCAGTTCGAAGCACCATCATTCCTGTTTGAAGTTATCAAGTGCGTTGTTCCAACTGAGGTGAATTTTTGTAGTTTTATTGGGTATGTGTGGTAGTGCCTGCCTACCTGCTTAAGTGCCTTCCTAGCTAGAACTCCGGTGTTTGGTGTTCATGCAATGTGGTAGGCACGAGGCAGGCAGGCAGGCCTTATTCCGATAATTTTTCGTGAAAAGTATTTTATTCTGAAAATCTGAACATTTACGACAACAAACCTGGAAAATTCCTCCTGAAAACCAGGAAATTGACGTGTGTAAATCTGAAATTTGTGTCTGAAAATCTGATAACATACGTCAAAATTTTTGTAAATCTATACCTGAAAGCATGAAACTTTTCGTCTAAAATAAATTCAAGTATGAAAATTATTGTCCAACCGTCTTAAAATTTATTACTGAAAAACTGGAATTTTACATCTGAAAATCCAAAAAATGCACGTTTAAAAATCGTAATCCAGTCCCTTCTTTTTCAATCAGCTCATATTTCAGATGATTATCGAATCAGTGGTGTACTCTTCAAAATCTCGCAAACTAATCGTCATTGTGGATCCAGAAACCACCAAATTTGAACTTGAAGCCGTTCGCATTGATTGCTCAAAAATGCTCGAGATTCACGATGGAAGTTTTGTAAGGGGCCTTGCCATTTCTCTTCGTCCATCAAATCCAATGGCTCAAGGATTTGTGGATTCTTCTGATGAACCATATGACTATGCATGCCGTTATTTTGCTCCGTGGGTTGGAATCGATGAGGATCCAGCAACTGGATCTGCGCAATGTGTTATGGGACCGTTCTGGTCGAAGATGCTCGGGAAGAACGAGTTGTATGCTTTTCAGGTAATTATCATTATGGAGCTTTTTCAATGATAATTTTGATTTGTAGGCTTTTCCAACTCGAGGAGCTCAATTCAGGATTCGTCTTCAAGATGACCGTGTGATTTTGAACGGACCTTCTGTCACAGTGCTCCGGGGAGAGCTTGCGTTGAACTAATTTTCAATATGAATTTGAAGTAAAATTCCCAAGAACTCTACTCCACCCTCAAAGTTTTTGATTTTTGATGACTATCAATAAATTTATCTTCTCATTTCACATTTCTCCCATTTCCAAAGTACTTTCAAACAAATTTCCAAACGTATAAAGAATCTGCAACAACACAATCACAACCACTACAACCCCTTCTTTTCATTTTCTTTTCACATGTTTTCCACCTTTACAAGACCAACTGTTGACCCCATGTCCTTCATCTTTTTCCTTTTTTCACTTCTTTTGGCAAACGACGTTTATTTGGAATTTCATTAGCCATTCGACACGTTGTCACAGATGACTGAACACTATCCTTCGTACATTGTCGATGCTTTTGCAAAGAAGAGATTTTCTGGAAATCCAGCTGCGGTTTGTCTTATACCACAGGTAGGTCCCAAAAGTTTTATTTTTCTAATATAGATGGTGAGTATGAAATATGTATTTAAAATAACTTTTACATTGTAATGGATTAAAAAGATAGAATTTTGAAAGCAAACTATAAGTTTCTACCGGAAAATTATTTTATTTGATTCATTTGAAAAAGTACTCGACGGCAATAAATACGTCGTAGAAACTGTTTTGAAAAGTTGAAAAATAGCTTAAATTTTAAATGTTATTAAATATGGTTCTGGAAATAAAATTAGAAAAATTTTTCCTGACTTTTAGAGAAATAGCATGCAATTTTCCGATCCATTTTACTTCATCGGAGGCGTTTTCCGGGCGAAATACGGGCCCCTTTGAATAGCCTTGCTCAAGTTAGTACCAACTAGATTATTCCAAATTTCCAGGCAAAAAAGGATGACGAATACTTAAAAATAGCTGCCGAATTCAATGTCTCTGAAACAGCATTTCCAGTTCCAATTGGCTCATCAGACTACAAGAAATGTGCTCATTTTTCCCTTCGCTGGTTCACTTCAACTGCCGAAGTTCCATTGTGTGGTCACGCGACACTTGCCACTTCACACGTGTTATTCAATGAAATTGGAAATGAGAATAAGGAGCTCAAGTTTGACACACTGACAGGATTATTGGTTGTGAGAAGGGATAGTATCGGAAATGTTGAGCTGAATTTGCCCGAATATGATTTGACGTCTATCAAGTTTCATCACACAGTGAACCCACTTCATGGGATTTTCTCTGAATTCAAGGCGCCGCATTTCCTATTTGATATTGTAAAGTGTGTGGTTCCAACTGAGGTTTGTGATATTTTGAACTAGAAGAAAATCACGTAGAGATAGTAAACTTGAAATGCTTTGAGATTAGAGTGCGTTGCGAAAATTTTTTATCAATTGAATGTTCTTTGAGTTATTTGTTATGAAAAACTAAATAAGGTTTCAAAATAGTCTACATATTTATTGAATTCTTAAACTCGTGGCTAGAGTGGATACCGTAACTTTTGTGTGCAATTTGCACTGATTTAGATCCAGTAATAGAACAGTTATATGGAAAATAATGTATCAGACAGCAAAAATTCCACTGGAAATTCGAAATCTTGTACTTCAGATGGCAATCGAAGCTTGCGTGTACGCAGCGAAACCTCGAGTCTTGGTAGTCGTAGTAGATCCTCTTACAACAAAATTTGAATTGGAAGCAGTTAAAATCGATGTTACACGAATGCTTCAAATTCACGATAACGGTTTTCTACAAGGAATTGCATTGACGTTGAGACCGAAGAATGCATTAATTCAAGGATTCACCGATTCTTCTGATGAACCATTTGACTATGCTTGTCGTTACTTTGCTCCTTGGGTTGGAATAAATGAGGATCCAGCAACAGGGCATGCACAATGTGCAATGGGTCCCTTTTGGTCAAAGATAACGGGAAAAAAGTCGCTATATGCATTTCAAGTGAGTTTATCTGGGCACATGGCTTTTTAAAGGTTTTTTAATCGTCCTTAATATTCCAGGCATATCCAACTCGAGGAGGTCTGTTCCGTTTAAGCTTCCACGATGGACGAGTTATATTAAATGGACCATCTGTCACTGTACTTAGAGGAGAGATTACATTAGATGAACCGACATTTTACTGATAACTTGAAATTTAAATAAACATGATTTCTTTAGAAAGGTATCAAATTTTCTCTATGCAAAATGTCATTCTAGAAAAATTCTAACAAAAAGTCTACACCCCTCAATTGAAACGTAAATGAATTTATGTAAAATAAATACAATCAAATATTCAAAAATTGCAGACAAGTAGAAAACCGAAATGTTGTCAAAATTTGCAAAAATGAGTGTATAGAAAAAAAGAAAATGAACATCGACCCGCAAAAAGTCAAAACACGCACAACTGAATCACACAAATACACAAGGAAAATGGTGGTGACTATGGAACAGAAATAAGATTACATGGAATGTCAGATATCTTATAGGACAAGAAATTGAAAATGAAACTGTTGAGAAAAAATGTGGTAGGAAGTAGAGAAAAAATAATTATAAATAGTAAATAATTAGGTCTCAAGTTTAGCATATCTCATGCCGTTTCGGTACTCGTGGCTGTTATCAGTTGTACTGTTCGCTTCGAGGTTGGCACTTTGCCATTCAGATTGGGTTGCAGCAGCTGTTCCAGTTGTGGCTGAGCCACCTAATCCTCGGATTTCAACTTCGGCTCCTGAAAAAAAGTTATTTTTTAGAAAAAAAAAGATATCTTCTTACCGCCCCAGGGCTCTCCGTAAGCTGGATTTTCAAATGCAACAGTCGGCTGATTCGGGTCATTTCTTCTTCCAATAAACTTTCCAATTGGATATGGAAGCTCGCGTCGCTTGCTCAGAACAGCTAATCCCGCAATCAAGACTCCAAAGACTACAAGAATTACAACAATCCAGAAAGCAGAGGAAGATCCCTTTGAAGCCGATCGTCGAGGTTCGGAATCCTTAGGAATCGCGGAATACATCAGTCTGCTGTGACCGAGCGCGTTGGCTGCGAGGATTCCAACTTCATAATCTTCGGAAGGATCCACGTCGAGTTCGATCTGAAATAATAGTTTTTCAATTAATTATAATTTACAAAAAAATACTCACATTCTGCTGAATAGTCTTCAACTTGTGCCAATCCTCGTGGTCATCGTGAGCTTTTCGATAGTAGACAGCAAAATATTTATAGTCTTTCGTAAGTGGATAATCCCATTCAATGTTGACTTTTCCTTCTGATGCCTTGATACGAACATTACTGACTTCTGATGGAGCATGCTCATGACTCTTCACAGAGCATGTCATGATAGAAACCGCGTGTTCGGAGCAGTCAATATCCGGAGAGAAGCTATCTCCAGAGCACAGTGGAAGGCATTTCGATGTGACACCGCTCGCGATGCAACAATCAGAATGATCACGAATGTCTGATGCGCACTTGAGAAGTGAGACAGCGAAACGAGTACAATTTTGATTTTTGATTGAAAGTGATGTACGTCCAATGTTGCAAGCTTGCAGACAATCTCCAGTGATTCCCTCGTCTTCGCAGCATTGGAGAATGAGTTTTGGATTGACTGGAAGTGTTTCAGTGGAGAAAATGACTTCGGACGATGCCTCAACTCGAGAACCATCACTAGAAGTGACCACACATTTGTAGAATCCAGCATCTTCTTGCTTAACTTTGCGGATCTGAAAAGTTAATTTTTAGTTTATCAATAAATTTTCAACTACAAAACAGTTGAGACAGAGCTGAAAAGGAATTTTCTAGCTAACAAGTGTTTGATAAAACAAAAGGCAGCTGAGATATACATAATTGATAAAGGTGAGAAACGGATCAGGCTCAATATTTTTGAAGTTTTTTCAATTTTTAGAATTTTTCCAGAGTTCATTTTGAAGAGGGTTTGAAAACAATTTTAACTTACATGCCACTTGGCCACGTATCCAGCTTCAGTCTTCTTCAGGTTCAAGAATCCCCGTGATGCCTTCTTTCCATCCTTCTCGAATGAAATCTTCGGATCAAGACCTCCACCTCGATAGATACACTCAATTTCCACAGACTGATCATCCAACACACGGATCTTGTCCTTCTTCATCGTAACTGACGCCTTTCTCTCCAACACCAGATGCTTCATAGCAACATGCTGACGACCGTCGGTGTCCGATACAGCACAGGTAGCAGTGTCCATTGCCTCGTCTGCTTCAGTTTCCAGGATAACCCACAGTGCACCATGATCATTTTGCACGACATGTGATCCTACAGTCAGATCGATGTTGAGATGCTTCTTGATGTTCGGCAAGGAGCAATTAATGGAAATCTTTTCTCCAGGAGAAAACACTCCATCCTTGTGATCCGGTTCAATGACAATTGTTGGCTCTGGAAGTCCTGGAGAGTCTTTTTGAGCAAGAATAGTTATTATTGATGAACTACGACTGGTACGATTGTCTTCCTTTGCTGTTACGTAGACATAATACAGTGCATCTTTGCGAAGATCTCTCATCACAACCCAAGTTTGATTGGTCCTCAACGTTGTCCATGTAGAGCTTTGCTCTGTATCCAAGTAGTAAATGGTGTACTCAATCGGTTTGGTCACCACTTCAGCGTTACGACGGACTGAGACAGGGTCCCAGGTGACGTTTACGCGTGGTCCTGAATTCCATGAGATTCTGAGCTTTTCTGGAGCAACTGGTCGATCTCCTTCATAAATCTGCGCCGGCTTGGTTGTGAAGGTAGCATTCCATGATGGTGGACCTTCTCCCAAAAAATTGATGGCAGTAACGCGAACAGAATAATCCTTGTTAGGCTCTAGATCAATGAATCGGAAAATGTCTGCAGAACTGTTCTCCGTCTTAATCAAATTTCCTCCTTTTTCAAATAATTGAACACGGAAAACAATGATGTTCGCTTCGAGATCTTCCCAGGAAATTGTCGCGGAATCCTTGCTGATAGAAGATACTTCCACATTCCTGACAGCGGCTGGAAGGGCTTGATGGGCAGCACTGAAGCATGTTCTATACTTTGAAACTTCACTAAAGCATTCATCTGCTGGTACAGTAAATGGATGCATACAAGCGGTTTGGCATGGTTTTGAAACTTCTTCTTGCAGACAGCATCTTAAATGATCATGACCTTCAGAAGCACATTGAACCCAAGTATTCAGATTTTCCTTGCAACTCTCGGGAAGCGTCATGTTGTATTGGCAACTGCTCATACAGCTTTCTGGCATTTTCTGTTCCTTACAACAGGAAGTGAACTCTTCCGACGAATGAGTTCCATCGTGTGGGCAACAATATGAAAGATCAGAACCAGCTCCAGTACATCTGAATCCATTTGGACAAGGATTCACAGCATCGCAAATCATGACACGACCATCATTCATGTAGATTGGTTCCCCAATTGTGCACAATGGAGGACGAGTTGTTGGAAGTGTTGAGAACAATTTTGCAGTTGAAGGTAGAGATGTACCATTAGCGGAATGAGATTGAAGAGTAAGAACGTACTCGGAATCTGGATCCAATCCAAGTTCAACATGTGGTGAAATTACGTTCTTCACTGTTCGGACAGCTTCTCCGTGTTCATTTTTCCGAATAAAAAGTGTGTAGTTCTCGACGAGATGTGCATTTGAATTAGGCTCAGTCCACTGAACAGTCACGCTGTGAGCTGTTAACTCCGAAATCGTCACATTCCCAGGTGCAGATGGATGTGTCTCATAGCCTTGTCTGATGCATTGATAGATTGCTTGAAGATCAAGATTGAGGCAAAGAACTGAATGCACACCGAGTTCTTTTGTGCTTCCCGAACAAATTTCAAGGCAATCGTGTTGTACGCCCTTCTTCAGACAACAATCAGTATGGTTCCGGCCGTCGGCAATGCAGGGAGACACTTTTGGCCATTCGGCACGGCAAGTAGTGGCGATTGTGATGGTCGAGAATGAAGATGGATCTTCTGCGACATTGCACATTTTTTTTCAGATGTCGAGAAAATTTCCGTCTTTCATAGTTGATGCATTTACAACTAAGAGTTTTGCAGGAAATCCTGCAGCAGTTTGTCTTATTCCAGAGGTAATTAGTAATAATTTGGACCATAGTATATGGTTTGTATTTAATTAAAAATAATTGATTTATAATTTCCAATGATGACACTCCATCTTTAATCATTGTTTTAGTTTTATTTCCAGGTTTTTAAAGACCAAGAGTATTTGAAAATCGCTGCCGAATTCAATCTCTCCGAGACAGCATTTCCAGTTCCAATTGGTTCAACTGACTTCAAGACTTGCTCTCAGTTTTCCCTACGCTGGTTTACTCCAAAAACTGAAGTTCCGTTGTGTGGTCACGCAACTCTTGCAACGTCACACGTTCTGTTCAATGAAGTTGGAAATGTGAATAAGGAGATTAAATTCGATACCCAATCCGGAGTTTTGATTGCAAAAAGAGATGAAAAAGGAAATGTGGAGATGAATTTTCCCGAATACGATTTGGCGTCAGTGAAGTTCAATGATACCCCAAATCCATTGCAGGGCATTTTTTCGGAGGTAATATTTTATAAAATATTTCAAAAGTCTTTTCGAGAAAATTGAAATTTCAGTTCGAAGCACCATCATTCCTGTTTGAAGTTATCAAGTGCGTTGTTCCAACTGAGGTGAATTTTTGTAGTTTTATTGGGTATGTGTGGTAGTGCCTGCCTACCTGCTTAAGTGCCTTCCTAGCTAGAACTCCGGTGTTTGGTGTTCATGCAATGTGGTAGGCACGAGGCAGGCAGGCAGGCCTTATTCCGATAATTTTTCGTGAAAAGTATTTTATTCTGAAAATCTGAACATTTACGACAACAAACCTGGAAAATTCCTCCTGAAAACCAGGAAATTGACGTGTGTAAATCTGAAATTTGTGTCTGAAAATCTGATAACATACGTCAAAATTTTTGTAAATCTATACCTGAAAGCATGAAACTTTTCGTCTAAAATAAATTCAAGTATGAAAATTATTGTCCAACCGTCTTAAAATTTATTACTGAAAAACTGGAATTTTACATCTGAAAATCCAAAAAATGCACGTTTAAAAATCGTAATCCAGTCCCTTCTTTTTCAATCAGCTCATATTTCAGATGATTATCGAATCAGTGGTGTACTCTTCAAAATCTCGCAAACTAATCGTCATTGTGGATCCAGAAACCACCAAATTTGAACTTGAAGCCGTTCGCATTGATTGCTCAAAAATGCTCGAGATTCACGATGGAAGTTTTGTAAGGGGCCTTGCCATTTCTCTTCGTCCATCAAATCCAATGGCTCAAGGATTTGTGGATTCTTCTGATGAACCATATGACTATGCATGCCGTTATTTTGCTCCGTGGGTTGGAATCGATGAGGATCCAGCAACTGGATCTGCGCAATGTGTTATGGGACCGTTCTGGTCGAAGATGCTCGGGAAGAACGAGTTGTATGCTTTTCAGGTAATTATCATTATGGAGCTTTTTCAATGATAATTTTGATTTGTAGGCTTTTCCAACTCGAGGAGCTCAATTCAGGATTCGTCTTCAAGATGACCGTGTGATTTTGAACGGACCTTCTGTCACAGTGCTCCGGGGAGAGCTTGCGTTGAACTAATTTTCAATATGAATTTGAAGTAAAATTCCCAAGAACTCTACTCCACCCTCAAAGTTTTTGATTTTTGATGACTATCAATAAATTTATCTTCTCATTTCACATTTCTCCCATTTCCAAAGTACTTTCAAACAAATTTCCAAACGTATAAAGAATCTGCAACAACACAATCACAACCACTACAACCCCTTCTTTTCATTTTCTTTTCACATGTTTTCCACCTTTACAAGACCAACTGTTGACCCCATGTCCTTCATCTTTTTCCTTTTTTCACTTCTTTTGGCAAACGACGTTTATTTGGAATTTCATTAGCCATTCGACACGTTGTCACAGATGACTGAACACTATCCTTCGTACATTGTCGATGCTTTTGCAAAGAAGAGATTTTCTGGAAATCCAGCTGCGGTTTGTCTTATACCACAGGTAGGTCCCAAAAGTTTTATTTTTCTAATATAGATGGTGAGTATGAAATATGTATTTAAAATAACTTTTACATTGTAATGGATTAAAAAGATAGAATTTTGAAAGCAAACTATAAGTTTCTACCGGAAAATTATTTTATTTGATTCATTTGAAAAAGTACTCGACGGCAATAAATACGTCGTAGAAACTGTTTTGAAAAGTTGAAAAATAGCTTAAATTTTAAATGTTATTAAATATGGTTCTGGAAATAAAATTAGAAAAATTTTTCCTGACTTTTAGAGAAATAGCATGCAATTTTCCGATCCATTTTACTTCATCGGAGGCGTTTTCCGGGCGAAATACGGGCCCCTTTGAATAGCCTTGCTCAAGTTAGTACCAACTAGATTATTCCAAATTTCCAGGCAAAAAAGGATGACGAATACTTAAAAATAGCTGCCGAATTCAATGTCTCTGAAACAGCATTTCCAGTTCCAATTGGCTCATCAGACTACAAGAAATGTGCTCATTTTTCCCTTCGCTGGTTCACTTCAACTGCCGAAGTTCCATTGTGTGGTCACGCGACACTTGCCACTTCACACGTGTTATTCAATGAAATTGGAAATGAGAATAAGGAGCTCAAGTTTGACACACTGACAGGATTATTGGTTGTGAGAAGGGATAGTATCGGAAATGTTGAGCTGAATTTGCCCGAATATGATTTGACGTCTATCAAGTTTCATCACACAGTGAACCCACTTCATGGGATTTTCTCTGAATTCAAGGCGCCGCATTTCCTATTTGATATTGTAAAGTGTGTGGTTCCAACTGAGGTTTGTGATATTTTGAACTAGAAGAAAATCACGTAGAGATAGTAAACTTGAAATGCTTTGAGATTAGAGTGCGTTGCGAAAATTTTTTATCAATTGAATGTTCTTTGAGTTATTTGTTATGAAAAACTAAATAAGGTTTCAAAATAGTCTACATATTTATTGAATTCTTAAACTCGTGGCTAGAGTGGATACCGTAACTTTTGTGTGCAATTTGCACTGATTTAGATCCAGTAATAGAACAGTTATATGGAAAATAATGTATCAGACAGCAAAAATTCCACTGGAAATTCGAAATCTTGTACTTCAGATGGCAATCGAAGCTTGCGTGTACGCAGCGAAACCTCGAGTCTTGGTAGTCGTAGTAGATCCTCTTACAACAAAATTTGAATTGGAAGCAGTTAAAATCGATGTTACACGAATGCTTCAAATTCACGATAACGGTTTTCTACAAGGAATTGCATTGACGTTGAGACCGAAGAATGCATTAATTCAAGGATTCACCGATTCTTCTGATGAACCATTTGACTATGCTTGTCGTTACTTTGCTCCTTGGGTTGGAATAAATGAGGATCCAGCAACAGGGCATGCACAATGTGCAATGGGTCCCTTTTGGTCAAAGATAACGGGAAAAAAGTCGCTATATGCATTTCAAGTGAGTTTATCTGGGCACATGGCTTTTTAAAGGTTTTTTAATCGTCCTTAATATTCCAGGCATATCCAACTCGAGGAGGTCTGTTCCGTTTAAGCTTCCACGATGGACGAGTTATATTAAATGGACCATCTGTCACTGTACTTAGAGGAGAGATTACATTAGATGAACCGACATTTTACTGATAACTTGAAATTTAAATAAACATGATTTCTTTAGAAAGGTATCAAATTTTCTCTATGCAAAATGTCATTCTAGAAAAATTCTAACAAAAAGTCTACACCCCTCAATTGAAACGTAAATGAATTTATGTAAAATAAATACAATCAAATATTCAAAAATTGCAGACAAGTAGAAAACCGAAATGTTGTCAAAATTTGCAAAAATGAGTGTATAGAAAAAAAGAAAATGAACATCGACCCGCAAAAAGTCAAAACACGCACAACTGAATCACACAAATACACAAGGAAAATGGTGGTGACTATGGAACAGAAATAAGATTACATGGAATGTCAGATATCTTATAGGACAAGAAATTGAAAATGAAACTGTTGAGAAAAAATGTGGTAGGAAGTAGAGAAAAAATAATTATAAATAGTAAATAATTAGGTCTCAAGTTTAGCATATCTCATGCCGTTTCGGTACTCGTGGCTGTTATCAGTTGTACTGTTCGCTTCGAGGTTGGCACTTTGCCATTCAGATTGGGTTGCAGCAGCTGTTCCAGTTGTGGCTGAGCCACCTAATCCTCGGATTTCAACTTCGGCTCCTGAAAAAAAGTTATTTTTTAGAAAAAAAAAGATATCTTCTTACCGCCCCAGGGCTCTCCGTAAGCTGGATTTTCAAATGCAACAGTCGGCTGATTCGGGTCATTTCTTCTTCCAATAAACTTTCCAATTGGATATGGAAGCTCGCGTCGCTTGCTCAGAACAGCTAATCCCGCAATCAAGACTCCAAAGACTACAAGAATTACAACAATCCAGAAAGCAGAGGAAGATCCCTTTGAAGCCGATCGTCGAGGTTCGGAATCCTTAGGAATCGCGGAATACATCAGTCTGCTGTGACCGAGCGCGTTGGCTGCGAGGATTCCAACTTCATAATCTTCGGAAGGATCCACGTCGAGTTCGATCTGAAATAATAGTTTTTCAATTAATTATAATTTACAAAAAAATACTCACATTCTGCTGAATAGTCTTCAACTTGTGCCAATCCTCGTGGTCATCGTGAGCTTTTCGATAGTAGACAGCAAAATATTTATAGTCTTTCGTAAGTGGATAATCCCATTCAATGTTGACTTTTCCTTCTGATGCCTTGATACGAACATTACTGACTTCTGATGGAGCATGCTCATGACTCTTCACAGAGCATGTCATGATAGAAACCGCGTGTTCGGAGCAGTCAATATCCGGAGAGAAGCTATCTCCAGAGCACAGTGGAAGGCATTTCGATGTGACACCGCTCGCGATGCAACAATCAGAATGATCACGAATGTCTGATGCGCACTTGAGAAGTGAGACAGCGAAACGAGTACAATTTTGATTTTTGATTGAAAGTGATGTACGTCCAATGTTGCAAGCTTGCAGACAATCTCCAGTGATTCCCTCGTCTTCGCAGCATTGGAGAATGAGTTTTGGATTGACTGGAAGTGTTTCAGTGGAGAAAATGACTTCGGACGATGCCTCAACTCGAGAACCATCACTAGAAGTGACCACACATTTGTAGAATCCAGCATCTTCTTGCTTAACTTTGCGGATCTGAAAAGTTAATTTTTAGTTTATCAATAAATTTTCAACTACAAAACAGTTGAGACAGAGCTGAAAAGGAATTTTCTAGCTAACAAGTGTTTGATAAAACAAAAGGCAGCTGAGATATACATAATTGATAAAGGTGAGAAACGGATCAGGCTCAATATTTTTGAAGTTTTTTCAATTTTTAGAATTTTTCCAGAGTTCATTTTGAAGAGGGTTTGAAAACAATTTTAACTTACATGCCACTTGGCCACGTATCCAGCTTCAGTCTTCTTCAGGTTCAAGAATCCCCGTGATGCCTTCTTTCCATCCTTCTCGAATGAAATCTTCGGATCAAGACCTCCACCTCGATAGATACACTCAATTTCCACAGACTGATCATCCAACACACGGATCTTGTCCTTCTTCATCGTAACTGACGCCTTTCTCTCCAACACCAGATGCTTCATAGCAACATGCTGACGACCGTCGGTGTCCGATACAGCACAGGTAGCAGTGTCCATTGCCTCGTCTGCTTCAGTTTCCAGGATAACCCACAGTGCACCATGATCATTTTGCACGACATGTGATCCTACAGTCAGATCGATGTTGAGATGCTTCTTGATGTTCGGCAAGGAGCAATTAATGGAAATCTTTTCTCCAGGAGAAAACACTCCATCCTTGTGATCCGGTTCAATGACAATTGTTGGCTCTGGAAGTCCTGGAGAGTCTTTTTGAGCAAGAATAGTTATTATTGATGAACTACGACTGGTACGATTGTCTTCCTTTGCTGTTACGTAGACATAATACAGTGCATCTTTGCGAAGATCTCTCATCACAACCCAAGTTTGATTGGTCCTCAACGTTGTCCATGTAGAGCTTTGCTCTGTATCCAAGTAGTAAATGGTGTACTCAATCGGTTTGGTCACCACTTCAGCGTTACGACGGACTGAGACAGGGTCCCAGGTGACGTTTACGCGTGGTCCTGAATTCCATGAGATTCTGAGCTTTTCTGGAGCAACTGGTCGATCTCCTTCATAAATCTGCGCCGGCTTGGTTGTGAAGGTAGCATTCCATGATGGTGGACCTTCTCCCAAAAAATTGATGGCAGTAACGCGAACAGAATAATCCTTGTTAGGCTCTAGATCAATGAATCGGAAAATGTCTGCAGAACTGTTCTCCGTCTTAATCAAATTTCCTCCTTTTTCAAATAATTGAACACGGAAAACAATGATGTTCGCTTCGAGATCTTCCCAGGAAATTGTCGCGGAATCCTTGCTGATAGAAGATACTTCCACATTCCTGACAGCGGCTGGAAGGGCTTGATGGGCAGCACTGAAGCATGTTCTATACTTTGAAACTTCACTAAAGCATTCATCTGCTGGTACAGTAAATGGATGCATACAAGCGGTTTGGCATGGTTTTGAAACTTCTTCTTGCAGACAGCATCTTAAATGATCATGACCTTCAGAAGCACATTGAACCCAAGTATTCAGATTTTCCTTGCAACTCTCGGGAAGCGTCATGTTGTATTGGCAACTGCTCATACAGCTTTCTGGCATTTTCTGTTCCTTACAACAGGAAGTGAACTCTTCCGACGAATGAGTTCCATCGTGTGGGCAACAATATGAAAGATCAGAACCAGCTCCAGTACATCTGAATCCATTTGGACAAGGATTCACAGCATCGCAAATCATGACACGACCATCATTCATGTAGATTGGTTCCCCAATTGTGCACAATGGAGGACGAGTTGTTGGAAGTGTTGAGAACAATTTTGCAGTTGAAGGTAGAGATGTACCATTAGCGGAATGAGATTGAAGAGTAAGAACGTACTCGGAATCTGGATCCAATCCAAGTTCAACATGTGGTGAAATTACGTTCTTCACTGTTCGGACAGCTTCTCCGTGTTCATTTTTCCGAATAAAAAGTGTGTAGTTCTCGACGAGATGTGCATTTGAATTAGGCTCAGTCCACTGAACAGTCACGCTGTGAGCTGTTAACTCCGAAATCGTCACATTCCCAGGTGCAGATGGATGTGTCTCATAGCCTTGTCTGATGCATTGATAGATTGCTTGAAGATCAAGATTGAGGCAAAGAACTGAATGCACACCGAGTTCTTTTGTGCTTCCCGAACAAATTTCAAGGCAATCGTGTTGTACGCCCTTCTTCAGACAACAATCAGTATGGTTCCGGCCGTCGGCAATGCAGGGAGACACTTTTGGCCATTCGGCACGGCAAGTAGTGGCGATTGTGATGGTCGAGAATGAAGATGGATCTTCTGCGACATTGCACATTTTTGATGAACAGAACGAGGTGACATTTGCATCAGTGCAACATTCTGCAAAAATTTAAAGTTGGAATTTAAGTGGAGTAGACATGTCAGATGGTTCAGCTTGATCTTGAAAGAAATTTAAAAGAATACTTACTCATCGAGTCTGGCAAACTCGCATTGTTCTTGACCATATGAACGTTGGTAGATGCAATGTTTCGAACCGACGGAACACTAGTACCGTACTCATTTCTAGCAGTCACGTAGACAATGTATCTTGTCGATGATCGTAGATCCGATAAAGTGACACATCTTTCTGTGGTATTAACATTTTGGAACGCAAACTCGCGAATCGTCGTCGAATTCGTCACATCATCTCTGGTCACAATAACCATTGTAGATCGCTTCTCACGAATCTGAACCTTGACTCCATCAGACTCAAAGTCGACATCTCGTTTTCCACGTGGTGCAATCGTCGAGTCTTTGACAACTTCTTCCGCGTCATCTTCCTCCTGTTGATAATCGTCTTCCTGAATATCCCCAATGTCCGAATAGTCTCCAGTTAACAAAGGAAGACCCCTGCAAATTGTCAAAAAAATGTTATAGGTACAGTAAAATAATTGACTTACATATCACCGCCGAGTAATGGGAAATTGGGAATTTCTTTGAAATAAACTGCATAGTCGAGAATCGGGAACATCTTATTCGACTCGTGCTTTTCCGGCTCTTTCCAGCATACGGATAGCTTATCGTGCTCCACAGCATTCACTTCAATTGCTGTCGGCGGATCAGGATACGGCACTGAAAAAAAGTGATTAGAAAATTGAAAATGTTATTATCAAGCTGCATGCACTTTTTTTTTAAAGTTTCTCAATTTCAATTCTTTAATTCTGAAATTGCTCTACTTTCGCAGCTTATATCACGGTTGTCTTTGGTTTTATCAAAAAAATTTCGACATATAAAATATGTTCCAAAGATTTTCCTATATTTCGATAGTGAGTTTGGTTAAAATCAAATAAAATCAAGTTATGAGCTGTCAAAGTAGAGCCGGTCTATCGTGATTCGTTTGAGGTAACACAAAAATAAGATCTAGGAAACGTAGATCTGCAAAAAGAAAATCGAGAAAAGCGTGATTAAATCTTCATCCCGTAGATCTCATTTCTGTGCTGCCTCTTCCATTTGGGATGATCTGAACGAAAACATGCAGGGACTTTTATTCTGAGGGACACACTATCAACATGCAAAACAAAGAAAAAGGACCGAAAACAGATTGGAATGTACAACAAAATAAGAGAGAAGAAGAGGGTTCTCTATCCACGGACAGGTTTGTCAATCATAAAAGCAGAAAGATGGGCGGCTCCACCAGCACCACCACGAGCCGAGGATACACCCCCTTTTTCGTTGGACAACATACGGTAGGCACGATCCAAACACGAGAATATCTCTGGAAGATAGTAGAGGCAGAGACGATGTGATCGACGGAGCATCTGGAAGTCTCCCGAGCAGAAATCGTAGCAGAAGCTCGGAACGAGCTGAGTCTTGCAGCAATGAACATGAGAACGAGTTCCGTCTTCTGTGGCACAGGACAGGAAATGTTTGTAGTCATCGGTTTTGCAGCTTGTTGGGTCGAAATGGTGCTGGTCCATTTCCGAGGGTTTACACATTCCACGGCATAGCGGAGAAATTCCTTTTTCTTGACAACATTCTGAATGGTCATATGAGATGTTCTCATGGAAACCACCCTTTAGTCCGGATTCTGAAATATTGAGTTTTAAAATTGAATCAGGAAAAAAATATCCAGAGTATTGCTTCAAATCTACTAAACTACATATTTTAACATAATAATCCAACTTTTAAAACCGAAAATTCAAGTGAAAACCTGGAAAACCGGCCTTTGCCAAATAATTTTTTTAATTTAAAAGTGGATCGTGAATATTTTGTTTTGCTTTAAAATACCCCAAATTGTCAAAAAAAAATAGAGAAATTACACAAACGGAAAATGGAAAAGTTAGCAAGAATGAAAATTTTAAATTTTGAAATCCCTCCAAAATGACAACCGTTACCAATTAACGATTGGCTCAGCCAACTTTTGGACCAATCAGAAAGATTGTGCGGAGCCCGAAGATGCTTATTGGTTGAAAAGTTGGTGGAGCGAATTGCTGATTGGTCCATAATTATGAACTTTTAATTTTTGTAGAAAAGGGAAATGAGCCGAATTGAAAACAAAAACGCTTTTTTTTTGTTTTTTTCTCGAATACATGTTGGATTATCATACCGAAATAACAAATTTTCTTTGAATTTTAATTTCAAAAACTCACCAAGAACTTCCACTTGAAACTCGAGCAGTTCGGATTTATTGCCCAATTGACACCGATATCTACCCGACTCGTCAAATGTGAGATTACGAAGCACCAACGTAAACTCCTCTCTCCGGCACGAGCAACATTGATTGTCAACACACGAGAAGCCATCCCCACATGGCTTCGAATCGTCACATTCTCCAGAACATCCTTTTTCGTAATCAACTTCTATCGAATGTTGAATTTTGTAGGCTTTCTCTGAAGTTGTATTCAAGAATTGTGATCCTTTGGATATTTGAGATCCATCCTTGTACCAAATCACATCCTTTGAGCATGTATTCAAGACGCACTGAAGCTGAGTTGCAAATCCCTGGATTACAGTCAAAAATCCCTCGTCATCGGTCGTCAAGTGTGGGCCATCGGTTCCTTTTTTCGTTGTAGTTGAAACCGAAGCCTTCGTGGTCGTATCGTCTCCGGTGGTTGACGCCAGAAGCGTCAGAAAGAGGACGGCTAGACGCCACCTCATCATGGCCACTGAAAAATAAAGTAAAAAGTAAAGAAGAATTGTTGTTATTGTAAAGTGTTTGAAGAAACATAGGAGAGATGGGAGGAAGAAAAACAAAGCAAGTTGAGAGACAACAGCAATTAAAATGAACTTTGGAAAATATGAGTGCCAAGCTTTTAGAAGAATAAGAATAAAAAAGCAAGTTTACGACTGTCACTTGTGGAAATTATGCTCTAAATTGTTTCAAGAAGGCAATTAATAGCGAAGAAAAAACCAAAAAATTTGGTAAATTTAGTGATATGTAAAATACCAAATAAATCTAATCATTGGGTGAGACTGTTTCGTAAATTTGGATGACTGAATTTCCTGAGCTAACAAGAAAAAACTGAAGATGGTTGAGAAAAATCTATCTTGAAAGCCAACAAATGGGCAGGACTACCTAACCCCGCTGACATTACGAAATAAAGTTTCAACTTGGAGACAGGTGGAAATGGGAAATAGGAAATGTTGACAAGTGAAGAGTTTTCCAATTAATAATTCATGTGCGATATTGTGAGAGGGAGGCTATAAAGGTGTCCGCTGGGGGGAAATTGAGACAGAACTCACAAGACTGTGAATCGAAAAATAATAAGAATGGGCGCACACAGACGACGTTGGAATCGATAATACACTCCAAAAAATACGGCGTTGCAAATCGGGTCGATACAGGTACATGGGAAGATTAGGGAAAGGTCGAAATGAGAGACGCAGACTGAAGAGAAGACCCCCCATTTTTTGTTGAAAGGGATCGAACGACCTTGGCATGAGAACACGGATAAGTAATCAAGTAGGGAAGAATGGAGAGGGGAAAAACCCAATATATATTATAGAAGAAAAAGAAACAATTAATTTAAATTTCGGAATAGCAAGATTATAGCAATACTCTGTAGAGTCTCGAACGCGCATAGATCTAGATGAACCTCTCTTTCCAGATGGCCTGCGTCTTGCACACTCTCACTGACTGTTTCGCATAGACTCATAGATTAATATCTAGAACACGTCATATATTAGAATGTGCATGTGTTCATGAGCCATGAGATTTGTGGCACTTCATAATATCCCATTTTTTCTATTTTTTATGAAAATATTTTTGAACGAGGATTTTTGTAAAAATGTAGAGCAATATTTTATCTTTCTGATAAATATAATATTTCAGATTCAGTTCCGATCTATTTCAGGCATTTGAAAAAATTTTTAATTTTATAAGTTTTACACAGCATTTTGTGGGCCAATTTTCAAGAAATTTTATGACTTTGAAATCAAGATAAAACTGTGTGTTACAGATTAAAAAAATGTTTTGCCTCATGAAAATAATCTTAAAAATTAGGAATTTCTAGTTTCTGAAAAAGAAAATGCCGTTACTTCGAAAATTTAAATATGTTCATCTATCTTAAAATTGAAGCAAAATATTGGTATATCTGTCAAGTGCTCCATTCAAATGCAAAATATCTATCAGAAAACATCGATATAAAAATTTGAAAAAAGGGAAATAGTTTTTTTCAAGAAAAGAACTGTAGATTTCTCATGAGAAAATATTTCAAAGGTGGGTTTTAAAAAATTGGATTTTTCAAAAATTTTAGTTTAAGTTTTGGTACATTGCCAATTTGAAAATTATGGAGTTTTTCGGCAAATTTAGAGTAAGATTTTAGTATAATTAAAATATATATTTTTTAGGAACTTGTAGAAAACATTTTTATTGTGACCACCAAAATCACCGGTGTTAAAACTGATCAATTGGCAATTTTTAAGCAAAATAATTCTGCAGAATTCGAAGTATGTACCCGGAAGGTTGCCCACCCATAAAATTAATGGTTTTAAATCAAAATGATTGCAGAGCCAATGGTCCCAATGGGGGTTTTATTTGACACAAAAAGTAGACTGTAAAAAGTAGAAAAGTAGAAATAAATTTTGAAGGTGTTTTTTGTCAACGCCGCGATGAGTAGATTCAAATTTTAAATTTTAATTATGAGTGAGTGAAAATTTAAATTTTGATAATTTTTTAATTGGGCATTTGGTAATATAGAAAAATTTGAAGTAATTTGAAAATCATCCTGCATTCAATTGACAAACTTTGGAAGCTCATATCTCATTTGACATAGGTTTTATCAAAAAATTATCAACGAACAATTTTTTGATAATTGCTTTCTCTATAAATCGTTGTCAGTAATTTTAATAAATGTTGAAAATAAACTGTCAAAATGAAGTGAGAAAGGGGTGCAAGACTAATAGAGGAAGTACGAGATTTTGAACAGCTGATCAAGATTGAGAGATTATAGCTGGAAAGATGATAACAAGTAAACGAGAATTTGGTGATCAGGTCACACAGAAAATTTGACAAATCACCTTGAGAATCTGTCTCGGGTGTCTTTTGAATGTTTGGACAAGTAGACGACGACAAAAAAAAGTGACATACTTTTTGAAACGGGTGCTGGTGTTGGAAAACAGGAGAGAATGGGATGGAGAGGGAAGAAAAGAAATAATGAATGAATGAACAAAATACGAAATTTCGAATTTAACGAAGAAAGGAACATTGGAATATGAACATTGGAAAGTTAATGAAAAACATACGGTCAACTTTGACTGCATTGGTCAACTTTGACTGCTCTTATTTCGGTTGCCTTTTGATTTATCAAAACATTTGTCAACTAGCAAAATAGAGTTTATTCATTTTTCTATAGTTTTGTAGTTCAACATTTATTAGTAAAATGAAAATGAATTTAGATATAAGCAGTCAACGTTAAGAGTGCTGCTAATAGAGAAGATACGGTTATTTTTTGGAAACTGGATTTTAATTTTCTTGTTATAATCACGTTTCAAAATGTAAAAAATTTAATCATCAATTTGAAAATAGTTTTTATTTCAAATTGAAAAGTTTGGAATGAATTTCATTTAATTTCAAATTTCAAAAAAAATAGATAATATTCTAGATTTTTAAGCTCCTCTTCTAATTTTTGAACTAAAAAAAATTATAACTTTTTTAGCATCCCGTAATAAGGAATTTTTCAGAAACACTGAAAAATTTATGTTCACAATTGCCGCCAAAAGACCAAATAGAATCTACTTATAAGCTATTTATAAGCTATTTATAATTTGGGTGCAAGACTAATAAAAGAATCAAGGTAATTTTGGGAATATTGTGCACCAGTTTGCTTAAAATTGAAACACTATTAAACAGCACGGCTAAAAATTATAAAAGCACATGAGGGAAAGAAAAAACATGCGTAGCTGTTTGTCAGAGACAAGCCGTTTCAAAGTATCAAGTTCGTTCGAGGAATCACATACGACAAGAATACGGGAATTTAGTTGGAATCTATTGATGTGAAAACGGGAAACAAATGCTTTCAGAACGATAGAAATTTTGATTTTAAAGTGGACGGGCTACAAGGACTCGCCGCTTTCCGGTATACACGCAACCAAGCATAAGAGACTAGATGTGCTAGAAAACAAGAGAAGTGACCAAAGGTTTTGTTGGTGATAGAGTGACAAGAGCGAGTGTCTCGTGTTTTTACCACAATTGGGGGAAATGGCTCTCGCTCTTCGTGTCTGTGTTGCTCCGCGCAGCTCTCTCGTTCTGTGCTTATTTGTTGTTTTGAGCAACAGCAGCAGCAGTGAGCAAAAAACTTGAAAGTAGAACGGGAAGAGAGTGTCCGTTTGTCTGGTGGTGCCAAGCAGATGCGCAGACAACGTTCTTTTCTTTCTCTGCGTCTTTTCGCCGAATTTCATGTGCTTTTTCCCTCTCGGAACTGATTCAGGTTAAACATAATTCGCATTGTTAGAATTTTCGTTTGATATTTAGAAAGTGTTTTTTGATGGGCTGTCACATGAAATATATTGCAAAAAAACGTTTGAGAAAATTATTTTTGGGTAATTTGGAACTATTGGATTCACGGAGCGTCATCGTTAGCTGGAATTATAAGCTTGAAGGTGGAATATTGTCAGTGGGGATTTAGTCTGAACTTAATGTGTTCTAAAATGACTTAATGATAAAACACGTCAAAAATTTGTAGATTTTTGAACTTTTTCAGTACAAGTTTTGGAAACTATAAACTTTTACAAATGAGGATTTTTGGTTAACTAAAATTAAAAAAAATCAACTTTATGAAGTTGGCCTAACGGGGAATACTCACTTGTTAGACTAAAATTTATATTTTGTTAAGCACTAAATGTTTTCTTTGAAACGACTACATACCATTCACAATAGTAAATTGTAAATATATTATAGTAAATTGGAAAATAAAGCATTTTTAAGTTTGAAGTTGGGCTGGCAAACATAACGTCCGGCTTGTCAAATGTAATGTTCGAGTATTCATTTTACATTCCAGGCTCTACTCATGTTGAAAGCATAGTTTCAAAGTATTGTAACATCGTAATTGTAAAATTTCTTGAAAATCGTCTGTAACAACTCCAACAGGAACCAGGTGGTCCGAATCCGGAAACCAAACGTCAGGTTTAGTTTGATGTAACAGCCTGGATCGACAAATTGCTCGTTTCTTATAACTAACATTTGGAAAAAATAGCAACACAACAAAACACCAATAGACTCTGGAACTGAAATCAAAAAGCAAAAATGGTACAATGTCCGGTTCTCTATCTTGTAACTATAAACTAATTTAATTTTTTTCAAAAATCAGAAGAAGCGATTCAGACAAAATTTTTATTCGAGCTAGACGTTGCGATTTTTGACATCTTGCTGGCACATCACTTGAACCCATGCTTCTGCTCGTTTTCTTCTTGGCAGCTTTGGCTGGCGATTCAAAAGACGATTGATCCAAGATTTCTGACGAAATATGAACAAGACTAACGAGAATTGGACCTTTTATACTGAATTGATAAGGCCATAAAAAACTAGGACAAAAGGTCGTGTCACGTGATCACTTTTTTTGAAATCGAAAACTAAGTATTTTAACAAAAAAATATATTTCTTTTTTTGTTTCAAAATTTGAATGAAAGTTTGTTTATAGGGTTGTTTAGATTTGTTTCAATAACATGTTACCTGCCAATAGGTGAATCTTTTTGCGATGCACCATGTTTTTATCTGCTTAGATACAGACACCGAGAACAATGCAAAAACTAGGCGTAATATGGCCTTTATTATCGGAGTTTTTGTTATTATTTAAAAAAAAAGAAGTTAATATACTTTGCCTTACAAATAATTCCACGTAAATAAAAATAAATAAAAATTCCAGCACATTCTTCCAACACAATTTATTCCTATTTATATTGCAAGAAAAAGCTGTTCAAAATGAAAGCGATGCATATGGAGCAAAGTAAGTTGTTTGTAAGGGCTCAGAGTTGCGTGGTACATTCCATGAGAACTAGACTCTTCTGGGTCGCTAAAACATAGGCAAGGCTCCTGTCCATGTGGAGTACACGAACTGATTACCGATAGAGCTCAACTGTAGACGCATTTAGTCCGAATTTTTCAGAAATCTACAAGGCTAAATTTTCAGAGTATCAACTAGCGGACAATTTTATCAATTTCAATTATCTACTCAAATTTAAACTGGGTCCAGAAGATGTTCGAGCAAAAGGAGCATTTTCCACGATTTTTGAAAGCACTATGCTCGATTGGTTAGTGCTTTTTCAGAAATATTTTTTAATTTTATGAGTTTTAGGGATCTTCAACTCCACAAACAATTTGCTGGACACATCCTTCACTCGCGTGAATCTAATTGGGTAATCTCGCTGAATGGATCAGGAGTCCGTGATTCATACCCACCACTTCACAAACTATACTTTAAAGTGAAAGCGATGGGTTCCGATGGAAGTATTAAGAAGAGTCTCAAGTACTTTATCGATGGACTTCCAATTGCTCCGGCTGAACGAAGAGGTCGAATGGATCATAGATCTTATACAACTCTACAGAATACCCAATTCGAAAGAGATTTATCGACGTTGATAGCTGAAGCAAAGAAGAAAGCGCAGACGATTCAATTGGAAACTCGGTTGGAGTTTAAGAAAAATGATTTGGTGGATATGAAGTATTTGTTGGGAAATGGTGCACCGAATATGCCAGATTCATTGGATTATTATTTCGATGCAATCACTAATAAGTTAGTTTTTAAAAATTTTTGTTGCAAGATTTCCTAGCCTTCCTACAGTGCGCCCAACTTCTATAGCGCCCCCTATTTTTTCTCATTTCACCACCTTCTGACATTTTTTACAAAAACTGCTAATGCCATTCGATTCCAAATGTCGAAAAACCCCCTGTCCAAAATTTTCATCAAAAAATTCAATAGACTGAGGAGACTAGGTCAAAAAGTCTCTAAAACGACCGCCCAACTTCTATAGCGCCCCCTCGAATTTTTGATTTTTTCTAATAAAATCCCCTTTTTTTGGCTTTTTCTAAGAACAACTTATTCATGACTTAAGTTCAAACTGATCCAGACATCTTGCAAATCAATTTTCAGAAGAAATTTATCCGTGGAAAATCATAGGATCTCTAAAATTGTCCTGAAACGCCTAATTTTATGTTAGAGGGCGTTGCGCGGCGCCCAATACTTGAATCAGCACCAGAATCAACTAAGATGATCTACAACATCTATTTCATCGGTCTGCAATTTTTTTAAAGATTTGCAACTCTTATTTTTATTATACTACTAGTACGAGATAGCACTACTGGCCTTCGCGCATTCACCATCCTCTAGAAATCAAAAAACACAACAGATTTTATTAACTTAGATAAAGTTCAATATTTCGTAGGACCTCCATTCTTGGCGATGACCTCAAAGATTCGATTAGGCATCGAATTGACCAGATTTTTCATCTCTGTAGCTGATATGGCGTTCCATGAATCCTCAATTCCGACTTTAAGAGCAGCAACATTCGGATATTGTTTTCCATTAGCGTACACGAGTCTCACGAGGGAAGCCCACATATTTTCGATCGGATTGAGGTCCGGTGAACAAGCTGGTCATTTAAGGAGTTTAATTTTCTTGCTGCTGAGAAAGGCACGAGTTGAATTGGCTGAATGAATACTGGCGTTGTTCTGTTGGAACTGCCAGTTTTTTTTCGACGGGTGTCTCAAAAACTTCACTAAATCCTTTTCCAAGACTTGCTGATAATCTACAGCAGTCATTTTATGACTTGTAAATTGGATGGGGAGCTTCTTCTTTTCCGAAAAAGCGGCCCAGCGAAAAAGCGGCAAAGCGGCGATGCAGCCTTCACAATGTTGCGTTCCTCACGACTCGATAAAACTTTGCATCTGGGAGCTCTTTTGGTTTGACCATAAGAAAGTGGATTATTGAGGTAGTTGTAGACACATTTACGAGAGCGATTGATTTGGCGAGCCATTTCATTTGTAGAAATATTAAGATTCGCCATCACATCTAGCTTGGATCGTTCATCTCTTGTTAGCTGAGGTCCTCGTGGCATTTCGAACAAAATTGATAATAAACACTACGTTTTCTTGAGCATTCGTATGCCACAAAATGACACGTAAGACGTGAAAAAAAATTTCAGACCGATGAAATAGATGTTGTAGATCATCTTAGTTGATTCTGGTGCTGATTCAAGTATTGGGCGCCGCGCAACGCCCTCTAACATAAAATTAGGCGTTTCAGGACAATTTTAGAGATCCTATGAATTTCCACGGATAAATTTCTTTTGAAAATTGATTTGCAAGATGTCTGGATCAGTTTGAACTTAAGTCATGAATAAGTTGTTCTTAGAAAAAGCCAAAAAAAGGGGATTTTATTAGAAAAAATAAAAAATTCGAGGGGGCGCTATAGAAGTTGGGCGGTCGTTTTAGAGACTTTTTGACCTAGTCTCCTCACTATCAGTCTATTGAATTTTTTGATGAAAATTTTGGACAGGGGGTTTTTCGACATTTGGAATCGAATGGCATTAGCAGTTTTTTGTAAAAAATGTCAGCAGGTGGTGAAATGAGAAAAAATAGGGGGGCGTTATAGAAGTTGGGCGCACTGTATTTCCCAACATATGACCAAATTAATTCCAGATCTCGTCATGATTTGAAGCTGAAGACATCCGATGGCATGCACTTTGTGATGACGAATAAGGAAATTGTCTGTCTGGCATCTCAATTCTTCCGTCAGCATTTGAAGGACACAACTACCGAGTACACAGTTGGAAGAGCTGATTCTGTGCAGAGCATTGACATTGTACGGTGAAGATTCAATAGGGGAGGCTGTAAACGACGCGGTGGCAGAGTTTTCAAATTTCGTTGAGACTTAGCAGATGGCTACAGCAATTTTCTATGTAGAATTCTGCCCGTTCAATGAAATTTTCAGTGTCTCACCTACATGATCACTGGTATCTACAAAAAACCTGCTCTACTTTCTCCAAAACTCGCTTTCGAGATATTTGCTTTGGCTATGCAATGGAAGGTTTTCGAGCCAAAAGTTCTAAAAAACTCGATCGAAAAGCATTGCTGTGAGGAGTTGCAGAAGGTGAGAGCCTGTTCTTGCTCCATCGAGCTTATAGTATGAATTTTCAGAACTATGAAGATATCATGTACGTGTGCAATATGCTTATCATCGCCGATGACGCTCAATTTGCAAACGTTCAAAACTGCTGCATCGCCACTCTTGTCTTCTATCACGCCCACGACTTCATTCGGATTTTCGTTATTGGGGTTGGTGGTGTTTGAAGCCCCCAACACCTGCCGGGTTCTTGTCGGAGCCCGGCAGATGTCTGACGCAGAGGATCATGATGCACTAATAATAGATAATTTCAGAATCACCCACTGAAAGAACGATTCTCCCGACGTCAAGAGTTCCTGAGGCCATCACTGACGATGCAAGTGAAGAGAGCATTTGCTGCGTCGAATGAGTCAAAGTGTTTCATCAAGTTCCTTCCGGCCATCGGAGAAGATTAACTTTGAATAAAGGGTTTTATTGGGAACTTTTTTGCCACATTTATTCCTTTTAAACTTCAATAAAGTTCTAGTGGTCGACACTTCTCGGGCTCGTTTTTCCAATAAAACAATTTCTTTGGTCCAAATTCCTTGGTTCGAAAATTTAAAAATTGTTTTTCGCCGAAAATTTATACAGAAACTGAAAATGAAAAAACAATTCTGCATTTTTTTGAAGAAAACTTGAAACAAACATCAAAATCAGCTAGATAATTTACTTGTCTTTGTTCAAATTTATGGCGAATCGAGATTGCTGGAAAACATTTGATTTGTCTAGAAAATGCTAAGACTAGTGTTATCACTGTGTGGAAACAAACGAAAAACAAAAGAAGTCCATGTTTTGCCTCTTTTGGGACTTGTGAACTGGAGATTGGATGGCAATGAGAAAAATTGTTTGAAAACTGAAAGAATTAGAAGAGGCGGAGCCAAATGACATTTGAATGTTGGGAATATTATTTGCAAGCCGCTAACTGTTCTACACCATTAAAGGTAGAGTGGCGCCAAGAGGGAAATTTTAAAAACCACACCCAAAATTATGCCAAAATGACCGAATATCATAATAAAATTTTCGAGAAATTTTTTGAAAATTTTTTATTTACTGTCAAAAAGTGACAATTACTCAGTTTTTGCCACTCATAATTTTGGAGGTCGACCAAAAAAAATTTTTCCTACATTTGTATACTGTAATTTTGTTTTAATTATTCGTATTAAAACATTGTAAGGGTTGGCACCTGCGACATTGGTTTGGATTTCTTCAAAACCTCATATCTTTCAAAATTTTGGCAATGTTCCAAAACTTCTACTGGAAATTATGAAAAAACTAAACATTTTTGGAGTGTTTTTTATGATATTTGGTTGTTTTGGATCTTTATATGTGTATTTAAACAAAATCCCCCACTGGCGATACTCTACCTTTAAACATTGAAATAAACGTTGACAGAAAGATTTTCAAAATTTTAAAGTTTATGTAAAGTTTATGTGGGTGTGTTGGAACTTTATCAGTTACAACACTTTTTTCATCGCCGGGTGAGTAGCGGGCTATTAGTAGAAAAAGAGAAATCGAGAAGCTGCCGACAACTGGCAAGTAGGTAGCCGGTCGAAAACAAAACGCCGGAACTGTAGAAGAATGTGGAAGAGAGAGTGACGTCACAATTAGACTAGAATCATTGGAAACATTCAAATACAAAATATTTATTCACATCACAAGTAAAAGTTCAGCTGTTATCCTTGATTGGCAATAACCACCGGCGGCACTTTTCTCATGAAACTTCTCACGTTGAGACTCTTCACGTAACGATCATTAAGGCGTTTCTGGAAATGAAATACTTTGAGTCTTGTCACAAATTCTAAAAATTGATACCATAAGACTGAAGCGCTTCCCTTGACCCTGTTGAACGAACGCAGGGTCCGGCCATAAAATAATGTGTAGAAAAATTAGGCAAACATGTGGAATTCTTTGCTGTGATAACTTACATTTTGTTGGATGTCCCTGCAAAGATCCGCAAAATGAAAACTGATAATAGTGGCGTTGCAGGCTTCGAGAAGACGTCCGAGATAATTAGTGTGAGCCATAAAGAGCAACTTCTCCACATAATCCAAGTCCTCACAGTTCTGCAAAAACAACAGTGTTACAGGTCTCATGAGGTACTGTAACTTGCCTTAATCAGCTCCTCAAAGCAGTGACTTTCAATCGACCCGATGAGCTGTCTCTGTTTGTGTTTACGTGTCACAATCTTCCAGGTAACAACCTTAAGAATTTTCGTCACAGAATAAGAGAAATAATAAGAACCAACCACTTCAATAGCTTCCAAGAATTGTACCTCCAGTGGAAAACTGGTTATGGAACTTGTGAGATGGTTGCGAAAATATGGAGAAGCCACGTATAGAGCTTCTTTATTGCACGGGAATCCTTGTTGAGTAGTGGTGGTGAGAAGGAAGTTGTGAGTCTTTCTGGAATGCGATTGACTTAGGCTTCATATGAAATCTTACAAAAATACTCACTGATTCATCAACAGATAATATTTGAAATCCAATTCGACTGGCATCGGTTTTCCAACAAATCGATTGAAGTATTTCAGGCTCAAAAAGTTGTTGATATCAAATACGATAACAGTGAGAATTTCCAATTTGTATTTCTTGAATTGCCGATTTCCGATCACCTCGCACAAAAAGTCTCGAATCACGCCACGTTCCGGTGTAATGCAGTCGAAATCGTCACGGTCCGTGATGTCAGGCTCATAGGTGAATTTTACAGGTGGCAGGATGTCTGTAAAAGCAATTGGGAAACTATTTCAAAAGCGCACTATTATCTCCATCAGAATTGTCAACCAATCTTAACTTGAACTCCACTTTCTGCACAGGAAGAGGATGTTGTCCGGCTGGATAAAGACTGATTCGAAAAACCTTCTCGACGACCGGTTCTTCAGGGTTTTGGGGATGTTCTTGAAGTATTTGGGATACCGATATTTCGATATCCCTGGAATCGAAATGAATTTTTACTGCTTCTTTGCTGACAAAGTGAATAGACGTTAGACATGAGGTAGGCACTTGGGGAGACTGGGGGAGTGAAACTAAATTTCAGTTCCCACATATCTCCATCTCCCCTTTTCTCTATCCCCTAGAACTGTGAGATCACCTACCAATTAATCAGCGAGTACTGATGGACCGTGGTAAAACGTTTCGGCTTCATATGCTCAACCTTGGTGGTCGTAATTTGAAAAGAGTGAATAAATGTGATTGTATCAAGGGATTCTTGAACACTTTCTGAAAAAAAGTTTCAAAAATTTCATTAAAAAGCGTTCAAAACTAACCAGGTTTGCTCATGATTTGAGGCACGAAAGTTGGAAGAAATATTGTAAATAGCTAGGAATAATCGAGAAAATCACGATAAGCACTAGAATGTTTTTTGAAAACGTGAGATCATCACGTTTTTTTATTCAAAAGTTGAATGAAAGTTTGTTAATAAGATAATTTAGATTAGTTGCAATGGCATGTTACCTGCCAGTAGGTGAATCTTTGCACGATGCACCATGTATTTATCTGTCAAGACACAGACACCAAATTTGGCGCAGAAATGCAGAAACTAGGCATAGGAAGGCCTTTAACATTGCTGATTTTATTATGGGTTCAAGAAGTTAATATAAATTGTTTTTTCAACAAAAAAATGTCAAAAAAAAACAATTTATTACCATTTATTTTGCAATCAAAAGCTTCTCAAAATGAAAGCGTTGAAGGTGGAGCAAAGCAAGTTGTTTGCGAGAGGCTCAGTGTTGTGGGTACTTCCTATGCCATCAAAAGTTATGGCTTTTCAACTCTTGTTAAGGCTACGGTAAGCCAGAACTAGACTTTCTTCTGGGCCACTAAAACATGGTCAGGGCTTTTGGTAAACGAGGAACACGTGGAGTAAACGAGCTGATATTAATAGAGACTTGCTGTAACCACATTCTGCCTTTTTCAGAAATTCAAACAACTTTCAAACAAAAATCGTCTGCAATACGGTAGTATTTTGACCACTCCTGCCTAAAAGGAGCCATTTTGTGGGCGTTTCACATACCCAAAAAACTATCTGTATTCGAACATATAAAACAAAATAAATCAGCAGAAGCGATTCAAACAAAATTTTTATTCGAGCTAGACGTTGCGATTTCTGGCATCTTGCTGGCACATCACTTGACCTTGCGAAGAGCTTTTCCCTCATGATCATGCCCGATTTCATGTGTTTGAGTTTGCTCGACAATTGAAACGCGACGAGCGCTTGGACCAGTAGACATAGCACTCTTTGCTGGAGGCTTCAATCCTGGAAGAGCTTGACGGTATTGAGACGCAATGCCCTTCACATCCTCGTTCATTTGCACAGATGGTGGCTGCATAAGATTGGTTGCCAATGCCTGCTTTGCCCATTGCTTGGCATCAATCGAATCGGGACGCTCGACGACGAAAGTGACTTTTCCCTTTTCTTGAATGTTCTTGACGAGAAGGTCTCTGGCAACATCCTTGTCACTGACTGGAATACCATCAACATCACACAAGTGATCTCCAAGAACGAGACACTTTTCGGCGAGTGATCCAGGATCAACACGGGAGACAAGCACACGATTCTGAAATAGATATATGAATTTCCTAGAATTTATTTGATTTGATTGATTTCTTACCTGGAAATGCTTGATTCCCAAACCAAGTTTTGGTCCATTTTGAACCCAAACAAGAGTTGCCAACTCATAGACGTATCCTTCACGGCGTTGAATGATCTTTGCACGATCTTCAGGAATATGAACACGAGCCTCCAACTCTTCGGCCTTCTTCTCATCGCGGTTCACCATAATTTTTGCACATGGAGCTGCAAAGCGAAGTGCACGGAAAAAGTCATTGCAATCTTTGCAGTTTTGCCCGTTGACTTTTTTGACTTGGTCACCAATCTATAAAACTTTTCATAGAATAATGGTTAAACTTTTGTAGAACTTACTCTCAACTTTCCTTCGGAAATAGTTCCAGCCTGGATTTTAGTGATGACAAGCTTGTCATTCGGAGTTGCACCAAGTGGTTCTCCTTCTTCCATATCGATACAGATCTCGATCATCTTCTCGGAACCCATGCTTCTGCTCCTTTGCTTCTTGGCTGCTTTGGCGATTCAAAAGACGATTGATTCAAGATTTCGGACGAAATATGAACAAAACTGACGAAATCTGGACCTTTTATGCTGAATTAATTAGGCCATAAAAAACAAGGCCCAAAGGTCATGTCACGTAATCACTTTTTCGTCTAAAAAACTCTATTTTAAAGTAAAAATATTATTTTTTGTTTCTAACAAAAAAAAATATAAAAAAATATTTTCAACTATCTGAACTTTCAAATAAAAAAAATCCGTCCCTACGAGTCTCTCATAAAAACATTGACCTCTACAAAATTTGAAATCATTAAATGTAAAAGGCAAAATCAACCTTGGAGCAATTTTACGAGCATTAAAAAATGTTTTCAACGAATTTTTTTGCTTAATTTTTCATTGTATTCTTAAACTTAAGGTGATCTGTGTGTTTTTTTTTAATGACTAATACTATCAAATGAAAGATCATAGTTAGTAACAAAATTCTCATTATTTTTTAAAAAGATCGGTAAAAACCTTTGAATTGCAATCCTAAAATTCTTGACTTTTTTATTTTTTATTTTCTTCATTTTTTCCTATCTTGTGATGTTACAATTACTGTAAAACTTTCTGATTTCAGAAGGTTCAAGGGAGGACCAATATCGTAAAATGGTGTCGCCACGCGCCGCGCGATTTCGTATGTGCGCCTTTAAGGTTACTGTAGAAAATTCTGTTCTGCAATTATTTTCACACTTTTGCTTTTTTATGAACTTTTTCACTATTTTTCGCGTTTAAAGTGTTCAACTTGTGATTTTTAATTTAAATAACTGTTGTTTAGTGTGAAAATTGTGTTTTTGTTGTAAAAAATTAAAGAAAACTCTCTGAAAAGTTGGATTCTTCCCGTTTTGAAACCATTTCTCTTGAATAAATATTCTTAAAACAAAAAATTCATTATTTATCTGCCAACGAAAATAATAAGAAATTTCAGCTTATCGGAAGTGGTACCAAAAAGATGAAAAAAAGAATGACGCGGAAATCTTTACGTGTTAACGTGAAACGTGGCGAACTTTGCAACGGCCCGCCCGACTCACGGTTTTATTCGGATTGCAAAGCAACGTCAAAATGTTCGGTGGAGACGTGAGCGCTGCTTCCGTGTTGCCGTCTCATCCGATTTCTGGATCATGTGATGGATTTCAAGCCGAAGGATCTGATCATCATCATTCCACGATGACTCCATTCCAAGAGAGTCAAAGGAATGTTTATCAAATTTTGTATGGAGTGAGTTTCAGCTACTTTTTCATAATTACATCGCTTTAATAATTCATATTTTTACAGCATCCGGCAAACGACGATTTTCCGCGCCCTATAACACCACTGCAGATCACAATTCCCGAAGGAGATGCGTCACCGACTGTGCCAGTTTCCTGTGGTGTCGTGAATGGAAAGATGCATCTCAACCTGTTCATGTGCCCTGGGATTCATCAGCCGTGTATTGAAGTGGGAAGTTCGTTATTTTATTTATTTCAGATAATTTAAAATGGGTCTCATAATATAATTATTTTCAGACGATCTTCTTTCTCCGAAGCAGTTCACAATCCGTGGCGACAAAGAGCGTCAGAAAGATTGGAAGGCGAGCATCCGTGTTGGAAGATCTTCGTTGAGGTGAGCATCAAGACAATAATCCCTTAAAATACTTCTGTTTCTCAAAACTTTATATTCTAGAACTCACATGGAAGCAATGACCATCGACTTCTACGAGCATATGAATCGATGCAGTGGAAAGTGTCAAAGCAGAAATTATGTGAATGCTCCATCTGAAGAGGTGCTTCAAGCTCGGAAGTCCAAGAGAACATCTGAAGCCGGACAACTTAAATATGAGATCGAAAATGAGATGGCTGGAAAAGAGGCGGATAATGATGATAATAGAAAGAGTACGACCGATAATTCTACAAAAGGATCTAGTTTTGACATGTTCTCTCAATATTTTTCATTAAAATTTAGGAATAATATTTGTTATGTCTAAAAATAACTTATATTTTAGTTGGAACAATCGGAAAAGTGCTCAAATATTGTCTCAAAGTTTGAGATTTGTGAGCATCTTTTCAACTATTCCAACTTAAATATAAGTTTTTTCAGATAAAGGAAACATTATTCTATATTGCTAGAACATTCTAAAACTAGCTCCTTTTGTATAACTACCAGTATTCTGGAAACATATCATTTTTCAGGCGCCAAAAAAGCTCGTGGACGTCCACGTGGAAGTGTCAACAAGCCCAGACAAATGGTCAAAATGGAGCCACAAGACGATCGTTTCTTCGAGGAGTTCTTCATTGATGCGCCACCACTGCAATCAATGTCATCTAATGAAGAGCCAACTTCTTCAAATAAGGAATCCAATGAGTGCACGCCATTCAATGATATTCTCAATTGTCTGCAGAACGGTAAGCTATTTGACATAACATTTATCACTAATTTATTTTTATTTCAGATCCTATGAATTTCTGGTCTCAAATGCAACAAACCGGTGTTATCGGTCATTTCTGCGACGACATCATTGTCAGTGCAATCAATCTGAAACAATCCGTTATGGATAATCCTGTCACTCCCACCACTGCCAACATGCTCACTCGTACTGCATTCGCTCTCGGAATTCCACCTGTCGTTGTTCATCGTGTTCAATCGATTGAACGAAACGCTTACCAACAGCGGAAACATGACGAAATGTTTAACGATATTCAATCAACTTTGGCCGAGGAGCACAGTGTCAAATATCAGCCGAGAACATCATCTTCAAGTCAAGAGAGTCTTCACACTGCTCGAGAATTTACAGAAGAGAAGGTTGAGGAACTTATTGATGTTTGCAAGTACGACGATTATCCAGAATCTGAATGTCTTCCAGGACCTAGTCATATTCAATAATTAAACAATTACGGATTTAATCCACAAACGCACAAATAGTGTGTGCATTTTTTCGTATGTATTTTAGAACTTCATGTTTTATAGAATATAATTAAATTCTGATCCAGTGGAATAGCCCACTGCTTACTTGTGAGCTTTCCCCCCTCAACATACCGGTGAAAATTGTTTGTAGTTCTTCTAGAATGTTTCATGCCTTTATAATGAAATCGTGTTCATTTGAAATTTCTATTCATGTTTTACAAACTCTTACTCGTCACAACGTAATACTGGAATATCTTTTAATTTATGTTTATTTTTTTTATATTCAATTTTCAACCTCATTCTTTTGGAATTAAGACGCCTTCATCAACAACATTATTGATTGCGTCGACTTGATTCCAAAAAATGAGTTTCACACGAATACTCATCAAAGTGTCATGGCAACAAAGAGATAGAGACGAAAATATATCATTGAGCAAACAACAAGCTTTCAGAAGGGCACAATCGGTTTTCAGATGAATAGAATTTGTGCTAATCATCTGCTAGCGGATTTTGTTCTTGAGAGAGATAATACTCCGCTCATAAGTAAACAATTGAGAATTAAATTCGCACAAAAGCATAAATCTTCATTCGCGAATATTTTTATTACTGTAGGGTCTCGCCACGAACAGATATTTTCTGTATGTGTCCCTTTAATTGAACTGTAGCTTTATCGATCGGTCGAAGGCATCAGAAAAACTTTCTTTTTAAATATATATTTACTTCATAACAATTTCAATCAATTTGTGAATTTTTTACATTCTCTTTGGATTCTCAGTGTGCGAACTGCCTCGTTCCCGCGTTGACAACGAGAGACAAGAGTCGCAGACGACTAAACATCATTACGAAACTCCGGTCTCCCTTCGACCCTTTGTTTAGCAACGAGGACTTTTGAATTGAATTGTGCTTCTTGTTTGAATATATTTTATTTTCTCCTGCTTTCTATTATCTAAAATTGTGTTTTAATTACAGGGAAATGGATGTACCATCATCCAGCAACGTCACTGGACGCAGAAAAGTAAAAAAAGAAGAATGTTCTGCTTCTACCAAAAACGTAATGTTTTCAGAGACAAGTTCTAGATGATGACGAAGATGATGGCTTCAGATCTACCCCATTGCGTAAAGTTCGAGGAACTAAAAAAATTAGGCCAGCGGATGTGGTGCCAGAAACAATTATGACAAAAATTGGCGCCCATATCGACGATATTGTGAATAAGAAAAAAGTTGGAGAGCTCAACTGTTTCGAATATAAATCGCCGCTTGAAATTCATACAATCGAAGATATGATCAAAGCAAAAGCTTCAATCCAAGAGATGGCAGTTGTGCTCGAAGGAGCTCAGTGCATTATTGGTTATCGAGTCGATCGGCTTCACCACGACGTTCGACAAATTGATTCAGCTCTCTCGAGTGGTAATTACATTTTTTTTTTAATATTCTTGGAATTTATCGTTTCTTTTTATTACAGGAACTGTTATGCGAGATTCAAATGGTGAAGAAATTCATTTAACACTGGAAAGCAGAAAAGCTAAAAAGAAAATGGCTGTTGTTGACGGAATGAATGGAATGCTCGATTTTCTCAATAATATGGATGATGCTCTGACAACCACCGAACTTGACGCAGACAATGATAAGAATTGGAAAGAAGATGAGGAAAATATTGCCGGAGAGCCACGAATTGATTTCAAAGCCAATTCCAAAGATGTTGACGCATTTCTTCAAAGAGACATTTTCCCCGAAAAACTCATTTATGCATTGTCAATCAAACGAGCAACTGATCTCAGAGCTGACCTTCTCTCTGATGTTTCCAATTACATAAGTGCTGATGATACGGCTCATGATCTGAAAGACGCAAATATCGATTGGCTGAGAGCTAACCCGACATTTCAAAAGGCAACGAAAGGATCCGTGTGCAATTCATCAAACTCGTTCCATTCTCTTAATTATTATGGAATTCATTCTCCCGATGGACGAACTCTTATGTTGCATAATCGAATTGCCGATAAGAATGCTGATGATCGGTTTTTCACGTCCGATGTGTCTGTCTCACTTGTAAAAAATACACGAGCTCTCCTCACCAATTCATTAGACAAAAAGCCACGAATTCTCGACAACTACTTGATGCTCGAAGTCAAAGATCGCCCAGTTATTGGGAGATACAAAATAATGTCAAAGGATGTGAAGAAGTCAACGCTACCATTGGCGGAATCGTCTCGTGAGAAAGATCTCGCCAACTTGACATTCGCAGAGATGAATCATCGGCCTTCAAATCTGGATATGACGGTGGCAGGAGCATCGGATATGTCAATGCTTCCAGGAAATCAAGGATTACCACTCGCCCAGGGAGAAAACGATGAGACGATCGCTCTAGATAGGCTTACACCTCCTCTTCAGTCGTCTGTGTCACAGAAAGCGAGTGACGAATATGTTCTTCCACCTCTTGAAGCTGTAAGTTTTTTTGCGCGCCTCTGAATACATTTATGATATAAATTATTTTCCAGAATGATCTCGATGAGCATCTCATTGGAAAACTGCCAATTGAGCCGAATGAAATGGATCAAACATTAGCCAACATGTTTGATAAGAAGCTGGAAGTGTTCAACACATCTGATACACTTGAATCAAAAGTCTGGAAAAATGGAATACGTGCAGAAGAATGGGGTGAAGATGATGAGGCAATTATGAAGAATGACACGAAACATCCACGTCAGGCTGGAATCGAAGGTTGGATTAAGGCAACTGATGCATGGACCAACTATGATGTTGTAAAAATGAATGTAAATCGAGAAGCTCGTTCTCAATTGGATGAAAATGCGATTGACGAGCAAGAATCGTATAGAAATATGGTTCCGGAAATTGGAAAGAATTTGTTCTTGGTGAAATCGGATGATTATATGAATAACTATCCTGGAGATCGTCCAGCAGACTTCACAGTGAATGATGAAGTGTCTGATGTGATGAAAATGTGGTCTGGTGAGGATAGTACAGCTGAAGATGATGTTCCGTTAGAACAAATTCAACAAGAAATACGGGAACAAGTGCAACAACAAGATGTTGATATGGAGCCTATTGAGGAAATGGATTACGATGCCGGCGGTGCTGCTTTTGATGTAGACTTTGATGATCGACTTGCAGCTCCGGTTGAAGTTGAGGAAATGGAAGGAGATAATAATAGAAATGATGGAAGGGTGGCTGATATTCTTTTTAATGAGCAGATGGATGAGTAAGTTTCAATTTTGAATTGAAAGTTGATTCTGTTCGGTTTTTTGTTGCCTATAATGACAGAAGAACGTTTCAATATAGCAAAAAAAACCGTTATTCATTTAATGTAGATAAATGCAAAAATTTATTTTTATCCATTCTCACCTATTCATGAGTGTCGAAAAATGCAAAAAAATACAAAAACTAGACGAATAGGGGGGAAAATGTATAAAAATACATTTTTTAAAAAATTTTCTACATCACATGAGTAATGAATAACCACAACTATTTTGAGATTTCTTCAACAATTTTGCAAAAAAAGTTAAATCTTTTCTGAATTCCCGCGCTTCCCCTATTTTCGACATTTTGAGTTTCCGGCAATATTAATTGGATACTCTTTGCTTTTTTATAATTTTACCTTTGAAAAACGCTAGATTCAACATTTTTGAAAAGACTATCCACATTTTTTTTCAATTTCAGAACTGAAGTAGAAGAACGAAATGAGCAAGATGTTCAACGGGAGCTTGAGGACATTGCACTTGCAGCCGATGAAGTTGCAGAGTTGATGACTTCTGCACCACCGCCACAACTTGTTGGACCATCTGCAGAAATGCGTGAAGAGATTCAAAATATCGGAAAGAACGACAATGCTCATTGGGTTCCACCAGTCGTTGGTGATCAAGAGAGACAAGCAGCGGTTACAGCACAACGGAAACGGCGAGAAAAGAAAGCGAAGAGCAGAAAAGCCACTGTCGAAGATTTCGTTCATTACTTCCGTGACATTCCTGATGACGAGATTGAACGAGAAATTACTGCTGCAAAATGCTCTAAAATTGCTGATGAGAAGAGCACTTTCCTTTCGGAACAACAGTTATATCTTCCAACTTTGGGAATTGAAAACAAGCCGCATGTCGCTTTTGAAATGGGTCTTCTCGGTAACAGCGGGATGTTCTTCAAGAAATCATATGGGAAAATACGACTCGAACGTGTCAAAAATCAAAAGGCTGAGCAAGATTTGTTCATTGATGAAGCCAGAGGAAACAAGGATTCGGATTGTCTCAATTGGCTACTTTCATTCAGTGGATTCAGGTGCATGGAGTGAGTGTCTAGGATTAAATATATATAAAATTGTTAATTTTTCAGAAATCCGGAGCCTATCACTGGCTCTGACTCGGACGAGAATCTACGAACTGCCGTAGAGCAACCGTTTGATGACGATTTTGCCAACGATTATTACGTACGTTTCTGTTAAGACCTGCCGGTTTTCCTGTCGGTTTTCTGAATAATCGAGAATCGAAAAATTTTCGTTGTTGATTTTTCCAGTTAAAAAAAGCTCGTTCAAAAGTCCAAAAGTTTTCGACGATCGATACCGTTAAATAGCTCAGACGCGAAATGTTGCGACTTTAGAACAAAAAATACAGTACCCGGTCTCGACACGACAATTTTTTATAATGAAGCCGAGTGTGCGCCTTTAAAGAGTACTGTAGTTTTAGACTATCGTTGATGCGATGTTTTCGGTGATTTTTCTATAAAACAGATTTTTTAATTAAAAATTGAAATAAAGCACGAGAAAACAATTCCTTTTTAGTGTATTTACAGATTTTAATAAATAAATTTTATTTATTGAAAAATCAACAAAAATTTTGCAAAAAATGCGTCTTTTCGAGACCTTGATACCGTATTTTCGGAGAGAAAACTACAAAATAATTCGGCATCTAATTACAGGACGAAGACAGATACGATCCAAACTATGAACAACAACTCGCTGCTGCACAAATGGGTCCGGATATGCAGGTAAAATTAAGACGGAATATTTTTTCCAGTGCTCATTGAACATTTTCAGAGGAAACTAGCCTTGACCGCAAGTCACATTAATCAAATGTTCCCGAATATCCATTCCAAACGATACGGTGGTGAATACGGAGATTCAGATGATGAATTTGACGATGTAAGTTTAACAAAAAATTTATATTAAAAAAGTTTGTATAATTTTCAGTCATTCGATCGCCAGTCGATCCAGGCAAAGAATCTTGACGCCGCCAAGCACAAGAAGTGTCTCGCTGAAATTCTGAAGACTGATAGTCTATCGATGCCTTCAATTCAATATGTTCTGGAGCAGTTGACATCTAATCAGACTCTACGAATGAATAATACAACTATCCGAGCTGCCGATGATCGTAATGAAACCGGAAGACCTGCAACACCGACAATGGAGGCCGACAAAACGTTGACGTCAGTGTTTGACTATAGATCACCGAACAAATCGAATCACGATGTGAACGAAACGATGAAGGCACTAACAGAGATGCCAGATTATCAAGCAGCAGATGAGCGTCCCAATAATCAACCAACTACATCTACATATGGAACTGCTAACACTGAAAATAGAAAAGTGCATATAAATGGATGCCATACACTTCTTTCGTTGGCACTTTCAATGCCTTCCAGAATGGGAGAGACTGTTAGGCCCTCGTCTATCGTCAGCTTCCTATTGCATATTGCCAATGAAAATGTATGTTTAGTTTTTTTGAGTTTATTTTTTCAAACTCATTCTAAATTTTCAGAACTTGCAAATTGTTCAAGATCGATCAAAGCGATCCTGGATGTCTGATTTCATTGTTCTCAATTCAAGTGAAAGCCTACCACGTGGTCTGAAAATGGGAAGAATCGAGGATCAAGACGAGTTCTGGAAACGAACTCAAGATCCGGACGCCATCGAGGGTACGGCTAGCGATGCGAATAATGTGTTCTCGAATTTGATGCGACGTCCGAAGGCAGTACCAGTTCGTAAAGGTCGTGGAGCAGGTGGTCAACCTACAACAAGTGATCTCGGAGCAATCGTAGAAGAAGAAGAAATGGAAGAATAAGCATACTTTATTAAATTTCTCCATAAAAAATCATTTATTTTCGGTATCAAAATTGAATCTCAGAATCCACCCAATTCGATGTATTTATTCATTTTATCTCTCATTTCTCGAAACTCGAAGTTTCTTTATTTATTTTTCTCTCTCTGAATTGAGTACCCCGACACCAAAAATTTTAAGTTTTCTGTCAAATCACTCTTTACAATGAATATTCAATATGATATTCGAGCCATAAAACTTGTAGAATTCTAGGGATACAAAGACCCTTTCTGATTCTTCCGAAAAAGCATTCACTGATTCCATAAAAATTACGAATTCAGATGTATAGAAACGGGATCCGATGGATTACCACTAGCACGGCGGCTCTGAAGGGACCCAGAAATTATGTGAATCGAAAAACGGGACGTGGATGTGGAAATTCGGTTCTTTCAAGATTCGAGTGGAGATATGATAAGGTTCTTTGGAAATTAGATTGAAAAATATAAATTCAACTTTCGTTTATTACCCAGGCGCGAAATTTTGCGATTTTCGCGCAAAAAATACAGTACCCGGTCTCGAAACGACAATTTTTGTCTAAATGCGAAAGGGTCTGCGCCTTTAAAGGGTACCGTAACCGCGAGCTCAACGAAATGAGAGAAAAACTTTAGAAAATCAATGATAAATAAATTGAAAACATTTTTGATTTTTCGGGAAAAAAATTAGAAATCGAAAATTAATTTTTTGTCAATTTAAATTAACAAAAAATGTCAACATTTTTATCAAATTTTGTGTTTTTTTTTGAGAAAAATTACAAGAAACCGTTAAGTTTTCTTCTATAACGAAAAAGATTTTAAAATGTAGGCTGCTTTTTCGGAATTCAATTTTTTTCGAAATTTTCTAGAGGCGAAAAATCGAAAATGACATATTTTTCTTCAACATTCCAACAATTATCAAAATATTTTGTATTTTTGGATTTCTTCTTGATATCAAAAAAAAGTATTTTTTTTCGCAACGAGAAAGTTACAGTACTCTTTAAAGACGCATGTCTTTTTATATTTTACAGAAATTCGTGTCGAGACCTCTGGTAATAATGATCATGGCTCCACCAGTTTTCTCATCCCAACAACAAGAAATTTCAGACATTGGGCAAAAACTTCCAAAAAACGATGGGCATGAGATACGGTATCGATATGGGACTTGAAGATCGACTTCTACTCGTCTCTCTCGGAACAAAACAACGACGTTTAGACGACAAAAAAGTTGTTCAGCTGAGCAGAATCCTTGAGGAACGAATCGCCGAAGTCGTCGCAACAGATGAAATGCTCGGGCGATTACAACTTCAAATTACTCGAGTACGAGTTGATCGAGCTTTCACACAAGTGTCCGTTTATTGGATGTGTCGAGGTGATGGAGATTCGGAAATTGTTGATTTTCTGGAAGAGTCGAAACACCAGATAAGACGACGAGTGGAGGAATCCATTGGAATTACGTGTCCTGAAGTGAAGTTTATCGGGGATAAAGCATTGTTGATGGAACAGGAAATGGACAAGTTATTCCGTGAAGCAGATTATGGAATGGATTATCGATTATTGAGTAAAAGTGCACGAGTTTTGGGAAATGTGAAGGAAGAGAGCCCGAACAATAGAAATGTACCTAGATGGTTGACTAGCATAAAGAAAAAAGTTTAAAAGAAGAAAATTAGTTGTAATCATTTGTTTTTAAAATTTGTTTTTTAGTTTTTTAAAATTTTTTTAAATGAACCTTTTTTCATTTTAATTGAAGTTTTCTCTTGCATCATAACTGGTTTATACCTGTGAAATACCTATTAATTTATATTGACTTATTACCTAGACGCGAAAACTGCTCAAAAAATACAGTATCCGGTCTCGACACGACAATTTTAGAGTACATGTATTTTCCCTCTTTTTTTTACTGTTTTCATAGAATCTTAAAAGTTTTTCGTTTAAAATATTTCAATTTTAACAAATTGCAAGAAACCTTTAAAAATTGATGAAAACTCCACAGAAACGAAAGTTTGAAATTACAGTACTCTTAAAGGCGCACACTCGGTTGCTTTCAATAAAAATTGCCGTTTCGAGACCGGGTATTACATTTTTTTGGTGCAAAAATTTGTGTCTAGGTAATACTTATTCACATTCTATGAAATATTCCACCCGCATTATCTTTCAGAATGTCTTCCCAACCGAAACTCCGGATCCTCTGCCTTCACGGATATCGACAATGCGATCAATCATTCCGGCAAAAGACGGGATCCACTCGGAAGCTCGTCAAATCTCTAGCAGAGTTTGAATTTGTGAATGGAGTTCATTCTGTGGCGGTAGATGAACGTATGTTCCTAATTTGGCAATTCTAATATAAAGTAATTTTTTTTATTTTCAGATGTTGATTCCAGTCGAGCGTGGTGGTTTTCAAACAACGAAGCGATGAGCTTCTCCTCTCGGGAATCTACGGAAGTAGCTGTTGGATTCGAAGAATCTGTGGCCGCAGTTGTCAAGTTTATTGAAGAAAATGGGCCATTCGATGGGTTACTGGGTTTCAGTCAAGGAGCTTCTATGGTTCACTTGCTCATTGCCAAGGTTTTATTTATCTCCGTCTCCCAGGCGTTTGATTATTCTATTTTTTCAGGCACAACTCGGTGAAATCAAACTTCCCGGAATCCGATTTGCCATTTTCTTCTCCGGATTCCTGAGTCTCTCTTCCAAACATGACTCCTTGACATTACTCCGAATCAAAGAATTCCCATCGATGCACGTATTCGGTGACGCGGACGAGATCGTGGCGAGACCAAAAAGCGAGAAAATGGCAGACATGTTTGACGTTGAACCGTTGCGGATAGCTCACGATGGGGGGCATGTTGTACCGTCGATGTCAAAGCACAAGGAGAAGATTGCCGGATTTATGAGAGAGCAATTGGATAGGAAGATTGAAAATAATTGATTTTCTATAGGAATAATAAATTGGCTTTGGTTGTTTTTGCGAACACAAAACTACAGCATAAATACAAATTTTTCATTTACATGTAAAAGTTTCAAATTACAAAATTTTCAAAAAGTGAGAGATCTGGTAAACAGGATATTATAAAATAATATAAGCGTCCTGTCAATAGAAATGAATAGGATATAGAATATGAACAGTTATTTTAGTCATGGATATTTTCATCAGAGCTTGTTTACATCAAATCTCGTTTGGCTCTCACAACAGGTGCCAGTGTAGTACTTGTTGGCTCAGATGGAATTTCAGGTGGTACTGGACAATACTTGCACAGGGCTTTACGATAGTGGTAGCAGAACGTTGGTTGTGTTTTACCAGTATTTTGAAATAGCTCGACAAGCCAATTGTCGACAATTTCAACGCAACTCGTGTGGTTATTCGGGAAAACGTATGGGGTGAAGAAGGAGGACCAAGGTTTTGAGCCATCGGTGAACGTCCAGTTGTTGGCGGTTTGCTGAAAAGTACTACTTGAGATTTTTCTTGAAATTTTTCTAAATGGGTCTAATATGCCATTTAAACTATTAATTCGAATTTGAAAATTATTATAAAATATTATTAAACCACCGATACTTTATGTATATATTTTTCCGAACTCTAGATTTATGTTGAAATAGTCTATATCTTTGCAGTTTTTCAAAAAAAATATTATGAAGACGCAGAAAATTGTGCATTTCGTAACTGAACACGCGCCGTCTCAGTTTTTTATTTTTTTTAATGTATGGAATGTTAGGATCATTTATAGCAATTTAAAGAAATATTATTATTGGCACTGGAGATATCCCAACTCACCGTCTGCGAAAGCCCAGTCCATGCATGGATCCCATCGATTCCTGATTTATGAGACTTTGCCACAAACTTGGATTCATCTTCATCACGAAGAGACGCCAATCGGGCTCCAACTTGCATCTTGGCACACATTCCAGTACCATCGAACCATGTTCCCATGTCATCAGATGTCTAGAAATTTCGAATTCCAGTGTATTTCAGTAGTTCATCCAACATACCTTGTAGCAACATCCAGTCTTTTTGAAGAAATGCCACGAGGAATTACATGGATTCAAATCATCGGACGCCAATACGGCAGAAGCGAAAACCAGGAAAAGGGAAGGGAAAAGCATATTTGAAAATATTTTGAACAAATTGTGTGAATTGTGCACCCGCTGAGGGTTTTTGTATGGAATCGGGCGGACAGTTATTATACAGCGAGGCTCTGGAAAACAAAATGGGAATGGGGGAGGAGCTACTAGGTGTACCGCTGCTGAACTTTGAACGATCGGGGAATCGTTCGAACTGGAAGAACTAGAAATATGGGCTCAACTTAGACGTAAAGCAGACATACTAATAAGGTCTGTGTTCAAGGAAAGTAAAGATGCAATAAGATGTCTTATGATATATCAATAGATGCAATGTGAAACCCTAAATTTCAACCTGGGGTCCTGGCACGAGCAAATCTTTTCAGCTACCGTAACCGCGCAAATAACACAATTGTATCCCATTCTTATATTTCCATTCTTATATTTTTTTTTTCCTCAATTTTTGTACATGAACTGATGGATTTCCGAGAGAGCTTAAATTCTGAAGAGAACGCTAAAAAATTGTAAATCCATCTTATCGTGGGTCTCCTGAATTCAAAAAGTTCCAAAGCTTGGCTTCTGTCGGTACGGGAACCTGCAAAATAATAATATATAATTTTCCAATGTTTCAATATACCAAACTTTATGCAAATACTTGATGACGCCTACTGACCAGTCGAAGTCAAACTGTTCCACGTCTAGTCTTCATGCCATGTTCACATGTTCTCCGAATTCTTGGTACCTATGCAAATTCAGAACTATCAGTCGTGATTCTATGGGGGAAGTTTTGAATGTACCCGGTGCAAATTTGAATTGAATCAACGATCAATCTGTGATTACGAATCTTGTTGTTTCAGTTATATTGACAAGGAAACTAAAGTGACGTTTTTATTTGGACACTGTCACATATACACTGTATTCTGAACATAAATACCAAACGTTTATTAGTCTCATGGATTCATTACACATAACGAATTAATAACGGTACTCTGACATGCTAAATATTTATATTTTCCTCTAGTAGATCCTGCACTCAAGTCCATTGAAATACAGTAATCCAAGCCATCATTCGGTTTTGTAGGTTGACCTGGAGACCAATTTAGATAACCACTGGATTCGGTGTTGCCAATCCAGATTTGACGTGTTGTCTCATCGTTTGATCCAAAGACTCCTGGAAAAAATATTTACATAATTCGATTAGGAATTTCTATTTACTAGGGGAAGTTTTTTTGTTGGAAATTATTAGTTCTTTATGAAATTAAAGACTAAATTACAGTTGTTTTTAAAAACAAAAAAAAAACTTCAAACTATAACAGAAAAGACGCATTTTAGGCATAATGTATAGTGTATATTTTAAGATTTAATGGAACCGACCTAATATTTTGCCGCAATTCAATGTTAAAACGTACTAGAAACAAAGCTGTTTTCCTCTTTACTAGAAACTGTGACCATTGTCCCATTACACCACGTGCAACTGTCTTCAAATTTCACGAGCCCTCGGCACATCTGGAAACGTTTAAGCTACATATGAAACTTTTGAAACAAGTACCTTGTAGCATCGATCATTGAAGCTAACTGTTGGAGTTGGGCAAGTGGGAGTACAGGTCCCTGGGACGGTAGTTTTGACAGTCGATGTAGTAATTGTAGTTGTAGGGGTGGACTTTTGTGTTGTTGGAGCTTTTGTGGAGGCTGCAATAGATGGAGTGGTGGCTGGTGTGCTGGTTACTGTAGTTCTAGTTGTTGTAGTTGTTTCAGATGATGTGCTGGTAACGGTAGTTGTAGGTACTGTAGTTGTTACGGTAGTGGTACTTGGTGTCGTTATAATTACTGTAGTTTCTGTTGGCTTGATGCTGGTTTCCGTCTCGGTGGTTGTTTTGGTTGTGGGTACTGTAGTTGATACCGTAGTAGTAGTAGTAGTAGTTGGTATTGTTGTGGTTACTGTGCTCGTAGATTCCGTTGTTGATGTGGTGCTGGTTACTGTAGTTGGAGGCTCACTGGTTGTGGTTACGGTAGTGGTTACTGTAGAGGTAATTGGTATCGTTGTTGTTGTCGTGCTCGTCGACGTGCTCGTCGACGTAGTCTCTTGTGGGCAATACTTGCAGATACTTGCGATGCTCTCAGTGCAGGAATAGGGTTGAGTTTGTCCTTTTTTCGCTGACCACGAGAACAATAGAACCAGAACTCCATCCATCATTTCGACGCAACTTTTTTCAGTTGTCATTGTGCTCGATTGAGCAAAAAACCAATGCCAGTCGGGAGTTCCATCGGTATATGTCCACACTCCGGGTGTTTCCTGTAATTTTTGTTCCAAAACTCTCTTTTTTTGATAATTGACTCACTATCAGTAGTGCTCATTTGCCTACGCTTGTGTTTTTCCTTCATGGGTATTGTACATAGGTACCGTACACTTATTTCATATCTCATTTAGCTTACAAGATAATAGGTCATAGGCAATAGACAGGCACGTAGGTATAAAAACCTTAGTTTTCAAATTCTTCAAAAATGTTTTTCAAGAACTCCAAGAAAAAATCCTCACAGTTTGCGAAAGCCCTGTCCAAGCATGAATTGATGAATACTTTTTACAAACAAATTCCGATTCCCCTTGACTATGAAATGATGCCAATTGTGCCTGAGGATGTAGAGCTCGACACAGTTCTGTTCCACCATACCACTCACTTTTCTCGTCTGTTGTCTGAAAATGAAAAATTTTGCCGTCATTTGTCGTATTTGGAAAATAATAGCAGCATTAAAAAAATCGTAAATTTGGTTTTAATCTAGTAATCAAAATTGTTTTTTTTAGTCAGTTGACTCACTGTTTTGACAAAAAAAATGATTCAAATTTTATTAATAGAAAAATTTAAAGATTTGGAAATAAGAAACGATTATCAAAGAAAAAGTACAAGCGAGTGCCGTGTAGGCGCCTAGGCAGGCCTTCCTGTGAAGATTTACAGAATACCTACCCTATAGCAACATCCTGTTCCAGAGTACTGATGCCACGTGGCATCACACGGTAAAACAGCTCCATCTGCTAGAACAAGGTTCTGTTGACCTTCATCTGATAACTTTCCTTTTTCGTTTTCCAATCTCTCCAAGTATCTTGCTCGTTGCACATGCTGGTTTACTAAACCAAAAACTTAAAATTTTCTAGATTTTCCAAATCAGAAACTCACATTCTATGACGTCACTGAGTGTTTTGTTTTCCAGAAACTCTTCAATGTGATCATCTGAAAATATGGTTAGATTTTCTCAATCTGATAACGAATTCAGTGTAGTTATTCTAATGCTCACATCGCAAATTAACTTTGATGATAGTGACGTCATAACTTCGAAACATGTTATTGCTACACTTCCCAGAGGTCAAACCTAGAACTAAAACCCACGTTGAATTTTGACTTTCGGCTTGCAAGAAAACGATGTAAAACAAGAAACGACGAGAATAATACGAAAAACCATGTCTGGCATTTCAAAATCTGTGACCTACTGTGAATTATTCAGATTTTCTATTACATTCACATCGGTATTTGGCACATACCCCCACCCACACTAATCTTTTGGTTTCAAAAAATTGCTAGACGCAAAAGTTCAATTGAGAATTTGTACAAAGACCAATTGGAAAATAAATCATGAACTTGCACGATTGATGATGACTGGAACTGCCGAAGTGTTCAAAAATTTCTGAAAACTATGAAAAATTGTAGTCTTTGAGAGAATGTTTGTGATTAAGAAATATTTTTGACAAGGTCGGAATCTACACTTTTAAGGAGCTTTAAAATGCGGGCGATGTTTTTTTAAATTAATTTATTGATTATTTATTTAACATTTTTTTCTCATCGAGTTTTCATTATCAATAATATTAATTAATGAGTTTCAATTTATTTTTTATGAAATAAAATTATGAAAATTTGCAGATGATAATATTTATTTAAAACACAATTTAATCGATATTTTATTTAAAGAACAATAAATTGGATCGACGCAGCACAGTTTTCAGCAATAATGCAAAACGATGGACGAGTGATGTTTGTCGGGAATTGGGTTTCGACCGAGAAATCGAGAAGCACTTTTGATTCACTTGTTGGAGGAGATGTAATTGCTTTCAGAACACAGTCAGGGTTACTTGTCTGGAATTTTGAAAAATGCGAAAATAGCTTTAAGCATTATTCGTATTTAGAAAATTTTAGGATGCTTAATTTTTAATGTTTTATGTTTAATGGAAATTAATAAACTTTTTTTAAATTCCCTACTTCTTTTTTTTAAATTTTCACTAGGAACTGGAACATTTTTAGATGAAAACATTTTTTTTAAATTTGAACTACTAGTCTTATATTAGAAAATTTTAGAGAATTGATTTGGTCAGGATTTTCAAAAAACCAAAACTTTAAATCTTGATCAATTTTGTGCAAGGCTTCATTCAATTTTCTTTCAATTTTCAAATTATAATCCAAAACGAGCCAGCAATATGTTATTTTTTACAGTAAAGTTAATAATAGTTTTGTCAACAGCAAAAATATTTTGCCCATTACTTTACATTACAGGTTTCCTAAATGACACAAAACATGCATAATGTTCCTAATTTAACTGTAAAAATAGTATAGAATTTTTCAAAAATGTTTATGACTTTTTCAATTTTGCAACAAAAATGGGCTGAATTAGTTTTGAATTCTCGGGCAAATGAGTGATCTAGTTTTGTGAAATTTATATTTTATTTTAGTTCAAAAAATTCAATTCAACAATAATTAGCTCTTTTAAAAATTTAAGCAAAATTGAAAAAAAAAACAATTTTGAAAAGTTTTGGTGGAGAGCGTATTTGGAGCTAAATTCACGCTACTCCACCTTCATGTTCTCACCTTTTCCATTTTCCAAATCATAACATAATCTCGCATTGAAATCATTGTGACAATTTTCTTTTTCTTTTCTCCGACAGTTGCATCAATATCCACTTGATTCAGATTCATATAGCCACTTGCCGCTGTATATGAATCATATTGTTGAGCTTGTGACAGTGGGACAAATACAATTGAGCTTCTCGAAAACGTGTTATCCAATCCAAGAACAGTAACTTTGTTTCCTTTACTGATATAGTTTTGGTACAAAAATTGAGTCATACGGTAGATTGCTAATGGGTTCTCCAAATCTCCTTCAATCAAGAAAAAGTTGTACAAATTGTCATAGGGTGTCCAGCCGGAGTATGCGATGGAAATGGACATCTGAATTACGAAGTAGGAAGAAGTTTTTTTGTAAAGTTGGGTCTTCTTGAGGTTTCTATGCATAATTAAGATATGACTGCCTGCACGGCGAACAACGCACTTTTCATGCCTACACTCTCGCGGATCAATTTTTGCCGTAGTCGGCATACTCGGTAAATCGCTATATTTTTGGAACACAAAAATAGTAAAGTGAACGAAAAAGCTAACTATAACTACGCAAGTTTTCGTTTGATATATGCATAATATGCGTGTCGATTTATCGAAAATAATTTTAATTATTGAATCAAAATAATTAAATAGTTTTGGACGAAAATTTTGATTAAAAATGTTTCGTGGGAGAGAAAATTTTCAAAGTTGCTAATAAATTCAAATTAAAAATTCCCCACCCTCTCCTTTGCCACAATGGTTCGTGGGCTCCAGCCGATTTCAGCTTGCAAAGTGTACAAGCGAGAATATTGCATATCTGGGTTGTCCAAATAAGTAACTGTCGCGTTGTTCACTGAAATGTTGTTTCGAAATATTTCAGATTACTCATATTTGTACTTACATGAATAATAGTCAACCACCATTCGGAACGATGAGTGCATATTAACACTTTTCGTGGAAACTAGGAAACTTGTGAGAGTATTTGGAAATACATAGAAAGTTGCATACTTTCCAGAACGACTAAAATTAAAATTCCTGTTTTAAATGTTACATTTCAAAGCCTACCTGTTGATGAATGTCTTCGCGTTTTGCTCATTTGTAACAGTTATCTGATCATTGTTTCCATTCAATCCGTTTTCCAGAACAACACGAGCATATACCATAGCTGGAACTTTGATCTAGAAAGGAGTTTTTAATAGTAAAACACCCTGAAAACACCGTCCCTACTTACATTATAAAGACAATTAAAGTTTGGTGGAATTAGCACTGGTTCCTTGGCTCCCGCTGGAATAGTCGCATTATGTCTAGGGACAATACCACCAGCCGGAATTTGAGTGCAGTCTAAAAAAGAGCTGATATTCTAGTTTTACCATCAGTAAGCTTACCTAACGCATTCGAAACTCCAACGAAGACTAAAAACCACAATAATGTCTTCATTGTCAATTGATAATGAATAGTTCTACATATTTAATTTCAACTTTTTTATATTCGAATCGGTTATCTCAAATGCTCTTTAATGTCACCGTTTTTCTGCTCTTCCGCGGCCAAAATGAAATCATTTCAATGATTTGATCTTTTTTGGAGGATGTGTATACAGAATCTACACAATAGTTTGATTTTTTAGGACAGTTTGGCACAAACTGATAAGCATCCATATCAATTTTTGAATCTGATTTCATTTTAAATCTGATAAGACATTTCTGATAATAGTTGTGTGGGCTGTGGTTTTGTAGACTTTCAGATAATGCTCCACCGCGCTTTGGAATAATTTTTAATTCACAATAAATGTTTCCTGTCTAGTCTTCTTCATGTACTGTTCACATGTTTTCCGATTCTGGGTACCTATGCTAATTCAGTACTACCAAACCTGATTTTATGCGGGAAGATTTGAGTGTACCCGGTGCAAAATTGAATTGAATCAACGACCAATTTTTGTTATTTCCTTCATTTTCAACTAATAATGAATGGTTCTACATAATTAATTTTGCCACTTTTTATATCCAAAATACTCAAATGTTTTTAAATGAGAGCATTTTTCTGCACTTTTCTGCACAAAATGAAATAATTTCAATGACTTGATTTTTTTTTGGAGGATGTACTACAAATACCACAGAATAGTTGGATTTTCAGGACAGTTTGTCGCAAACTGATAAGCAGTAGATCAATATGATTTCATTTTGAATGTGATGAGAAAAATCAGGTAATGTTCTAAAAGCAGATTATTAATTGAGTGGTTTTCTGATTGTCTGAGATTTGATAAAATTGTTCATTTGACAAGTCAATTATTCAAGGATTCATTACACATAACGAATTAATAACTGTACTCTGACATGGTAAATATTTATATTTTCCTCTAGTAGATCCTGCACTCAAGTCCATTGAAATACAATAATCCAAGCCATCATTCGGTTTTGTAGGTTGGCCTTGAGACCAGTTTAGATAACCACTGGATTCAGTGTTGCCAATCCAGATTTGACGTGTTGTCTCATCATTTGATCCAAAGACCCCTTAAAAATCGAACAGAAATGGTGGTATTTTCCAGTGCCTTCGTTAAGAGTACACTTGAACGTTTTTTTTTATTGGATTTGCAAAACTAATTTAACTGAGAAAATGGTTAATCTACAGTGCGCAAATATGGGAAAAAATTCAGAAAATAAGCGGTAGGCAAGCTTGTAGGTCAAGTACGCCTGAATTTTTGCCTGCCTATAAATATGGCCGAGTTTTTTTTCCCAGGGCACGCAGCAAACTTTCCAATTTTTGAAACAATTTTCTATTTTTGTTTTCGTTTAAAAAACTGTAAATACCCGGGAGATGTCGGTCATCAAGGGTGTCAATGTCCCGTAAAAATTACAAAAACGGGACAGCGGGACGTCCCGTTTCCGTGAAAACACACAAAAAACGGGACAACGCGATAAACGGGATAAGGGACTTGACACCCTTGGTCACCATAACCTAATTGAAATTCTTACTGGAAACAAAATCATTTTCTTCTCCACTAGAAATTGTAGCCATTGTTCCATTACACCATGTACAGCTGTCTTCGAACTTTACAAGACCCCGGCACATCTGAAAAAAATCCATTTCCTCATTTCAGATTCTTTGAAAATGTTACCTTGTAGCATAAACCCTTGAAATTAACCGCTGGAACCGGGCAATTGGATGTGCAAGTTATTGGAATTGACGCCGTAGTTGAAGTCGGTGAAGTTGTGATTTTTTTGGTAGTTTGAATGGTTGTAGTGGTAAATTTAGGTGTTGTAGTAGAAGTCGAAGTTTTAGTTGTGGTTGGGGCTTTCGTAGTGGTTACTGTAGTTGGGGTTACTGTAGTTGTTGATGTTTTGATTGTTGCTGCTTTTGTTGTTGTTGGGGTTACTGTAGTTGTAGATGTCGTCTCCCTTGGACAATACTTGCAAATTATTTGAATACTCTCGTCACAACTATAAGCATTTGTCTGCCCTTTTTGCAAGGAAAGTGCAAATATAAGTCCCAAGAGTCCATCCATCATTTCAACGCAACTCGAGTCAGCATCAGACGGAGCAGCTGCAAGAGCAGGAAACCAGTGCCAATCCGGTGTTCCATCGGTGTATGTCCATGTGTTTGGGATTTCCTGAAATTGAATAATTTTGTGACTTTTATTATAGAAAAAAACGACGTACAGTTTGAGATAATCCAGTCCAAGCATGAATTGTGGAATATTTATTGGCAACAAATATAGATTCTGCTTGACTGTGGAATGATGCCATTTCAGCATCAGGATTCAGGGCTTTGCAGATTGCAGTTCCACCATGCCATTCACTTTCAGCATCACTAACCTGAATATATGTGAAATTTATTAAGGTACAAGTCTTGTAATTATAGTAGTCCGTGAATAATTCCCTACTCTGTAACAACATCCTGTGTCTGGAAATTGATGCCAACCTGCTTCACATGGTAAAACAGCTCCATCTGCTAACACTAAATTTGGCTGTGAAGCATCTGCAAGAGCGGATTCTTCCTTTTTCTTTTTGTATATGGCTCTATGATATTGTTGGCGTACTGAAATTATTGCAAAGTTAATTTCGAAAGGTAATGCTTTGTTTTAAAAAAAAAACATTGTAACCGACGAAATGTGGATCGTTCAAAAATTGAACGAAAATTCATTTTTTCAACTGCAATGAGTGTTTTTGTGATGAAGTAATATACAATTTTTCTCTTCCAATTTATAAAAATGTAGAGATTTTATTCTCTCACTTTTAGAATTTGAAATTTGTTTTTTGAGTTGAGAATAAAATTCGTCAAAATTAGCCCCGCAAGATGTCAGCTGCTACAACTTTTCCCGAGTGGAGTTGATAACATTGTTCTTACAGAAATAATAAAGAAAGATAAATGATCAATATATTTTTCATTCAAAAAGTTGATATGACCTCATTAATTTTCGAGTTAGTTTCATTTGAAATTTTTTTTTAATACAAAAAAATTAAAATGTATTTAAAATTTTTAAACTTACATCCAATTATATCTTCCGCGGTCTTATTCCGAAGAAAATCTTCAATATGATCATCTGAAAACCTTTTTTTTCAAATTAAAAATTACACTATTATTTTACTTGTATTGCAAAATGTATGAATAACAAAATGCGAAAATATCAGCCAAACGAACATTAATCGTGTCTGAATGTGGCGAATTTGAACTTTTTATTTCTACTCTTCAGCTCCAATAATCTGTTAATCGTTGATGATTGAATTACATAAATTCACAGGAAACACAAACTATTTCGATTTGAAATTTTATGATCAAAACTTAAAATTTAGAAACAATAAATAAAATAACAAGAATAACCAGGAAAATGTCAAGATTGAGATACTGTAAGTGATTCATAAAAATAGATCTTCGTTTGAATTTGCTGTATTGTGACTCTGTACGGCGGAGCACTTGTGAGATATGGAAAGCACCGAGGTCTAGAGAACTGATCGGAGCGTCGAGGTAATAGGATAGGACCTGAAAAACTATTTTTTTAAACAGTTTTGATTCAAAATTTCCATTTACAAAATGGAACATACATATTTCCGCACGGCCCATATCTTAGGCTGTAGATATTTTTGTATAAAGACACAACATTTTTAAATGAGATTTTTATTGGTGACTTGAAAACTGGGGTGCGCGGCACATACCGTTCTGCAATAGAATCGGCAATTCTGGCAATTTCGGCAATTGCCTGCTTGAAAACTAGAAAACTGAAAACTTTTGTAGTTTAACTTTTCACCGAGAAAACTTTCAAAACCGTCATAGTAATTCTTCTATATTTCAAAAATCACGTATTATCTGAGGATTTGCCTCTCGTTTCACTAAATACTAGACACACTCAGTAATCTCGATTTGATGTCCGAAATAAAGTTTCAACACACCTTCATCACATTATTTTTATAACTGGGATCCACGAGAAGTTTCTCCAATTTTTGTTGAATATCCAATGATGTTATTGCTTTCTTGTAAAGAGCCTCCGCTATTCCATTGGTTACAAATCGATGTGCATTTCTTGGTTGATCACCGTAAAATGGTAGGAAAAGCATTGGAACACCCGAGCAGACACCTTCTTTTGCACTTTTTAGGCCACCGTGTGTTATGAAAGCTACCGTTTTCTCATGAGCAAGAAGCTCTTTTTGAGGAGCCCAGTTAACCGATTTTACGTGACATTTTGCACCGGTTACCTGGAATTTTTGAATTGTTTGGGAGTAGGTGCTTTTCACATAAGTTTTTTTTGGCTAGTGTGCAGTCTTGGTTTTTTTAAAATTTTCTTGTAATTTTTTTTTAATTTTATAAATGATTTTTCACTGAATTTGACATACATATTTTAATGTTTCATACAAAGAAAAAACCTGCAGATTTGCACAAAAAAGCAAGGGTCTCGTTTAAAATGTGCGTTAAAATTTGTAGTCTTCTCAGTTAAATTAGTGAATTTTTCAAAATTTTAGAAATTTATTCCGCCCAACCAAATCACTAACATTTCCTTTATGACTCCATATCACTCGATAATCTTTAAAATAATTTAATGCTTCTATAAATGCTTCAACTGTTCCTTTTGGACCATCTTCTAAATTCAAATAGGATCCCATTGCTACGTAGATTGTACCTTTTGACATTGAATCCTCCACGAAATCTCTGAATTCTGATGGTAAATTGGCACTTGAATAACAATGTTCTCCAACTCGAATTAAATCATTTCCACGTGGTTGAACGAAACTAAATGTATCCGGGAAATCATTGACAGTGAGTATCGAGTTTTGAAAAGTTTTGCTTTTGGTCGCACTGGTTAGGCCAAGTAGTTTTCCCGACGCTTCACTGTAAAGACTTGCAACTGGTCCACTGTAAATCTGAAATTTATTCTGAGAAAGTTTATAGAAATAAAAACATAAAAACCCTAAACATTGATAACTGTCCTGAAGAATTTAGCTTTTTTCGATTGCCTAAACAATAATTTACCCATTGAAATAGTTTGGTTTTTTAGTTGAAGTTTCAGAAAAGTAAATAGGCGGTAGGCAAGCATGTACTCGGCATTCAGAGGCAACTTCCTGCCACACTTTGGCAACTTATTTAGTGCCACTAAAATAAGTTGCCGAATTGCTGGCAGGAAGTTGCCGAGTTGTTTTCAGGAAGTTGCCGCGTAGTGGCAGCTAGTGGGAAAAAACGCTCCTCGGCATGCAGAGGCAACTTCCTGCCAAACTTTGCTTACTTGCAACTTCCTGCCAGACTTTTGCACATTCCTGCCAACATTTGGATGTTGCTGAGAGTTTTTTCCCACTTGTTCCCAGTACGTGGCAATTTCCTCCCCACTACTCGGCAACTTCCTGCCAGCAATTCGGCAACTTGTTTTAGTGGCTCTAAATAAGTTGCCAAAGTGTGGCAGGAAGTTGCCTCTGAATGCCGAGTAGACAAGCACTGGCATGGTATGCCTGCCTAATTATTATACCATTTTTAATTTTCTGGAAACAAATTTTTGCTGGAAAATTTTGTTAGATTTTTAGTCGATAGGTGCACAAAAGTTACCAAATATGATAATTTCAGGTCAGAAATAGAGAATTCAGACAAAATAAACTTCATTTTTGAAATTTTAAACAGCCATAAAAATGTTATAAGAAGTAGTCTTTTTATTTGGCTTATTAAAAAATATTGAGTATTTTAAAACGATGTTTTAAAATACTATTTCAGTTTAAAATCCAATTTAAAACTATACCTGATCAATAAAATATTCAAATATTCTCCTAGTTCTTGTCAAGAACGCAAACCGATTTCCTTCATAAACCTCCGACGACAACAGAAATGTGCTGAAACTATCTTTTGTTTGAAATTCCGTTGAAATTTTGTCTCACTTCGGAACAGTCACCGGATTCCTTGCATATCCCCTCATATTTGAAGCAACTGGCATTAGTTCTGAAACAATAATGTTTCCGGTGGTGAGATTTTGTCCCGCTGTGATTTAATCGGAGGCGATGCGCCGGCGTGACAGCCAAATAACAGCTAATTTGACCTTGTCACATAGACAATGAAGTAGGTCGTCAAATGCTTGTACTATGCGTACTCGATGGGAAAATACCGGGTGTAAAGCCTAAACGATGGGTTACACTGTTATACAAGGTCGCCGGTCGGTTGGTGTGTTAACTTTTTTTTCGATTTCAGATAAAAAGAATAGATCAGGGACGGTGATAAGTGAAAGGAAAATGGATGATTGGTAAGCTACAAAATGTTGAGAAATGAAATGAGTAAGTGGAATGAAACGGTGATTAGAGAAAGTAGTTTGAAAGTGGAAAATGATTGGATTTCGATGAGTGAGCGGTTTGAACTTTTAATGTTTAGAATAATTAATGAGAAATTAACAAAAACATAGGATAATACACCTAATTTATAAAACAACGTCTGTAGGTTGTTGCCAATATAATTTCACAAAATGACTGAAAACAGTCTCAATATACAGAATATGCTAATTTGATAATTTTGAAATGATTTTTTTGTGCAATTTTGCAACAAGTAAGTGAATAGGGCAGAATTATTATTCATTATCCGCGCAAATGAGTGGCCGTTTGTGAGCTATATTAATCGGTCTTTTTTTCTAGGAAGTTCAAAAAAATTTCAAAAAACCACAGAAACAACCAAATTTTTCTGATTATTGGATTTAAAGAAATCTTCAAAAATGTTCACCACTTCACAGAAAACTGTTCACATTTACTAAGTTTTCTAAAGCATCGCTTCTTGCTTGCCTGCCTTCTTGCCTGCCTGCCGATGTGTCTGCCGATCGCCTGTCTTTTAGATTTTGATGGACACAGTGTTCACCCATCCTGTTTTTTTAAACGCCTAGGTCGCCTGGAACACTTGAACACAATTTTTAAAATTTATTTTCATGAGAGCAATTCGAGCTGTCAAATCCGAGTTGTTCATCGACAACGGCTCACTGCTAAACTATTGATTCAATTTTTAAAAATATTTACATATCTTTAAAACGGTTTCAATCGACGCCACATTCATATCTATTTTATCAATTACTGAAATCTCCTAATCCATTTCTGATCCACTAATTCCCTATGTCTTACGCAATCAACCCAATCCACGGAATGCCCGTTGTTCTTCCTCTTATCCATTTCAATCTGATATCAATCTTCCCACTTTTTTCAACCTTTTCTCCCTCACAAGCTGTTGCGCAACAGAACTTGCTAACCGGGGGAGGCGGCGCCAGTAGTTTGAAATGCCAAACAAAGCCCGCCAAGGTTCTGTGTATAAAAGGAGAAATTAAACACTTTGAAATCAGTCATCTCTTGTCTAAACATGAGTGCCAAGTACGTTGTAACCATTGCTTCTTGCTTCTCTGGGCTTGCCATCGTGGCATGCCTTTTCACTGTTGGAGCTATTTTCAAGGATATCAATGACTTGTACGATAATGTCATGGATGATATGGATGAGTTCAAGGTTTGTTAGAATTTTTCTGAACTTTTTGAATTTGCTATATCTCTTTTTTTAGATGTTCGCCAACAATGCCTGGAAGGACATGATCCCAGTAACCCGCCCATCCCTTGACAACCAGAGCAACCTTCGTGCTATCTTCGGACGTGAAAAGCGTCAAGCCGGACAATGCAACTGCGGAGCTCAGCCAAACAACTGCCCACCAGGACCACCAGGACCACCAGGAGCCCCAGGAGCTCCAGGAGATGATGGACACGCTGGAGAGGCTGGAAAGACCGGAATTAATGGAATTTCACTCATCAGCCATGAAGGAGAGTCCGGATGCATTAAATGCCCAGCCGGAGAAGCCGGACCAGCTGGACCAGATGGAGCTCCAGGAGCACCAGGACCAGACGGACAGCCAGGACAAGATGGACCAGCCGGACAGCCAGGAGCCCCAGGACCAGCTGGACCAGAAGGAGATGCTGGAGCACCAGGAGACGCCGGAGCACCAGGAGCCCCAGGAGCCCCAGGACAAGACGGACAACGCGGAACCGGACTTCCAGGAGCACCAGGAGCCCCAGGACCACAGGGACCATCTGGAAACCCAGGACAAGACGGAGCCGCTGGAGCCCCAGGACAAGCTGGACCAGCTGGACCAGCCGGACCAGACGGACAACCAGGACAAGCTGGACAAGACGGAGAGGCTGGACCAGAAGGAAATGCTGGACAACCAGGAGCTGATGCTGCCTACTGTCCATGCCCAGCCAGAACTGGAGCAGTTGAGAACAAGCCAGAGACCAGTGGATACAGAAGAAGAGTTTCCAAGGTCGTCTAAGACTTTTCTATTCACCATTTCAATAAATGATTTATCATTCATCTTACCTGTCGTTGCAAATGTTATGATCTTTGTGCTATGATCTTCTTTCAATTTTAGGGCAATTGATCCTTGAAGTGATGTGTAAGTTTCATCAACAACTGCCAGGTCGTACGGTGTTGCAAGAACTTCATCTAGTTGTTCTGAAAATCAATCGGACTGCATTTCAAGTTACTACACGTTTTTGGGCGTAAACTACATATGATTCAGACTAAAAAATTCATTCAGTTTATATCGAGAAATTATTTTTAGTAAATGTTTCTATACAATAAACCATCTCTAGCTGTCTATAGGTGTTCCTAGATTCATCGAAGGTTCTTGCCTGCCTGCTCATGCCTACCTATATATTTTTCTGTTTGGGGGATTTTTACAACTAGTCTTACCATCTCTTCCTTCTTCCAAATAGTACAGACCGATTTCATAACACCATGCGCCAACATACGGTGTCATTTCATAACTCCAGAATATTCTGCTCACACCGCCCGTGTCTGGTGCTGCGTCATCCGTACTACTTCCCTTCACAAGAGACTCCAAAATTTTCACTTTTTTCGATGGAATTTTCAACCGATTCGCACTTATGGTATACATCGACACATCATGTCCATCGTCGAATAATCTGAAAAAAAACAGCCTATAAAAAATTGGAGAGCCTCTGAAAAACTATGTAAAACTTGTATCTGGTCACATGTTCCAATGTCATTTCATTTTTTGTTCCGTTGTAAACAAAGTGTCAAAAAGTGTGAAGCGCGAGATGCTCACGGAGAGGAAAGGGCTCACTTTTTGTCCCAGGGGAACATCATCGCGATTCGGAAGATTTTTGACGTCAGTCACGCAGGCAGCAGCAGCCTCACCCAACACCAATCAAACTTTTTATAAGCTCTGCTCTCTTTGGCCAGCTTCAATGGCAAACGCATCACTTGCATACTTCCAACCGATTTCTACCCATTTTATGAGTCGTTTACTGGCTCTGATGGGAGGCCTTCAGAAAAAAAGAAGAAAAAACGAAAAGTGCCACCAGCGTTTTTACATGTTTCACAGATTTCCAATTATTTGTTGCCTGTCCCTTTTTGTAATGATCAGAGCTCCAAGTTCATGATGAACTGACTCAAGCTCTTTGTGTTTTGAACTTTTGATATTTTTAGCTCATTGTGAAATTTTCTCTTGTAATGTTCTTAAATTAGTGAGGATAACTAAAGAAAGCTGGAGAGATTTTGATTGGAAATCGAAAAAAAATTTAGGCGCAATGCCTGCCATATGCCTGCCTACGTACCTGCCATGTGCCTGTCGCATGCCTAAAAGAAAATTCTATTAGGAACACCAGACGAGGATCGCCTTGAAGGCAGGTAGGCAGGTATAGTACACTATTAAAATGGCATGTTATGCATTTCTTCAAGATGGGTCTTGCAACGAAAAGGGTTTTTTTTTAATTTGTTATGAATTTTGGTAGGAAGCTCAACATTTCTCAAAATCAGAAAACATTTTAAGCGGAAAGTTTAAATATTTCAAAAATAAAATTAAACTAGACCCACACCAAAGTGAGCGTTCCCTTAACCCCGTATATCTCTTCCAAAATATTTTTGTCAAAAAGTACATCTCTGTGACAATCTGTTGCTCAAAACATTGAACTTTATTCCACTTCCTCATCCCTCTTAACACGTGACACTTTCCGAAACTCTCAGGCGTGCCACGCCCATTTGTTCCACCATTTTGCCGGAAATTGATTGTGATTGGTCCCGGGGCACATCACTCATTCTAGGCTTCTTCTCCTTTTTGGATGCACCGCGCAAGACTATATCTCTTGAGAAATGACCTCGAGAATCTCATCCATTTCAAATGTCGTCTGAGGTGGAATCCAGTCATCCTTTCTCTCTTTTTTTCCGGGAAAAAGAGAAAGAAAGAAGAGGAGCTTCACTTCAAATTTGTCGCGCCTTTCCTTTTCTTTTCCTGCTTTTCACCTACTTTTGGGTCCCCCGGTCTGGGGTTCGATCGTATTTCACGGCTGAGTGCGTGAAGCGGAAACGAATTTCGACGTTTTCCCCCCATTTTGCCCCGGTTGATTCTTGACACCTTTTTCTTTCTGAAGCTTTCTTTTTGAGCTCTCCGATGTTTCTGAAGTTTCCACGTCATACAACACTTACCTCTCGGCTAACGGCATCATTGTTAGTGCGTGGCTCTTTGAGTTGAACATATTCAAAAATAGTATTCTGGAGCAGTTTGAAGTGGTGAGAAAATGAGCAAGTAGAAAGATGATGGTTATGAGTTGAGAATATTGTGGCATTTTCGTAGTGTTCTGAAAAAAATTCGTTTTTTTTTTTCGAATATTGTGAATTGTAAATAAAGTTCCAGTTCTAGAAATTATAGAGATTTGTGCCGTGCGGTAGAAAGTTAACATCTTGCGACAGAAAGATTCTAAAGCGCTACTGGAAATTGAGAATGAATGATAGAAAGCTGACAAAGTGTTGTAGAATGTTTGCGGATGTGCGACAGAAATCGGACTATTTGCTTCATGCGTAGGTGCTACTGATTGCTGACAAAGTTCTACCGAAAGTTTTTTTTAGCGTGAGGCAGAATGCTACTAAAATTTACAGAGTTGTATTAGCAAGCTGGCAAATTTCTGTTAAATTTTTTTGAAAAGACTTGCGGCAGAAAGTAGACAACTTTCGGTATACAATTGTCATTTTTTATCACGTGGCACATTAATTTGTCACCTACGACGTCACAACTCGGAAAACCACCGCGACTTTTTGCATCGCTTTTTCAACTTTTTGAATAGGCGCACAAAAAAGCTGGCAACTTGCTAGAAGAAGCCTAAAATTTTCCAGAGTCCTGAGAAAGACCAAGACTATTCTATTGAGATATTCGGATTACTTTTCAATCAAAAATACCCAAAATGTTTTTAAAATCTTCTTTTAACAAAAAAAAGCTTCTTTGAAGAGTCGAACATTTCTACCGTAACCTACACATATTTTCCCCATTATTCATGTGTTCAATTCCAAAATTTAACGTTTTCCCATACGTATATACATTTCCGTATCTATTTTTTGACTGGAAACAACCGGATGTGGTCCACATAAATCCAGCTCCTCTTTCTCTCTCTCTTCTCTATTTCTTCATTCTCTCGTTCAATCCCCTCTCGCTGGCCCCATGAAGCCATTATTGAGGAAAACGAGAATGGGAAGGAAACGATAAAGGATGAGTGTTCGTAGTCGAGTGAAAAAAGGAATGAGAGAGGATACTCGAATTAACTCACTCTGGGTCGGCTTCAAAGTGAGTTTTTTATTGACGCCGAGATGGGATTGAATCAGTTTTGGTTCAGCATGTTGCCATTTAGACCAGAACAAACAAATTTCGAATTTGCTAATCAAATCTACTCGGAAAAAGGGAAAAAACTTGGCATGGAATACACCAAGACTTTTACTCTACTATATATCTATATCTATGTTCTCCTTGGAGTTATCTTTTTGGTTCTAACTACAAAAAATTGAAAAAAAAATTGCGCTGGTGGATGATATTTTGACGTGTTTCTAGATTTGAAAAATCAAATTTTTAAAAAAATTTGATGAATTGAAATTGTTGGAAATAGTGGAAAATTTATTTTATTAGAATATCTAGAATTCGATCTCCAAAAAAATTCTAGACAACAATTCAGTCTTAGGCTTTATTTTTGATCGCTAAGAAAACTATAATTTGTATATTTTTACATCGCAAAAAATACAAAAATATATCGAAGTATCACTTTTGCATGAAAGCAACAAAATCATGGCAGTTTTACGATCGTATTATTTTTTATTTTAAAAAATCATACATCATTCGTTCCCGAAAAAAACACAAAAAAGTAGGGCAAAAATTTGTAGAAAACTAATTTCGAAATGGTGCATCTTCGAAATTATCAACAAGATCAAACTTCAAAAAAATTTCGATGGCACGATACGAAATGATCAGTTTGCTTATCAACAAAATTGTTGCAAAATGTTTGTCTCGTCATTGCACTTTATATGAACTTTTAACCAGATTTAATAAATTTAAATATTCTCATGGAAATCTAGAAAAACCACGTAATGTGAGAATATTGAGCTACTGTCTACCAATAAATTTGATAACAAGGTTCAAAGGCGTAAACTGATAAACCGTGCTTTTTGTAGCCGATCTTTTTAAAATTCTGTTGAATTCATTGGATATGTGCTTTGATTCTATAAAGCTGGTAAGTAAAAACCTATTTCTCATCTACGTTGAGTAAAATTGATAATAGGTCCCGCCACGAAAACTTAGACTAGCACGAAGAGCTTAATAAGTTCGCGCGCTAGTGAAACATGTTCTGGCCAATGAGTGATGGGAGAACAGCAGGGCTAGCTTCGTTGATTGGTCGGCAGGGGCTAACTCCTGCCTACCTGAACAACTCCTAATTTTTGAAATTAAACGTCAACTCCGATGTTTCTGAAGTTGAATTTTTTTTTGGAAGATCAGCTAATACTTTGACAATAGGCAGCCCTGTCGGTACAAGGTAGACGCAGGTGGCTCTAAAAGCAGGTAAGTATCGTGCGGCAAATACTCATTGACTCCAAAATCATTGACTACCTGTTCTCATTGACTACCCTTGCTCTTTGCCTACCTCTTTCTCATTGACTACCTGTGCTCATTGCCTACTCTTTCTCATTGCCTACTCTTTGCTCATTGTCTACTCGTTTTCTTCATCAGTCAAGAGGCACGTACAAGGACCATACTCCAAGAATACATCAAAGGCAACAATTGTCGGAGTCAATCACTCGTTTTCGGCTTTTGAGCATATAGGAACATGACGCCGTAGTATCAGACGTGTCAGACAAGGATGCACTGGAGTTGATGGTGGTTTTCGATCTAAAAATGAAATAACCTCCAAAACTCTCTGAACTGAGTATTTTCAAACTGGCGTATCTCAAAAAAATACATATCTGGAAAACAAATGTCTAACTAACAAAATGATCAGAACTATTTTTTCTTCCTAATTCAATAGTTTTTATTTCAATACACCAACTTTTTGTAGAGTTACACGGAGTCAAAACCATTTTTCCAAAATTCACAAAAAGTTTTTAAAACTCTTTTGTTGTACCCTTTATAACTCAACTTTCATTGAATTTCAGAAGATAAATTTTGTTGAATAGTGAGTGAAAAATATTTTTCCACATTTTACCAGTTTCAAGTTTTCGGATATTTTCATGTTCCGCCAAGTTACAGACAGTTTTTCAAAAAAATCCAATTTCGCTTGTAAAAATCTTCATATTCAACGTATCGACTTGAAATTTTGAAAAATGATCACTTTTTTGAGGTCTCTACAATGTCCTAAAAAATCTTTCAAAAAACACTGTCCATCTCCAAAATCGTCCTCCGCTCCAAAATAAGAAATCGGACTTTTGCTTCTCGAGAAATGGACGAAAAAAATCAAAATGCGATTTTTGGGTCGAAAAAAATATTTTTAGAAAGCTGAGAACACGCTATTAACGAATTTCATATTCATTTCAGGTGATTCCTTTTCTGAAATGACCTAAAAATTAAACAAAAAGAACATATTTTTAATTCTCACGTGTAATTATTTGGTAATTTGCTCAGTGTTTCAATTGTTTTAAACGAGTAGACAATGAGCAAAGAGTAGGCAATGAGAAAGAGTAGGCAATGAGCACAGGTAGTCAATGAGAAAGAGGTAGGCAAAGAGCAAGGGTAGTCAATGAGAACAGGTAGTCAATGATTTTGGAGTCAATGAGTATTTGCCGCACGATACTTACCTGCTTTTAGAGCCACCTGCGTCTACCTTGTACCGACAGGGCTGCCTATTGTCAAAGTATTAGCTGATCTTCCAAAAAAAAATTCAACTTCAGAAACATCGGAGTTGACGTTTAATTTCAAAAATTAGGAGTTGTTCAGGTAGGCAGGAGTTAGCCCCTGCCGACCAATCAACGAAGCTAGCCCTGCTGTTCTCCCATCACTCATTGGCCAGAACATGTTTCACTAGCGCGCGAACTTATTAAGCTCTTCGTGCTAGTCTAAGTTTTCGTGGCGGGACCTATTATCAATTTTACTCAACGTAGATGAGAAATAGGTTTTTACTTACCAGCTTTATAGAATCAAAGCACATATCCAATGAATTCAACAGAATTTTAAAAAGATCGGCTACAAAAAGCACGGTTTATCAGTTTACGCCTTTGAACCTTGTTATCAAATTTATTGGTAGACAGTAGCTCAATATTCTCACATTACGTGGTTTTTCTAGATTTCCATGAGAATATTTAAATTTATTAAATCTGGTTAAAAGTTCATATAAAGTGCAATGACGAGACAAACATTTTGCAACAATTTTGTTGATAAGCAAACTGATCATTTCGTATCGTGCCATCGAAATTTTTTTGAAGTTTGATCTTGTTGATAATTTCGAAGATGCACCATTTCGAAATTAGTAGGCAATGAGAACAGGAAGGCAATGAGCACAGGTAGTCAATGAGAAAGAGGTAGGCAAAGAGCAAGGGTAGTCAATGAGCAAGGGTAGGCAATGAGAACAGGTAGTCAATGATTTTGGAGTCAATGAGTATTTGCCGTATCGTGCGCCTACACTAGAGACTTAGAATCAGTTTTATTGTTGTGTCTGATTTACATTGGCTCCAATTTTTTTAAACTTTTTCAAAAAAAATGGATTGGCTAATAACTTTTTTTTTCCAATTTTTCTCTAAAATTATTATCAAAAACTTACAGTAACCACTCAAAATGACACCGATGTTCAAAATAATTTGAATAAATAGATAAAGCCGCGTGCAAAGAATACCAATGAAACACACACACAAAAGAACCAACAAAAAGTGATAAATTCATTGATAGCTTATCTTTCTCTCTCTCTTACATTCCATCGTCTCCTCGTTCAATCTTATCTCTCGGCAATTGTTGTGTCCGAGCAACTGAGAATACGGTCATTTTGAGTACAATTATTCTGGAAGAAATGTCTGTGAAACTTTTGAAAAGAAAAATGGAATAGGAAGGAGTTGGGTCGGAAAAATGGAAGACGAAATTCAATTTGTAGGTGATCATCATGCTTCGGCTCGTTCTGAGGTTGTTTTTCTATGTTTTCTTTTTTTTTGGTCTTGAGTCTTGGGAATTTTTTTTCGGTATTCAGTTCAATTTTGGAATTTTTATTTTAACCATTGTTAGGTGAATCCCATTTTGAATGCTAGCAAATAAATGTTCTCTTTCCGCCAAAAAAAGTGTTCCCTCGGAACTTTTTTCTAGTTCCAAAGCACTCTTAATTCAAAATGTATGAGAGAGAGACAACTGGTGTGAAATTCTATTCAATATGTAGAATGGAATAAAAAAAATAAATAATTGAATTGGAGAAATACACATTCAATTGACATTCAATGAAGGCAGGAACCATTTTATATGATGACGAAATTAATTTCTTAATTTGCAGAGAAAAAAGTGCTTTTGTTCCTTTTTAAGCAATACTCTATTTATATTACGGGAACCCAAAATGTTTTGAATGCGTATTGTGCATCATACTTGAGTAATTTACAGAATTACTGTAGTTTCCGCTACGAGATATTTTGCGCGTCAAATATGTTGCGCAGTACGCTTTCGCAGAATTTTGTGTTCCTGTAATATGTTCTACTTGGAATTTTTGATTGGAAATGTTGGTCAGCGTACTTTTGGAGCTACAGTAACAATTTTTCTTTAATTTAATGATTCATTTTTCATAAATGGGAAGTTTTTAAAAAATATTCCCAACATTTTTTTACTGAACCTAAAACCTTTTTCATATGAAATTTGAAATTTCATGTTATTTTTATTTTTAAAACCACTTTGTCAAATATCTCGAAAAACTTATCTATCTTCGTTTCATGTTTTTTCCTTCTTCTTCCAGCTCATTCTGATGCCCGGAAGGCAAATATTTTGATAGATTTTCCCATGTGTCCGTGTTTTTTTTGTCTTTTTTCTTTCACCAACTTTGACAAATCTCTATCTTTTTCCACTCGGTTCCGCATGACGGGCGGCGCGGAAATTTGATTTTTGAATTTCCGAAATCCGTTTCTTTTTCCTTTTTTCTTGTCCACCCCCAACAAATTCCGAGTCTTCTTGTTTTTTTTTTGCGGCCCCCCGTACATTTAGAGTTGCACGATTTTACTATTTTCTGGCGTAATATTGTAGTTTCCAATCGCCTATGAATTTGCTGAACGATCTTCTTACGGCTATTTTAGTTGTAATATCTTGAGCTATGTCGGACCTCAATAGTAGGCTGGCGCGAAAAACAAATTAAAAGCGAAGTTTATTTGTTCAGCATTTTTGAAACAAGCGAAAAGAAAATATTGGCTGTCATAATTTCAGTTATTTTTCAACTTCCAATTTTCAATATTTAATCATATATGTACTTATTTTTATCAGTGAAGTAAAATTCCAAAAAGTTGAAAAAAATAAATTAATTGAAATTAAATTAAAAATACATATTACAGTACTTTTCAAATACTTCGCTACTTGGCATTAAAACACTCGACCAACGACCTTTTTCCAATTTGAATCTGTAAAAACTGTTTAAAAGTATTTTGGAAGAGTTTTCTGTAGTTTGGAGCATGCATTTTTCGAAAAATCTAGCTATAAGTGTATATCGCTATTTGTAACTTCTGGAACACATGCTGAAAGGCGTACTTGGATAGGTCTCGCCACGTAAAAATGGTTTATGGTAGCACCTTTCTACATTAAAAAAAAAGATTTTTGTAGATAATATCGGTATTAATATGATATTTCTTCAAAAAATAGAGACCAAACCGAATAAATTTAAACGCGTTTCAGAACATTGTGAATCAAATTTCAAACACCAAATTGGAATTGGAATATTGGAATAAATAATAAATATAATTCAAAACTTTCTCTTTCTTTTTTCTTCATTTTTCTAATTCATCATTGTGAATGCAAGTGCCGGAAGAGAGTTGCCCCATGTAGATGACATGACATGAAATTCGATGCGACGGTGAATTTTCTCGCATGCATATACATCTAAGCACACCTTCCCTTTTTTAGTCGGGTCCATTCCGTTTTTTATTTATTTCTTATTCTTCTTTTTCTGTCAAAATGTTTCCACGTTGCTATGTAATTTCGTCGACTTTTAGAGCACCCCATCAGATATCCTTTTTCTTTCGTTTTTATCCTTCTTTTTCTTCTTTTTTTCACTGCTTTATTTGTTTACACCGGATTACACTTTCCAATAGTGAAGATGAAATTTCACGTTTCAAATTTACAAGAGAGTGTAATCTTTAACGTACACGCTCCAGGTTTTCTCCAGATGCTTTACCCACAATTCTCGTATTTTTGAAGCAAATTAGCAGCTCCTCCTTCCAGCAATTTCTCCTAAGAGAGAGCATTAAGATTCTCACACTGCCTCTTGAGCTTCCGAAATTAGATTATCTTTCCGTCCAATGTTTCTAAATTTGACGATTCTTTGCGTCTAGTGCACTGCAAACTTTCTTTACTCATAAAGAACAACAAAATGATTGTGAAACATGGCCGCGTGGCGCAATGGATAACGCGTCTGCCTACGGAGCAGAAGATTGCAGGTTCGAATCCTGCCGTGGTCGAAACTTTTTTTCAAATTATTTTCTTTAGAAAACGTCATTAGTACTTTCCGGTCATCTATCCGCTTTCTTTACACATCTTACAACAATAAATAACGATGACGATATGGTTGCATAATTTTTCATTTCAGCTCGAGCTTTTTCACTTGTTTCCGCTTCAATTTCAGTTGAACAGCTGACGATGACTGTCGGTTCATCTCTCTTTTTCTCTCATTGTCACTTGAGGACCCAAAAATTTAACGGGGATTCATTGGGTGCCTGGCTTTTTCAAACAAAGCAAAGACCTTTTCTTGTTTTATAAACTCACTTGTCTCTATTCTCTTGTTATTCTATCTATTATTTTTTCAGATTTTGACTTCTGATGAAACGGTTTCTCTGCTAACATTTAACAAGTTGAGAAGACAGTGAAAGAAGTGCAATCGACTTCAAAAATGCCAGAGGTAAGTATTTCTATAGGTCTTAGTGGCTTAAATCTGTCAACTCAAATCAACGAAGACACCTATTGTCGAACGGAACGTACATAGCGTGCGCTATTTTATGTTTATTCACTCGGTGTCCGCAACATTGACCGCAGCGGCGTATACGCCAGTGAGCTTCGATGCGTCGTCGGTTCCATGGTGTAGCGGTTAGCACTCAGGACTTTGAATCCTGCGACCCGAGTTCAAATCTCGGTGGAACCTATGGTTTTTGCAGAATTTCAGTCTAGTCAAATTTTAAAACGGGCTCGAAATGTACTTTTTTGTTTGAAAAATGTGTTGAGGAATTGTTTAGACTACCGATAATCTCCAAATGTTTATCGTTCCCCGTTTTTTGTCTGCGTTCTCGTTCTCAAAATTAGTCTTTATTCCCGACAAGTTCCACAGGCCGCTGGCCGACTAGGCAGACTTGAAAGCAAATATTTTTCCTACAACCGTCGGTTCCATGGTGTAGCGGTTAGCACTCAGGACTCTGAATCCTGCGACCCGAGTTCAAATCTCGGTGGGACCTATCGTTTTTGTTTTTCTATTCTGCAAATGAAATGCGATATCGTCAAAACACTACTTTTGCAGTATTTTCTTAGAAAAGAAGACACCACGACGATAATGTTACTTGTTGAATACAACACCACCCTCACAATCTTTATATGTCACTGTTATGTTCGGTTTCCCGCCTTACCACCGTTTGCTATTTTAGTTGACATATCTTTTGAGGCACGAAAGGAAAAAATGAAGGAAAATGAGAAATGTAACCCTTGGGAGTCGAATGTGACACACTGTTTAAAGAAAAAAAGCATTCTGAACTCCTCCCGCGTATGCTAATCACACATCGGACGGATGTGCTCGTAGAGCAAGTCAACGACATCAAGTCAGTCACAATGAGATTTCTTTTCTGCCTGCTTGTTTACTTTTGGTACTGGTAGACGGGTCATTTCAAAAGATCATGATATCCTACAGTATTCTTCACCGCACACATTTTATCTCATTGCTTTACATCCGGTTTTTCAATTTCTTGGTTTTTAAAAATTAGTTAACTTTTCCAGTTTAAATGTTGCTTCTTTACCAATCAATCGGATAAATCAGAACTTAAAGCACGAAAGTTGCTGTCGGATAAGTATTTGAGATTTTTAAGTACCGAATTTAAAAGTTTAGTAGATCAATTCGGTGATTTAGCTTAAAATGGTAGAAAACGGGCAATACAGACCGAATAAACTAAACAATTTATGGTCTGTTTCTAAATTTTCTTTGAATGGATTTTTTTTTCAATTTTTGCCAAAATTGGCAAACGTTGTTTCAAATCAAATTTAAAAAATCTAGGACTTAAGTTTTTTTGGCAACTACCCAGAAATATTCAAAGATCACATAATTCCTTTAAAAAAAAACAACCGAAAGAGCTCAAAGTACAGTAACGTGCCCAACGTTGCTCTTTGCTTTCAAGACCTTTTCGAGTTCATATTCATCAATTCTCTAAATCCCACTCACTTTTGCCACCCACTTGCTTATTTTTGGTTTATTTTTCTTCTTTCCTCGTGAGTGAAGTTGTAAGTCATATTTCTCAAAATAAGTTTACTTGAAAACTGCTAATCCTGAAAAACCCCAGCATTCTCGATGGTGGAAAATGCTGAAAGTTTAACAAAAAAATAAATGTATTTTCTTTCCAAAAAAAATCAGCATTGCCTTCTCGATTCATCTTCTTTCTTTTCTTCCGTTCTTCTCCTTCTTTTCCCTCCAACAAAAATTGTTTCCTGTGTGTTTCTGACAGATGCTCCGAGAGTGAGAAAAGAGCACAAAAACATGATATATCAAAACATGGCGATGTAGAAAAAGAAACAAATTGGCACCCCCTTTTTCGAGGATTCTCATCTTTTAAATTCTATTTCTGTCTGCCCATTCAACGTTTTCTGGTGATTTGATTCTACACAAAAATCACATTTCAAATGGTCTTTAGTAGATACACTCAAAATAAAAAACTGAGTGGCGTGTACGCAGTTTTTTTTTTATTTTGAGTGTAATCTTGGATTTTTTACAAACGTGCTTTAACCGCCTGTTCCAAGAATTTTTTTTGAAAAATTGGAGTGCCGAGTGGTTAAAAAATCAACCAAATTTTTCCATTTTCCCGCAAAAAATATTGTTGGCAGTCTTGAAGCGATGGAAATTTTAAGTATCCATGCCTTCCTTATGCCTGCCTACCTCCCATTTTCTTTCTCTGCAAACTCACGAATTTCTCAATTCGATTAATTTGTTGGATATTCGGAAGAACAATTTCCGTATTGCAATTGAAGCAAGCAGTAGTCTCACGTGTAGGCGTAAGGCAGGTCACCTTGAAGGTAGGCAGGAAATGATGTTATACTTATACGGATACTAGCAAATATAGATCTGCTCTATCGAAGCTTGGCCAGTAGAAACTTTTTCAGATTTATTAGATTCCAAAAATATTATTTAACAACTTTTAACTCATTCTTAAACGAACACATAAAGAAATGTTCGTACCTTCAAACCACAAACTCTTACCCGGAAACACGTGAGCCCCCCAGCCACCCGTTGTTGCAATCGAAACCAAGCACGGAAGTCTCGTTTTCCTGAACCTTTGATATTTTTCATATTAACCCCCTTTTCTGCCCATTTTTCTCTTTTCTTTCTGAAATTGAATGAAAAGAACATCATGTTCTTTAGATCTTGATTCAATTGTTCCTTCGGCTTCTTCACTTTTATCCAATTTTTTCACTCACTATTCGAGAATGTCCTATCAACATGAAGTCGTCAAGTATGCCCCAACTGAAGACAACGAAATTCATGCATTGATACGTGGCAAACCGTCATTCTGTAAAGCTAATATTCGAGTTAATACACAGCAGGTAAATGCTGTCAAGTTTCGGAGAATTTAAGCATTCTTCGCAGGCACAAAAATGCCTACCTACTTTAGCTTTTCAGACTATTTAAGTATGGTTTGTATATATGTAGGTAGGCATTGCAATGCCTATTCAAAACTTAAGACTGTCTTCGAGTTATTTTATCAGCCGTTCAGTGAATACTTGACGCATAAAACTAGAGAATTGCTGAAATATTTGTTGAAAAAGATGTATCTACATGATTTGAGTTGACAGGTTAAAAATTCAGGAAATGTTTGCTAACCCCTTCTCTAATATCCCAAATTTCAGTTCCAAGAGAGACTTACCTACCTTGACAAACGATATGATCATCTTCGGAAAATGACACATTCACTGAGAAAGAAAGTTAATGAACTTGAGGTACGGTTGGTTTTTAAAAATATTTGAAGAATAGACTCTTCCAAATTAAGTTTGTTTAAAAATTCCAAAGAGTTGAAATACAACCTCAACTTGGGTTGTATTTCAACTCGAAGGGCCTTAAGCTTAAGACTAAGCCGAAGCCTTATCCTAAGCATTAGCCTAAGTTTAAGCCTAAGATAAATTTTTAAAAATCAAATTCCAGGACATAATGCGATTGGACAATGACGAGGAGAACATGGATACCATTCAAAAGTTATTGGACGAAATCAAACGAGAAAAACAATTGATGCGTGACGAGGCACATATAATCAAAGGAGAACTATCAAAAACCATGTATAATGAGGATTTAAGGTTAGCTATTTCGTTTTCTGATCCTTGAGTGTTTACCGGGTTAATCTAACAGATCAAAAATTCTAAACTTCATCGATCAGTTTGAGTGTTTCTGGTATGATGACAACGAGTAGGTTTATTCAATTTTCAAATTGTTGGTTATTTCACTTTTTGCTTCTCGTGACGTATGGCACCCGCAAACCCCTCAGTTGTCAATAGAGCGCACTGTAAAATGCTGATTGATTACGGAAGAATGCACAGGTTAAGCTTGTCAGCCTGCCTGCTTCGTGCCTGTCTTTCGCCTATGTTCTTAACTTTGGCGTGAGCTCCTGTGTTTGGTATTCTCGGGGTTTACGAACCTTCACATTAAAAGAAACTTTTTGAAAGTTCAGAGTAAAAAAATCATTGACAGTCGGCATGTGTGTAGGCACGATGTAGGCCTTGTAGGCGGCAGGTTTTCAACAATATCAAACTGCAGAAATCATTGACAAAAAACCAGAAACTATCAGATTTCCCATGCTTCACCTCTTTTCAAACTTCATGCACAATTCCTATATTTTGCACGAATTGCAGCTTTTTCTTGCATGTTTTCAAGCTTAATTATTTTTGTTCAACAAATTAGTTCCAATTTTCAGACGTAGATTGGCTGGCGAATGGAAGAAAATTGACGCAGACAGAAAAAGCTCTGCGGCCGAATCCGAAGCTTCTTCGTCAATGATTGGTGATGATGACACCCCGTCAACGTCTTCAGATGGACACAAACCGTATCGGGAGACCAGCATGTGAATAATGAGGGAAATTTTATCGAAAATAATTTGTATATTGAAGTTTGAAACTTGTTCCAAATATCTCTCCCAGTATATTATTTACATCGATTCTTTTGTTTTTTTTTTGTAGTTTGTTCGCTCAAGGGTAACTCGTTCAAAATGCAATAAAGTTTAGTTGATTTTAAGAAATTTTTAAAGCTAACAAAAATTAATTGTCAAGAGGCCGGTGGATTCAAGGGTGTAAAAAATTTCCGACAATTTCGGCACTTGCCGGTTTTGTGAATTTACGGCAAATTGGTAATTTCGGCATTTGCCGGTTTTGTGAATTTACGGCAATCTGCAATTTCGGCACTTGCCGGTTTTGGAAATTTCCGGCAATTTCGGCACTTGCCGGTTTTGTGAATTTACGGCAATTGGCAATTTCGGCACTTGCCGGTTTTGTGAATTTCCTGCAATCTGCAATTTCGGCCATTGATGGTTTTGTGAATTTACGGCCCTTGCCGGTTTTGGAAATTTCCGGCAATTTCGGCACTTGCCGGTTTTGGAAATTTCCGGCAATCTGCAATTCCTGCACTTGCCGGTTTTGTGATTTACAGCAATTGGCAATTTCGGTACTTGCCGGTTTTGTGAATTTAGGGCAATTGGCAATTTCGACACTTGCCAGTTGTGAAAATTTCCGACAATTTCGGCACTTGCCGGTTTTGTGAATTTAAGACACTTGCCGGTTTTGGAAATTTCCGGCAATTTTGACACTTGCCGGTTTTGTGAATTTCCTGCAATCTGTAAGTTGCGGGTTTTGGTTACTTGCTTTGGTTACTTGCGGGTTTTGGAAATTGCCATGCACCCATGGGTGGAATGTTCTTTCTGTGCAACAAAACAATCAATTTTTCTCAAATTCACTTCATTCAAAAGTCCAATTGATTCTAATAAACGAACGATAGAAGAAAAATCACGAGTAGTGCAAAAAGGCCCATTATAAGAATATGGAATCCAATAAGAATCATGTCAGATGGGAATTGAGCTTCTTTTGATTCCGATGAGAAACTTCCAGTTTTGTAGTACGACTCCAATAGCTTATCCTGAAAATAGATTGAAACTTTATTTATATTCTAAAAACGAAAGCCCTACCTTCTTCTGATACCGATCAAACAAGAAATTTTTGAGTTCTTCTTCATCTTTCCACTTGGGATCCATTTTAAAGATCTCATAATGAATCGCAAAGGGTTTTCCACCACCATTCCGCCACGCTGACATGAAAATTTCATTTAATGGAAGAATATTTCCATCTGGATAACCAAGAGTAACATCAACCAGATATTCGAGTGGTGGTCCTTTTCCATTATTTGATTTCAATGGATTATTTGGATCTGGTCCAAGAACTTTGATAGCACTCAGAGCAGCGCCAAGACGTGGATACGCACAATTCGTGAGTGGAGGCAATCCTCTTTTCTTCTCGAATTCAGAATTTCGCTTTTGGATGAGAAAAAGTCGAGATCCTTCTGGATAAAGACAAAGCCAACGGAGGTCTACTTCGTGATAGATACGGTCAAAGTGGCGTCTAAAAATCATTGATGAAATATTTTTGAAAAAAAAGCTAAGAAAAAGCACTCCTAAATACTACCCAGAAGCGAAATTCCCTTTTTTGAGCAAAAAAGTTCCAAAAATCGGAAAATTTGAAACTTAAAAAAGTCTAAATTCTTGATCTATTTTTGGCACGTCTTTCGTAAAAAAAATTTCTGAATCTTTTGATTACCTCAAACTGTGCAATGTCTGTGCTCTCTTGTGCGGTGGAACAGAATCAATAAAATAATTGCCATAACTACTCCAAAGCCATCCGAGAGGACTGTAAATCCACATATTGTAGATCACAAAGATCCATCGACCAACTGCATTAACTCCAAATGAATCAGCAGCAGTCATGAATATGAAGTGATCGAATAGACCGAGATGATTTGGAAGCAGTAATGCGCGACAATCAGTTAGTCTTTCAAGGCCGTCACCAGACATCATTACTGAAATTTTGAATTTGATTTTATGCCAAAAAGTTGCAATGCAATTAAACAATTTTTCATCAAATCGAAGGTCCTGGCGCGAGCGAAACTTTCCAGGTATCGTACTTCTTCATTTATATTAACTTGAAGACGAACGGGCTCGCTCAATTGGGTCTCGTTGCGAAATGCTTTTTTTAGAAACATTTTCTTTGTTTAATGTTTCTGCGGCGAGACCTGCCCGAATAAAAAACATTTGAAAAATTGCGAGGTACGGTAGAGAAAAAGTTTCGCTCGTGCCAGGACCTTGGTTCGCCATTTACCTTTGATTCCAGTAATTCTGACACAAGTTATAAATTGAAGATTTCCAGCACGAGCCATAATTTTCATCACAAATTTTCGAAATTCGGTGCTGAAAAGCATGATAGGTGCCGCTGTGTAGAAGAAGCATAAGAAAACAATTGGGCATATGAAAGCAGTGACTATTCCAGCATAGACTAACACTGAAAACGTCTCCTTTTAACATTTTAAAAATCGCGCGAAACTTACAAATACACGAGATAACATTGTCGATTAGAGTCCATCCCTGCTTTTTATTGTCATTTTCGGCTTCCATTATTCGACATGAGTGTTTTTTTCGAAATTCTAGTAAAATTATTCCAACTTTTATTAGCAATAAAAAGAACAATAAAATGTCACGTGAGAAAATGAAATTTAGAAATATTTTGCATTGAACATGATATGATGATACAGAAGATCGTGCAGAAGGTGATTCGCCTAAAATTCCATATCAGAAGTTTGTTGGACGATAGCTGGGGGACCGATTTTTGATGACGAGCTGGGAGCAGTGCGTTGGTGATCCTTGACTTTCTGTAAATTATGTTTTGAAGTCGGTCAATTTTATTATTATTTAACAAATGAAACTTACTTTGTAAAATGCATCAAATTCGTCATTTGGAAGTTTTCGAATTTCAGATCGCATCATTCCAACCAATCTCGCCATTTTTGAATCACTCATAACTCTCTTTATGTATCTCCTCAGGAAAGCAGGATCGTCGAAACGTTCATCAACATATTGTTTATCTGTTTGAACGCATTTGTCCGCAGTTTGCTTGATTTGAGGAGCCACAGTCACCGGATTGAGTTGATCTATCTGGATATCATTGGCAGAGGGTGGGCTGTGAAAATCCGGAAATGAAGGTGCGTTTGCGGGACTGGAGGACAATTGAGAAGAGTGTGATGAACTCTGAAAATTAATTTAATAGGGTGGGATATTCCAGTTAATTTTCAATTTACCTGCGAAAATCCGGAAAATGACGAACTGTGCGATGGGCTGGGACACGGAAATTGCAAAGAATGGTTCGAATTTGGCGAAAATCCAGAAAATGGTGAATCATCGTGGAGAACGCTGTAAGCCGAGCCAATCGATGAACTAACAGTGCTGGCACTCGACGCTGGCCTATTGTAAGGATTGTAGACTGGCTGTGAGAAGAATTCATTTGCTGTGAGTGCTGGCATCCGGGAACTTTCACCAATGTTGGTGGAATACGTATGTGATAAGTTTCTTGCCGCGGATTTCTTCACCGAGCCACCAATATCAATATCGCATGGTTGGGAGAAGGATGTCGGCTGTGATGACGATCCTCCCTTCCGTTTCTCGACACTGTTGTACCACACATCTATAATTCAAAAATGAAACTTGAAACTATTAAAAGAATAAAGAATACCGGTATTTGTGGATGAGCGATTCAAATGATCCTTAACTGGAGTCTCCGAAATATAAGCAAATTTTCTGACAGTTGACAGAAAATTCTCCCGATCTTCGCCACGAAGAGTTAATCGGAAACCTTGAGCCTGGTTGTTTACAATCACGAACAAATTTGTGTTCTTCATTCTGAAAACCGGGCAATTTGACTTTAATTTCTCAAACAACAAAGACTCACTTCAAACTCGGATACCTAGAAACTTCCATGTTACAATAAACGGTCTCGATCGGCTCGACTCCATGAATAACCGTCAGCTTCCTGCTATTCACCTCCATAACAACGCGAATATCTTTGCCCTGCAAATTTAACTTTTCGATACAGAATTCATCTATTTTTAAAACCTCTTGTCGATTACCGCTTCCTCTCAATTGCTTATACTTTATGATCGGCCACTGGAGTGTCTGCAATTCAGGAAACATACTGAAGAGACTGCAAAAACATAAATAATTTTTTTTTACTAAAAATGTCTAAAAATTTCGACCTCATTGGACCTCAAAATGTGAAAAAATTCAAAATTGCATGCCGGTCGTGGCGAGACCCATCCATCACTTTTACGCGCGAATTCAAATTCAAATTACCAAGCATATCTAATTTAGCTAATTCTCGTTTTTTTAACTTAAAATTTAATCGCATTTATGTAATAGATAAAATAAAAATTTTTGATAAATTGATAAAAAGTTTATTATGACGACAAACTGCAATAAATTAAAGCCAAATGGAAGGCAAAATGAGTACTTGGGAGCAATGATTCACACGAAAATGCAGGGAATAATAGTCAAAAAGGCGGTATTCGGAAGCGGGAACCCGTATAGTAATGGTTCGTTGAAGAAAGAAAAATAAAATAAATAAAATACAGGCACAGGAAGTATGTGAGAAGGGATCGTAGCTGTACATATTGGGATCGCAGATAAAATTATTGAGCATCAGCCTCGTAGCATTGTTGGTAGGCTGTACGGACGAGATTATATGGGAAACAGGTTTCAAGAACATCCATCGACAGCCAACGGTTTTTCCGAACCATCTGTTCAAGGATAATGTAGAGAGTTGTGTGGGAACGAAGAACGTCGTCGGATATTTGTCGACTGTTATCACGTTCATGAATAGTTCGTAGAATACCCGAGGACGCGAGCTGAAAATTTTTCTAGGTGAGAATATGTGTTAATAATGATAGAGCTAACCGCCAAGAACTCCTTCATCCTCGACTGGATATCATTTTGCTCGTGGAGATGGAAAAGAGCTGATCCGATAGTGTTAATCGCCATTGGAACACAGTGACTATTGTTCAAGCTGGCTGAAATTGTTTATTTTTAATTTTTGCAAAAAGCTGTAAAAGTATGTACCTTGAATGCTAGGCTTGTAAGACGAAAGATCCGACATTCCAATTCGTGGAATACAGATAGCGACGGCAACCATCAATAGACAACTATTAACATAGTGTTCTTGAGGGTGAATATTCGGATTTTGAGCACGAACCGCATTCACCAACGACATATCAACTGGTCCTGTGACTCCCATCGCAGCTGACATTTCTCCAATTTTAACTTTATCAACATCGTCCAAATTGTGATAAAGCATATCAAATGATGCTTGAAGAAATGGCAATTTAGATTCGACGATATGACGAAGAGCATCGTGGAGAGCATCACGAAACAGACAAATCTGTCCGATAATAATAGTTCTTTGCAGAATTGCATCAGCTGCGCATGTTGCGTTCGGAGTTTTCTTGTCCTTTGGTTCGACGCTCAAAAGATTTAAAACATCCTTCATCTTTTCAGCATTATCGAAATTAGATCTAGCAATCTGTAGAGCATCTTTGTATGTTGCAACAATCTTGCTCATCTCCATAATTTGACTGGCCACGTGCCAAATCAGCCGTTCAGTCATCAACTTTACTCCATAAGGTCCGATAATTTGAACCAATGCTCTCAATTCTTGAGGATCTGAATAATGATCGGGCATGAACGAGAGTTGTTCCTGTCCTGATGATAACATTGTTCGTAGATGCTCACTCCAAACCATATGACCAGATGAAGCACGACGGAGCAAAACTTCGAGATACCATTTCGTGTAGAGTGCTGCGATTGTGTCTTTATTCTTGGAATCAACGAGTTGAGTTTGTTGTAGAAGAGTTGTTTGCATTGTATTACTGATATCCACAGAAACTGAAATTCCATTTATGAGAATATTTATAGATTATTTTAAAAACCACTTACTTGCTGTATCAAGATTTTGAAGAACCGTCATGTAGGCTTGTAGCGCAAGGAGCATTTCACTTGGTCTTTTTGGATTACTTGCATGTGGTTGACCTTCCCAGAACATTCCATGAAGCAATTCTACAAATTTAGTTTCAAGGGACTGCGCTAGGTACGTCCTCGGTGCAAATGTGTGATCAGCAACGTAAATTTGACGATGAGCTCCGAGAGCTGCAGAGATTTCAACTGAAAAGTGGGAAATTTGTGATATAAAATCTAATTTAAAAAACGTTTTAAAACTTACGAAGAGTTGTTTGCAACTTATCAGGCATTGTTAATGCTTGACGATCAACTCGATAACTTTCTTCTCCAGCAATGAAATAATCTCGAGCGGCTGCTGCGGCCGCCGCTGCAGCTTTTCCAGATCCTTTCTGTTGAACAACTTGAGCAACAACTCTTACAGCCACGGCGCTCGGTGTCATTTGATAAGCTAATCCGAATTCATGTTCAGCCACTTTTTCCAGGATATATGACAATTGTTTGCACGTCTCTTCAATTACAGAATTGCATTGAGCCAAGGCTTTTTCAGTGATAAATGCTTTTTCTTCAGGACACATGTCATGGAGGGCGCTTGTGAAATGCGCGGCAAGACGTGCAAAACTGAGCACATATCGAGCTTGAGCAGGTAGCTGGAGACAGTTGAGCCAATGTTTTTCAGCGAGTTTTGGATAGAAGCAGTATAATGATAAATCACTTGTTTCCCTTAGCATCTCGTCTTGCAAATCGATCATTTTCAGATGAAAAACTGAAGTATTCATGTATATTGCGAGTTTTTTATGTCTTGAAAGTTGGAAATGGCTCCGAGCAGCAGATGTCCAAGCTTGAAATCTAAACCAGTCTAGTCGAAGAGCACGAAGATCCGTATCAGAGTTGATATTTCCTATTTCGTTGGCAAAATCGGTCAAAAGAACCGCTTCTTCCTGGGTGAGGCCATTTGCTTGGTTAATCTCTTCAGAAACAACAATTGAATCATAGCTAGACACGTACTGAAAATAAAAAAGATTTAAAATAGATAAATTTAAAGTTTTAACAAAACCTGTAGATAGTATCTTTGAATCACTGCATAATATTTCGTAACGAGATCTCTTAATTCCAGCATATAAAATAGCAGTTCTGGAAGTTGCCTGTCAACAAGCTCCTCGACCATTCTGCTGCCTTTTTTGCTGATAGCAGGAACTTCAACTTGATGCCGTAGAAGCCATATGACCTCATCTCTTCCTGCTCCAAGAGCCATCCAGACATAGAGAATTTTCGGGCCAAGTAGTCCGGGCTGATCTCGTAGTAAAAGTGACAGCTCTCGAAGAGAACTTCTAAGGAAGCGGCGACGGTCTGCGTGGACGGCAACTCTGAAATACAAATTATTAGAAAACGCTTTGTTTATCATATTTTTTAACTTACGCAGTAACAGATGCATGATTGAACGCATCTTTAACATCTTGTAACCGTTTGCTTTTTTCTTTGGAAGATTCTAAAAACGCTTGAATCTCTTGATGAACAATAAATGTTTCGTCTCGGAAAACGCGAAGACACAGATTCATTTGAAGTGCCAGCTGCCACATGTGCCTAATGTTGTCATCGTTAAGAAGAGTTGAATGGCATACTGTTCCGCAGACTGAAAATATTACAATTTTAATAAACATTTTAATACTAATTTGTATATTAACTTACACACAATCCATCGATCAATGACGTCGAGTGATAGATATTCGCATGCAATCTGAAACGATTTACATAAATAATTTTCCATTAAATAAAAACTTGCTCACAGTTTCTGTTTGAGCAGCATATAAAATTTGTGCTGGAGCAGCGGTCAACGAGAAAACATTTGATGTTCTCCATGAATCTGCTGTCTTGTTTCTGCGCTGATATGTGTGTGTAACAGAAGAAAGAGCTGAATAAATTAGCCTGTTCAGTGGTCCGAGATCTTCATGAAGCTTTTTTAACGGATTTTCATAATCAAGAATCATTTGTCCTAATCTTGGAAATGATGCTTCACTTTGTCCGTGTTGTAGATCATATGCCGCATTAAAAAGTCCAAGAACAGCTTTCCGGTCTTCAATTCTTGATAAAAGAATCATCATTGTGACGAGATGTACAACAAGATTCAAATAACTCGTTGTCAGGTCGTAATTGAGCGTCTAAAAAATAAAATTTTAGCTTAAACATTATACGAACGATATAAATATTTAAAATCAATAATATACTCACCACATCCAGCTGACATTGACATGATTCCATAGTTGTCAAAACTTGCATAATGTGATCTTTTAAATCAAGAATATCAGCAAATGTGTAGTAATATAGCGATAAAGATTTTGTAATTTCCGTGGACTTTTCTTGTACATATTCGAACGTCGACTGAAATTAATTTCGGCATGAGAAATCAACAATTTGAACTACTCACTGAATTCGATCTGCAATCAACAACAGGAAACTTTCTAACTATATGTTTGATTGCACCTTCCATCTTCTTGTCGCTAAGAAATTGTGGTTTCACTTTTGAATCTGAAATCTTCAGCATTTTATAACAACAGAAATTTTCAAAGACTACTCACCGCCGCTTGATTTCTTAATATTGTATATCCGTGTCATCATTCCAGCAGCACGATCATTCAGTATCACAAGTTTTTCAGCAATTTTCACCTGTCTGGCATCTTTGTAAGCCATTTTGCTGAAAATTGGAGAGAAAATTGAAGGGGAAATGAGTCACAAATTGGATTACAGTTTAAAGGCGCATTCAATTAAACAAGAGGTGTCTCTCACCACGGCTGTGCAAGCATGCTCTATTGCGCTCTTTTGTTGGCGGCAGTTTGAACGAGAGAGGGAGACCGTTATAAAAAATGTAGACCACGAAAAATCTAGACCACGAAAATATTTAAAAAAGCTATTTTCAGACAGATTTTCAGGTTTTTACAAAAGAAGTTTATTTAATGGGGAATAAACTTCTTGTTTTATTGCAATTTGTCACCGCAGAATATGATCTAGATCACCGTGAATGGCACTGACGAGGTTCAAGAACTGGAAAAACGAACAAAAAAAAATATTTGGAATGTTTGGAAAAAAAAAACATAAAATCAAACTGAAGAACTATTCACCAAATATGTTGCTTTTATGAACTTTCAAGCTTTTTGTGAACTTTTGTGTCGACTTTTCTTAAAAATCATATTTTTCCAAATTATTTCCCCACTTTATGTATAGTGATTGTTTAGTGAGAAGAACAAAAATTCCTTGTAAATCCCTAAATACAGACAGACAGTTTCACATCCAATTACGAAATATTTCATTTGATATTTCCAAATATTTCCAATTTATATCTCTTCGTCCCTCCGTGGCAGCTTAGTTCATCAAACCTTTCCACCGTCGATTCGAATCGGCTTTCTTATCAGGTCAAATGCTATAGATAGCTGGTCTCTCTCCCTCTCTCTCTCTCTATCTCTCTCTCTCTGATAGTCCGAAGAAATTCTCACATCGTTTACAATAGCGAACAACACCGAAATGGCTGTAGATGGAGGAGAAGAAGAAGAAGCATGAGACCAGCAAGGATCGGGAAACTGTGAAAGAGAGAAACGGGTTTGACGAAAGGCCGGACGGATGGTTAGCCTCTCTTTCTCTCCCTCTTTCCCGGGAGGCCTTCCTTTCATTCAAATGTTTCCATCGCTTTTCGTTGAATACTTCCACTCACTTTTGTTACTTCTACACATTTTTCTTCATTTCATATCTTTTTATGAAACTTTTTGGATTCAAAGTTTTCACTTGTTCGTTTCATTTAACTTGCAAAAAAAACAACTATCTTCATCTTAAATCTGTCAGAAAAGGTGCGAAGTCATCGCATTCATACAGCTTCTCCATCTTCTACAGCTCGCCTCATTCAATCTATTCACTGTGTCAAACGTGTTTCTAGTTTCCATATGTCTATACAACTTTTATCTCTTCCGTTCTCTGTAATACAATTATTTTCTGTTCTTTTGAATCGTTTTACACACATTGCGTAATACCGATCGAACAGTTTCTATCGGGTCCTGGCACGCGCGGAATTTTTCAACTACCGTACCTCTTTGATTGTTTCGTTAGTTGAAATGTTTCGATCGTGACAAGACTCAAGTTGGTGATTTTAAATTAAAATTCAAAGTTTTTGATTTAAGTATTTAATAGCATAAACTTTGACAATGCTGCACTGATTTTCCAAATTAGGCTCCGCCCATATCTTGGCTCTTTTGAAATTTTACATTGCATTTTCTCGTACTTTACTTCTACATAGTCTACGAACACAGAATAGATACCTAAAATAAACTCAAAAATTCCATACTTTTTGAAACTGTGCATGGCAAGCTTTTGACCTAAAAGCTTATATCTCATAGTCAGACATTTCAGATGCTATCCAGGATTCGTCAACTAATAAGATATTCATCTTAAAAGTTTCCAATTTTCTTAGTTCAAGACTTTTTGATAACTCTAAAGTCTTACTAGATATAAATATAATTCTAAAACTTTTGCAATTTTCTATATTTCGTTACAGCCCAAATATTCTCAAAACATAATTATTCCAAATGTTGACTTGTAATTTGATCTAAACAAAAGAACTTATTCAAATCCAAACATCAGTTTTTCGTGTTTCTTTGGCAAATAAATTTGCAAAACCCGGAAAGGGAAAGCAGTTCAGTTCCCACCTGGAACAGGTCTTTCATTGAAAGACCTGACTGAACATGTCTTTGAAATTCATAAACAAAATGATTTGGTGATAAAATAATGATGGCAAGCGGAAGGAGAAGATTCGAATGTGGTGGTGTTAATGCCTACAGGCATAGGTTTAGGCGGCCTGCGCCTATAGGTCTATAGGCGCACAGGCAGGCACCGATTATGTGTGTTGCAAATGTCCTCGTTTCTCGTTGTTGTGTCGAAGCTTTTAAATAAAATATTATACAGAAAAATAGATAAATACTTGTTCTTTTAAAAAAATTAAATTTCTTTTGTTTGAAAATTTCGATAAAATTGCTTAAAATTTCCTCAAAGTCGAAATGGTAGCATTACAACTTTGAGTAAGTTTTTGAGAAGAATCTTGAAACATTCAAATATAGGAATACAAAATTATTTTCAGAAAACACACATATTTTTCTGTATGTTATGTAAGTTTCCGCTTTGAAACTTTAAGAAAATAATTGGAAAAGCGGGAAGTGTGTCTTTTCTGGCAGACATCGCTTTGATTATAAATGGATCTTTGTTTTCTTAATATTAAATTTTGCAGCTTTATACTTTCACTTTCACCACCTTCTTATCATTTATTGTAAATGCCATATGCTATGCTTATACTCTAAAATCATCTTCCTTCTCTAAACAATCCAGTTTTTGTTTCATCTCATTTTCTTCTAATCATATCGAAAGTATCATTCGATCTATTTTTCTATTCTCCAACTGCTTCGAATCCTTTCCTTCTGAAAGGGAGACGCTTTTCCCATTGACCTACTAATTGTCTAAGCTCTCCTCAATCCACGTACTGTTTCATCCCTACGACGGAACGGTCGTTTGAGAATTCAAAAGTTATGAGAGGTTTATCCGCCTCATTTCATCGTTTTGTACTTTCTCGTAACTGGTTTCAAATGAGCTGGAAATAGGGGAACATTTATGGCAGTTGATTCAATATATGGTACCGAATGGTAGGCAAGCACTTGCCCACTTGCCTACCGCCTATTTCCGCATTTTGGCAAGAAATCTGGCTATGAGAGCACAGTGTAGATATACAAAATCACTCAGTACAATGCAACTGTTGAAAGTCCAATTTAAAACAATTGTCGTGGGCACTTAGGCAGCAGATACGCCTGTAGGCAGGCAGGAGGCAGGCATGATTCTCCTACGTAGATTAAGGACAACTAGAGAAAAAGTCGAAAGCACGCGGTAAATGTGAAAAAGATAAACAAGTTAGATAAGTGTTGCCAATTAAAACAAGGTTTTCTCAACTTTTCAAGTCAGCTGAACCACTTTGAAAATCGATTTGAAGACAAAGCGACAATTGGGTGAGTTAACTCATGAGTTTCTCATTTTTCTGAATCTCCGAAGGTTTCAGATGAACTCGTGCCTATATATTTATGATTTGGGTAAAAATTCGATGGCTAGTATTTCCATAATGCAGACCTTCTAATTTCAACCAGTGTTCTCACTTTTTTAAAAATAGCATCCCCACGTTCCATTTTTGTACTAATCAATACACTTAAAAAACAATGAGCTATCAAAGTAGATCAGAAAGTTCAACTCTTGCAGTAGGCACCAACCTTTGATGTAGATCTTTATTTCATTTTAAATTCTCATTCCATTCAACCTATTCAACTAAATCTCCTGCCAATTTTCTTCCGTTCTGCTCTCAATCCGTCACCAAATTTCCTTTCTCTTTCTTATTCCACACAGTTTTCTTTCTTGATTTCATTCTCAATTCTTTTAAAAAGTGGAGTGATGAGATTCTTTTGACACCTTGCCTCTTTTCACTTTTCACCCTACTGCCCTCATATGCAAATCGGTGTTGGTCCTTGTTTAATTCGGTCAGTTTTTAGGTGCGCTTAATCGTTTTGCAGTGTTAATACAGTAGGCAGACGTGCCTGCCTCACACCTATTTTTTGCATTCTTGATTAAATTTTACATGCAAAAAATTTGTTTAAAAAATCATACTTTATTTCACAAAATTCAGTGAAAATTTATTTTGTTTAGAAAATTGACCAAAAGTTTTTTTCTCCAAAAATAAAATCACTGAATTTTGAATATTTAACCAAACAGGTTTTAAGGTAGGCTTGCCTTGAAGACAGACATTTTTGCGACTACTTTGACAGTTTTCAAATTGACATTTCAGACAATTTTCATGGTTTTCAGATATAACGTTTTTTAAATCTTATCATTTGCTTATCAGTAGGGGGTTCTCCCAAGGTTATCAGCGAACATTATTGATAATCATGTTTTTTTTTTGATGATTAAAGTGAACTTTTCGATTACCTGATCATCACCGTATCTTAAACAGTTTCAAGTGCCTGTTTGTGTCACTGTTCAGGTGTCCAAATATTGCATATACGTCTGCCGTCTACAATTTTTTAATGTTTCGTTTTCACGCCAAGCTTGTCATGTGTAACGACTGCGCAACACGATCCCCCAGCCATCACTAGACGCTTATCCATTCGTGTAAACTCCACACGAAAGAAGAATATGTTGGCAAGACGATTTTTTTTTTCATAACACAATAATATTCTATGAACTTTTTTATTTTAGAATGCAATTAAGATTGTATTCCTGCAAATTTAATTTCAGTATCATAACTTTAAACTTTGAATAGGAGGCAGTGTAACAATATACTTGCACCAACTGCCCTAGTTTGACAACTTTTATCTTGGTTCTCTTTGGTTGTATTAAAGAATTTTCAACTAACAAAATACGTGTAAAATATTTTTCTATATTTTGGCTCTTGAACATTTTTTGATAAATGTACACACAGCCCAGATATAAGCCGTCAAAGTACTGCCAAAATTTAGCAATCGATCCTTAAACGGCGTTTTTCGGCAGAGAAGGACGGGGCTGTGAGCTTTTTCGCTGATTCTTTTTGCATTTAGCATTCGAAATATTCATCAATGTCCCATTTATATAGCTTTAAATAAAAGTTGAACCACGTCGTACGCTTATAAACTCCGCCAGCCTCTGCGGAACAAAAAAGACCAAGGATCGATTGATAAATTTCGAGAGTAGTGAAGGTGCATATCTAATAGAAAAATACGGTATTCTTGGCAGCATACTGTTATATTACGCTTGAAAGTTTATGAGTAGACAAAAACTGAATCTTAAATCTAATTGAGATTCAGAGCCTAAACCAGGCAGTCCGTTCGGTTAAGGCGTGATTGCGGGCGCCTTCACCTGCCTCCTCACCAGCCTCACCTGCCCCTCTCGCCTCATATGTAATATATGATTTGCTATACATTTATATGTTCTTATCACTCCGAACAGAATATTAAATAGTAATTATTATTTTCTTTTGAATCAAAATGCTCAATTAAAAACGTGATGATCTTTGTTGAATTCCCGCGTAGTACATATATTCTGATTCGTGTCTGTATCCATTTCCAACGATTACATCCCTCATATTTTCATTCTCTTTCTCATCAGTCATCTTTCTTTATATGCCCACCACCATATCTTTCTACTTCTTCGTTTTCTTTTCCATCAGCTAGAAGCAGTCTGCTGCCCTCCCCTTCATACCGGTCCGATTCATGACTTCTCATTGCCTCACGACGCCTTTTTTGTTCTGTTTTTGTTTCTTTCCTCTTTTCTCACCGTCATCTTTTCTTTTTTTTTCTTGATTCGAGCGCCCGCCACCACCATATACCAATTCACCCATTTCCGAATTCCTTGTTTTCATGATCAAATCTTTCAGAAACATCTTCCCACCACCTTCACCTATCATTTGAACCAAAAATCTATTGTTTCGACGGGTTGTCATGACGGATCGAGCTAACTGCTCAACTTCAACATCAAACTGGCGGAAACCGAAACCTCTTGCCACAGATGTTCTTGAGAAACCGGCCAGGTAAGGGGAGACTACAAGGCTATTTCGTACTTTGGAATTCGGAAAGATAAACGATCAAACAGCAGAAGCTTGCCGAATCTAGCGAATTTCGATTATCAAATTTTGCAAGTCAATTTCAGCGTAGATTCCAGCTTTTTAGAGCAAAATTAAACTATCGTCTATAGAAAGTCACAAAAATCAAATTGCATGTAATTATTTTTTCTGGGGACACGTAAAGCTCTTTGAACTCCAAACGGAACTTTGACTCTGAAAAGTTCAAAATTTAAATTTACTAATTTTTGAACAACTTCTCTAGTTAATTTTTGAAAAAAAACTGCGGTAAGTAATACCTAAAAAGCTTTGAATAATTTTGATTGAAAAAACTTGGCATTATATTTTTGCAGTTGACAGATTTTTCCGGTTTTTTAACCTTTTTAGGCAGGAATCAAATATTAAAAAAAAATTTCTGTTCATTTTTGGGATTATTTTATTGAATTTTAAAGTTTTAATTTAAAGCATATTTTAGAAGAGTTATGTTTCAACTGAATCTATGCTCAGGCGGCCCCACCACGAAACGTCTAAAATTACAGTAGTCTTTGCGGTGGGACCCAATTTTATTGGTAAAATAGGTCATGCTTTTACTCAAATTGAAGCTCTCGTTAGGCTGAAAAAAAAACGGTTTTTTTTTTCAAAAATTGAACAATATTTTCAGCTTAATCAAAAATAGTTTGTCTACAGAACTATAGCATATAGATTCAACCTATATTTTACCAGTTGCCAGTTTTTTGATAGAACCAAATGCAACCTAGTTATCAATTTTCTAAATTTTTTAGCTATTTTGAGTTTGCCATGTTTATTTTAAAACAAATCTTGTTAGACTATAGTCATCGCGTACAACGCTTACAAAACAATAATGCCACAATTTGATCTATGCTTGCAAAAACCTGACGACGTACGGGCTTGCGGGTTTTGCATTGCGCAGCTACGATGAGGTGATTTTATTGGGTGGGTGGAAATGTTTGATTTTTAATGAAAACTGCCCCCTCAGAGACTAAATTCGACATTGATACGAGGGTGTGTTTTTACTGCTAAAAAACTGTTATCAGAAAGTTGCAAAAGTTTGGCATGGAGTTGACAAAGTTTGGCAGGATTTGCTGCTCTCAACCACTGGCGGGGGGCGCCTCTCACCATCCTCTTTAAGCCCATCCTCCCCTGCTCAAGCCATACAGGCAGATAATGTTCAACTTGTGTCTATTCGTCTAAATTTTTTGAAGCCGTTTACCGGGCAAAAACTCTAATGCAAGCCGTGAGCCCCCTGTGGAATGTCTAATCTAGAATTAAGTACCGCCTGTGATTCATCTAATCCCGTAATGAGGCGAAGGGATTTGTGCCATTGAATGAATGTCCTTCATTTCCTCCAAGCCAACCAACTTTCTCCTCGAAAGCCTTCACCGTAAATGACACCTTTCTCACTCTTTCGAAACTTGTCTCTCCCGATTCTGTTTCTATCTCTGCGTCTCCAATTCGGACCTGTTTCCGTCGTCCGATGACCACCATTCGGATGGATTTGGCAGAGAAAGAGATGTCTATGACGTCGTTGTATTACGCATTGTAGCACTCTATTCGGAATAAGCTGACTTTGAACATACACAGACACAACTATTGATTGATTGACGAAAAATGCAGGGTAATTTGGTTTCGTGGGGGAAGACAAAAGAACTAGATGAGTCATGACTTTTCAGCAGTTACAGTTCATTAGGTTTTTACTAAATTCATTAAAATATTTGAATTTTCAGACTGCTTCCCAAGATGAAGCTGGAGGAGCTTGTGACAGTTATGCTTCTCACAGTGGCTGTCATTGCTCAGAATCTTCCGATTGGAGTAATATTGGCTGGAGTTCTTATTTTATACATCACAGTGGTTCATGGAGATTTCATTTATAGAAGTTATCTTACGTTGAATAGGGATTTAACGTAAGTTTTTCTTTATTAGTCTAGGTGTTGTTTGGCAGCTCTTATCTCGGCTCATTTGCAAGATACCAAACAATTCAAACTAGATATTTATAGCAGATAGAATTACAAATATTTTTGGTAACTAACAAGTTTTTGATTAAATAGATATCAGGTGAGGTCAAAGTTGAACAACGCGGTTCATAAAATCTGTCTGGCGTTTTGTACCAGGGGTGTGCGGCAAATCTCAAAATTTGCCGAGCTCGGCAAATTCGGCAAATCTATTTTTTCAATATTTGCCGAGCACGGCAAATTCGGCAAATTCGGCAAATTCGCCGTGCTTAACAAACTCGGAAAAATTTGATATTTTTTATGTTTTTTCGAGCACCAAAACTACTGAATTCTTAACACACATCTGGTTTCTGAATAAGTTCCGCGTAGTATGTCTGTTTGAGCATCAAAATAGCTCAATTTTGTATCATTTTACTAAATTTTTGGCTAAAAAATCAATAGTTTTAGTCAAAATTGTACTGTCAAATTTTTGACGTGTGCGGCAAATTTCGAAATTTGCCGAGGTCGGCAAATTCGGCAAATCTACTTTTTTGAAATTTGCCGTGCTCGGCAAATTCGGCAAATTTGCCGAGCTCGGCAAACGGCAAATTTGCCGCACACCCCTGTTCTACCCCTGGAGTTATTTTAACTAACAAATTGCTGACATAATAAGCATTTTGTCAATATTGAACATTTTTGATTTTACTCCTTTTTACAATAATTACGAACACTTTAAAACCCCAAATTTTGCAGAGGATTGGCTCTAATTATTGAAGTCAAAATCGACCTATGGTGGAGGTTGCATCAGAATAAAGGAATCCATGAACTGTTTTTGGATATTGTGAAAAAGTGAGTTTTATTAGTTTTTAAAACATTATTTGCTATTTTTCCAGGAATCCAAATAAGCCGGCGATGATTGACATCGAGACGAATACAACAGAAACATACGCAGAGTTCAATGCACATTGTAATAGATATGCCAATTATTTCCAGGTAGGTGAAATTTTTTTTTTGTATTTAAGATCAATAGCTGTGCACATGAAGATCAAGTTCAGATTCAAAGTTTTAAAAAACTTGTTCATTTTCAAACAGTTATAATACATCACAGGTTTTCACTAGTTGGCAGCTGCCAAAAAGTTATCAACTGATAAAATAAACACACTGTTCCAATACTTTTTTTTGTTAGTTGACTACTTTTTGATAAATAGCTTCTCTAAATTTATAGTTATCCAAACTGAAAATATCATAGTTCTACCTTTCAGGGTCTTGGCTATCGATCCGGAGACGTTGTCGCCTTGTACATGGAGAACTCGGTCGAGTTTGTGGCCGCGTGGATGGGACTCGCAAAAATCGGAGTTGTAACGGCTTGGATCAACTCGAATTTGAAAAGAGAGCAACTTGTTCATTGTATCACTGCGAGCAAGACAAAGGCGATTATCACAAGTGTAACACTTCAGAATAGTGAGTAATTGGAAATAGGTTATATAGAATTGAGAATTTAAAATGTTCAGTTATGCTTGATGCTATCGATCAGAAGCTGTTTGATGTTGAGGGAATTGAGGTTTACTCTGTCGGAGAGCCCAAGAAGAATTCTGGATTCAAGAATCTCAAGAAGAAGTTGGATGCTCAAATTACTACGGAACCAAAGACCCTTGACATAGTAGATTTTAAAAGTGAGATTAATCATACAACATAGGCTGATCCTATTTATGATATTCCAGGTATTCTTTGCTTCATCTATACAAGTGGTACTACTGGAATGCCAAAAGCCGCTGTCATGAAGCACTTCAGATATTACTCGATTGCCGTTGGAGCCGCAAAATCATTCGGAATCCGCCCTTCTGATCGTATGTACGTCTCGATGCCAATTTATCACACTGCAGCTGGAATTCTTGGAGTTGGGCAAGCTCTGTTGGGTGGATCATCGTGTGTCATTAGAAAAAAATTCTCGGCTAGCAACTTTTGGAGGGATTGTGTAAAGTATGATTGTACAGTTTCACAATACATTGGAGAGATTTGTCGGTACTTGTTGGCTCAGCCAGTTGTGGAAGAGGAATCCAGGCATAGTGAGTTTTGAAAGTTCTTTAACTTTTTAAACTTTTATTAAAAATTGTTACTCCAGGAATGAGATTGTTGGTTGGAAACGGACTCCGTGCTGAAATCTGGCAACCATTTGTAGATCGATTCCGTGTCAGAATTGGAGAACTTTATGGTTCAACTGAAGGAACTTCATCTCTCGGTATGCATTTTTTTTTTCAAAAGCACAAGATCGATTTACCTTGAACTATAAAATAAGAAATATATCATGCAATTTTTGTAAAAATATATTTAAAAAATTGAGAAGTTTAGCCAAAACCTTAGATTTTTGCCCGCTTCTGCTCGTGTTAACCGTTCTGTTTCAACATTAAATCTAATTTCTGGCCATTTCAGTGAACATTGACGGACATGTCGGAGCTTGCGGATTCTTGCCAATATCCCCATTAACAAAGAAAATGCATCCGGTTCGATTAATTAAGGTTGATGATGTCACTGGAGAAGCAATCCGAACTTCCGATGGACTTTGCATTGCATGTAATCCAGGAGAGTCTGGAGCAATGGTGTCGACGATCAGAAAAAATAATCCATTATTGCAATTCGAGGGATATCTGAATAAGAAGGAAACGAATAAAAAGATTATCAGAGATGTCTTCGCAAAGGGAGATAGTTGCTTTTTGACTGGAGATCTTCTTCATTGGGATCGTCTTGGTTATGTATATTTCAAGGATCGTACTGGAGATACTTTCCGTTGGAAGGGAGAGAATGTGTCGACTACTGAAGTCGAGGCAATTCTTCATCCAATTACTGGATTGTCTGATGCAACTGTTTATGGTGTAGAGGTTCCTCAAAGAGAGGGAAGAGTTGGAATGGCGTCAGTTGTTCGAGTTGTATCGCATGAGGAAGATGAAACTCAATTTGTTCATAGAGTTGGAGCAAGACTTGCCTCTTCGCTTACCAGCTACGCGATTCCTCAGTTTATTCGAATTTGTCAGGATGTTGAGAAAACAGGTTCGTAATTTACAAAACTCTTATTATTCAGATGCGAAACTTTGCGCCAAAGATACGGTATGCGGTCTCGACACGACATATTTTGTTAAGTTATTATGTGAACACAAAATTCTGAGAATGCGTATGTGCACAATATTTAACGCGTAAAATATCTCGTAGCGAAAACTAAAGTAATTCTTTAAATGATTACTGTAGCCGCTTGTTTCGATTTACGGGCTCGATTTGCGAAATGTATTGAAGTCATTGATTTTTCAATAGAATATTAAAATTGAACAAACAAATGAGAAAATATGGAATGTTCCTGGCATTTTCGAAAATCAATTCATTTCAATAATCGAGCCCGTAAATCGACACAAGCGCTACAGTAGTAATTTAAATCATTACTGTGGTTTTCAGTACGAGATACTTTGCGCGTCAAATATGTTGCGCAATACGCATTCTCAGAACTTCGTGTACCCGTAATATAAAATAAGCGCGTCTTTAAAGAGTACTGTAACTTCAAACTTTTATTTCTGCGCAATTTTCATAGATTTTGTGTAATTTTTCACTAACAATTAATTATTTTATCTAAACACTTAATATAAAATTATGAACTTTTCAACAAATCATGAGAAAAACTATGCCATATCGATGAAAATTCCAAATTTGCAATTACAGTAATCTTTAAAGGCGCACACATTTTCTCATTTAATGAAAAAACTTTCCGTGTCGAGACCAGGTACCGTATTATTGGCGCAAAATTTTGCGTTTGGGTATAGATTAATAAATATGAATCATAGTGTGTCATTTTTGATTCACAAAAATAGATTAAAACCAAAAATTTCAGTCAAAAACTGAGAAATTATGAAAAAAATCTTTTCGTACAATACCAATATTTATACTGTTTTATTGCAGGTACATTCAAACTTGTGAAGACGAATCTACAACGATTAGGTATCATGGATGCTCCTTCAGATTCAATTTACATCTACAATTCTGAAAATCGCAATTTTGTGCCGTTCGACAATGATTTGAGGTGCAAGGTCTCACTGGGAAGTTATCCATTTTAAATGTTTTTAATATCAGTAAATTGTATTAATTTATTTGCTCCGTTTCCGTTTCACTGTGTAATTTCGCCATGTCTTACCGGTTTTCTCTTCGTCTTTCCATTACCTAATTCGTTTTTTCTTCTCGCAGACTTTCACACGTATCCTCAGTATAGATCCAATGTGCGCATTCCGCATGAAATGCGGGGTCCCGTCAGAACCCCGACAGCCAGTGCTTTATTAAATTCCTGTTGTGTTTCTCTCTTCTTTTGAATCTATTTATTTTACTACGTCATATGAACTCCTTCATTTTTGTTTCGTGCACCCCACAGCTCACTGTTTTCTTTCCAATGTGATTTTTTCGAGAATAAACTATTTTCGCTTAATTATTGAAAAATTTATAAGTTAATCTATCCACATAAAGCAAATATCACAAGAAACCCATAAAAATTAGCACTGTTCACACGGAAATCAATCGATTATTCTCTTCCTCTTCAGTTCTTCTCGAGCCTCCTTGATTTCTCCCAATAGCTCTACTTTAGCTTCAGCACAATCGTTGAAAGTCGCCACTCCATAGACAACATTGAAGACGGCGTAAATCTGAAACGTTGAGTTACTTTAGGCTTTGAAAAAGCAAAAAAGTGTAATATAACCTAAATGAGTCAAAAAATATTTTTTTGTTGGATAATGTTAAAAAATACTTACACCAAGGAAGAGAACTGCAAAAAATGGCGCCTGAAATAAAATAAAGTATATTCGGTTCGACCCACAAAACAACTTACGTAGTTAACTAAACAATGCAAACACTCTGGGAGATATGACAGCACTGGTACCACATCAGTGTAAGCTAGAAGCCAAACTAATACAAAAAGAATCACATGTGCTGAGTATGTTACCAATTGAGACACCATTCTGAAAATATTGAATATTTATTTTTCTTTTAAAGATCAAATAAAAATCAAAGGAGAAAAAAGAAGGTTTTCTATCAGTTTTTAATTAAAAAAAAAAAAACAATAAATTTATTATTAATTCGATAATTTTTTTTATTAATAACAATTTTATGAAATTAATTCAAAAACTCTACTCTGCAAACAATTTTGCAAAAAACAAAAAGAAAAAAATAGCAACGCTACGTTGTTTTCTAGGCCATGGCCGTGGCGGCCACGAGTTTGATGTGCAGGCTACCTCGAGGTACGGTAACACTCGTTTCAGCTGTTCATGCCTTCTCTTCACCAGAACCGTTGAATTTTTCCCCGAATCCTAAAATTTTTTTGGCTTTTTCTGCTGAATTCAACTTTTTTTCGCTGAAATTTTGAAAATAACAACATATAATTGGTCTAAAAAGCTTGTTTCTCATATATTTGTTTATGGGTTTTGTTGCATTATTCGTTTTATCGCCATATCCGTTCGAAATATAAAATTTGTCCTTGTAATTTACATTTTTATTCTAGGTAATATGGGAAAGCCGAAGGGACTCTGCACGGCTCGCAAGCTCAAGACTCATCGTCAAGAGCAAAGATGGAACGATAAGAGATACAAGAAGGCTCACATTGGAACTCGCTGGAAGTCTAACCCATTCGGAGGAGCTTCTCACGCCAAGGGAATCGTTCTTGAAAAGATGTGAGCTTTTTATAAGATTTTAATTTTCGATTTTAGCTGTAAGCGTGAAGTTAAGATTTCAAATTCATAATTTTCAGCGGTGTCGAAGCTAAGCAGCCTAACTCTGCTATCCGCAAGTGCGTTCGTGTCCAGCTCATCAAGAACGGAAAGAAGATCACCGCCTTCGTCCCAAATGACGGTTGCTTGAACTTTGTTGAAGTGAGTTGTTTTTTTTGAATAACTCAATCTATACGAGGTCCAGAGTCACCTCTGAGAATATGTATCTCTTCGGTGCTAGGATTGCTCGAAAATGAATTAGGTACTTTATGCAAACAGTTCTTGCGTTATGCTCATCTGTTTCACCTCCGTTTCTGACAAAATTTATTTAATTAAAAAAATCAATTATTATTTTCCAGGAAAACGACGAAGTGCTCGTATCTGGTTTCGGACGTTCCGGTCACGCCGTCGGAGATATTCCCGGAGTTCGTTTCAAGATCGTGAAGGTCGCCAACACCTCCCTCATCGCCCTGTTCAAGGGAAAGAAGGAGAGACCACGTTCGTAAATGTTTGTTGTTCTTGTTATTCCGACATAAAGTTGTTGGGGTTAACCCATATGATTTTTCTTACAATTGCATAAAATTTACAACCTCTAATTGAAAATGAGGCGTGAACTGAACATGGAAAATTGAGATTGGGAGTCGTGTTAGATTGTAGTTGGAATTAATTTTTCAAAACGTGATCGACAAACTTCAATTTTTTTCCAACATACACGTAGAGAAGCGTAAAAAATTTGACTTGCTATTTCCTGAAATGCAAGCTCTTTTGTATTTTACTGCGTGTTTAACTTTTGTTGATTCGAAACGATTTGTCTTGTTGGATCCTGATGATCCGAATCTAGAGAAAAGTGCTTCCAATATAACCGTGAGTTATTATTGTACGAAGAAAATTAGAGAGTTGATTAGGATAATGATGTTCGATCAAGATCCATTAAAATGGCGAAGTTTCGGAAATGGCTGAAGTATGACGTCGATTGCCAGTTTATTTCAAGATCGGAGCTGGCAGTGAAAATATCACAGGGAAGATGTCCTCATGAATCTGCAACTGAAATCAAACCGTGAGGGGTTTAGGTGTTAAATTTATGAGCTGGTATAAATCTTTAGAACAACTACAACAAAAAAACCGAAAAGTTTCTTTTTCAAAAGAAAACGAAAGCCTCTAAAGAAAAAGGATAACAGTCTGTTTTCTAATGAGAACAAGGAATCAGTGGTGAGAGCTGTAGTTGGTAGGTTTTCAGGTTTTATAGTACTCGTAAAAAGTTCTCAAGGTAATAACAAGATGCATGAAATTGATTGGACACCTTTGAGTTTTCCCGATCTTGAGCTAGTCAGCGGTACAATGGTGACTTTCAAATGTGATGAAATGAATCGAAAAAAGAAGAGAAAAAAGCATGAAGAGATTGAGTTTGTTGAATGGTTTGTGAACGGAAAACGAATAAATCCAAGTTGGTTCGATTGGAGAGTTTCCGTTTCAATAGATGGACATCTAGGTTAAAATTGCGAGAATTAAAATTCTTAATTTTGAAAATCCAGGAATCTGGCCAATTGGAGAAGGTGATGGTGGTCATTTTGAGTGTCTGTCAAATGGACAGCTCATTGCATCGGTTACGGTTACAGTAGTTCCGATTTCAGTAAGAATATTATATATATATATATATATATATATGGAATTTTGCGGTTTTTGCGCCAAAAATGCGGTCTCGAAACGATCGAAGTTGGCTGCGAAAAAGAGGGTGTGCCTTTAAAGAGTACTGTAACTTCGAAATTTCGTAGAATTTTCATCGATTTTTCGATAGTTTTTCTTGTTAAAAATAAATTTATCAATTAATTCAATTGCCACGACAAATTTATGTTTCAATTAAATTTAAATGTTTTAAATTGTCTCGTTAAATACTTACAATTCAAAACATAAAAAAACAAAAATATTTTGAACGAAAAACTATGAAAAATCGATTAAAATTCCGCAGGGACAGGAGTTTGAAGTTACAGTAGTCTTTTCAAGGCGCACACTCTCTTTCGCAGCATTGTTCTAAAAATTTCGATCGTTTCGAGACCGGGTACCGTAGTTTTGGTGCGAAAATCGTCATTATTCGCGTCTGGAATACATTTTATAAATTATAAACTAAAAATTCAGAAAGTTCTTGTAAATGGACTATTTAATTATTTGTTCGTTTGTGCTATCTTCGCAGTTGCCACAATTCCAATTGGCTGTCTATTGGGTAATCGGAATCAGGAGAAGAAAGAGATTGAAGTTGACCGAATGGAAGAGTTTTTGGCTGAAAATGTGTTTAAAACTGATCAAATGGCAAAGGTTTGAAAAAAAAAAAATAAATTGGGCGGTACAAAAAACAGCTTTATTCAGGAAAAAGTAGCTGGAATAATTGAAAAACAAGGGGTTGTAGACGAGAGACAATTGATTGAGAGTAAGGCAAAGGGCAATAGATCGACAATTATGATACTTCTACAAAAACCTAATACAATGAAAGAAAAGGAGAAGGAAGATCAGAAAGTTTCCAATAAGTGAGAATTTTAGTGTTTTTTTTTTAAGTTTTCAGGGTCACGATACGACGGGAAAGTTTTAAATGAATGAGAGGGGGAATTTTTGAAGGCTCATACACTAAAAACTTTTTGATCGTGTCGAGACCGGGTACCGTATTCTTGTATTGTTTAACTATGCATACACATTTTCAGTCCCGCACCAGCTGCAAGTGCAAGTACAGAAGGTGCCACAACGGTGACAGAGGGTACAACTGCTGCAGAGACTACTGTAGCAACAGAAACAACTGCCACAGGTACAGGAACTACAGAAGCAGCAGCAACTACAGTAACCGAAACCAACGAAGAAGCAGATAATGAAGAAGACGAGGAAGAAGACGAAGATGATGATGATGATGGAAGTGTTGATGGAACAACTGCCGGATCTACTGAATCGAAAGGTCCTGGTACTACAAGTAAAAGTACGGATAAGGGAAAGAAGAAGAAAAAGACGAAGAAAGGTGGAAAAAAGAAGAAAAGTGGTGCTGGAAAAGGTAAAGGAAAGAAGAAATCAAAAGTTTCGAAAGAAAAAAAAGGCGGCAAAAAAGTGCAAAAGAAGAAGCCGGCATCGAAGCCAACGAAAAAGAAAAAGTGATTTTGTTTGTAATAAATATTTTTGTTTCATTTTTTAAAACTGTATTTCGAGAAAAAATAAGCCATTTTCGGAACATTTTGAAAAAAAAAGAAGAAAAAACCACCTGCCAATTGGTTCGAGTGTTCTGAATTCCTGTTTTTCTGCTAAAATCGATTTCAAAATGCAAACTTTTTTTCTGTCTATTTTTCCATTTTCGTCTCTCAATTGTAGTAGTTTACAACTCGTTTCTCAAGAAATTTGTACTGATAATGAGAAGACACAGGAATACGGTACTTGGTCTCGACACGACCCAATGTTAAGTTAAGTGAGCGCCTAGTTTATAATTTTCGCCCTTTTCAAATTGTGTTTCTTCTTTCTTAATAATTTAAATTGAAACCTATTTATTTTCGGAAGAATATTCAAAACATGTATAAAATTAACGCAAAAATTTTAAAAAATGGAGACTACTGTACCCTCAAAGGTGCGTACCCTTTTTCGTAAAGTTTATTGAATAAAGTAGTTGGTGGTTTTTGTAATGTGTAGTTTTAATCTCATCTAATTCTTTCCCAATTTTCGTAATAAACTTCATCAAAAACTCGTTTCATTCCGAAAACAACTAAATTTTGATTTTCTCATTGATGGGAATATTCATTTTTAAAAAAGCAATAGGTTGCTCTGGCAACGCTCTGAAAGTGATCATTAGAACAAAAAGCGTGATTTGAAAGATCATGAATGGGAATTTCTCAAGTCTCAGTGCACTTTTAGAAGTTTCATTAGATCAATTTTTTAGAATAAAAATTTTTAATTTCAAATGTAGAATCCAATTTCCAATCAAAGTCCAATGAATTCACTACACAATCCCTCAAATTTATGTAGAATGTGAAACTGAAAAAAACTTTCATTTTTTCGGATTTTTTTAAAGCACTACCTACATACCTTTCTTGTGCCTACATACGTGCCTGCCACATTTTTTTTCTATTTGTTTTATTTTTGAGTGGTTTTAAAGTTTCAATCTTTAAATCAGAAAAATATTAAATTGAATCGAACATCCCGAGATTGAAGGCAGATAACTATTTATTGTTTATGTAAAATTTGAAACTGAGAAAAAATTAAAATTGTGAAATTAATATTATTTTCTCATTCAAATACAAGCCGTTTTTAAACTAAAAAACTAGACCAAATTTATTTTTGAAATATTTTTCGATTTGAAGCCGCCATGAGCTGCAAAAATGGAGCAAAGGGAACGCAGTCAATGTACATATAATGGCTCAGCAAAAATGGCGCATCGAGGACAGAACACGATGCATACCAGGGGCGTGCAGCAAATTTGCCCAATTTGCCGAGCACTGCAAATTGCAAAAATGTGGACTTGCTGAATTTGCCGAGCTCGGCAAATATTGAAATTTGCCGCACACATGAAAACATTTTAATTAAAATTTTGTACAAAACTAATGGTTTCGATCAGAAACTTAATGAAAGAAAACACATTGTGTTTTTTTATTTTTTATTCAAGAAATCCACACGCGCATTAGGGAAAAATCGAACAAAAATCAGTAAACTTGGTTTATTCCATCAATTTTGGCGCGTTTTGATCTCGAAAAATATTCCGATTTACCGAGTATGGTTTGGAAGTTATATTGAATCATTTTGAAAACTCTTGGTCAGCTCAATGGTAGACTCAAACTTATTCTGTATATCTCAACTTTAACATTTTTGTTGAGATCAAAACCCAACTTGAACTTTGATATGAGAAATTCCACAGTACCCCTGAGTTTTCCACTACAAAAAATGTTCTCACATACTTCCTTCCGTTTGTGCTCTCCTTTTGTGCTCCCATAAATCCAGATATCCATGAAACCAATATAATCACTTCAAGCTCCGCCCAAGCTTGCTCCGGCTCCATGGTAACGAAGGGAAATTGCAGTCTTTCCTGTTTTTTTGGTGCTGGTGTTTGTTACTTTTCAACAAGAGTTGCTTTGTTTTTATTCTCGATACACACAGACACTGATCTTTGGATATTTTTTTTGATATTGATTGTAAAGTAAACTTGCTGATAAACTTTGAATCAAACTTTCCGTCATAAGGAAGAAAATACAATTCATTTTCAGAAATTTTAATTACGTACCAAAAAGTTAAGAAAACGCAATACTTTAAGCCTACCGAAAATCTGAACTTTTTTAAATTTTTCCCAATTTACTAAAACTTTTGCCGAGAATTTCTTTGCTGAAAGAATTTTATGCTATTTTTGAACCCATTTTTAGTATTGCTCGGACGCGAAATTTTTCGCTTTTTGAGCCGAAAATACGGTGCCTGGTCTCGACATGACAAACTTTCGCTAAACTTTCTTGCGCGCCTTCAAAACCGGGGACCGTAGTAATGGAGCGAAAATTGCAACTATTCGCAAGCGGGTACCATATTCGGACTAGGCACCCTGTCAAATCGAAGCATAATGGAGGCGCCTCCGCCTCTCCGCCCGCTCTCCATGAGCCCTGTCGCCTCTCTTCTGGGAAATTTGTCGTCATCGTACTCTTAACCTCCTTAAAACAAGATGAAAAATCTTTAAATATTTTATTTTTCAGATGCGGTTCAAATTATCATTTCTATTAATTCTATCCCTGATTGTGATGGCAATGGCAGATTCTTCGGATTCATCAGATGACGATAAACATGGAAATGATGAACATTCTGGGGATGAGGAAGAAAAAGAGCACGATGGGAAAGATAAAGCGACGGAAAAGGAAAAAGAAAAGAAGGAGACAAAACTAACGAAAAGTGAAGAAGAATATGATGAGACGCAATCTAAAATAACAGGCAGTGATATTGATTCAATGTTTGGTGATCATGATACTGAAAAACCATCAGATGGAACTACACCAGAACCCCCTCAAGTTTTCACAAAACCATCATCTATGTGGGATTTCCTTGGTGATGAAGATGACGATGATACAACAGTTAAAGTCACAACTCCAGCTCCATCAAAGGAAGAACCTGGACCAAATGGAACTCATGGTAATCCATTCTTCCCATATCCACGTCCAGTTGATATCTGGGATCGTCTCTTCGTATTGGCTGCGTTCCCAATTTGTTTCTTTGCTGTAATGCTCAAGGCACATATGTTTCGTTGAGTTTTGAACCCTATTTTTGATCTCAATTAATTATTGATAATGAATTGGAAAACGAATGAATTGTATTGTTGATAAGTGTTTGCATTTTTTGTTCTCTTACAAATAATATAGATGGGTACTGTAAGCTTGGAATATGATGCAAAATTTTGAGAAATAATATTGTTCGCTATTCTAAAATATTTACTTATTTCATTGCTAAAATGATCAAATATCATAGTTGTGTTAACGGCAATTACTCCGATCTTAACAAATTAATATTCAAAAATTGTAGAGATTCGAACATTCATTAAGCTTTTCCAAAATTCCTAAAATTATCAAAACCTTTTTTGTACAATATTGTAAACCAAAAGCTATTATTCTCCCTGACTCAAACCACTTGCTTTCAAAAAAACGTCATCCATATTGAAACAGTTTTCTATGTGTTGATATTCTGAACTACCTTTGGACAGCTGTTTCAATTTTGAAATTTCATAAATATTTGTGGTCAATAAAACATGACAAAAATATGTTTATCATTTCGTTTTCTATTCGATTTCTCGAAATATTTCCCCTTTTTGATAAAGTTTTCAATGCTTTTCGTTGAACCTTTGCCCATCCTTTCTTATGTATTTTATCAGTGATGATGAATCATACACTCAAATGGAATAGTTTCAAATTTATACAATATTTAACGTAAGTACAAGTAAATCAACTGTTTAACAGAATTGAACAGTGTATGAAGCAGTGGCTCGACAGGTGAAGGTGGATGATCCATCGTCGTAGGCATAGGAATAAGCAGTTGGACAGGCATCCTTGAACATCTGGGCAGTTGCAGAGCGGTGGCACTTGTCTGGAGTTCCGTAGGCTCCACGACAGCATTCTTGATCTGTGTTGTATCCGAGGCATCCAGATTTGCAGGCGACAGTGTTTCCGTTGTGTCCCTTGACAGAGAGGGCAGCTGGGCACTCAGCATTGATATCCTTGACACATCCACCTGCACGCTTGCATCCAGATCCGCCATGTGGGTCAATCAGAACTGGGAGGTTGTATCCATCGACAAGGGATACATCATAGAAATCTTGTCCTCCCCAAGCCTTCAATGTGAATTCAGCAAGGGATGCTGGTGGAACTCCTCCAGCTCCGTTGCATTGCTCCGAGTTCTGAAAATTCATGCTGAAAAATTTAGAAAATTGAGCTATGCACTTACTCTGCAGAATCCGGTCTCACAGTTGAAGTTTCCATCACATCCAGTTCTTGCCCAAACTCTTCCGGCAGTCCATGCATCATCGACATCAATGTTTCTAGATTGTCCAGCCGTAAGTTGGAAGCCTCCTCCAGCTGGATTTCCGGGGCCAAGAATTCCTGGCCAGATGGTGAATGGGCACTTGTTGTAGATAGTGATGGTGCGAGCATCGGCTCCGAGAGCCAAAAGCAGGAGAGCGAGAGTGAGCTTGACAAGGGCCATTACTGAAAATAAGGAGAAGTTTTAAGAAAGCAAAGGAAGTGAAAATGGGAAGACTGATACCATGCTTGCGAACTGCCTTCATTTTATACTATTCTCGAGATTAACTCATACAATCTACCCCTATTTCTTATCAGTTTCCAATTGACATTTTTTGGTTTTCATCTATTTCTCGACCAACTCTCGAATGTTGTTCTCTCCAAGCTTCTCACACTATTTTCCAATTGTTTTATGTACCTCTCCGGAATTCATAAAGAACGGTAGGCCTCCAGCGGCTATTGACCAATGTAGAATAGGAGGAGTTTGTGTTTGAAAAGGAAATCGTGAGATCGAGAACAAAAGTTTGATCAGTACTTTTCCGGAAAAGATTATGAGCTCGGAAAAATTATGATATTAAGGTCTGAAGAACATTTTGATATCTAAAGATTCCGTGGTCATAAAGCTTGCTTGTATCCGGGATCGCTAGAATTTTGGTATTTTTCATAGGATCATATTTTGAGATTTGAGAGAGATAAAAGAGTGTTATCCATGAATCCCAATTCGACTAGCTTGACAGAATTCAAGTGCACTTTTCAATATTCCACTTTTCGAAATCCCATTTTCGGTTTCAATTTCCGGTTTTAACCTTTTTTGAAAAGTCGAAAAGTTCATTTCACTTTCACCGGAAGTTTTATGAAGACAACGCCTCATAATACTTCCGATTTGAACTTGATATTGACCTGATGAAAGTCAAGATTTTTTTTTCCAAAAAATGGAATTATTGTAATACGCCGATAGTGATTCATTTCATTTTCGATTCATTTCATTAAGATTTTAAAAATTAATAGTTGTTGATCTAACAGAATTGTACAGTGTAGGTAGCTCCTGTTTGGCAAGTGAAGGTTGAAGATTTATCGTCATAGGCGTAGGAGTAAGCAGTTGGGCAAGCATCTTTGAACTTCTGAGCGGTCGTAGAACGATCACAGGTTTCTGGAGTATTGCGTACCCCACGACAACATTCTTCATCAGTATTGTACCCAACGCATCCAAATTTGCAGGCGACAGTGTTTCCATTGCTTCCCTGAACGGCAAGATCAGCTGGACATTCAGCGTTCATATCCTTGACACATCCACCAGCACGATCGCATCCAGATCCATCATTTGGGTCAATCAGAACTGGGAGGTTGTATCCATCAACAAGGGATACATCGTAGAAATCCTTTCCACCATCACCATTCAATGTGAATTCAGCAAGAGATGCTGGTGGAACCCCTCCGGCTCCGTTACATGCTCTGAGTTCTGAAAGTATTTTCTGAAAGTTATTCGTGGTACATAAAGTTACTTACTCCGCATGATCCGGTATCACAGTCAAAGTTTTCATTACATCCAGTTCTTGCCCAAATTCTTCCGGCAGTCCATCCATCATCAACATCAATATCTCTAGGTTCTCCAGCATTAAGCTTGAAACCTCCTTCAGCTGGATTTCCGGGGCCAAGAATTCCAGGCCAGATGGTGAATTTGCACTTGTTGAGAATAGTGATGGTGCGAGATTCTGCACCGAGAGACATAAGAATGACGGCGAGAGTGAGCTTGATGAAAGCCATAACTGAAAATAAGGAGAAATTATAGGAAGGAAAATAAGGCTTACTGTCTGGATTTTATGAGTCTTTTATTAATAAGGTCAAACATGAGTTGACAAATATAGCTTTTATATAAGTAAAACTGGGCGGAGATACTCTTAGAAGCTAAAGAATTGTCATGGGATTATTGCTAAAATACCAAAAATCTATTCTGAACGTTCAAAGTAAAAATATCAGGTTCATGGATCAAAGAGTTTATCCTTTGGGGATGTTCACGTAAAATGAAAGAGACTGAGATATGTTGACATGCAACTTAGGAGCCAGAGTTTTACGCGGCTGTTGTTGACATTTATTTTTGTTTTTTTGTTTGATGATCGGTAGTAATTGAACAAAGTATTAAATATCACTGATCCGTGTTCCTTTTGAAGCTCAAAATTTCATTCAAACTTTAAAGCTATTTTTAGAGTGGTATAGTTTTCATGAAACAGTGATTTTATTTTTTTTTTCAAAATTTGGACAAATTCTCTCTCAATTGAGAAGCCATTTTTAGCATTTGTCTTTTTTAAATTCACAAAAGTGTCATTCGATAGTAGAAAGGTATCAACTGTCCCCTCAGAAATGTCTATTCTCAAGGGAACTCTGAGACACTTTGCTTTAGTTTGAGAAATACGGGTTTCAGTGGATTTGAGATACTTCACTCTTAACACTTGCAAAAATATACATTTTTATTTAGATATTCAAAACCAATAAATGTTGATTTAACAGAATTGAACAGTGTAGGAAGCACTTGGCTGGCAGGTGAAGGTGGAAGATCCATCGTCGTAGGCATAAGAGTAAGCAGTTGGACAGGCATCCTTGAACATCTGAGCAGTTGCAGAGCGATGGCACTTGTCTGGAGTTCCGTAGGCTCCACGGCAGCATTCTTGATCTGTGTTGTATCCGAGGCATCCAGATTTGCAGGCGACAGTCTTCCCGTTGTGTCCCTTAACGGAAAGAGCAGCTGGGCACTCAGCATTGATATCCTTGACACATCCACCTGCACGCTTGCATCCAGATCCACCATGTGGGTCAATCAGAACTGGAAGATTGTATCCGTCGACAAGGGATACATCATAGAAATCTTGTCCTCCCCAAGCCTTCAATGTGAATTCAGCAAGGGATGCTGGTGGAACTCCTCCAGCTCCGTTACATTGCTCCGAGTTCTGAAAGTTCATGCTAAAAAATTAATCCTGGAAAATTGAGCTATGCACTTACTCTGCAGAATCCGGTCTCACAGTTGAAGTTTCCATCACATCCAGTTCTTGCCCAAACTCTTCCGGCAGTCCATGCATCATCGACATTGATATCTCTAGATTGTCCAGCATTGAGCTTGAAACCACCTCCAGATGGATTTCCGGGGCCGAGAATTCCTGGCCAGATGGTGAATGGGCACTTGTTGTAGATAGTGATTTTGCGGGCTTCGGCTCCGAGAGCCAGAAGAAGTACAGCGAGAGTAAGCTTGATGAGCGCCATTACTGAGAACTGAAAAATTGAATATTTTTGAGGAGCTATGATAAGAAGCAGAAAACTTGAATGTTCAACTGAACTGTTTAATTTCTTTGGCTCACAGGCTCTTTTATAGCACAAAAGCTCCGCCCATCGCGCGATAATTTCTGATTCTTCAATTTTCTGTTTTTTGGGCCGTAAGGTTTAGGAAATGAAAGGTGGAGACTGGGGGTGATTGATAGGAAGTCAAAAGAAGATGAAGTGAGTCAGCAAACTTGTTTGGCCCTTGAGTAATATTTGTGTATAAGCTGAGGAATTGGATCTCTTGCTCATTTGTTTTTGAAAGGAATCCGTACTTGTAAAATAACATTGAGACAGTGTTCATCTCGTAAGTCTTGCACTATATTTTTCTAGATTGAAGTTTATAAATTGGTTGTCTTTAAAATGTTTGAAAAGAACCTGGAAATACAGTACCCCAACTTTCAAAATTGTGATATTCTTGGGGAAACAAACGATCAGCAACAAACTGCAATTTTCGATTTCCAAACATGTAAAAAGGTTAGCCTTCTAAATATCAGTTGAAGTATGTAAAATAGATCTCCTACCCGATCGAGACTTATCCCCTTCCTGTCACTTCCTGAAACCTCCATGGAACTGTTGCCTTACTGGAAAATTTTAAAAACCATATTTGCCACTTGTTTTCGCCAACCAGTCATGCTTCCGCAGCTTTATTTTATTTGACATTTATGTCGACATGTGAACTTTTGAAGGACTGTAAACAAACCCACACAGCTCTAATAACAATCCAATTTTGAACTCTGATTCAATATTTCCATATGAACATTTTGTATTTAATACTTTAGGTTTAGCCAGGGTCAGATTCGAGTGCTGTTCTAATCTTAGCAAATTACAATTCCATAGACTATTATTTTCAGATGCACTTTTCCTAGAACATACAAAAATTGGACGACTCTCGTTTTGTTATCAATAAAATTGATTTGTGGTTTCAGTATTGCTTCTCGTGATAGATAACAAGCGCCTGGAAAGAAGTGTTAAAAAGTTCTAGAGCCACAATTTGATACCAAAAATGTTTTATGTTTTGAGAGAGCAAGTTTGAGTTCAATTTATGTTAAAGTTTGAATTCCGGGAGCGAATACTTCTGAAATTCTGAATTTAAGTTTTTTTAGTCACATCTACATACATATCGAAAGCGAGGAAAAGCGATCTCTGAATGAACACAAACTCCGAACAAAGATGGAATCACATATTTCATTCAACATGTGGAAGAGCGGTATCAATTGACTGCAAATGTAATTTCTGGAGAATACCTGCCATACAAAAGTCAAAATCTGACCGTTTCCTATTTCAAACGATTGCATAATATATTTTTAATTTTTTACACATGTATGGAAGTTTAAATGAGTAAAGGAATCCATAAAATTTTTTAAACGGAAATTTCATGGCACCGAAAAAAATTTGTTAGGAAAATTATTTGCAAACATAAATCATTGGTTAACCTAAAAATAGGAAACGCCTAAGATTGGGTCATCAAATTAGAGTTTTGCGGTAGCAGTAGTGTATCTGACCTCTAGATCCAAAATGTTCCAACAAACAGTTGTTGGAAACCTTCCGTTTGATCGATCCACGTGGTTTTCTTCTGCCCATTTCCGGTGAATTCTTTTTAAAAATCTTTATAATCTTCTCATTTCGTATTTACTTTCATTTTGAACTGTTCACTGATAACGAATTTGTCCCAATCAGAAGGTAATCAGAAATGGAATCAACTCCATGAATTGAGAAAAATGCGATGGGTACAGAAAGCAGTGGAGTTTCTGCAGGAAATGTTCAATTGAAAATAAACGGGCGGTGCGAACTCGATTGGTCTTTAGATCAGCTAGAGGAGTATTTAAGGAACAATGCTACAGTTGGTTCAAAATTGGACAAACTTTTGTTATCGGAAAGGAAAGTATGTAAGGAAGACACTTTACATTACGGGAAGTTGACTACAGTAGTCTTTTACGAATATTTTTGCAAACAATTTTTATAAACATAATCGATCAGCAATTATTTAAAATTTCAGATGATTTCCATCTGGATTCTACTTATATCTCTGCTCCTCACTGTGAACAGCCGGACAATCGTAGTCTATAATAATAGATGCGTGGGCGGCAAAGTATTTAAATGTGGATGATGATTGGAGAAATGGAAAGATTTGGGCACGGACTGGATGTGATGGAGATTTCAATTGTGAGACTGGAACTTGTTTGGTGAGTTTTCCGTAGTTTGAATGTAACTTTTTTGAAGTCTATAGATCTATACTTTAACAGTGTATCATTTTGAAAGTATAAGTTTCTATGGAAGTTTTGAAACAAATAAACACTTGGGGATATTTGATCAAAACATTTTGAACAATTTTTTAAGTTCAGCCAAAAAATTGTGTAAAAGGGAAATACGAAAAAGTACTTTAGATGTTCTAGAATATCTGAAAGTCGTGAATTGTCAAGGACGTACATCATTTTTTTTTTGATGAATATTCCAAAATCTATTACCAAAATACATTTTCATTTTCGGGCAAATTTTTGGTCTTTTTTCTGTCAAACTCTGGGCACGTTTTACGGTCGTCGAAACTATATAATCTTTTTGCCAAATTTTTGCTACTTTCTGCCAAACTTTGGGCAAGCTTCTCAACAGTAAATGTTGACAGGAAGTTTCAAACGTTTCGCAGAATTCACACGCATATACTGAATAAGTTTCAAAACATCCGAAATTGGGAATACCCGAAGTCTTGAAAAAAAATGAAAAAGGTTTGAGAGTTTTACACTTTTTCCAGAACGCAGAACAATGCAATGGAAGGACAGGAACTCCACCCGCATCTGTCGCAGAATTCAATTTGAAATCTTGGGCTGGAAGAGACTTTTATGCAGTTAATCTAATCGATGGTTACAATCTCCCAATGTTAATTGATGGGTTGGGATGTCAAAGAGCCGGTGGATGCATCTCTGATGTAAATGCTGCATGCCCTACAGAACTTGCAGTGAAGAGTAGTTCAGGTTACACTGTTGGGTGTAAATCTGGATGTCTTGGATATGGAACTGATAAGGAATGCTGCCGTGGGGAGTATGATTCTCCAGATAAATGCACAATGAGCTCTACAACGAAGATGTTCAAGAATGCATGTCCAGGTGCATACACTTATCCATTTGACAACTCAACAATGTTCGTGTGCTTGAAACCTTCGTCGTATACCGTTCAATTTTGTTGAATTTTTGAATTTTTTACCAAAAACTTAACTGAAATTTCTAGATAATTTTTTTTTCGAATGAACTATTTTCGGTTTATTGAAAGTTTTTGATTCTTGCTTCACTGATAACATGAGAAAAAAGATACAGTTATCTGACCAATCAACTATTTAATTCGGCGTCTGTCATGCCAACTTTTTGGTTAATATTCACAAAAAAAAGTGTTGCAGAAAGTTTGTAGCAGAAAGAAAATGCCTAGAATACAAGTTGGTAATTGAAATTGGAATAATGTCTGTCACCTATTTTTGATTCAACGTTTGGTAAAAAGAGCTTCAGATATTGAAAACTAATGGAAACTTTGAACATGACACCTTTTTTTACCCAAAAAATGTAAAAATGCAAGAAAAATATATTAACTAAAGTTCTGACTATCAATGACCGTTCTTTAGGTTTCAAAAAATTAATCCAGATAATTTTCACAGCCACAGTTTAGGTAGTACTGCCATTTCTCTTGACAATGCATAACATTTTAGGTGGCCTTTTACAAATTTGAATATGCATTTAGCTCATCTAGTTCACTAATTACCCTTTTTAATGAAGTGTTTCATTCCAATAAACGTCTCCTATGACCTAATCTCCTTCCCTTCGAGACCATATAGAGAGAGAGAGAGAGAGCAAACATAGTATGTCAGACAATGATGACGTGTCTACCTCTTGGAAAGGTCAACTGCTACGGTAGATACCATCTATTAGCAGTGCTCCTCTTCTTGTCTCATTTCACTCGCACAGGTCCCTATCGACTGGTTGTCACCCTTTTTCTGTCTGTAATATTCAAATAATGGCTTCGATCGAACTCCGCAATGTGCAAACCGAGCTTGCCGCGAAGAACTTGCAATTCAAAGTGCTCACTGAAAAGTTTTTGGAGCAACGAAAAGAGCTTTTCGATGCGAAGAAGACTGATTCGAATGTCGAATATGTGGAATGTTTGAGTGAGAAATTGAGAGTTGCCACGGAAAGAATTTCGGATCTTGAAAAGGAGACGAAAGAAGGAAAACAAGTAGCAAATGAGGAAATTGGTCGATTGGAGAAACTTTTGAGGGAAGCACAGCAGAAAAGGGATGCGAAAATTGATGAGTGAGTTTTTAAGAATTTGAGTTCCTAAAATTTATCGAATTATTTTTTCAGGTCATATCAGACATTCTTGAGAATCGAATTACTTGTGGCTAACCTTGGTGAGAGCACAGATCCTGAGAATGAAAAACGGTGAGTTTCGGAGCCTACCCAAGTTAAAACGCAACGCCTCTAAAGTTGGGTCTCGTTAGGTATTGGCGAAGGCAAAATCAGAAATTCAAATTTTTTCAAGAGTTTTTCCACTATTTCTATGTCGAAACAAATCATGTAAAATACACGAGAAACCCTTATTCAAATGCATCTTTAAAGACCATTTCGACATTAAAATCGATAATAACAACAAAAACGTTTGAATTTACGAGTTTCCTGCCAATACCTAATGAGACCCATCATTGGAGCGCGCTTGTGCCTTGATGATTTCAAAAAACCATTTTTTGCGTCCCCATAATAACAAGCACAAATGCAAAAAGTAACACTTTTCAGAATCAAAAATTTGATGCCAGCAGCGAAAACTGGTATTCCACCAGAGGGTGTTTTGAGATTGACGATTAATGCATTGGACAGTGCTGCTAGAGAATCCAAGAAAAAGACGATGGCCATCGAGAGCCTCACGAAACAGGTCGACGATGCGAACAAGCTCACTGAAGTCTATATGAAACGGCTTGAAGAGCTGGAGGACAAGCATCGATTCGAAGAGGCGCTCACGTTGAAGATCCAGGCGATGATGATCGAGACGACGGGGCAGTTGGAAGCCCAGAAGAAGATCATTGCGGATCTTCAGAAGAAGAATGACGATCTTATGAAAGAAGAGGAAGGGGAAGAAGATTATGAAGAGGAGGAGAACTACGAGGTTGAAGAAGACTTTGAGGATGAGGAAGAGTATGATGAGGAGGGAGAAGAGGAAGATTACGAATAAAATACATACTAGTTTCTACTTTTTTATTTTACTGTTTGTTTTTTCCTTCGTTTCATAAATTTCCAAATGTCAAATCTTTTAAAGAAATAATTTCAAAAATTCAGTAAAAACAAAACGAAAATAACGCAAAATCAACAACAACAAAAAATAAAATTGATTATCCTTCTATTTGAGACGATCCAGAATGTGTTTCTTTTTCGGAGCCTCGTCATCCACTTCCGGTGCTTCAAAAACTTCCTTCTCCACCGCATGTTTCTCCATATTCCGTTCCATTCGAATCTGATCCTTGACAATATTCTTACGAGCCTCCATCTTCCAACCACTCTTCTTGCTGCGCATCTTGTGACGTGGCGTATATTGAACAGCCATCGGACGAATGTAGAGAATCTTCTTTCGTTCTTCCTCTTCCAACTCGAGAAGTCCCTCATTGACCTTGTTAATGTCGTCTGGGTTAAGACTGATGAGCTCCGGTTGAATCTGAAAATTAGAATTTAGTTAGCATTACAATTTTTGCAAAAATTTTTTTCGCTTGCCAAAGAAGGGTCTTCTAAATTGCTGTAGTATAAGAAAACTCCGAATTTTCCGTGGAAAACTTTTGTGAAATTTAGAACCAAGTAGTCTGAAATAAATTTTCAAAAAAAATCTCATTTTTTTCGAGATTGAACATAATTTTGTAACTAAAGTTTTCATGAAATATAGAGAAATCAAGATTTTTTTGGAGAAAATTTTTTAAAGGTTTCTTTTTTATTGGTGAGGTGCTTTCGATTTTCATGATAAAATCATAAAAAATAGAGTTTTTGACATCCAGACTTCAAATATCAAAATCGAATAAAATAAATTCCATACCTTATCCAACAATTGTTTGATTTCTCTTTCCTTTCTCTGTGATTTCGTTTCGTACGGATTAGATCTGAGCGTATCAACGTTCGGATCTCCTGCCCCTGGCACCAACATACTCGTGAATCCGCCTGCGTGTCCAATTCCGAGCACATCTTCCCATGGAACAAATCGTAAATCAGTGACCACACCTCCACAATTGTGCACCAAATACGGCTCTTTACACGTCCCATTATGCATTCCACGGAACACTTGTACATGGTTTCCAACTGCACAGGCAACGTTCATTTTTTGAGAAATTGCCACGTTCGACACTCCAAATGGTAGTGAATATGCATGAAGTTGACGGAACATTCGAACATCCCAAATACGACATTTCCTGTCGAGACCCGTGGTCGCCATATAATTTCCCTGATCATCAACAGCAATTCCTTTGACTGCGCTCAAATGAGTCAAAATCTTGACAAGTGGTTCTTTTGAGTTGGGAGACCACAAGGACACGGTTCCATTTGTGTGTCCAGTGTGAATAATGGCATTTGCCGGATTCTGACACATCACATCAAGAGTTCCAGATTTCGTTGCAAACGAGGCAACTTGTTTTCCAACAGACACATCCACGTAGTTAAGGAACGAATTTCGCGAAGAGCCGACGAGCAGAAAATGATGGGGAAGAAATTCGAGGCGAGCTGTGTCGTACATGGTTTTCAGGCAATGAAGTTCTGTACCCAAGTTGTCGTATACATAAGTATAGTTTTTTTGGGCGACTGCGATGAAGTTTTCCGTATGAAGAAATCTGAAATTAATCGTTGTTATTAATGTTTAACAAATGTAATTAAACGTGTAATTAGCATCCATATGTTCTAAAGCTACCGAATTTTTTACAAAATCATCTTGAAAATTTCCTTTTAACAAAATACGCTTTTATTAAGTTGATTGAGGTGCATTTTGCCCAAATTCGGTGGTATTGTGTGACTTATAGGCACAAAAAAGCACTTCAATCAGCGAAAAAAAGAGGTCTCAGCGTAAAACAGTTTTAGAAATTTGGACGCCATAACCTACTTCACATCGGAAACCTTCTCCATCACACTTTGCTCAAAATGAAGATGCTTGGTTTGCCAATCAAGTGCTGCCAAATGTCCTTTTCGTCCTCCAATCACTAAATGCCTTCCATTATCCGTATAATCAATGTGATATGGTCCGAATCGTGGCAATTTCAACTCGAAATGTTTTGTGGCTGCAGCCAAATCAACTGATTCAGCGATATCTTTCTGTCGGATGCTGTAGGTCAGCGAGTGATCCTCCTCGTCGGGGGCTACGAATCCGGTCTGAAATTATATTTTGTGAATATTTGAGTAGCAATGGAACAACTCACATTTTCAACAAGACGTTTCTCGGCTTTAGCGGTAGCTTCAATTCTTCTCTGAAACTTGTCCTTCGTCACTTTCATTTTTTCCTGTTGAAGCTTTGAACGCATCGAAGATGGATCAATTTGGTCTGCTCCTGTATCATGTCGTTCAAGCTGCTCTTTTGTTAACACTTTTGGCTTTTTAGCTCTTCCTTCTGTATTCTCAGTTGGAGGCCTCTGCTTCTTCTTTAACTTATTTCGTGTTCCACCGCCAGTATGCTGCTTCATCTTTTTATACTCTTTCCAGCTCATTTTCTCCTCCACACCCTTTGCAGGTGTGACATCGGTAGCCGTGATCGAGATTTTCTTGACTCCACCATCTGGCTTGGATCTTTTGATTGGCGGCATTACTGTAAAATAATTAACTTTAATTATTTCTACAAAAAGTAATATAAAACTATTAGAAAATATATGTTTTAAATAGGCAACAGCGAATGCAAGAAACAAAACGAGAAATCTTCATCTAAAACGGTTGTCGTCATCTAAAATGCCGCGTCCGCAAAAACCTGCTGGCGTGTTTGCACACTTTTGTCTACCGTATCCCTAATTTTTGCGGTAGTTCAAATTCTAGTTTTCTTTAATCTAAATTTTTTTTCCTGTCAGGAGTCTCAGAGTGGAAATTTTCTTAAAAAATGTTTCTTTCTGCAAATTCCTGTTCTCACTGCAAATCCATTGCAAACCACTGCAAACTCACACTGCAAATTCCTGTATATAATTTTGTGCTCCATTTTTCAATGTAAAAAGAACAAGTTACATGACGAAAAAAATGTTTCATTCGATGAGACAAAAGGGGAAAGTTGATTTTTGAAATATTGTTCTTATTTTTGTTTAACTAATAGTTTTAAAAATTAAGATGATGAATACAATAGGAGAAACGTTATATCCGAGACCGATAACAAAGAATTCAAAGCAGAAACACGCAACTTGGACGAGAGTGTGGGAGAGTTTGTGAGAGAGAGAGAAGGAAGCAGAGGGTGAAGAATGCCAAAAAGTAAGTCTTTAACTATACATAGGACCAGAAACGGAAATAAGGTATTATTGTAGGTAGTTATTGGAATATAGACGGTGAAATAGCACACAACGAGAGGAGAGGTCAGGTAGAGAAACTCGACCAGCGAGCATCGCGCGCATCTCGTATACCTCCGGCTTCTGGAAAACTCATCGAGTTTTTTTAAAAATTCGATACAAAAAATTCAATCTCAGTAATCTTGCATGTTCGATCTGATCGCTTCCGACATTTCTTTTCGAACACATTTCATGAATGAAAAGAAGCGTGTCGGGAGCAAAAAGCTAGATCGAATTGCACAAATAACGAGATTTCATTATTTTTTTCAAACTGAAAGTAATCTGCGCCTCACGTTCTCGTACACTCTCTCCCTCCTCTCACACTGCACACCTACACCGTAACCGATCGTTGCGAGACCATTTCGCCGTGAAACCCTCAGTATACGAGTCACGAAACAGAGGGGATCTACTACAAAGAGAAGAAAAAGAGACGAGAGGGGGACTAAATGGAATAGAATGGAAAAATAGACTCTTCCATGAAGAAATCGAAGACAATCGAAAAAACGGAAAAAATATGAAAATGTTTTGAGTGGAATAAAAAGAATCGAACACCCCAGGGGCTACCAAAATATACTCAATAAAACTGATCAAAAGGAGAAAAAGAAAAACTAACAGATAAGAAATGAAGTGAGGGAAATAAAAGGGTCGGATCGAGGGAAGAGGGAGAACTCGTAGGAACAAAAGAAAAGTATGAAAATGCGCGGCGATGGAACATAATTCAAATATATCACAATTCAAACGAGTTATCAATCGTAATTACGAAGGACTCTACGTAAGTTTTTTATATGAAGAGAGGGAGAGAGTGGGGCAGATACAAGAGCACACAAATTGAGGTATGAGACAGAATGGTGAGGGAAGAGAGGGAGAGCCAGTTGTACACGAATTGAAGAACATTGCAGATGATGATGGGGTCAGCACCTCAGGAATGGTTGGGCTCCTGAAGGTGTTGATGGAAATCCTCCTCCAATTACACCAGCTGCAGGACCAGCCTGTTGAAGTGGTTGCTGTCGTTGATGTGTTGTTGGTATGATTGCATATTGAGCCATAATTGGAATATGATCAGATGCTACATGTGGATGAGGGAATCCTGGAAAACAGGAAATTAGAAAACTTTTAAAAGAGAACTTCCGATAAATTTGTTTGCATTATTATACTCAGAATGCGCATGAATAAACGAATTTCAAAATTAAAGTTTTCAAAAAATGTTTAAACAATTTTTATGTCGATTTCAATATTTGAAAAAGGCAAATTTTAGCTAAAACTCCAATGTTGGATACTTTTTCGAGTCGCAGCGGTCGGAAAATAATTTCGATGTTAAATTGTCCTCTAATTTTTAGTTTTTTTTTTCCATTTTTGTGTTTTCTTTTTATATTTTATAGATTAATAAATGATTAGCGTAAATCGACACGAGACATACAGTAGTCATTTATAGAATTACTGTAGTTTTCGCTAATTTGAGACAAACGACTAAACTATGCAATAAAGGATGATCATCAAATAAAAGTTAATTACGGAGCACTGTGACATAAAAAAATAGTAAAATTGGAGATTTTAGCAAAAATCAGCTCATTTTTTAAAAGAAAATTTGAACCGTCGTAGAAACTTTTTTTTAAAGAAGACTCATTGCAAAATTCGTTAATTTGGGCGGTTTTTAAGTTTATCTAAACAAGCAAAAAATCGAGAACTATTTTTAAAAAAGTATATTTTCTCACCAAGAATCTTATTCGACTGAACCCACTGTGGGTCAAATGGTCCAAGTATTCCAAGTCTCGCGAGTGACTGTGGTGTTGCGAAAATGTAATCAATCATTCCTTTGAAATCTAATGTGTAGTTTGTGAATGGTATCGAATTAATGTCACAAGCCGAGTCAAGCCTCAAGGGATGACTGATCACATTCTTGTCCGTCGAGTTGGTGAACTTTTCAAGACAAGAATCATCACGGAACGACTTCAAATCCATATGACGACGTGTTATTTGTCCTTTGGAAAGATATTCAAAGACACCAGAATCCGGAAGGGAATTGAAATCACCACATATGAGAACTGGAACTTGTTGTTGCGTGATCTGATATTTCTTTGATACTTCTTCGAGTACTCTTGATACTTCATGAGTAAGCATCATTGATTGTACCAATTTGACATCACAGAATTCAGGATCCCAATGAATATGAGCGGTCGCGACGACAAGAGGATTTCCGACCACGTTGTCATTCATTGGAATTTGCATCCGTCCCAGGAATTCTGCAAAAAAAAACAAATGTTTTTTTTTTAATTTAGAAAAAAAACTCACTGTTAGCGTAAACGCTTTCCTTGATCTTCAGCACAGCGCACAATCCAATATTATCTCTTGGCATGACACGATTGAGCATATTCTCACTCGTAGACGCCTTCTTCATCGCCACACTTGAAAATTCAAACAGATATTGCTTGTCCATATCAAACTTGTCAACTTTCCAAAAGATTGCACATCCATCCACATACTTTCGTTCCTCTTCTCCCATTGTCTTGGCACGCGATTTGGCTTCAAAGATGCCAGCATAACCAAGTTGCTTGAGTTCAGGTTGGAAAAGTGTTCGGAATTGTTCCGTTTCAACTTCTTGCAGCGTGATCACATCTGCTTCGTAGGTTCGGATCTCTTTTATGATGAGCCCTTTTCGGTATTCCCAGTTGAGAGCCCAGGAAGGACAGTACGAATATTGATTGACCGTAGCGTACTTGTCACACAGCACATTGTAGCAGAGAACGGTGAATGTGGCTGAAAATTAAATATTTAATTGTACTACAAAAATTATAAATTGAATGAAAATTCAGCATCAGAGATGTGAGGCACATTTTTCTTTTTGGAAAATTATATAGAAATATTCGTACTTTCGAATAATAACTTCTCTATCGCTCTAAATTTTTTACAAATTTCTCAAAAACCGACTCAAATATAAATCAGTTTTTGAGCAACTTTACAGAATTTCATTTCAAAGTAAGGTTATTTTCAGAAAGTAAAAATATTGCTCTGCTTTTTTTTAAATGAATTCCAAAGAAATTTCTGCTCAACAATGCTTCTGATATTTTTTCACTCACCAATTGGTCGTTCCGGATCTGCATGTCGGATCATTACCCAGTTTCGTTCCGGTGGAGGATGAGTGTTAACTGAAATTTCATAGTTTGTACAGAGTTCCCTTTTCATCAAAAATATATTCACATTTTCCCCGGCAATTTCCGTTTCGTTTTATGATGGCCTAACTAGACATCCTAGGGCTTTACTGTGTTCAATCCCACTCGATTTCCTTTTTGAGGCAAATATTATACGTTCAGAGATGTCGTCGTCCCCCTGTCTCTTTATGTAAACGTTCGTGACAAAGAACGAAGCGTAGAAAAAGAGAAAGAATATAAAAAAAGAAGAAGAAGACGATGAACGACTCGCAATTATTCATGACCGCTCACAGAAAGCGACAAAAAAAAAACAATATGACTAGTTGAGCGGATTCATCGAAGATACATACGGGAGAAGTGAAAAGGGCGGTCACTAGTATTATATCGGCCATATTGTGATTTTTTATTGGTTCTATGAAACTTGAAACTTGGATGAATAATGCTTCTCTAAACTATGAACTCAAAACTTCTTTATCTGATTTCCCTTATTCAATTCTTTCAAACACTTATTACCAGCATAACCATCTGTGCCATTTTAATTTATTGTTCGATCAACGGGACTGAAGATGAAGAGGCCGCCAATATTGAAATGTGTCAAGTGCACTCTCCCTATTCATCTTTTTCTATTCTCATTTTCAGTTTTCTAAACCGACGGAAATCCAAAATGAACTGAGGATATGGATAATCAAAAGAGGAGTTGACTTTTTACAGTAATTTGAAATCCCTCACTAGTTTCTTTTTGTTCATATTCAGGTTTTTGCAAAGTGGAAAATTAGAGGCTCTATATTTGATCTTTCCATACAAAAATTCCCAGACACAAGCGCCATGTTCAAACGACCAATTTGTTCTACGCGCCGTCACCACCCGGTGGCCTCATCCATCCATCGACTCGGACGGCTCGAAACCGTGTGTAAACATATCGTGCACCGGAGGGCAACCCAAAACACTCTTCTCACCGTCGTCAAAACACGGTGTGTTCTCTTTGCCTGTTGGGATAGATGGTGGTGAGCTGGTGATCCGAAGGGGGAGAAGAACACACTTCAAGAGAGAGTGAAAGGATCATTTGTAAATAACACGTTTTTGTGCATTGTTTCGATGCTTCGAACATGTCTGTGCTCCGTAATTAGAAAAACTGCGATTTATTAGATTATTGTTTCGGAGAAAATCAAGAAACATTGCAAACATTTCTATCAGATTTTTCCTAATTATCTCAGAAAACAGCTTCCAGTGTCTCACAAATCACCTGGTCAATGCTTATCCATTCTAATATCACTTCCTGCCAGTCCTCGCGCAATCAGTGATACCAAAACAATCCGACTTTCCAATGTCTCTAAACTGCCAACCATATTCACACTGAAGATGTGGAAGGATGTGACACCGTCCGAAAATGGCGACAAAAACTTGTTAACGCTTAAGACATACACACACCATCACTACCGTCAAGCCGTGATGTCCACACTCATACACACACACACCGTTGCCATTGCCATCCTTTTCCTGCCATTATGCTACAAATAAACGTACACGTTCGCCCCATATCTTCTTTGTCGTCCGCTTCTCTTTCTCTCTCACTCTTACGTCAAAATATGGCGTAATCACCATCGACCGATCGTACTTTTCAATGCCAAAGATGCGCAGAGATAACGGCGAAAAAGATGAAGCTGAAGCTGAGATTCAGGTAGAAGACATATGGAGAGAGATCGAATAGATGGAAATTTCGAGATTAAAATTTTACAATTTAATTAGGAATCCAACAAACTCAAGATTCAACCTGAATATTTTATAATCACAATTGCTCGTAACAATTTTATTTCAGTCACGCTTGTCAAAGCTAAAAAACCGCCAATCTAAGTGAACTGTCTATAGATAAGTGAAAACAGAACATGTTTACGATAGCAATCTGGAAAAAAACTATCGGAGAAAAGAAACAGAAGGAAGAGAAGATTAAGCTTTATGAATATTGTGGTGAGATAGTAGTAAAATTTGTCTCAAGTGAATACAACTTTCACTAGCTGAATCCTATTGAACTTTGGGAATGAACACGTACTTACCATGAAAATTGAATGGAAAACATTGGGACTCAGACATTGTTCGATAGGGGAAGCTTGAAGATTTTGGAAATGAAGAAGACATTTTCAAAAAGTGTGGTGAAACATCTTCTTCAGAATTATTCGAGATCGAACTCGGCGATGTTGTAGATGCTTCCGAGATACTTGCCATAGAGAGATCATTGGTTATCAGTGTGAGAGCACTGTCTACCGGTTTCATAAATGATGCATTTGACGGTTGTTGATACTCGTACCAAGAAGTGTGGTGATTGGAATATGATGGTTGATGATAAGCCTGATAATGGTATGCATCCGATATGGTTCGTTGGCAAGTTTGATGAGTATTGTATCCGTAAGCTGGTGATAATCCAGATGAAATCTCATGTTTTCTTGATTGAAGTATAGTAATTGGGAAGCTTCGAGTGTGTCCCAAATGTTGTTTTTGACGGGATTCATCATGTGTCAGAAATTCATAATTAAGATCATCATCTACAACCATCACACCACTTCCTAAAGCAGCCATTTCAACATAATCATAAACATGCGGTGGCTCTGGTGGTCTATACTTCTGATCCTTGATTCCATTTCGATTATGCGACGATGGATTATTGAATGCTGTATGTTTATGAGCTTGTTGAAAATTTGCATCTATCGGAGCTGATAGATTTTCGCTCTCCTCACAATTTCGACGTCCTTGTCGTTTTTGTAGCAGCTCAGCCCATCTTCTGGCTCGTCTCACAAATCTTTTTCCACTGGAGTTTCTTCTCGATGGCGATTCGCCGTCTCCACTGTCGGCCATATTTCAGAGGGAACTTCAGTACATTTTCGAATAGTAAGTTTGGATGGCCAGAGTTGGTGCACGTTTAAAGGATGAAAAAAGAGAAATGGAGTAAGAAAAGGGAAAGCAGGTGGAATATATGATGTAAAAAGAAAAGGACGTTGGTGAAAGGCAGAATGGGGGAATACTCTCAAAATGGGAAGCTAGTCAGGGCGGAGCCTTGTTCCCGTTTAAAACTCATGCAATGTGCTTCTGCCGCCGGCTGCTGCAGAGACACAAACACACGAAGGGGAGGGCGTATACAACGAGGGAAGACACTTTTCCGAAATGGGCGGAGACTGTTCGATCCTTCCTCGCAACGACGAACGGCAGAGAAAGAAGAAGCCGTGTAGAAAAAAACGAGGCGAATATGAGGAGGACTCGGGGGACGTAAGAAGAACAGATGATCATAAGCGAAGAGCTAAATAGTGCTAGAGACGATGAGTCGCAGACGAGCGTCGAACTAAAAACCGTGTATACGTATGGCGGTGGTGGTCACTGCGCCACCATTGCTGCGTCTCTATGGTTTATCTCTCACACTCGTGTGCCGCTTCTTTTTTAGAACGTTTTCATGTACACTGGATGAATGGCTGGACACACCGGCACATTAAACATGATATGTCGAGATTTGCGTGGAGGTTTTAAGAGATAAGTGTTCTTCGGAATGAAAAAATGAATTACTTACTATTAGAGTAAGTTATTTCATTTTAATGAAAATTAGTTTCGTTCTTCTAATTTTCAGGTAACACTTTTTTCTCTTGGAAATATGAGCCATTTCGTTGGTAGTGTCACAAAAATCATATAGTACTGCATAATAAATTATTACGAGCCTATTACAATTTTGTTTCCTACTGGTTTTCGTACTATATGATATTGTGAACCTATTTTTTAAATATACGAAACCAGTTAAAAACTTGTCTGCATTATTTTTCAACACCATTTTCTCGGTTTACACTGTTACTTTTTCTACTGATTCGATTACGATTATGAACACGAACACCCTTCAAGTATTGGTATGGCAATGCTTTTTTCATGACCACTTTCACAACTTGAAAGAAGAAACATGCCCCGAAAGAGAAAGTAGTTTGTGGCATGGGAAATCAAACTAACACGGATAATAGTGATAACGAACATCCTCTCTGTCTAATCAAGTGAGGGAATTGTGAATAAACTATAAGAAATGCAGAATTATCTACTATTACGTCATTCGGGGGATACAAGTGAAAGTTGAGATGTGTCAGACATTCAGGAGGGAAAAGCACGTCAATTCAAATCATATATTCTAGGTCGACGTCGGGAATCTTTGATGAACGATGCATCTTGTTTTTATGCTCCAAACACTAGACCGAACGCTTATTTTTTGACAGCAAAAAGTAAAAAAGTAAACTTACTAGTCAGGTGATCGAGTAGAAATTGCAATATCTTTTGCGCACCGTTGGTCTCGTGATAGATCTTGCTGATTTCCGGCGACAAAGGATTTCCTTGCAGACCGAGCGTCTGAATCCGGAAAAGCTTTCCCAGCTCATAGGGCAGCACACGGAGTTGATTATTGTTCAGGTACAGATGACAAAGACTGATCATATCACCAAGTTCTGTGGGAAGTGAGCGGAGCTTGTTGTTCGATATGTCGAGCATTGTCAGATTTGTCAACTGAAAAATGGGTTTTTGGTATGAAATTGGATTTTTCAAGAAGATTTTAGATGAAGAATAAAAGAATATAATATTTATTATGCTGATTTGTTTTTTGGTAATCTTTTTTTTTGCAATTCTACAAAATGTCCTACTGCCCCATGTTCTCCAACAATTTTTATTTGAAATTAGTGTCAAAATATTTAAAAAAAAAAATTTTTTTCTGAAAAAAAAAATTTCTGCTGGAACATTCAGGAAATTAATCAAAATGGTCGTATCGATTCATCGAATTTTTTTCCGGTAATTTGCCACTTTCAGGTAATTCTTGAGCATTTTCATAAATGTTTCAGGTGAAATAAATATTATTTTCAGATAAACTGAATGATTTTCTATCTTTTGACACTAATTTTGAATGAAAAATGTTGGAGCATCAAAGTTTAGATCATTTTGTAGAATCGATGAAAATAAGTGCCACCGCCGGAGATAATTTCCACACTAATCGGATACCTGAGCAATCTCCGGTGGTAACCGTGTCAGTCCATTGTTGTTAAGAAAAAGAGCTGAAAGATGTGTCAACTGCCACAGTGACGGTGATAGATTCTTCACACGACCTGGAAATATCTCGAATAAAAATTGAAACAATTTTCAAAAATGATTACCGTGTATTTCAAGTTCTGTCCACCGTGTTGATCTCCCACTGGCAATTTCGTCTTCAGTTAACACTCGATGTACTCGACTCATTCCATTGGTTAACGTCTTTTTTCCATCGTTGTTTTCAGACTTTGTGAGTGGCTGGCCAGCTCCTCCGCCTTGTTTGTCCTTGTACTCCGATGTCATATCTCCTGATGACATTACATCACTGAAATTAAAATATTTTATTTAAAACATTCTCCAATGAATTTTTTTAGATTAAAAATACTAAAACTGACCCAAAACAACCTTTTATTGCATATTTTCGTCGCGTATATCGCGTTAATTCGTAGATTTTGGCACATTTCAAATCGATAATTGAATGCCTATCGACTTTAAATGTGCTTAATCGAATTAACACACTATAAGAAAATATGCAATAAAAGGGGAGAAAAACTAGATTCCTGCTGCTGCGACAAGGACAGGGCGACGAAATTTTAGATTTTAGCAAAAAATGGCTCTTTTTTTTTTAATTTTTACCCACCATCAAAGAATTTTTGGGAATTTTTTTGAGAAGCCTCATTATAGAGTTCAGTTTCATATTATCGATTTAATTGTGACGACGAGCTTAGAAAATATTTGCTAACTTTATTTTCAATCTTCTTACGAAACCCGATTTAAATCATCCGTATCTAATTTCGGTGTTGATAAAATCTTGAAAACTTACACCGACCGACAAAAGTACTAACAGGTAGGTTAGAAAAAGTTAAAAAATAATGAATGATGCTCTGTCTGTGTCCGTGGTCGACAATGTACACGGCAGATGGCGGGCCCGCCGCGAAAAATCGATATTGAAGCGACCGATGATGATTTCATCAGAGATACACGCTGGCCACTGGCATAACCACATTTTTAATTTTTTTTTTTTGAAATTATTAAAGTCAACAGATAGTTTTAATTTATGAATTTATTTTATTTTAATTTTAAAATTTTGAATTTCAGTTTAAAAAATTAAAACCGTTTTTATGTTGATCTAAATAGTAATTTTATTTAATTAAATTTTCAAAATGTGATTTTAAAATTATTAAAAGGTAAGTTTGAGTTTTTCTAACTAAATTGTGTGGAATTTCTCTCGAGAATTGACACAAGATACATTTAAATGACACTTTTTCGGTTCAAAAAGTACCTTTTTAACACTCTGACCATTTAAAATACCGGTCATCCGCCAGAAGTGATTGTTTGGCTGAAATAGTAACAAAATATTGTTATTTTAAGAAACACAATTGGAGAACGGTGTCCGCTCTCACTCTGCGGTGGTGGCGGTCGCTCCAATAGAGGCTTGGCCGGGCGAACGCGGCGATGCCTGCGTATCTAACTACGGTATGCATTCAATGTTTTCTGCCAACCGCACTTTTTACAGAATCCAGGAACACCAGTTTCGGGGGAAGCTTTCACATTCGGAAACCTTTATCAAATTGACAATTTTTCATTTATATTACACTAAAACACTCAAAACACCCTCCATTATCGATTTTTGATCCAATTGCTGAGTTGGAACTTTCTTCTCACTTACTAATAAAACCTGTGTTGAACGCTATGAAAATTATTTAACATCTTGCTGATCTTCTCTCGCTTTGTTCATACGAGGGCCTCCCTCTCGGCGATATTCTTCCACCTCTTCTCCTATTTTTCGTACAGTAAATGTTCTTTTTTGTTCCGCTCCTCTGAATTATTTCAAGGATTACGTGGAAATTGAGAGTGAGAGTGAAGAGTAAAAGAGAAAGCGAGAAAACAGTGATTTTATTGATTTCAGCGCAAAATCCACGTTTCACAATGAAGCAGAAACCGACGACGCCAATGTGTGGCGAGAGAAGAAGGCAAAATGAAAAAGAATTTCCAGCGAGGCAAAGAGAAAGAGCGCGAGACGCTAGTGTCTGTGTGCATCGCGCGCTTGAGGTCGCCTTCCATGGCGTAATTCTTCGTGTTCAATGAGATACTCGAGCAAAATCAGAAAATATTGTCATAAATATTTTTGTTTACGTTGTAAAATCTATTCTAAAGATCGCCGGTGAGAAGAGAGTCGCGAAATTTCGAAGCGTTGCGAAGTTAGGCAAATTTCAAGAGCAATTAATTATTAAACGCTATAAACTTTGCTGAAAATGAAAATAATGACTTTAAAAACTGAAGTGAACATTTAAACGATATTTGCGCCAAAAATAAATTATATTTGTTCAGCAGTATGCTGGTTTTTCGCGCAAAAAAAATTAGAAAAAAATGTGATCACTGATTTTCTCTAGTTGTGCATTTGTTCGTCATTCTGTTTGCACCCATCTAAATCTACCGTACTCTCTGAAGTTATTGATTAAATTTCTTTCGCCACGTTCATTCGTCTCGTCAGCTAAATATTTATCTACCGTTGTGAACTTGTTTTATTTTGTTCTTTTCTCGCAATATAATTTCATTATACAATTTCAGCGGGTTACACGAGCTATCGACGGATGTCGAATATACCGACAGCGCCGGGAAACGTTGGATTTCCGCAGGCGTACGGTCAAAACCAGAATCAACAATATCAACACGTCCAACAATTCAGTCAGTTTTCTCAACCATCTGCGGCTCCGTTAAATAATGCTCCTCCCAATTATGCAGCCAATCCGTTTCCTTTTCCGACTGCAACGACTTCGCAAGAGCCGGTATGTATTGATTCTCATCTTTACTTTCATATTTCCATTTCCTTCCTTAATTTTCTATTTTCAGGTGAAACCCGTATCTCAAATCCCAAATGGAGCACCAAGTTATCAATATAACCATGCTGCGCCAAATTATCCAACTGCAGCTTCAGCTTTTCCAGCTCATTCTGCAGGATTTTCTCATCAACCACCGTCCTTTTCACCCGCTACTCAGCCTTCTATGAACGGCCATCATGCTCCACCACCACCAGCTGTGGTATGGTTAATACTGCATATACAGAAGAATTGAATGTTTTATTTCAGTCCCGACCGCCAGCGTTTCCAACTCCACCACCATCAGTTGGTTCAGCAGCTCCAAGTATTCAGCCTCCGATCCCATCTGCACTTGCTTCAGCCCGACCTGCTCCATTTCCTGCTGCTCAACCTCCACCGGCACCAACTCCAACGCCTTCTTATCAGCAACAAATGGCTCCACGGCCTCAAGCACCAGCTGCTTATCCTCCGGCTTCACAGCAACAAGGATATCCTCCCCAGCCACAGCAAAATTCACAGTATGGTCAACCACAAGTCCCACAACCTCAAATGCAAAATATGAATCAGCAATTTGGACAAATGGTTTATTCATATTTGTTATTTCCCCGTATAAAGTTGATTTTCAGAACATGAGCGGAGCTCCTGGTCCTCAGCAACAAATGGGCGGGTATCGCAATGATATAATTGATCTGATTGCTGAAAGAAATGTTCAACAACTTGGTTTTGAAGATATCGAGATTCAGATTCCTCAACAAGTCGCGAATCCGAATGCTCATGTTGATCCAAAGTGAGGATTTTCTCTTGAAGAAGGAATTCTGTTTGTATAAATAAACTCAAAATGTGGCCGAATGGACGAATTTCGTAGTGAGACTTCTCAAAAATGCCTTCGCTACTGGCTGATATCAGCTAAAATCTCGAATCGCAGCTGTCGGAATTTGACTTTTATTTAGTTTAAATCCTTTATTGCATATTTTGATCGATTATCTCGCATCAAGAAATTGGTTCATCTGACCAAATTTTGAGTCTATACAAGCAAAAATCCAGAATCGTTACTATTGCAGATATTAGAAATATTAATAATTTTCTCTTCAGTATTTTCCGCTCAACACTCGCCCAAGTTCCACAAACAGAAGAACTACTGAAAAAGAGTCGATTACCATTTGCAATAACACTTCATCCGTTCCGAGATGTTAAGAATCTCAATATTATACAAACATCGAATATTGTACGTTGTCGGTATTGTCGGACATATATTAATCCATATGTATATCTTCCTGATCATCGACACTGGAAATGCAATCTCTGTAATAGAAATAACGACCGTATGTTGACTGAAAAATGTGAAATTGAGAAAATGCGAAAACCATTTTTTGTTTTCAGTGCCTGATGATTTCTGCTGGGACCCAGTGACAAAAGCATTCGGAGATCCTCGAAACAGACCGGAAATTCAAAATGCGACGGTTGAATTTATTGCTCCATCGGAATACATGGTATTTTCATATTTTAAACGATGTTTTTCTAAATTTAAACAAGCGATTTCAGTTACGTCCACCTCAACCTGCTGTCTATGTATTCGTGATTGATATTAGTGCTGCAGCAATTCAATCAGGCTATTTACACACATTTGCCGAGCAACTTCTCATCAATATAGATCAAATGCCAGGAGATGATCGTTCTCAAGTGTGCTTCATTGCTGTCGATCAATGCTTGCATTTCTTCTCATTTTCTAGTAATAAGCGGTATCCGAATGAAATGATTGTAGACGATATCGATGACGCTTTTCTTCCATCAGTCACATCACTGCTTGTTCCTATGAAGAAATTCAAAGATACAATTCGAACTTTTATCAAGCAACTTCCCGAATTCTACTCTCAAATCGGCCCAACTTCAAATGGAAATTGCCTCGGATCTGCATTGAAGCTCGCGCAGAGCATGATACAAGAAGTTGGAGGAAGGATATCAATCTTCCAAGTCAGCCTACCAAATCTTGGATTAGGAGCACTGAAAAGCAGAGAAGAATCGACGGAAGGTGGTCAGAATTTGGGGCCAGCAACCGATTTCTACAAAGCTCTATCGTTAGAGTGCACCGGATCGCAGATTTGCCTTGATCTGTTTATGTTCAACACGCAATATGCTGATTTGGCAACTCTTTGTAGGTTTTTTTGGAGAATTCCTTTTATTGGTGAGGGGATGCTGTCAAATTTTTTAAAAACGAAAAACTGACATTTTTCAGATTCGGTGTATCAAAAAACCTCTGCAAATACAGTTTTTATCTTGATACCTGGAAAATTAAAAAAAAAAATCAAACAGTTAATAAATCGTAGTTAGATCGATTTTCCAAAATTTTTTTTCTCGATTTTAAGGTGTTAATTTGTAGATGCTGAATCCGAAAAAATTCCAGTTTTTCGTTAAAAAAATGTAGAAAATGTCTGAAACACCACAAATCCGGGGCAGCTTTCAAATTGTCTGTCAAATTTGAAAGTTAAATTCAAAATGATTGAAAATAATTCCATTTTCAGCTGAAATTGCAAAGTTCTCGACAGGATGTGTCTACCATTTCCCGAACTACAACTATCGAAATGATATCCATCAAGTAAAACGATTCGAACGGACTCTCACTCGATATTTGACACGAAAACTCGGATTTGAAGCAGTTCTTCGTATTCGAACGTCTCGTGGCCTCGCTCTAACCGGTTTCTACGGAAACTTCTTCGTCCGATCTCCAGATCTTTTGGCACTTGCCAACGTGAATCCAGATTCTGCACTTGCGGCTCAAGTGACACTCGAAGAGAAGCTTCCGCAATATGTATGCTTCCAGTCAGCACTACTCTATACATCGAGTAAAGGTGATCGTCGTATTCGAGTACATACAATGTGCCTTCCAACAACTGGTGATCTACTTCAACTTTACAATAATTTTGATCTGAAAGCTACGGTATCCTATCTGGCTAAAATTGGAGTAGAACGATCTATGACTGGAAGTTCACTTGCTGATTCAAGAGAAGCACTTGTAAATGCAGTTGTCGACAGTGTTGGAGCATATCAGAAGGCTGTATCGAGAGGAAGTGGAATGCTTGTTCCACGTGTCGGTCATCTTCGGCTCTTCCCAAGTTATGTGCTGGCTATGCTCAAACATGTAAGCCTTGATTTGTAAAAACTAAATAAATTTAAATAATTAATTTTCAGCCAGCATTCTCCTCGTCTCGTGGCATCCGCCTAGATGAACGAGCCGGCGCAATGTTGATGATGCGATTCAGTCCATTGGACCAAATTCTGTCTGACATTTATCCACGTCTCTATCGGCTCAACGAACTCGCCTCAATGCCAGAAGATCAGTCGCCACCAGCATTACCACTATCATTCGAGCATATCAGTCGTGGAGGTGTCTATCTGATGATAACTGGTACTATTGCCTTTGTCTACGTGGCTTCATCCGCAGATCCAGGTTTCCTGGTTAATGTTTTCGGAACTTCTACGTATAATGATATTGATGAGGTGAGATTTCAATTGAATAGTTTTAAAAACATTTTAAATTACAGTATTCCCTTCTGGAAAGAGATAATGAATTGTCGAGAAGAGTGCACGCGTTCTTCAAGCAAGTCACACAATTCCGATTCTATCTGGGACCAATAATAACGATTAAGTAAGTCTTTAATTTAACATTTATTGAAAAAAAAGTTTTTATTGATTTTCTAAATTTTTTTGCCAAATAAAAACTCAGAGCCGTTTGAAAAAATTTGCGATTTTCGATCTCAACACAACCAAGTATTTGTTTAAATGAAAAAGGATATACGCTTTTTAAAATTACTACTGTATTTTTTAAAGGCTACTCCAAACTCTATGTTTTGAGCGTGGTATACGTTTTTACACATTTCTAAAGAATTTATCGTATAGTTTGTGCAAATGTGTAAAATAACTTAAGATTTAAGAAACGGGTGAAAAACGTATTGTTATCAGCTACAGTACTCCCTAAAGGCGCATGCTTTGATTTGAATTTGAGGACGCTTCGAGACCGGGTATCGTATTTTGAAACATAAATCTTTGTAGAGTTTTGCTTTGAAAAATCTGAAATATCTCTTGAAAAGTTTCACTCAAAGCTTTGATGGAAAAATCAGATTTGCTCAAAAAATTAATTTTTGCAGAGAACACTCGCCTCTCCGTGACGTGTTTGTACGGCGACTTGTCGATGATCGGTCAGAATCAACACATTCATATGTAGAATTCCTGCAGCATTTGAAACGAGAGATTAGTGGTAATTAGTTGATCAATTTTCATCCTCCATGCCGTTCCCATCATCAGTCAGTTCATCCGTGTGACATATCCATTCCCTCTTTTTTGTTCCCGTTTCCCAACAGTGTCCCATGTCTTTTTTTGCTTTGGTGTTTTTTCTTTCTCCGTAATTATTATTATTATTGTTCTTATTTTCTCTTTTTTTTTTGAAAATTCCGTTCTTTCTTCAATGTGCTCGAGTTGAACGGATATGGGTTTATCAATTGATTTTGTGTTTTTTCTTTCTAGTTGTGATTATTCTCCCCGTCTCTTGAAAATCCTCTAAATATTTCAACCATTTTTGGCCCTGCCTCACCATACATTTTATTTGTCGCCCGTCTTCCAAAATTCTTCCAAAAATCGATAAAGTGATAAATACCAAAGTGTATTTCTAATTATTATTATTATCATTTTTCCTTCCCCTCAAATTTCCTGTTCAATCATCCAGCCGACCCCCGTTAGGATTTTAATGTTACTTTTTTCTTGGTTTTTCAAAATAGCAATATTTATTACGATTTTTTGTTGCTTTTTGCACTTTTGTAGCAAAAACTCATGTGAACAGTTTTATTATCAAGTTTTTTTTCCAAGGATCTATGGTTTTTGAGTTGAAAAAACATTGAATTTTGAAACAAAAAACCAAAACTATTATACACAAAAATAAATACTCGTTATGATTTTCCGGCTGATTGGAAAAGACATAAATAACCGGATCAATGAGACAAATATCACAGAGCTTGCGGAATTATATAATGGGGGGTCTCAGTTGGAGGGGGAAATATTGTTTAATGTCGAGATGTTGTCTGTTGTTCTTCTGGTGGAAATACGGCAATTGAATGTGGATGCACTTGATTTGGATTCGATGTGGCAACGTTCATTTCAATGTCACCTGAAAAAGATTATGCTCAATATTCAGAAATTGCTCGAATATTGTAGAATCAACGAAAAAGGATGGTGGTGCGGTAGAGCGCAGTTGCACGAGGAGTATTTTTGAAAAAAAGTTAATTACTAATTATTCATTCTGCAAGCAAAAAAATAATTTTGGTTCCTTGAAAATCGAAAAAAACCAAGCTTTCAAAATTTCAGATTTTTCCTTTCAAAATATCATTTCTCTCAACTTTATTTAGCCGCACGGATTTATTCAGATGGGGCGAACAAAAATTAATGTTGTGCTTTTTACAAATTTCTTTGTTTTTTCGCTTTTACGGTCTCAAAAAGAATTTTAATAGAAAAAAAGAAAAAAGTGGCAACTTCTTTCGCGGCAAGACCCAACCGTATTTTCCTGTGCACCTTTGAGTCTGAGTTACAGAAATATGTGAACTTATAATATTACTTTGTACTTCTGAATTTCTGTTTTTTTTCATGATTTTATGAAACATTTAAAATTTTGGAATTTAAAAGTACAAAAAACGCGCTCTACCGCACTACCAGGCTTTTCTGTTGAATATACAATAAATATTTATAACTTCACTCGTTTCATGCGTTTAGGGTAAAACCACAAAAGATTTGAAAATATTGGATTAGAATGAAACGAATCATAATAGGATGAGAAGCCACGTGGAATGAGGGGATGCACTAGATTGAGGGACTTGAATTTGCACAATCAGGAAGACACACTGGATAGAAATGAAAGAGGAAGAGAAGGGGATCAACTACTCACCAAGAATAAAGAACTTGATATATATAGAGAGAAGAGGATTAGGAGGAGGTTTTTATTCAGATAATTGAACCTGAATGAGAGCACGAATCGTGTGAAGAATCATCAGGGGAATCTGGATTTTTGGATTTGCAAAGAAGTGGGCAGTTGGCAATCAGGGAAATCAATTATTCATAGTGGAAGTTTGTTGGATGACGTGGAATATTTTTGACTTTGAACTTCTCTAGAGTCCAGACTAACCAACTTTGAGTTTCCGCGCCAAAATAACTGTGAAAATCTATTGAGATTTATTAAATTTTTCGAATTTTGTACTTAATGGGACAAGGATGTATTCGGATGGGTCTCGCAACGAAGAATAAGTTTTCTGTTTTTCCTTGGCAAAAATCACAAAAAAAAGTTTTCCCACGTCATCAACTCTTCCCCAATTCAAAACAATTTCTAAATATTTTTACTTCAAAACTCACCAGCTCGTGTCCACAGATCAACACCGTTTTGTGATCCATTTGCAGATGTTCTGAACTTTCCGCTGAAAAAATATTATTTTATTATTTTCCCATTCATCCATTATAAACGCTATTCTGTGAATCATAAAAAACAAACGCTCTAGTTACTTTAAAAAAATCACGAAACTTCAAACTTTTTAGCAATATTGAAAAATTGACTATTTACCAGAGAGACATGCGATCACTTACTTTTCATAGAATTGAATATATTGCAATTCGGATCTAAATCGATTTTGTTTAGTAATGTTACTGGTTCAAGGTAAAGGTTAAAATGTGCAGTGGAAACTGTAAAATATGATAAATAGTGTACTCACTTCGATCTTGATCTCATTTTGCTCAAGCATTTATCCGGCGAGTTGGCTCTTTCAAGTCCACGTTGTTTCGCGTGTTTTGCATTGTGATCGGATACATTTACCCGGCGGAGATACGTTTTCTGTAATTTTGGAATTTCTTCGTGATTTTAAAGACAAGCCCGCGCCGAGAGTAAAGTTTAAATATTAGTAAAAAAAAGTGGGAAGAAGCCAACCCGAGCCAGTCTTGTGCCTACAAGGCAACTTCTACAGGGTTGTACCTAGACTGGGCACACAAGGCGACCTAAGACTATCTTGTGTTGCCTACTGTCAGGCAGGCATAAAGACGTGCCTGCCTACTGTTAAAGTCTAATATGGAAAAGCGTATCAATTCCCTAGATCCAACTCACCTGCTCTGAAGGATCCAGCTCGCTGAGCTTATTCTTGTGCGGAGTCATAACGATTTCCTTCTTATTCTTTACCAAACTGCAATAAACTTATTCGATTATCCATATCAAAACTGCTTTCCTTACTTAATTTTACTTGCGCTTCCCACCAACGGATGTACTGATCTTTCAGCCGACTCCATAGAATACAAAGGAGCAATCTTATCAATTCCCCAAAATTCATCCTTCTTCTGAGCCGGCGTTTTTGCCATATGCTCTTCGACCATCGAGTAACCGGTCTGAAAGTGTCAAAAACTCTGTAAAAATCTAAGAGAGCAATAGTAAAATGCAAAAAAAAAACTGAGCATGCATGCCACAAAAACTCACATCATCGTGCTTCCACATGGTGTCCACAATTGACAAACCGGTCTAAAACAAAGGAAAAACTAAAAAATGAAAACGATAAAGTTACAGAATGAAGAAAATCAGGAAAATATTTGGAAAATTTGATTTCGGAATATTGTGTATCACAACTACGATTATAAAAAGTGAAGTGCTGGTGATTCACGAGAGAAAACTGTGGGCTATTGATTTTTTGGAAAGTGATATATTTGAGCAGTTTATATTTAAATAAAATTAAGTATTTCGGTGGGTACAGGTTATTAGAAGTTAACTTTATTCCCATCTATGTACATGTATTTTTCTTTAAAATTTTCCAATTTATGGTGGAATAGTGTGAATAGGGTTTTGGTTTTAATAACACTAAATAGTCTGAAAATTAGTATTCCACTAGAGAAAAACATAAGAATGGAATGACAAACTTTAAAAATAGTTTTTATTTTTATTTTGGAGGGTATACAAACAAAGACGTTATCTACATACAATTGAAAAATCTCAAATGTCTTGATTTTTTCGTTTGCTTTTTTTTTGAGTTTCAGACTATTCTGAGTTTTTGAACCTCCCCATTCACACCGCTTCAGCTTTAAAGAACCGGGGACCAGCACAAGACTTTTCCAGTAAAAAACTCTACATTAATCTACTACACAGTTAACTAATAGATAAATTCATTCCGCTAAGCTCATGCAAGAAACCCGAACCGAGTCGTTTTCCAATATCTACATATCAACTCACGATCAAATTCTTATCGATTATATAATTACACTCTAGATCATCATCATCTTCACCCAATGGGTTTAGGAGGGCTTCTGCTACTTTCATCCAACCCATATAAACTAGGAATTGTACCATTGTGGTGATCGGAAGCCATAGGTCAATCTGAAAAATGGAATGGGAATAAAGATTCGAAATTTAAATTTTATAGGAGTTTATGTTTTCAATTAAACAGGAAAATGTAAACCATCACAAGAAAAATGCACCGACTTACACTTGCCTGGTGATTACACCAAAAAACACGTTAGTTACTGTCACTTGTGATAGTTTAATGGAAGACTTCCAGGAAGGCACACAATTACCTGCCTGCCTACATGCCAGCTAGTTTCTACTGGGGAACTTTTTTTCCACTATTGAGCCAATCACTTTTAAAGATAACTTGACAAGTATCAAATAACCGGAGTTCCACCAATGATTTTATAGGCAAGACCCCGACAAATGTGAAACCCCCCTCAATTTGATTTCAAAAACTTACCCCTGATGGATTTGGCCCAGTAACAATGAACTGCCGTCCGATCAGACAAATCATGAAATATATTCTTACAGCCAGAAAAATAACCTGCAATATTCATTTCAAATACTAATTTTCATACTGTAACACCCTTCACAAACCTGTGGATAAACTAAAGGCACTGGAACCCAATCATATTTCAGAAGAGACGCAAGTCCATGTCGGAACTTGCCAATCTCATCTACAATTTTATTCATCAGATAGTAGCTATCAACTTTTCCTTTCTTTTGACACTCGTACACCAAATTTAAACTCCATTGAATTGATGTCCAATATCTACTGTATGGATCCTTGATATGATCCAGAATATCCATTTCTTCATGAGTCATCAGTCCTGATGCTGCCAACGTGTCCATTGTTGGAAATCGTTTTCGTACTTGCATTGAGATGTCACGGAGGACAAGGGCTTGTGAGAGAACGAGGTAACGGACGAGGTTACGACGGATCACACGAGTTTCTTCGTCGGCTCCACGGATGTAGGTGGCGAAGAGGAGGGATGCACTGAAAAATTGGAAATTGTGAACGTTTTATACACTGGATTTTTGGTACATCTATCAGAAATACGAGTAACTTTTTAGGATACTGTTCTTTATCAGTATACTTCCGACTTATTATTATAGATTTTCAAAAATGCTTATCAGTTTTAGGGCAGGATTTTGAACAGTGGTGGGCATTTTTATTCCAAGAAATTCCTAATTTCCAGTATGCAAACAAGCCCGCAATATGCTGTGTATATCTTTAAAATTCAATATATTCTAATCTGTAAAATGGACTCAAGTTTCTTTTAAAGGCTTTGCGTACTAAAACTGATGTACAAACTTCATAAAAACTAACTCATCAATCCACCCGATTCCATTGAGAATAGATCCCCATCTTGCAACAACAAATGAAACAAAGAATCCAAGAAGAAATGTGAGCGGAATATTTGCATCTAGCTTGTTGTCAAAGTACCGTATCAATTGCTCAAATACACTGGAAAAATGTACTTGAATTAAATAAAATTTCAATATTTTCTTACTCTTGTTGTGATGGGGATAACATGTATCGATAAATGCAACTGATCAGAAGAAATACAGCCGTCCATACTGCAAGTTGTCCAAATACTGCCTGAAATTTCTTTAATTTTCGCCCGTTCAGATCTATTATTGTATGCTCCCTGGTCCCCTAGTACCAGGAAGTCTGTTTCCCTTTTCCATTAGAAGCAGCCATTTTCCGATAATTTATAGGCTTCAGCTACGGTTCCACGTCACAAAATGTGTGGGTGTGTTTTGCTCGAATGGAGCACAACGGCGAGGAAGAGGAGGCAATAATTGGATTCATACAACTACAACTTTCTTTTATGCAAAAGAGATTGTGAAGTTAGATATCCAGAAGAAAAAAGAAGAAAAGTAGGAAAAGGCCAAGGACCGGGCAGGATATGGGTCTTGACAGAAAGTATACAGGATTTATAAAGTTCATGTGCGTTCTTATGTTTTTTTTGAGTCAAAAACGATTGACATTTAGAGGGTGGGGCAGCTTGAGTTGGGAATTTGTTTAATAAATATGTAGTGTTAATTAGAAATTCCTGCAGAGAAAAATAATTAATAACTTCCCACACTACCTTTGATGATATTCGAAATTCAATTAAATATTTTTGGTTTCGGTATTTGAGGACCTCTTTGAGCAAATTCCCACCTTCCAAACACTTCCTCTCCACCGTAACAATAAGCTGAAAAAGCTTTGCAAATTCGTCTGGGAGACGTCCAAAGTGTACGAGATAGTCATCGTAGATCAGGTATCGCTACAGCATTTTTTTCAATCCAGATACCTCTTTTTTCTGAAATTCATTATATTTTTAAGTAGATAAACAATTATAAATAATAACAAAACGGTACCAATCAAGAAAAATTCAAAGAATTGTGTAAGACTAGGTTTGGCGAAAACCGGTTTTTTCAAAAGAAGAAAAGAAAACCCAGTCGAAGAAATTTAAAAGCGATAAAATGGTCTTACAAATTCAAACAAAGTGTTTCGTTTTCTTTTCACTATGTCTGTTTTTTCAACGTTTTTTTTCTCATTTCAGTTGGCTGATTCGAAATTCATGGAATTCGAAAATATAGAGTTTTTGAACTCCACTTGACGGCGACAAGATTGATGAAAACGAGAGTGACTAGAACACTCTATAATTTCAATTCAAGAGTTTAGAGAGCCTATTCAAATGTAAAAACAAGAACGAAAAAGGAAGAAAAAAAACGTTGTTCATAATTTATCCCATGTCTGCTGTTGCGATGAGTTGAAAAAAAAGTAGTAAAAAGAAGAAAAAAGGAAGGAAGAAGGTCCTTTTTCAGCAGTAGACAGAGTCGTTTTTCAGTCAAAAATTATGGAAAATGCAAGGAGAGTTTAAAAAAAAAGAGATAAAAACGGGGTGGGGTCCTAATGGGAATCATAATGTTCTTGTTTTTCCTTATTTCAAGTTGAAAAACTTTAAAATAAAATTGCGGAAACTGACCGTATTTCTTCACAAAAAAAAACATATGTACGTTCAAGAGGAAGTATTATTTCTGGTAATGATTTTATGCACAATTTGCAAAATAATAAACCTCCGTTTTTACGAAAATTTAGATTCGTACTGATTTTATACTGAATTTTGTTGTTGCACTTTATTATATTTTCAGTGAAAAGGGGCGGAAAGTATTGAAATTTCACACTTTCAAAAAAGGTAGCTTGGTATTTGAAATTTTTGAAATTAAAAAGAATATTTAAAAAAAAAATTCTAAGCATAAAAGTTGCAAAAAACAGTTAAAAATGTATAATTTTTCTTCCCTTTTTGTCAAACTTTTGACATATCGTTGGAAACCTAAAATAACTTGAGAAAATTGTAACTTATAGTTAGACTGTTTTCATCAATTTGCATCAATGCCTGTTCTGAAATATTAACAAATAAACCATTTGAAACCGTAGAAAACTGGAAAAAAATTGGGTTTTTTGTGAAAATTCATACAAATTTCCCTACTAAAATTGCATGGAATATCTTCAAAATTTATAGTTCTTATAAATTTTTTGATTAAAAATTTAACTTTCAAGCATTATTTAAGCTTATCTTTATGCTTTTTGTCTTTTCGCCAATACTATATATAATAAAATACAAATTTGTTTGAAAACAGATTAAGGGAAGAACAAAACATAAACGAAAAACTTTTAAATTTGTAGTTAAAATATAAAAATTGGCTGTAATTTTCCTAATATTTGTAGTCAGCCATTCAGAAAACAATTCTTCGATCAATCAAAAACATGCCAACCAAATTTGGGTGAAGGCTGAAAAAATCGGAGAAAAACTTTCAAATCTTGTTTTTTGCAATCTTCAAAAAGAAAAAAAAACGTCACCCAGAGCAAAGTTGAGCTGAGAAAAAGTCGTCACTAAATGGCTAAAAGAATCTAAGAATCAAGACTCCAAAAAAAGCAAAATGTAAATCCGACAAAAGCTCTCGTTTTTGGATTCTCTGATCGAAAACTCACAGGGAGAGGAGGGATGAATGATGCATGATCCGGGGTTAGAAAGGAAAGAGCTTCCTCTTCCGTCTTTTGCATGTCATCATCATCCTCATCTTTTTCTCTATTTTTTTGAATAATTTTGTTAGGAAAAGTGACAGACTTACTGATGTAGGTGATGTACGAGAAACTATGCCTGGATCTTTGAGCATTCCGAGGTGGACATGTATCCGAAGGTGATGAGCATCAAAACACATAAAGTAGTGGTTCGAAAAGTGTAGTCACGCTTGGCGGCAACTTCTTGCAGAAGTTTGGCCCAAGTTTAACCCCAACACATATTTGAGCTAAACTTTTGGGAAAATCTTGTGCAAGAAGTTGCCGCTAAATGTCGAACACCTGCGTGTATTTAAGGCAGCCTACGCCTGCCAATTGCCTACTGTAAACTGAACGCTTTAAATTTGCGAAAACCGAGAATTCTGTCAAAAAAGTATTCAAGAAAGCAGAAAATGCTTTTAAATTTGTTTATAGGGTATACAAGTCGTGTGGGCACGTGCTACAAAGTTCACCATTGGAACGAAAACAATGCGACATTATCTTGCTGTGACGTCACTCGTGGCCTGGAAATTTCATCGGCCACGTTCACCAAACAATGTGCCCAACAAGGAAGGCAACAGTAACATTTTATCTGATTTTTCTTAAAGTTCGATAATCACAAACTTAACTATCGCAGTTTTCGAAAAAAAATCGATTTCCCGTTATAAACTTCGTTGGAAAAGTGTTACCAGAAAATGAAAAAAAAACCGGTCTTGGCTCAGATAGCATCATAAAGCAGTAAGCATCATAAAGTTTGTTTAATATAGTACCACTTTCCAAAGAAATTAACCATCACATTCTTATGTGACATACATTTTTATACAATTCCATACTATTCAGGTCCTTTTGAATAGGCTCACAAAACCAGAATTTATATTGTTGCAACTTGTTAGTCATAAAATAAATTCAATTATACCACGAATAGTTGTTATAATCACATACTATCCAAATGAAAAACTTCTATCAACCAGGTACAAATACAATTTTGGGCGTAAAAATACAGTACCAGGTCTCGACGTGTGTCTTTAAGAAACAAGTTTCCAGTGTCTTTAGTTACCTTTTTTATATTGTTCTTATTTAAAAATAAAGGAAACGAGAAATTAAAAATAGCGGGGAAAAAGTTTGCTTGGATCTACATAAATTACTTCATAAAGGAGCATACTCCGTTACGTAAAAACGCCTTGCTCGCGGCGAGCACCGGGAACGGAATTTGGTGTTTCTATACTTATTCTTATTCAATACTTATTCAATGCTTGGCTTTTCCTCTGTTCTACAGAATTCAAGCTTTATCCATCCAGCTCCCTCTTTTAAGAAAATTGATAATTATTTTGATCAACAAATTCAGAAATAATTTTGGACTATTGCCTCTTGAATAATATTTGAGTAACGCGACGTGAGCTTAGAAGGCGAACTAATAGTAAGCTATTAACCCAAAATATATTTATATGGAAATAAAAAAGGGAACGAGTGAATGTGAGAACTTTGATAGACAAAAAAGGAAAGCCGTATGCACACAAAAAAACGAAGGAAGAGAATAAGTCCCGGGTATAAAAACGCTTCGGGCGCAATTTCTGACTTTTTACTCGCCTCTATCGTGATCCTATTTGTGACGAAAAGCCGTGCCGTCGCGCGTTCGATCAAAAGAACTCGATGAAAAGAAAAAAGAAAACGAAATCAGGAGCATGACTGCTAGAAATACATAAAAAGAGGCTTCTCCTTTAAAGAAAAAAGAGGACTTTGACCCACAAGTACATATCAGAGATGAAATAAAAGAAAACAGAAGAAGACGAAGCAGAAGCTGGGACAAAAATGGATTGTTTGAGAGGGAGGAAGGAGTGGGTGACATATATGTACAAATTGGGTGATTCGAAGAACCCTCCCCGGAAACATCCGATTCCAAACAAATTCCCTGATATTGATGGAGGTCCAATAAACACGAATTCCCCATTTTAAATTTTAATACCAAAACGTCACTTGCCAGGGAGTACAAAGAATGTAGGATGTACGAGAGGGCAATAAATACATTCTGAAAATTCTGAATTCTGAAAATAGTGAGTACCAAGTTATATGGTAGGGGTATACGTGCAGAATCTCACATTCTAGATTAGAAGCACAAAAGTAGCTTCAATTTTTATTGCAAGATGAGAATGCTTTCTGATAGTTTTTATATACATAACTTTTGTTAGGAAAAAATGAATGAGCCAAAGCCTCATCCTAAGCCTAAGCCTAAGACTAAACCTCAGCCTGAGTAGTTTGTGCACTTATATTAGAAGTTGAGTAATCAATTTTCAAATCCGTACTACTTTAAAAAAATTTCGACCAGACTAATAAATATTTCATCAGAACTTAAATTTTGTTGGAAAACTTGAGAAATTTTGCTGAATTTTCAACGTTCTTACCTGTAATCTGATCCGCTGTTCTCACATTTTCTGTGCTAAAGTAACAATTGTCGTCTGAGATGTCTACTGTCAAAACAAAACTTCTTAACTAGTGTTACTAAACTTGAATTAAAAATTCATTTGCACTTTTAGAGATGTAGCGTGTAGTGAAGTCCAAAATGACATCGAAATGATGTTGGAGATCAGGTTCAGGAGATGTTGAGAAAAATTGAGAAGAAAATGAATAAATTACCTGGGAAAAACGTGAAAATTCGAAAGAAACATTGCATATATGATACGGGAGACTGAGTGGAGGCGGAGGAGTATTGGCGACTCGGAAACTTTTTTTCGTGGGGAGTCTCCCCCAAGGTAAACGATGTCTTGGAGAACAAAAGGCAATTATGGAAAAGGAGCAGGAGCACGGAAAGATTAGGAGAGAAGGGACCACGCAGTAGTCACTCAATGGCACAAAACAATGGACATTCGGAGAATGAATAGAAAGAGAATGAGAAGGTTCGAGATGAATGGATATGTCTAGAAGTCTTGGTGTCAAATGAAGCATTAAATTTACACTGGATTCTTTAGATTAGGTTTTCGTGATTTTAAGAATGTCTATCACTTACTCCGAATGAGCCAAATAAACAATTTAGAACACTCGACAATTTTCCGCAACATCTCATCCAACTTTAGATAGGGTGAGAATTTGTTGGATAAATAGTTGCAGGGCACTAAATTTGGCTTACTATTAGAAATTGAAGCAAACAATCAAAAAAAACATGGGGATGCTCGACTTGGATAAATTATATATTTGGGCCTGGCCTTCTCACTCGGCAAAACGGCCTAACTTCATAGCATACTCTTGCAACTTCTTATCAACAATTAGGCATTTTAGCTTTTAAGCAAACTTTTGCAGCTTTTCAGACGACTTTTGCAATTTCTTAGCAGATGTAAAGCTAAATTTCGCTCACAATCCCGTTGGTTTTCGCAACTTCTTAACAGCTTTTTACAAAGTTATATAAATGTTTTTATTAAGTTGCAGGAGTTTGCTATGAAGTTGCGACGTTTTGCCGAGCAGAAATTTGAATTCGTGATAAAGGAAGTTCTGAGCCGATTCATTTTAATATTTATAATCAATGAAAACTTAGTATATTTGAGTTATTTCATAGGAATCGGCGCGGGTTTTTGTCTTCGTGGATACAAATTCCATATATTTTTAGTTTACCAATTTTTTCGATTTTTCTACGTTACATACTTCCATTAACTTTTTTGAATATACCAATAAAATTGTAAACTCGCAGAGATTCAAAAATAGAATTTACTGAATCTGGAACCTTTTTAAAAATATGTATGGGTACTGTGCTATCTCCGGACACTAGATTTTAAAGAACATAACCGGTTATGATATTTTCTTTTTTTTTTTCTTATGAAATTGAAAAAAAAACAGCATTTTATTAAAAGTTAACTCACAGAAGTGTGAAAACGCATTTGTCAAAAAAAAATTGAGCTAATTACTGAATTACCTGCGATGATAACTGAAGTTCAATAACTAGACTTTTCGAAATGTTCAAATCCAAAAAAATTGTTAAAAAAGCGTGAAAGATGAATGATGATAAGGTGTGTGGCCAATCCGTTCTTTTCAGTGTAATTTTTTCCGTCGGGGTGCAAGATCAATAAACGGCTCCGATCATAAATCGATGTGGGATCGGAACCGGTGTTGTTAAAGATCAAAGTTCTGGATGGATTCCGGGTCTCTCAAGGGACTTGGTCACATTAAAAGTTGTTTTCAAATTGAAAAATCTATCTAGTTAACTTTTTGAATATAAAGTAGAACCAAGATCCCACGTGGTTTCTTGAATGTGTAGAAAGATTTTTAAGAAAACGTCGTGCTTATATTTAAGTAGGGGGAGAAAGTCAAGGGCAAACGAACTTTTTCCACGAATATTGTAAATTTCATCTGAAAAATTGAGATGAAGATTTTGAGAATATTTAAGGCGTGAGGAAAGCTGGAGGTGTCTTTCAGATTTTTTTGGAAGCTTAGCATGCATTTTTTAGATATAAATTTAACTTATAATTTCAGCGCCAAAACTGTCAAATTCTGCAAAATCGGCTTCGTCCATATCTTGGCTTAAATTTTCTTAAATTTTAAATCTTAAATCTTAAATTTTCGGGTACTTATCGTATTTGGTTGATCATTGTAGCTCGTTAAAAATTAATAAATATAAAAGATGTCAACAACTCAACGACTAATTAATCAGTTTTGGCACAAATCCCCTAAAAAATTGTACGTGTCTCTAAAATGACACAACTGTTGTACAAATTGACATCATTTTCGAAAAACTTTTTTTTTTTCAGAAAATAGCTTGGAACACTGGTTCTCTGTCAATTTATCACGAAAAACATCATAAAATATATTGAATGGATTTGTGATAAGAAAAGAAGCACCTCGTTAAAATAATTAGTGAGAGGAAAACAGAAGATTGAGCAGAGAAAAAAGAGGAAGCCAATGGAAAATTAAAGTGTCATAAATGACGACAAAATCGAAATCTTGCAGGGAAATCGTGTGCTTCGTCTGTGCTCAGAAGGGAACACTTCTAGAAAAATGCAGAGGGGTTTTTTAAATGTATTTTTTAAATGAGAATTATTCATTACGGAATCAAATATTTGAAAAATTGTGCCTGAACGATCCTAATTTGTAATTTGAAATACATACATATGTTTTGAAAAACTTTAGACGTTCCCAAAAATTTTTACAAATTTTTTTTCATAATAATAGAAATGGCAATACAAGAATTTGTATTGAGGCCAAGCTTCACAGATCGAGCTTCGCGAAGCCTTCAATGCAGGCACAAAATGCCTGCCTGCCTCATGCCTACTGGCAAAAACCCTAAACAGTTTAGTAAACTTTTCAACAAGCTAGATAGTCTAAGAAGTGCTGAAATCTACAATGCGAGTTAAAATTCAAAAATAGATAATAGTAGGCACATAGGCAGGCAGACACCAAGTAGGCTCCGGAAATCATTAAAAATGTTGCAAAAACAATGAGTCAGGAGTGTGGAATGAGAACTTTGTGGGAAAGTTTGAGTGAAGTAAGGTGTCATCTTTTTTGACATCTGACCTCCGACGGAAAAGAACAACTCTGAGATCCAAGAATATGGTGAGAGGACAAACAAATTGTTTATTGAAAATTCATGTCATCGTCTTTTTCTTCTTTTTCATTTTTCCCCTTTTCTTCTACCACTCCTTTTTAGAAAAAAAACACATACATGCCTGATAGTTTATGAAGTGTGTGTGTGCTCATTGAGCATCTTTTTGGAAAAGAGCCAAGGGAGGGATAAAAATAAGATGTCGACGGGCACATACAAAAAAACTGAAGAGGAGAAGATGAAATGATAAAAACGCTTGGTGAACAACTGTGCTTTCGTTTTGGTTGGGGGAAGGGACCTGAAAGAGAAGATTTGTGGCTGTGGAAGAGATATAACGACACTTTGTTTTGAAATTTGTCACTCGTGTTGATAGCGAAAGCAACAATTTTTAGATTTATTAAAGTTGACAGATATCCAGGGTTTCTGGGTGAAGCCGTTAGGCACCTACAGTTCAAGTACTTTTTTTAGCTTTCCATTCAAAAATTAGATGAAAATATAACAGGAATTTGCGTAAATTTCGAAAACAGATGGAAGGCAGGTAGGCATAGGTATAAAGTCGGCAGGTCGTGCCTTTCATGCCTACATGCCTACCTCTTCCTATTATGTTGATTTTATCATTAAAAAAACGATTTTATACAACTCTTACAAAGTTTATTCAATTTCTAAATTTAGAATATTTTTGATAAATACATTTATTTGTATTTTTCAATCACTTTGAAATTTCTTTTCGATCTCCAGATTCTCCAACGAGCACAAGATTTTAAGCTCATAATTTGAACATTTTTGAAAAAGTGTACATGTCAGGATATAATTGCGTTTTTGACTTCACAGGAAAAACTTAAATGTAATAGTACATAAAAACAAATTCACAACAAAAAGTGTATAGAAACGATGACCAGAGAAACACCCTTTTTCATACTATTCCCTCTATTCTTTCTTACAGTTAATAAAAACTTGGAAAAGCACTGATCAAAAACGAATAATATAATCGTACATATACCATACCTAACATTTGGTTTAGAAAAATTGCGAGTTTACAGAAAATTCCAAAGTTTGCAGAGTTTGTTGAAACAATGCAAAGGAATGTGAATGGAATTCTCATAAGAACAATAATTCGCAAAAAACCGAACTAGAAGTCAAGAGCCAAAGCTTTATCCCGTGACTGCCAGATGGATGAGATCCTACCAAAGATTCTGCAAAATTTGTTTATTCTAAAAAGTTTTTGTGTTGTGTGTTCTTCAAGATCAAACTATTATCCAGATATTCAAAGTTTAAAAAAACTAAAACTTTTTTTCGAATAAAAATTTCAAAATTTCAAAAAGTCTGACCAATAACTCCAGAAACATTTTTGGACGAAATTAAACCGAATTATAAAGAGGATTTTTCTTTTTAAACATTTCAGCACCACTCCCCATATAAACCAGTTCATTCTTCAAGAAACATGTGAATGATTATGAGAAGGAAATTTCATATGCAGAATTTTAGAACCAAAAGAAAAATCATTTGGCGCAGAAAATCCTCTAGAAGAGTAGACGGCTTCTGCTAGTTTGACTACAGAAATTCATTTTCAAGTTAGACAATTTTCTTTTTTGGTGGCCACAGTTCGATCTCATTTCTGAAAAATCCATTTTCAACCAAAAACCTTTAACATGAAATTATTGAAGAGCACATAATTTTGTAATTTGAAAGTTTCCCCAATATCGGTGTAATGTTCTATAATACAAAACTGTTTGATTCAGACTTTCAGTCTAAGTCATCAAGCATTTTGACAATTTTAGGCACAAAAAATCAAGCTTATTTGATTCAAAACCTGGAAATTGTTATCGAAATTTATATGAATATATAATTTCAACAAAATTTTTGTAAACGCACACCTGGGTTTCAAATATTTTTTTAAATCAAGGTGAAATTTTTGCATCTTTCAGATTGTCTGAATATGTTTTCCAGAACAAAATTTAGATCAGAAGTTGCTAAAGTTGCCGAGGGCTAACATCTTCGACAACCGGCAACCCTGGCCGTCAACCATTGATCCATATATCATCCATATCAAATTCGTACTACTAATCGTGATCCATGAAATGTTGACGTGGTGTGTGTGTGTCTAATAAGCTTGGAAACTTGAACACAGAAGAAGCAAAAAAGGTTTTTGTGTTGATGAAAGATTGTTTGGCCGCGTTGTTTATCAGCTGATTTGTGATTAAATATTTGTGTTTAAAAAATGAAATTCAATTTTTAAAACTTCATTCTCATAGCAAAAATACAGTTCTAAGCCCGTCTGATCCTCCAAGTGAACAAGAGAGCTCCAAGAATTTTCCAGAACAAGATTACAGCCAAAATGACAGTATAATCCAACCACAAATGAGTTTCCTCAAATGCTTGTGCTTTGATGAATTCAATTCCAGTAGTACAATTACTGTCAATCGACATTTTCAAAGTAGCAACAGACGAGTTGGATTCACATCCCGAAATGGTGCTATTGTGATTGAAATATACAATAGTGATCGCCTCGAATCCGTATTTGTACCACGAAACCCATGCAAATGGCAAAAAGTACCAAGGAATTGCTTCATAAGTGATCATAAATCCACCGAAAACCATTAAAGGCACACAGACGATTGGAAGAACTGTCATTCCGGTTGCCAAGTGTCCACACATTGCAGCAAATGATTGTCCTGAAATTTAGGTATATAGAAAATTTTGAATTCGCGCGCTACAATTCAGCGCCGACCAATCAGAGACCCTAGTCACGCCCCTTACCCTGCTGATTGGTTATATGACTACGCTGGCCTAGTTTTCCACTTTCGCTCTCTTTTCTCTTCCATTTTAAAATATGAGAAACACGCAATTATAATTTGGAACATTTAAACGCTAAGAGGCCAGCAAGTGCGCCCTAATAATTATCGACTTACCAACTGAGCAAGCATTCAAACTGAGAAGAATATTGATGATCAAGTAGTTAGTAATAATCACAACACTATAGGGAAGACTAGTCATTCCAAGTAGAATACCACTAAAAATGACAGGGAACACCAGATATTGGATGCTCTGAAATTCCAAATTTTTCAAATTTTTTTCCAGATATCTATTGAAATTAACTCACATCCGCAGTAGTTTTGGCTAAATAATAAGCACTTGGAGAATACATATTCGCCTGAAACTCTCTGACAACAACTGGATAATCTTTCCAAAACACTGTCATGGCTGGCATCATGAATAACATATGCATCATTTGAACAGATACAAATGCAAATCCCTTGAAACTTGGCAACGATTTCTTGTCGATTTCCAGGCCATAGTACGTTGATCCAATCATGATGCTCATGATCAAAGTTTGAATAAGCTTCACCAAAAGGACCGATCGTTCACGCCACAGCTGAATCGAAGATCTTTGGAAGATGAAGAAGAACTGAGCAGTCCATGTTCGAGGAAACGTGAAAGGTGCAGTTTCAGGATGCTCACGACGCGACGAGCTCAGTGTTGAATGAGTTGATTGTTCCTTCTTCATAATGTCATGTTCCAAAACGATTTTCTCGATTCTCTTGTTATAATCGTCTTCCGTTTCGAAAGATTTGTGAGAGATCACACGCATAAAGTGATCCGGTGAGCTCACAAACTTTGGAATCGGATAGCCACATCTACCAAAGAACGCATCAACTTGCTTAGCGGGTCCAGCATATGCCACGTGTCCTTGCGATAAAAGGATCAACTGATCCGCCATATGGTAGACAGATGTACTAGGCTGATGAATGGTACAAATGACTGTTTTCCCTTCAATTGTTAGCTGTCGGAGAGCTTTGATTACTTGATGGGACATGAATGAGTCTAGGCCAGAAGTTGGTTCATCACAGAATAAGATTGGAGGATCGGTGAGAATCTGTAAATGTAAAATTTCCTATTCGAGATTCACTTGAACAACTTTCAAGTAGGGCTTCCATGGGAGGCAGGCACGGTTTTAGGGCCTGACGCCTGGAAACTCTACTTTTAAGCATCACCAAATTCCACTGCTCACCTCACAAGCAAACGCCAATCTCTTCCGTTCTCCTCTCGACAAGCTCTTCTCGGTCATGGTTCCGACTTTCGTGTTCTCACACTTTTTCAAGCTCATCATGACAAGAAGCTCATCGACAATTGAATCCAACTCGGTGGCGCCAAGTGCTGACGGTGAACGAAGTTTTGCAGCAAAACGAAGAGTCTCTCGGACTGTGAGGGTTCCGATGAACACATCATCTTGCTGAACGTAGGCGCTGAGCTTCTTCATCTCATTTGATATCATGTTACGGCTGTAATAGCGAAAAATGATTTATGCTCAGGTTCATATTGCTCAGGTCCTAAACGGAAGCTTGAAAGAAAAGCCTAAGTCTAAGCCGAAGCCGAAGCCTAAGCCTACACCTAAGCCGTAGCCTAAGCCTAAGGTTATGCCTAAGCAAACCCCACTAACCCGTTGATCATAATATCTCCATCAGTCTCAATGTTCTTCAAGTTTCTGCCAGTCAGAATATTCAACAACGTAGTTTTCCCGGCTCCAGACGATCCCATAATAAAAGTGAGCTCTCCTGGTCTTGCAACTCCATCAATCTTTTTCAGAATCTCCTGACGAACACCTTTCTTTTTGAGAACAACTGCCTGAATGTTTTGAAAAACCAATTTCTTCGCATTTGTCTTTACTTGGGACGGAATTCGAGCTGACTCAGTGTCATTTGTCACAGAAAGAGTCTTTGGTTTTCGGAATCTTTCACTCGAATGTGCCAATTCCTTCTCCACTTGTTCAATTTCAGACGCTACTGGCTGAAAAATTATCGAAGATTCCAGGTGTAAAAGTCTGTAAGGTTCATACCGTATCATTGATAAGAACCGGGATCGGAGTTGGCTTCGGAGTTGGAGATCGTGACTTTTGAGTGGGGTCCACATCCAGCGAGGTAATTAGACCCTCGTCTTCCACATTTTTAGGTTTTAGCAAAGGTTCTGAAAGGTTCGTTTCATATCGTAGAGTTAAGAAAACTTGAAAATCTTACCAGCTTCTTCGCTTTTGCTATCCATTTTTTCGATTTTCCGCTAGAATTAATATCGAAAACCGATTGCTTAATGAGGCACTCGTTGAGAAATAAATCAATTTTCAATGATTTCCCCCTCCTTTGACATTAGAACAAATAAAAAATAGGGGTTTAGGTTTTCAGAATGTCACGTTAAAAAGAAAAATTCTCAAAAAAGCTTTATTTCAAATTTAAATATCATCACTAAAAAATATTCATACAGGTTATAATATTCATAGGGTATACAGTAGGTTTGTAGGCAAGCATGAGGTAGGCATATAAACCTTCATGCTGTAGGTGTGTAAGCAGGAATGTGGTAGTCACAAAGGTAGGCATGCAGTAGGTACCTAGACCGGTAAGAAAAAGGCATGAAGTAGGCAGGCTTGAAATACACGAGGTCTAACATCTTCGGCAACCGGCAACCATAACCTTCACTCATTGATCCATATACCATCCCCATATCCAATTCGTATTACCAATTGTGATCTATGAAATCTTGACGTGGTGTGTGTCTAATAAGCTTTGAAACTTGAACACAGAAGAAGCAAAAAAAAGTTTTTGTGTTGATGAAAGATTGTTTGTCTTGCCGCGTTGTTTATCAGCTGATTTTCAGGTGGAAACTGAGTTTCATAACATCATTTCTCTTTCTCATCAGCGGAACTTGGTTACGTATATAGTTAAGTGTCATGTAATCATGGCGCCAATGATTTCATAAGTCAATTTTTAAATAACGATTCTATTGCTATTCCTTGGGTTACTGTAGAAGTCTTGGGTGATTAATTTATTGAAAGGTTACGGGAAAAAACATGAAACATTTCCTTTCAATTAAACTTGTGACATACATATTTATGTATTGAATTTAAAAATATTATTGTAAATATACACTAACAGGCTTGACTGATAAAAAAAATGCTGAATTTAAGTGAAAATTGTGCCCGATAACATTACGATATTCTGTATATTTCAATATGATAATCTTATTTTTTAAAACTAAAATTGATATTTAAATGTAGAAAAATATTTGTTTCCTTTCAAAATATTATTTATTTTTTATTGATAACTTTAAAAAAGACCTCAACTAGTGTCGGAAAGTTGTCGTTTGCAGTTAAAAGTGCCGTTAAACGTCGGCCATCTTTTTCAAAACTTTGACAAAAATAAATATTATTTCCAGATGGAACACATTTTTTTCTGCATTCATATATAACCTTTTCTTCAAAAAAGTTAGATTATCATATTTTTAAAAAAGTTTTTGAGTTGTCCGACAGTGATTTTCCCCCGGTAATCTACTGTTTGTTCCTATTTTTATCACAACTTTCTTGCATTCTCTTATTTTCTCTCACCTTTGTTCCGTTATTTTGTCATCCGATCATCTCTTTTTTCTGCAATGTAGAGGTTTTTGCCCACTGTCGGCACAAATATTGTTTGCTTTTGAAAAGTGCACGTTGCGATTTATTTAGGTGCAGGACACTGGGATCAAAATAATTGGTTGACTATTTTTTTGCATCATTCAATTTTAGAATTCTTTCGAAATTCTTATTTTGCCCTAAAACTTTAATTTATAAATATATTTTTACGTTTTTTCAGAAATTCTAGGCCTGCTTTTAAAGGAACATGTCTAAACGAAGGAGTCGGGTATTGCAGCGAACAACGAGGTACGGTCAAAATTTATTCCTTCGATGTTTTTTTTTAAATAAAAATTCCTTTCTCTTTTAATTTTTCTTGCTGTAAATCCCTTTTTATTTAGTTTTTTCAGCTGCAAAATATATTTGTGTGGTGTGGCGAGTTGAAAATGGAAAAATATTAATATGTCTTTTGAATTCCTGCTCTCTATTGAAAAACTGCAAAATTCATTCCGAGGGCGGGAACTTCCCGTTCGACGTGTTCACTTTTTTGTCAGTGCAGTTATCAAAGTTCTCTGCCCTCACCAAGGGGGAAAAATTGCGAATTTCGAAAAAAGTTCGCTCATTGACTCTTCCTATCGGTCATTCATAGATCATCTGATCGACAGGGGCACAGACACATCCTCCGTGCCATGGCTCTCTTTTCTCAAAGCGTCTCCGTTTCTTTAACTTTGAGGATCCGCCGCGTCGTTTTTTCGTGCACTTTCTATATTTTGATCGGCCACCAACCACCGTCTGCGTCTCCTAAGACTTTTCTTCCACTACGCCTCAGCTAGCAGCTTTACCCCGTTTTTCTTTGTCGGTCCATCGTCTCTTGCCTGTGTCCCTTCTCGTGTCGCGTGCCCCCAACGAACCGAATTTTTCAACAAAGACCATCAGATATATATCAAAACACTCGTTGTGACTGTCCCTCCGGTACGACAGGCACAAGGCCATTTTTGACTGATCTTCGCGCATTTTTCCCATTTTTTCTCGCCTTTCATTTGATAAGTTCAATGTCTTCTATGGTTCACTATTCAAAAAAAAAATCACTTTTTCACAAAATTTAATTTTTAATCCACCTGGAATTTATGTTGTCATCAAACAGAAACAACAAGTTTATTTCATGATTAATTTATTTTAATTAATGATGAAGAAATTTTTGCAACAGTTTTTATCAGAGCAGATCTAAATTGTTTGTTCAAATGCTCAACATTGGCCTAAAATAATTTTTTTTATTAATACTGAACAATATTCTCACTGCACTTCCAGCCGAAAAAAAGTCGAGCTGGAACATTTAAATCTAGATTCACCGATTGCTTCTTATCACTTGAAACTTTCGCGCGCAATTTTTCAAACAAGACTCCGCAAACACTGCGACGGAACATTGCACCACTCTCTGGAGTTAGAAGCTTTTCCTAAAATTTACAATGTCTTCGAATAGTTTCCTGTTTTTCTTCTTATTTGACAAACTTCTGTACCGATTGATCATTCGAAGATCAACAAATCGATTATCATTCAACCTATATTGACTTGGCCTAAATTATTTGTCACTAATAATCATCGTCACATTTTTTCTTTACCCGGAACCTTACATAAACAGTAGTCTGCCCTCGCAGTAATCTCATCACCTTGTTTACCTTGAAATTCCTTACATTCTATGTTATTTTCAGGATGGTCGCAGAAAAGCGTGATGCTAATGTGGCTGCTTCGAAAGGGGATGCCAACCGAAAAAGCGTGAAGATCGAGGACTGTCCCACGTATAGTCATTCCTCAGGTGAGGGAAGACTGTATCACGTAACATTTGTTCAAATATTGTGTGTCATCCGGTGGTGGAGTTCACTACGTGTTGACTTCATTTCACTCAATATAATCCCCCATTCTTTGTAATTGCGTCTGACACTTTTTAGAGACAATTCTCTTTCAACTGATAGTGCTTGTTGATAAAATAGACATTTCCCTTTACAAAAAATTTGAGGATATCAACTGGTTCTGCCCCTGTCAAAGGCTCCCGGCGGCGCAAAGATTGATGAATGACTGTTTTTTCAAGATGCTTATCTTGTAAACTATCGAGACTAAATCGGGTGGAGAGAGTGAGAAAAAGAGGGGCGCAACAACTACTAGACACAATTTCTAGTTTCTACCGTTCCTAATCGTTTTATTAACGCACAGGTTCGTCTGTCAACGAGATGGTCAACCAAAGTGGTGGAGATTCTGAGGATTCGACTTCACCAAGAGCCGCTGGATGTCGTACGAGAAGACGAACGATGAGTGGAGGACGTGCTGAACATCATCTTCTTACCACTAAGACCGGCAAGGTAAGGTTTCTAATTCCACTTAAAAATAAAACGAATTTTCGATTTTTTAGAAAATATATACGAAAGGACGTCCACCATGGTATGACAAGAAGGGAAAGTCACTGAAACATCCGTTCGTAATTGGAGTTTGTGGAGGATCTGCCAGTGGGAAAACTACTGTCGCCGAGAAAATCGTCGAACGACTCGGAATACCATGGGTCACGATTCTTTCAATGGACAGCTTTTATAAAGTTCTGACGCCGGAAGAAATCAAAGCAGCACATGAATCAAGATATAATTTTGATGGGCCAAATGCTTTTGACTTTGATTTGCTCTACGAAGTTTTGAAACGACTTCGTGAGGGAAAGAGTGTTGATGTTCCGGTTTATGATTTTAATACTCATTCAAGAGATCCGAATTCGAAGGTTTGCTATAATTATAATTATTATTTCGTAATTTCACAGGATTCTGTTTTTCATTCAGATGGGTCTCAGCACTTCCTCGTTCGATTTCCTTTCATTTTTCAATTAACTTACTTCATTTTTAGCGAGTTTGCCGAATTCTTCAAATTTTATGTAAAAATTGTTACAAATATCCTTTTTTTTTGTTCCGAAAAAATGGGAATCTTGTGAAATTACTAGCAATTTCGGAAAAAAACTGCAGATGGAATTATTTTATTTTGCTTTTCAGATGATGTATGGAGCTGACGTTTTGATTTTCGAAGGAATCCTCGCGTTCCATGATGAGCGTATCAAGAATTTAATGGACATGAAAGTGTTCGTCGACACGGATGGAGATCTTCGTCTAGCTCGTCGTATCGTTCGGGATGTCACTGATCGTGGGCGTGACATCGACGGCATCATGGAGCAGTACTTTACATTTGTAAAAGTAAGAGAATTGTTGTAACTCGTCGTCTCAAGTAACTTTCGAGTTGCAGCCGGCGTTCGACAAATACATTGCACCATGCATGGATTCGGCTGATCTCATCGTTCCGCGCGGTGGAGAGAACGACGTCGCCATCGACATGATCGTGCAGAACGTGATGGCACAGCTCGTTGAACGCGGATACGATCGCAATCAGAACAACCGTGATCGTCACGATTTGGTTCGCGACGATCTACCGGATTGTTTGCCGGAAAACCTGTTCATTTTAAAAGAAACTCCACAGGTCAAAGGTCTTGTCACGTTTGTTCGTGATCGAGAAACGAGTAGAGACAATCATATTTTCTATTCTGATCGATTAATGCGTATTCTTATTGAAGAATGCATGAATCATATGCCTTACAAAGATGTTGAGATTGAGATGGCCGGCGGTAGAAAGTGAGTAAATTTGAAACTGAAAAATGGTCACTGCAAGATTTGAAAATTCCTTTTTGAAATCTGAAATCAGCGCCAACCTTTCTGAAATTTCTGAATCTGACTGCAAAAATACGGTACCCGGTCTCGACACGACAAATGTTTGTTAAACAAAAGTGTGCGCCTTGAAATAGTACTGTAGTTTCAATTTCTTATCACTGCGGATTTTTTGTTTTATTTTAAGTTTTGTTTATGGTTTCAATCAAGTTTTTTAATACAGAAATAATTTTTATAGAAAAACTACAAAGAATCAATAAAAATTCTGCAGTAATTTAAAATTACAGTAATCTTTAAAGGCGCTCTTTCAGCAAAAAATCTGTCGAATCGAGACCGGCTACCGTATTTTCGGCTTAAGAATTGCAAAGTTTCAGATCTTGGTTTCGGATATTCGGATATTAATGTTCTATTGTTTCCAATATAAGAATAAACTTTTTCTAAATAAAACTTGAAAACTAAACAATTGAAAACGTCTAAAATAGGCTCAACCATCTAGAAACTTTAATTTTTATTTCAGAACTATTGGCAAACGAAAGGACGCTCAGATTTGTGGTCTTCCAATCATGCGAGCCGGCGAATGTATGGAGACTGCTCTTCGCTCAATCGTCAAGGACTGCGTGATCGGAAAAATTTTGATTCAAACCAACGAGACGACGTTTGATCCAGAACTTCATTATATACGTTTGCCACCACACATAACTCGATACAAAGTTATCATTATGGACGCCACCGTAACTACTGGGAGTGCTGCGATGATGGCAATTCGTGTACTTCTTGATCATGATGTTAAAGAGGAAGACATATTTGTTGCATCTCTGCTTATGGGTCAACAAGGTGCACATGCACTGGCTTATGCCTTCCCGAAGGTTTACAATTTTTTATTTGAATTAAAAATTATTAATTTTCAGGTTAAATTAATCACCACCGCAATGGACCACCAAATGACGGAAAATTGCTATCTGATTCCCGGAATGGGCAATTTTGGTGATCGATATTACGGAACCGGGCTCGAACAAGACATGGACGAGCCATTCGATATGTGATCATCTGTTATCACAAAAATGATCAATTTTCTTCATAATTTATCAAAGTTTCTGTTTTCCTTCCATTTCATCTGATGAATTCCTACTTTCTTGTTCCTTTTCACTAACTTTATTATTATAATTATAATTATTCATAATGTTCTTTCTTTCCCATCATCATATCCATCCTTCTATACATTTTGTTTCCATTTGTTGTTGAAATTTTATATGCTATTTCATTTTTTGTCGTCCTTTTTTTCCGTTCTTCATTTTATTGACTTCTCTTCATGATTTCTGGCATTCAGCTCGATAATTCATTTATACCCTGTTCTTTCTAGTGTTTTTTCGCGTTGTTTGTGACGGTTAAATTCTTCCCTCTACATCTTTGCGCGTTTCCACACAAAAATCTGTACACGACATTCGGTTTTCTCGTTGTTCCATTTCTTTTTTGTTCAACGGAGCGCGTTTGTCGTTGCAGGAATCGGTTTTAATATCATCATCCATTCACGCATTCTCTTTTTCATGTTGTTCATTGTGTTTTTCTTCAATTTTTGTCAAGTTTCCTTCACACGTGCATTTTAGTAATTTCTTTCTATAATAAATTGCAGTTTGTTAAATATTTAAATGATCAATGAGCTCTCTTTTCTTGGTTGGCTCATCCTCTTTGTATTTTTTGAATTATAGTTGAAGAAAACGTTAATAACTTTTCAGAAAACCAAAAATAAAAATGCAAGCGTGGATACAACAAGGACTTCACGGGATGCAGATGGGCGGCCGAGTCGGGAATTATGATCAAACTTTTGTGGTGAGCTTTTAAAATTCATTTCGAAAGATGTTTGCAAACTTTTTTCAACAACAACTTCGCCGAACTACTCGTCATTTCGATCTCATTGTAAATAATAAATTGGATTTCAAAGATTATATTTCAGCGTTAATAAACAATTAAATTTCAGGTATATGGGCCCGTATTCCTTCCCAATGCAACACAGTCAAAAATAAGCGAAATCAATTATGGTGGAAAGATTCTTCTGCCGTCATCTGCTCTCAACTTGCTCATGCAATATAATATTCCGATGCCAATGCTTTTCAAGGTTTGTTTTGTATAGCTTGAAGTAACTAGAAAACCATTAAAATTTACAGCTAACCAATATGGCTGTTCAACGTGTAACTCATTGCGGTGTTCTTGAATTTTCTGCTCCAGAAGGACAAGCCATTCTGCCACTTTGGATGATGCAGCAATTGGGACTTGACGATGGAGATACCATTCGCATTGAGTCTGCAACTCTTCCGAAAGCCACGTTTGCTAAATTGAAGCCGATGTCACTCGAGTTTCTGAATATTACTAATCCAAAGTGAGTTTTCATAAACTCTAATAATTTTTTGAAGTTTTTGAACAAAGTCCTATATTTTTCTATTTTTCAGAGCTGTTCTTGAAGTGGAACTTCGAAAATATGCATGCCTCACCAAAAACGATCGGATCCCAACATCATATGCTGGACAAACTCTCGAATTCCTCGTCGTTGATTTGAAACCGGCCAACTCTGTGTGCATCATTGAATGTGATGTTAATCTCGATTTCGATCCTCCAGAAGGCTACGTTGAACAACCGAGACAGGTGACTCCTGCTGTCACTGCCAAGCCGCCTGCGCCAGATGCATCCGCATTTATTGGAGCTGGACAAAAAGCTGGTGGTAGTGGAGGGACAGGACAAAATGCAACTTCTGTATTCGGAGGAGCTGGGCGTCGTCTCGATGGAAAGAAGAAGCCATCATCTTCAGTATCACTCTCAGATGGAACCGGTGTTAGTACGAGTAATGCAGCTCCAGTGGCGAATGATTTGCCAGCTATTCCACCAGTGGTTGTCAATGAAGACTACAAACCAGGTAATACTTGTTTCATCTGAAATAAACATTTCAAAATAATTGAAAAGTTAAATTTTATGATTTTCAGGTCGTGTTTCATTCCTTCGTTATGATTATAAACGTGTTGATGTTCTCGAAAAAGAGCTCCGAGAGAAAGAAGCCAGCAAGGCAGGACAACCGTCAAATGTCTTCCGTGGAGGCAATCGAACACTGAGAGGAGCCCGTTAATGTCTCGAATCTGGCCAATTGTGCTATGAATAACATCTTTCACTTCACATAACCTTGTAAAAGTTCATCGCCACTTTTTTGTACAGGATAAATTTATTTGAATATATTATTCTTTGATAAGTGTGATTCAGAGATGAAATTGAAGGAGATCTCCGGAGAAAAAAATGAAATAACTAATATTATAGAACTATTCACTTGTTACAAAAATGCCTTGTAAGGTTTAAAAAATTGCAGAACTTGTTTAGATCATAAATTCTGGCTAGCGTCTGTGCTTCCGAAAACACACAAATGGACTTTTTCAATTGAAATTTTTTTGTTGAATCGAAAAATTCAATATTCAAGGAGCTCGGCCATGAAGCTGATGAACCTTCAGCGATGTCAGTGATGGGTGGAGTGGTTTCTTATCCAAACTTCTATGAATGAAAAAACCTGGAGAAAATGCTGTTTTGAAAGCCAACTCTATTTTTTGCAGAAAAAGGTCCAAATAGTCGATAGCTTCACAAAAGATCACTCGAAAATAGTCAAGATTCTGCAGGAAAAAGTCAAGTCTCAATACAAAAATTACATCTACAACACCAAAAAATCATTAAAATAAATACTAATTTATTGATACGGCGAAAGAATCGAATAAAATACAAAAAAAAAGAAAGTAGGATAGCTGAAGCAAATCGAGAGAACGGAGAAACAAATTATACGAGTTGGGATACAAACATAAAATACCATAATTGCCTACAATGGCTGGATGTTGAAGATTGAAGAGGTGGATCAGTTCTTTGTCGGAGTTCTCACTCCAGGAGGTTTGAGCTCCTTCCACTTACGAAGCATGAATGCTTTCGCATTTCTTGAGCATACCTGAAAAAGCAAAATAATCCAACTTTCAATAACGAGAAAACTTACTTCTCCAACTTTGGAAACGGCAGCGTCGTCGTGGAGTGCTGCGAACATGTGATCTTCATCGTAGATAAGATCGATTGCTTGCATTGACGGCTCCTTGCTTTTATTATCCAAATGAGTAGCCATAACTATGATCAAAATCAACTCTTCTGGAAGGATTTCGGTGAAAAAAGTGATCCGCTTTCTTGTTGATGCTCCCGACCTTGAAGCTATTCACCCAGTCATCCAATATCGGGAGTTTCGCCAAATCTTCCTCTGACACTTCCAAATTGAAGTAGCACCATCTCGACGCGTCATTGAACGGCATGTTGCTGTGCTCAATTTTGGTGAATTTGACTCTGAAATATGTAAATAGTAAAATAAAAGTATATAATTATTTACTTACCCATATTTATCCTCAAGTTTCTTTGGAAATTGGGCCTTGAATGGGACCCTTGTGCAGTCCTTGAACAGGCTGATAGTTATTCCATGCGAAGTCCTCGGACGCTTTGCATCTATATCCATTGGTTGCGAAGCAACTCTTTTATTGGATTGCTTATCCAACTCGAAAATGTGGTTGCACTTGAGGCGCTGGAGCCCTTCACACTTTTTGCAGACGGTCCTGTACCTGCGGTTTGTTCGGTACTCAAACCCCTCCCATCGCATAATTGTCATTTGTGGAGGTTCCTGAAGTTTCAAAATTAGGAAGATGTTACTTGTTTCATTATCAGTAACTTACCACGATGTTCTCAACTTTGAAAACATTCGGGATACTGGCCACGAGTGAGGCTTCCGAATTGGATGCAGCCACTGTAGATATAGCAGAGGCATCATCATCATCACGTTTTGCGACCTCAAGGCTAGGAAAGTCCAAAATGTTGTCAATTCTTGCAAATTCGACAGCGGACTCGACCGTCCCGGCGTCAAGGGCAACCGACTCAGAAGTAAAGAGAACTCCTTCCGATGAGTTTTCAATTTTGGCAATACGCTCCCCAATAATGACTGCGCCAGCTGGGCCACCGATTCCGTTGTTGTCGGTCTGGGATCCGCTGTTTAATGCTCCAACTGTCTCCAAAGGATTAGAATCCTGTGTTACAGGCTCTGGTGCCTGAAGAGGTTCCGTGGCTGGTTGGGAGGAGGACTTGAGTGTCATTGTAGTCATGCAAGTATGATCCTGTCCGGCATCTCTTTCGGTGAAATCAAAGATCTTTCGTCCGTTGTAGACAAAATCAAAGTGAAGGTCGCGTCTTTGGGCTGTTGTTGGCGCATCCGAAGCCATAATATTCTAAGAACTGCAAAACGGTATTATTCAAAAGGATGCTTGAAACGGGCTTCAAAAACTTACATTTTACTGGATTTCACAGCGAACGAAGAGTATCAAGAAAAAAAGCAGAACTGATCAAAATTATGTTCATTGACACGTGGGGTGAACGTGACTCACGTTTCACGTGGAAATTATTATTTTTCTTTTCTTTTTTTGCATTGCGGATTTTTTGAATTAACTGAAGACTCTACTTAGGTTGATAGACACGTAGGCACATAGGCACGTAGGCACATAGGCGCGTAGGCACGTAGGCACGTAGGCACGTAGGAACGTAGGGACGTAGGCACATAGGCACGTAGGCACATAGGCGCGTAGGCACGTAGGCACGTAGGCACGTAGGCACGTAGGAACGTAGGGACGTAGGCACGTAGGCACGTAGGCACATAGGCACGTAGGCACGTAGGCACGAAGGTACGTAGGCACGTAGGCACGAAGGTACGTAGGCACGCAGGCACGCAGGCACGTAGGAACGTAGGCACGTAGGCACGTAGGCACGTAGACACGTAGGCACGTAGGCACGTAGGCACGTAGGCACGTAGGCAAATTTTGCATTTTGCATCAAAACTCTACTGGACTTCTTTTCAACTGTAGTTTCCAAAAAAAATCGAAAAATTGAAAAATTTTCCCAAATTCAAAATACTGTTTCAAAGATGTTTTATTAAATTTTTAGTTTTTCCGATTTAGCATCATGATAATTGAGGTGGAAAATAAAAACTAAAAATGGCTTCTCAATTGAGAATTTGCAAAAAAATTAGAAAAAAAAAATTAAAATCACTGTTTCATGAACACTATATCACTCTGAAACTCAAAATATCTGGGTTATTACGTTTTTGAAATTGGTTTGAAAACAGCTAAATTTTTGATGAATTCTTAGGGGAAAATTTGGAAAATATTTCTGTTTCAAAATTGTTTTTATTAAAATTTACTTTGAAAATGTATCTCTCATTGCTTGCTATTTTTTGGAGTGTCCTATTTTGCATCATGATAATTAAGACGGAAAACTATTCTTTATAGCATAGAGATTGTATAATATTAATATCCAAAATGAGAAAATTGAAAGAAAATAAGACGAGTCGCGATACACAAGGCTACATTTGATACAGAATTAGCAGAAACTACAGGTGCCTGTTTCTCTCGTGTCTTTGTACACTTTTTCAAAAAAGTGTTCTTAGCGTCTCGCAATCTATCTAGATCTGGGAAATTTCAGTAATACCTGAAAACCAAATAACCTAGGAATATTGGGAGACGTTGTCCAAGAAGAAAAGTTTTGGCATTTCAGAAATAGGTAAAATATTTCCAAAATTTAGTACCTCACTGAAACAGAAATTTTTCGAAAAAAAAACTAATTTCTCAATTTGCTCAATTTTTCTCAATTTTTTGAATTAAAATTATTATGTTTCTGAAATTATTTTGTTTTTAGATTTGAATCATTCAAAGTTTTTATTAAGTTTTATTTTCCTTTTTTATAATTCTGTTTTGAAAACTTTTGGAAATAGAGAATAATTTTTCTCTGTTTCAAGATTTTCTCATAATTTTCAAAATTTGTTCACTTTTCTTTAGATACCTCTAAACTGTGGGATTGAAATGAATTGTTTTACAGTTAAAAAAGTTTTCTGAAGTTACATAATTGTGAATGAATTCTTTTTTTGTAAACTTTTGAAAATAGTAAATTTTAAGCTCTTTCAGAATATATTATCAATATTCCAGTAGGTACAAGAAGCTTCACGTAGTTACAGAAATAGTACATTTTCAGCCCTACCTTTTAGTGCGTATTTTATTATTTAATGAAATCTACAGGCAAAAATAGATGGATTTTCCAAATTTTGAAAATTCATAAATCTCTTCAAAGTAACTTTTTTTGAAATGTCTTTCAGAAACTTTGTAGTAAATTTTAAGCTCTTTCAGAATATATTATCAATATTCCAGTAGGTACAAGAAGCTTCACGTAGTTACAGAAATAGTACATTTTCAGCCCTATCTTTTAGTGCGTATTTTATTATTTAATGAAATCTACCATTTATAGGCAAAAATAGATGGATTTTCCAAATTTTGAAAATTCATAAATCTCTTCAAAGTAACTTTTTTTTGAAATGTCTTTCAGAAACTTTGTAGTAAATTTTAAGCTCTTTCAGAATATATTATCAATATTCCAGTAGGTACAAGAAGCTTCACGTAGTTACAGAAATAGTACATTTTCAGCCCTATCTTTTAGTGCGTATTTTATTATTTAATGAAATCTACCATTTATAGGCAAAAATAGATGGATTTTCCAAATTTTGAAAATTCATAAATCTCTTCAAAGTAACTTTTTTTGAAATGTCTTTCAGAAACTTTGTAGTAAATTTTAAGCTCTTTCAGAATATATTAACAATATTCCAGTAGGTACAAGAAGCTTCACGTAGTTACAGAAATAGTACATTTTCAGCCCTATCTTTTAGTGCGTATTTTATTATTTAATGAAATCTACCATTTATAGGCAAAAATAGATGGATTTTCCAAATTTTGAAAATTCATAAATCTCTTCAAAGTAACTTTTTTTGAAATGTCTTTCAGAAACTTTGTAGTAAATTTTAAGCTCTTTCAGAATATATTAACAATATTCCAGTAGGTACAAGAAGCTTCAGGTAGTTACAGAAATAGTACATTTTCAGCCCTATCTTTTAGTGCGTATTTTATTATTTAATGAAAACTACCATTTATAGGCAAAAATAGAGGGATTTTCCAAACTTTGAAAATTCATAAAAGTCTTCAAAGTAACTTTTTTTTGAAATGTCTTTCAGAAACTTTGTAGTAAATTTTAAGCTCTTTCAGAATATATTAACAATATTCCAGTAGGTACAAGAAGCTTCACGTAGTTACAGAAATAGTACATTTTCAGCCCTATCTTTTAGTGCGTATTTTATTATTTAATGAAATCTACCATTTATAGGCAAAAATAGATGGATTTTCCAAATTTTAAAAATTCATAAATCTCTTCAAAGTAACTTTTTTTGAAATGTCTTTCAGAAACTTTGTAGTAAATTTTAAGCTCTTTCAGAATATATTAACAATATTCCAGTAGGTACAAGAAGCTTCACGTAGTTACAGAAATAGTACATTTTCAGCCCTATCTTTTAGTGCGTATTTTATTATTTAATGAAATCTACCATTTATAGGCAAAAATAGATGGATTTTCCAAATTTTAAAAATTCATAAATCTCTTCAAAGTAACTTTTTTTGAAATGTCTTTCAGAAACTTTGTAGTAAATTTTAAGCTCTTTCAGAATATTCTAACAATATTCCAGTAGGTACAAGAAGCTTCACGTAGTTACAGAAATATTACATTTTCAGCCCTACCTTTTAGTGCGTATTTTATTATTTTAATGAAATCTACCATTTATAGGCAAAAATAGATAAATTTTCCATATTTTGAAAATTCATAAATCACTTCAAAGTAACTTTTTTTGAAATGTCTTTCAGAAACTTTGTAGTAAATTTTAAGCTCTTTCAGAATATATTATCAATATTCCAGTAGGTACAAGAAGCTTCACGTAGTTACAGAAATAGTACATTTTCAGCCCTATCTTTTAGTGCGTATTTTATTATTTAATGAAATCTACCATTTATAGGCAAAAATAGTGGATTTTCCAAATTTTGAAAATTCATAAATCTCTTCAAAGTAACTTTTTTTTGAAATGTCTTTCAGAAACTTTGTAGTAAATTTTAAGCTCTTTCAGAATATATTAACAATATTCCAGTAGGTACAAGAAGCTTCAGGTAGTTACAGAAATAGTACATTTTCAGCCTTATCTTTTAGTGCGTATTTTATTATTTAATGAAAACTACCATTTATAGGCAAAAATAGAGGGATTTTCCAAACTTTGAAAATTCATAAAAGTCTTCAAAGTAACTTTTTTTTGAAATGTCTTTCAGAAACTTTGTAGTAAATTTTAAGCTCTTTCAGAATATATTAACAATATTCCAGTAGGTACAAGAAGCTTCACGTAGTTACAGAAATAGTACATTTTCAGCCCTATCTTTCAATATTAAAAATCATAGTACAAAGCTCAGTAGTACAGAAAATACATTTCAGCCCTACTTTATGGTATTTATATTAAGAATCTACCATTATAGGCAAAATAGATAATTTCCATATTTGAAAATCATAAATCTCTTCAAAGTAACTTTTTTGAAATGTCTTTCAGAAACTTTGTAGTAATTTTAAGCTCTTTCAGAATATTAACAATATTCCAGTAGGTACAAGAAGCTTCACGTAGTTACAGAAATAGTACATTTTCAGCCCTATCTTTTAGTGCGTATTTTATTATTTAATGAAATCTACCATTTATAGGCAAAAATAGATGGATTTTCCAAATTTTGAAAATTCATAAATCTCTTCAAAGTAACTTTTTTTTGAAATGTCTTTCAGAAACTTTGTAGTAAATTTTAAGCTCTTTCAGAATATATTATCAATATTCCAGTAGGTACAAGAAGCTTCACGTAGTTACAGAAATAGTACATTTTCAGCCCTATCTTTTAGTGCGTATTTTATTATTTAATGAAATCTACCATTTATAGGCCAAAATAGATGGATTTTCCAAATTTTGAAAAATTCATAAATCTCTTCCAAAGTAACTTTTTTTTGAAATGTCTTTCAGAAACTTTGTAGTAAATTTTAAGCTCTTTCAGAATATATTAACAATATTCCAGTAGGTACAAGAAGCTTCACGTAGTTACAGAAATAGTACATTTTCAGCCCTACCTTTTAGTGCGTATTTTATTATTTAATGAAATCTACCATTTATAGGCAAAAATAGATGGATTTTCCAAATTTTGAAAATTCATAAATCTCTTCAAAGTAACTTTTTTTTGAAATGTCTTTCAGAAACTTTGTAGTAAATTTTAAGCTCTTTCAGAATATATTATCAATATTCCAGTAGGTACAAGAAGCTTCACGTAGTTACAGAAATAGTACATTTTCAGCCCTATCTTTTAGTGCGTATTTTATTATTTAATGAAATCTACCATTTATAGGCAAAAATAGATGGATTTTCCAAACTTTGAAAATTCATAAAAGTCTTCAAAGTAACTTTTTTTTGAAATGTCTTTCAGAAACTTTGTAGTAAATTTTAAGCTCTTTCAGAATATATTAACAATATTCCAGTAGGTACAAGAAGCTTCACGTAGTTACAGAAATAGTACATTTTCAGCCCTACCTTTTAGTGCGTATTTTATTATTTAATGAAATCTACCATTTATAGGCAAAAATAGAGGGATTTTCCAAATTTTGAAAATTCATAAAAGTCTTCAAAGTAACTTTTTTTTGAAATGTCTTTCAGAAACTTTGTAGTAAATTTTAAGCTCTTTCAGAATATATTAACAATATTCCAGTAGGTACAAGAAGCTTCAGGTAGTTACAGAAATAGTACATTTTCAGCCCTATCTTTTAGTGCGTATTTTATTATTTAATGAAATCTACCATTTATAGGCAAAAATAGATGGATTTTCCAAATTTTGAAAATTCATAAATCTCTTCAAAGTAACTTTTTTTGAAATGTCTTTCAGAAACTTTGTAGTAAATTTTAAGCTCTTTCAGAATATATTAACAATATTCCAGTAGGTACAAGAAGCTTCACGTAGTTACAGAAATAGTACATTTTCAGCCCTACCTTTTAGTGCGTATTTTATTATTTAATGAAATCTACAGGCAAAAATAGATGGATTTTCCAAATTTTAAAAATTCATAAATCTCTTCAAAGTAACTTTTTTTGAAATGTCTTTCAGAAACTTTGTAGTAAATTTTAAGCTCTTTCAGAATATATTAACAATATTCCAGTAGGTACAAGAAGCTTCACGTAGTTACAGAAATAGTACATTTTCAGCCCTACCTTTTAGTGCGTATTTTATTATTTAATGAAATCTACAGGCAAAAATAGATGGATTTTCCAAATTTTGAAAATTCATAAATCTCTTCAAAGTAACTTTTTTTGAAATGTCTTTCAGAAACTTTGTAGTAAATTTTAAGCTCTTTCAGAATATTTTAACAATATTCCAGTAGGTACAAGAAGCTTCAGGTAGTTACAGAAATAGTACATTTTCAGCCCTATCTTTTAGTGCGTATTTTATTATTTAATGAAATCTACCATTTATAGGCAAAAATAGATAAATTTTCCATATTTTGAAAATTCATAAACCTCTTCAAAGTAACTTTTTTTGAAATGTCTTTCAGAAACTTTGTAGTAAATTTTAAGCTCTTTTAGAATATACTAACAATATTTTTTGCATGAGCAATCGCCGGTTCCAGCACTCTTTTCGGACTCTTTTCCAGGGGTGTGCGGCAATTCTCAAATTTTGCCGAGCGCGGCAAATTTGGCAAATCTACTTTTTTTGGAATTTGCCGAGCTCGGCAAACGGCAAATTCGGCAAATTTGTCGCACACCCCTGGTTTCCTCCGCCTGACCGGTTCCAACTTCGCTAGGCAATTGTTGAAGTGGAGGTTACAATGGAGTAACCGATGGTCGCTACCATTTGTGAAAGACGATAGTACGGTTGTATCTGTCACGAACTTTCCGTTGACCAAAATGTGGTTAATTTCATGTTTGTGAAGTCCGTCTGGACTGTTAAAAATCCGTTTGTGAATTGGCTTTTTGAACATGGAATTTGTGTGCGACAAACGGTTCGTTTCGTAAAAGGTAGCTAGAAGCTCTCCAGTATCATTTTTAGATTCCATGGCATGGGGGCCAATGTACCTTTCGTTGTTTTGCCTGCATCCAATTCGAGCGTTGAAGTCTCCGATTACAAGTTTATACTTGCTTCGGCACTCTCTGGAGTCGTCTTCAATGCTGTCGTAGAAGTCGCAGATTTCTTCGAAGTCTGAGTCGGCGGTTAGAGCATTGACTTGAATCACCGCACAGTTGAATTTTCGGTTCACTTTGAAGATGAGCAGACCGATGCGGTGACTGAGAAATCGTACTTCTACTATTTTGGGAAGGATGGTGCTTCGAACTATGAAGCCGACCCCTCCAGATACAGAACTTTCATTATGTTTGCCTAATAAGACACCTGTACCGTCCTGATGTATCAAGTGTGCTTCGGCTGCTCGTTTCGTTTCACACAATCCGATGATATCGAATTAGATTCGCTTCGTTTCTTCTAGCAGCTCGGCAAGTCCGAAGACAAGGACCTGCAGTTGAAGGTATACCAGATCCCACTGACACTTGTTTTCATTGATGACACACTCGGGCATCAGTTCTTCTTGTTTTGTCCCGTCTCTTCTCTGATTCCAACTCCGATTGACAGATGGTTGGAGCAAAGGTTTTGTCTCTAGATACTCTATAATGACCTGCTAAGCCAATCTAGAGCCGCCCGGACAGAGAGTATTCGACAATATCTCTGACCTGCGTGAAACGGTGTTTTTCTTGGCCAGATAATTTGCACTTTATTCCAAACCAGGCCACTCTCGATGTGACGAAATCACCGAGTTTGTTGAGATGGTTATCTGTTGACCTCTTTCGCCACGAAGAGGCTTAGTACAGAAAGAGCAACCAAAATTGGAGTAAACGGATGCAGAGGAAATAGAGTTTCATGGAGGCATTTGAAAGAGCTACGCATTTCCATCTTTGTTGAATTTTCACAACGTGACATTGATGCCATTCATAAATAAGAGCATGATCAGAAATAATTGATTCATTTTATTACTTTTCTTCGTCGTGCTGAAGTTATTTCTTGTAATCAACAGGTATTTCATTCATTTCTGGCCAGTAAAATAATTTTTTTTCAGAAAGATAGTCACATCGAAGTTGCTCATGTGCTTACTGACAGATAGAACTCGGATCAGGAAACGAACTGTGTAATGAGCAAACAACATAACAAGGTCCGTTTAAACATTAAAAATTCCTTTTATGCAAGAACGGTTCGCTTTCAAATACTTTTTGTGGCAAACTGGTTATTTGGGTCAAAAGTTTGGGGCTTTAGTGCGTGGCGGTAACGGGAAGATTGGTAAGAAGCAGATCCACTATCTGTAGAGTGCCGCAAATCAACACCAAAAAAATAAAATAGTTTGGAGCTTTAGTGCGTGGCGGTAACGGGAAGATTGGTAAGAAGCAGATCCACTATCTGTAGAGTGCCGCAAATCAACTCAAAAAAATGAAATAGTTTGGAGCTTAAGTGCGTGGCGGTAACGGGAAGATTGGTAAGAAGCAGATCCACTATCTGTAGAGTGCCGCAAATCAACCCAAAAAAAAAACATTTTGGAGCTTTAGTGCGTGGCGGTAACGGGAAGATTGGTAAGAAGCAGATCCACTATCTGTAGAGTGCCGCAAATCAACCCAAAAATGAAATAGTTTGGAGCTTAAGTGCGTGGCGGTAACGGGAAGATTGGTAAGAAGCAGATCCACTATCTGTAGAGTGCCGCAAATCAACCCAAAAAATGAAATAGTTTGGAGCTTTAGTGCGTGGCGGTAACGGGAAGATTGGTAAGAAGCAGATCCACTATCTGTAGAGTGCCGCAAATCAACCCAAAAAATGAAATAGTTTGGAGCTTAAGTGCGTGGCGGTAACGGGAAGATTGGTAAGAAGCAGATCCACTATCTGTAGAGTGCCGCAAATCAACCCAAAAAATGAAATAGTTTGGAGCTTAAGTGCGTGGCGGTAACGGGAAGATTGGTAAGAAGCAGATCCACTATCTGTAGAGTGCCGCAAATCAACCCAAAAAATGAAATAGTTTGGAGCTTAAGTGCGTGGCGGTAACGGGAAGATTGGTAAGAAGCAGATCCACTATCTGTAGAGTGCCGCAAATCAACCCAAAAAATGAAATAGTTTGGAGCTTAAGTGCGTGGCGGTAACGGGAAGATTGGTAAGAAGCAGATCCACTATCTGTAGAGTGCCGCAAATCAACCCAAAAAATGAAATAGTTTGGAGCTTAAGTGCGTGGCGGTAACGGGAAGATTGGTAAGAAGCAGATCCACTATCTGTAGAGTGCCGCAAATCAACCCAAAAAATGAAATAGTTTGGAGCTTTAGTGCGTGGCGGTAACGGGAAGATTGGTAAGAAGCAGATCCACTATCTGTAGAGTGCCGCAAATCAACCCAAAAAAATAAAATAGTTTGGAGCTTAAGTGCGTGGCGGTAACGGGAAGATTGGTAAGAAGCAGATCCACTATCTGTAGAGTGCCGCAAATCAACCCAAAAAAATAAAATAGTTTGGAGCTTTAGTGCGTGGCGGTAACGGGAAGATTGGTAAGAAGCAGATCCACTATCTGTAGAGTGCCGCAAATCAACCCAAAAAAACATTTTGGAGCTTTAGTGCGTGGCGGTAACGGGAAGATTGGTAAGAAGCAGATCCACTATCTGTAGAGTGCCGCAAATCAACCCAAAAAAATAAAATAGTTTGGAGCTTAAGTGCGTGGCGGTAACGGGAAGATTGGTAAGAAGCAGATCCACTATCTGTAGAGTGCCGCAAATCAACCCAAAAAAATAAAATAGTTTGGAGCTTAAGTGCGTGGCGGTAACGGGAAGATTGGTAAGAAGCAGATCCACTATCTGTAGAGTGCCGCAAATCAACCCAAAAAAAAACATTTTGGAGCTTTAGTGCGTGGCGGTAACGGGAAGATTGGTAAGAAGCAGATCCACTATCTGTAGAGTGCCGCAAATCAACCCAAAAAAACATTTTGGAGCTTTAGTGCGTGGCGGTAACGGGAAGATTGGTAAGAAGCAGATCCACTATCTGTAGAGTGCCGCAAATCAACCCAAAAAAACATTTTGGAGCTTTAGTGCGTGGCGGTAACGGGAAGATTGGTAAGAAGCAGATCCACTATCTGTAGAGTGCCGCAAATCAACCCAAAAAAACATTTTGGAGCTTTAGTGCGTGGCGGTAACGGGAAGATTGGTAAGAAGCAGATCCACTATCTGTAGAGTGCCGCAAATCAACCCAAAAAAAAACATTTTGGAGCTTAAGTGCGTGGCGGTAACGGGAAGATTGGTAAGAAGCAGATCCACTATCTGTAGAGTGCCGCAAATCAACCCAAAAAAACATTTTGGAGCTTTAGTGCGTGGCGGTAACGGGAAGATTGGTAAGAAGCAGATCCACTATCTGTAGAGTGCCGCAAATCAACCCAAAAAAAAACATTTTGGAGCTTTAGTGCGTGGCGGTAACGGGAAGATTGGTAAGAAGCAGATCCACTATCTGTAGAGTGCCGCAAATCAACCCAAAAAAAAACATTTTGGAGCTTAAGTGCGTGGCGGTAACGGGAAGATTGGTAAGAAGCAGATCCACTATCTGTAGAGTGCCGCAAATCAACCCAAAAAAAAACATTTTGGAGCTTTAGTGCGTGGCGGTAACGGGAAGATTGGTAAGAAGCAGATCCACTATCTGTAGAGTGCCGCAAATCAACCCAAAAAAACATTTTGGAGCTTTAGTGCGTGGCGGTAACGGGAAGATTGGTAAGAAGCAGATCCACTATCTGTAGAGTGCCGCAAATCAACCCAAAAAAACATTTTGGAGCTTTAGTGCGTGGCGGTAACGGGAAGATTGGTAAGAAGCAGATCCACTATCTGTAGAGTGCCGCAAATCAACCCAAAAAAATAAAATAGTTTGGAGCTTTAGTGCGTGGCGGTAACGGGAAGATTGGTAAGAAGCAGATCCACTATCTGTAGAGTGCCGCAAATCAACCCAAAAAAATAAAATAGTTTGGAGCTTTAGTGCGTGGCGGTAACGGGAAGATTGGTAAGAAGCAGATCCACTATCTGTAGAGTGCCGCAAATCAACCCAAAAAAATAAAATAGTTTGGAGCTTTAGTGCGTGACGGTAACGGGAAGATTGGTAAGAAGCAGATCCACTATCTGTAGAGTGCCGCAAATCAACTCAAAAAAATAAAATAGTTTGGAGCTTTAGTGCGTGACGGTAACGGGAAGATTGGTAAGAAGCAGATCCACTATCTGTAGAGTGCCGCAAATCAACCCAAAAAAATAAAATATCAGGTTGTCCCATAAGTTTTTGTACTATTTTTTTTTTGAAAAAAATTTATTTCTCTCAAGCGACAAGTAGTACTATTCACACAAGTATTCACCATTAGTGTCCACCACTTGTTGCCATTTACTAGGTAACATCATGATGCCACGGGAGAAGAAATCCGGCGAACGCGATGAGAAGAAAGTGGAGAGTTCAGTTTTGAGATGCTCTTCGTCGTCGAATTGCTTGTCGCGCATGTAGTCACTGAGAGACAAGAACAAATGGTAGTCGGTTGGTGCAAGATCTGGAGAATATGGTGGATGCGGTAAAACAGTCCAACCAAGATCTTGCAGCTTTTGGAAAGTCTTCTTGGCGACATGAGGCCTAGCATTATCGTGAAGAAAATATAGTTTTTCATATTTTCCGTTGGTCTTTTCTGCAACTCGGTCCAATTGGGCACAATAGTAATCAGCAGTGATAGTTTTATTAGTTGGCAACAATTCCCAGTGCACGGGTCCTTGAACACCCCACCAGACACAGATCATAATCTTTTTTGGGTGAAGATCAGGCTTTGGCGTCGGTATTCCTTTCTCACCGATCGGAAGCCATTGACGTTTTCTGGAATGGTTAACATAGAGCACCCACTTCTCATCTCCAGTAACCAGATTGTTCAGCCAATCGAACTTTCGACGAAAAGTTAGAAGTTGAGTACAAACGTTGACCCGAGTGAGCTTCTGTGATGCCGAAAGTTCATGAGGCACCCAAATTCCAAGTTTTGAAGTAAAACCAAGGCGACCCAAGTGACGTGCAATTGTGCTATGACAACACTCAAGCTTCTCTTCCATTTCACGAAGACTAAGACGAGGCTCTTCCTCCACCAGCTTCACTAGGTCTTCTTCATTTAACTCTATCGGTCGCCCAGAACGTTCTATTTCTTCGAGACTGAAGTCGCCGTTCTTGAACTTTTGAAACCAACTCTTTGCTGTATTATAAGAGAGTGCTCCCTCACCCATCGCACCGCATATGTTTCGTTCCGCTTCCATTGCTGAATGACCAAGACGAAATTCATAAAGAAGAAGCAATCTAACTTCTCGACGTTCAAGTTTGATGATTGTCATCGTGGCAAAGTAGAAATGGATGAAATGAATCTTTTCTGAAAGGGGACGACCCGACCTTGACACGACCTACGATGAAAAAATTTTAAAACTTTCTAGAAGTTTTGGAAAAATATTTGAAAAAAAGTACAAAAACTTATGGGACAACCTGATAGTTTGGAGCTTTAGTGCGTGGCGGGAACGGGAAGATTGGTAAGAAGCAGATCCACTATCTGTAGAGTGCCGCAAATCAACCCAAAAAAATAAAATAGTTTGGAGCTTAAGTGCGTGGCGGTAACGGGAAGATTGGTAAGAAGCAGATCCACTATCTGTAGAGTGCCGCAAATCAACCCAAAAAAATAAAATAGTTTGGAGCTTAAGTGCGTGGCGGTAACGGGAAGATTGGTAAGAAGCAGATCCACTATCTGTAGAGTGCCGCAAATCAACCCAAAAAAAAACATTTTGGAGCTTTAGTGCGTGGCGGTAACGGGAAGATTGGTAAGAAGCAGATCCACTATCTGTAGAGTGCCGCAAATCAACCCAAAAAAATAAAATAGTTTGGAGCTTAAGTGCGTGGCGGTAACGGGAAGATTGGTAAGAAGCAGATCCACTATCTGTAGAGTGCCGCAAATCAACCCAAAAAAATAAAATAGTTTGGAGCTTTAGTGCGTGGCGGTAACGGGAAGATTGGTAAGAAGCAGATCCACTATCTGTAGAGTGCCGCAAATCAACCCAAAAAAATAAAATAGTTTGGAGCTTTAGTGCGTGGCGGTAACGGGAAGATTGGTAAGAAGCAGATCCACTATCTGTAGAGTGCCGCAAATCAACCAAAAAAAACATTTCGGAGCTTTAGAAATATATCTGGAGCACAGGTAAATCTAAACTTAGGAGACACTTTTTTGTCAACAGAACACTACCCACAATGAAGCAACACTGATCTAATGTTACCATATCCTCACTTCTATCCATCATTTAGTCTTGCCTTTTATACATCGATATTTGTGTTTTTGCTTCTTCTCCAATGTAGCCATTATTTTCTTCTCATCTCTTTTTTTATTTTTGTTTCGTTTTATTTATGTAATTTATTTATGTAACCACTTGTGATGGTTTGTATCTATTAATGTGTGCTTTTATTTTTCTACCTCACGATATATTACTATCGTAATAAATTAAATTAAATTAAATGAAAATACATTTGTGACGTCACAAATGTAGCTAAATACATGTTTTTATATACTTGAATACAGTCGTGACGTAATTTTTCTACACTTTTTAATTTTCCGACACTACTCGAATAACCCCATTACCCGCACTTGCCCCAGAACCATAAAATTAAAAAATATTAACTAAAAAATATATTAACATTAATATCGAAAAATTTCCCACCTTGCTCGAAAAAACCAATTTTGATTGTTTGAATTATTTGAGAAAAAAAAGTTTCTGATTAGTGCACGAATGGGTGTGTCCCGGTGTTTGCTGCCCCTCTCTCTGAAAATATAAGTTTATTGATATTCGAAAAGCAGTTAAATATCACTATTTGGTTTAAGGAGAAGTGTGCTCTTTATATGCAATTACTTTTCTACGAATCGATTGAGAAAGACCAAAAACTGAATTTTTAGAACAAAAATTTCAAAATAAATTCTTAACTGTTTGGTGTTAGTACTCTCATGATTTTTTTAGCTCAAAATAAAACAACTGCACAACAAAATGCTCTTTGGGTTTTATATCTGTCCATATCTAAACATTCGATTTTTCGATTTCCTTTTCTTTGCACAACCAAATACCATTGAATTTGCAATTCAGTGCAAACAAATCAACCCAGTTTAGCACCTTTTCTCTATTTCCTAATCAGATTTCATATTTGAAACATATAAAATTTGTCTGAAACCCTGAACTCCTCAAGACGATCCGATTAAATACCTTATCCTCTACCTAACACCTTGTTCGCTTTTGTTAACAATAATCGAAAAATGTATAAGTAGTGGACATTTGGGCCATTTTTGATAACATTAATCCTAATACACTTTCTTATCTTTTTTATTTTCGTACGTCTTTTTTTAATTTTCTAAATTTTTAAATCATCAGAAACATTGTTCAATGTGTCTATCATTTGTACTATTCGATCATAGTATTCCTTTCGACAATTAAACAAAAAGTTGTTTTATTTTCCGTTATGAACTCTTAACAATGAAACAACTTTGTTTTCTCGAAGATAGTTGTTGAAATTATTTTGTAGTGCAACTCCTGTATGACCTCATACTTATACTTTCCAGACACCAAAGAAATTCCGAGAGTCTAAGAGTTCATTGTGGTACAATATACCACGACACAATTTTTAATGCCAGCTATTGTGTATCGTCATCCTTTTCATAAAATGCAAATTTGACCACCGTGTTTTGCCATGTAGCTTCATTTTTTTCTTTTTGATTCTTTCACATTTCTTTTAGACCAGAGCAGAGCGGCGATCTCCGACGCTTTTTTTCCTTGGCGCCTGGCGACCGCCGATAGCCTATAGGCTATATATTATAATATTTTCTTTTATTAAAGCAATTTTTAACTAAACGATTGTAATGTTAGACATCAATTGGCGATCCGCGATGCCCAACACGCGTTTCGTACTCGGCGATCGCCAAAAATCAACTGTCGGCAATCGCCGCTCTCCCCTGTTTTAGACTTCTTTCGGGGTTTAAGCTATTTTTTCGATATGAACACTAATTTAAACAAAATTCGAGATTTCATAAATAAACAATCACTTTTGTTGACGACGTTCTAAATACTTCATAAGAATTTTTGTCAACAACCATAACGTTTTCGATAGATTCAAACTTCATTTCAGAATTTCCACTCACAGGTCTCTATTCCCGAAGTTGCTGTAATTCATTACGGTACTCTTGCAGTAGAGGCCTATTTTTCAAACGTTTAAATTGAATGCATCTCATTCAAATAATTTCTAACTGAAATTAAATATTTTCATACATATGTGTTGTTTTTATTGTAAAGAACAACTATTCAGTTGGTGGGTTTCCCCAAAAAAATTGGTTTTCGAAATATGACAAAAAAGAGTAAGGCAGTACACACACTTGCTTGCTGCACTTCAAGCACTTTTATCTTGACCATTATTCGTTGTGGGAAAAATATTCAAGTTAAATGTTGGTCTCTACAATAATCCACAAACTGATAGTAAAATATCCTTTTACTTAAATCATGAAAAATTTGAATTTTTTGCAGAGTGTATACCAAACTCTCAAAAGTAGTGAAAACTAGTTTGTCACCTTACAGTTTGTCACCTTGTAAGAGACTTGTCTCCTAGAGCCATGGCAAATGTCCCCTGGAGACATTGTTGCTTTGGAGACTTTGCGCTAAAGAGACCCTTGTCTCCCGTAGTTTGTCATCTCGGAGACCGGGCCACTTCCTATTCTTTAATTTAAAAGAAAATTTGGAAATTGTGTATCGAAAAACCCCGAAATGATTTTTTGTTTTCAAATATTTATTTTCCACCTGATTGAACAAAATTTTTTAAATGAATTACGTTGCAGTACGTTCAAATATAATTTCAAGTGGATGGCGTGGATAATCCACATACCATTTTTATAAATAAATTAATTCACTTTATGCGTAGCATTGAGGGGACGTTCCCTCATAACAGCCCTAATCGAGACCTTTAAAGCTTCGTCGATCTGCTCAAGCAATGTCACCTCAGCCGTCTTCAAAACGGCAAGATCTTCAAGGAATCCGAGGATTGGCAATTCTTTCAGTTCTTGGATTTCACTTTTATCCAACTTATTTTCCAAATGGATATCTAGGTGTTGATCAGTGAGTTAAGATTTGATCACCTTTCTACTGTAACCTTCCAGATTCTTTGTGCTCTCGGGATTTCTTATGTGCATGTTACTTACAAAATCAGAAACAATGCCAGTTATCTCTGGTGTCTTACACTTTTATTCTCGTCGTTTCAAAAGGATTCTTCCATTATATCTTCTATTCATATTTCTAACTGTTATTTCTCTCTACACAATATTCCCAGATACAGCTTTACTTCAAAATCAATCTTCTGCAACAAAAGCCTTATTATTCGTTTCAAATAGACCTCATACTGGAGAAGAAGATTATTTTGAGAAACTTTTGATTGCAATTGACCTGTTCACTCATACATGGTCACTTTCAGTTGAAATTCAATTTTATTTTATTGTTCCACTCATTTTCCTCATTGGAAGCTATTTTTCGGGATTCTACAAATACGGATATTATTTTGTTTTAGGTAGGTTTCAAAAAGTACCCGTACACGGTTTAATTCTCTCAATCTTAAAAATCGTAAATCTGAAATTTCATATTTTCGTTTCAGGACTGATCTCATTCACATTCTATTCAATTCTCCCACTTGAAGTGGCTTTTAACAGTTTATTTGCAAGAATATGGCAATTTCTTATAGGAATGGTTATTTATTTACATTCAGTGAATCCTTCTAAATCTGGAAACTCAAGTTCCTATAAACTCTTGGAGACTGCTGAAAATGGGGAAAGCGAAAAGGTTTCACTAGTTGACGATTTTTCGGAAGATGAAGTGGAAGACGAAATCGTAGATATTGCAAAGCCTCCAACACCTCCAGCTCCATCAACATATCTCGGACCATTTTCCAAATATTGTTTCCTGATTCCAATGGCTTTTGTGGTCACATATCCTATTGCAATGTTTCCATTTTTAGTGCATTAAGTAGAGTTATCAGACATTTAAAAATGTGTAAAATTATAAATATTGATTGTATGTAATCTTTGAAACTGTAATCTTTGAATCTTTGAAACCAAATCAAACTGGACAACTGGGTTTTTGAAGGTCATGTTTCAAGCTTTGATTCTGAGTTCAAAATTCTCCGGACTCCAGTGATCAGTTTAAATGAAAACGAGAAAAATAACTATCCAAAATAAGTCTTTAAAATATGTATAGCAACTTATAAAATTGTACATTACTAGAAAAAATGTGGTATTTTTCCAGGCCCCTCTTCACCTTTTTCACTGGTCTTTTGATGCTTGTCTCAACTGATGATGAGTTTCTGAGTAACCGAGTACTCACTTATATTGGTGATATTTCATATTCACTTTATTTAATTCATTGGCCAATTTATGCGTACACCAAACTAACATTTGGAAATGATCCATACGGTATTGCAATTGACACCTCTAAAATATCGAAACTAAAGTATTTTCAGCACTTGCTGCTGGCTTAATCATATCTGTAATCGTGGCATTTAGCGTTTACGAGACTTATGAAAAGTGAGATTTTTAAAAATTGCCAATTACTAAAATATTTTCAGATGGTACCTGAAACTGTCAAACATGAGTTGTGCACTTTTGATAATCTGTCTCTTCATTACCAATGTAGTTCTTATCAATAAAGATGCAATTCAAGATATGAATTTTATGAATGAACAAGTTAACAGCGGAAATTCCACATCTTCACGACTTGACGGAGTGACTCCCAATATGACTTTTGGTTTGAAAATCGGTTTAGATTCATCATGAAGTCATATTTTCAGATGACGCTACACGTTTGAACAAATATTGGAACAAGTATGATATTGAAGTGATGATTGAGCCAGGATGTGTTAAAAGAACGCCCCAACATAGCAGATGGTGTGATTATGAGGTACTATATAATTAATACATTTTTAAAAATTACTCTCCCAATGTCTATAGAGACCCAACATGTTTGAAGCATTTGAAAAAGTGCGAATTAATTAAATTTTCAGCCAAAAAGCAACCTTGACCTTTTTATAAAAGAATCACAATTAATCTAATTTCAAATGTTTTATCAAATTCGAAAAAAAAAGAAAATATTTCTATTTCAAAAAAAGCGGCGCTGAATTTGAAAAAAAAAATTTAAATCGAGTTGGGAAACAGAACATTGGAACATTTTCAGCTTAAAGGCGACGAATTCAAGCTGGCAATATTTGGAAACAGTTATACAAAGAATCATCATAAAATGTTTATTCAAGAATGCAAAAATCGAGCATACAATATTACAGTAGACTCGGAGAGAGGTATAATTACTTTACCTTTCCTATTTCATGCCTACCTGTGTAAATACCTACCTACAAATTTACCTCATATCTGCCTGCTTTTATTGCAAAGGCGTGGTAACTTAGCGGAAGGCAGGCATTTGTGTACCTATAAGTAGCAAACTTATTTTTTTTTGAAAATCATCCCGGTTTTCCCAAGGTTACTTCGTTGGAATTTTTTGACAAAACCAATATAAGATCTTGCGAATCACCTTACTATTTTTCAAAATCCTATCTGCTTTTAGGATGTGAACCACTGGCGGCAAGTCCAAATGACAAACACTGCTTGAAAAAACTGTCTGAATTCGCTGAGTTCATCGAAAATGCAAAGCCAGATTACGCATTCATGTTTACCAGGTGTTTTATATTGAATAACTAATAAAAAATTCAAAAATTTCAGGTTTTTTGCTGTTGCTGATAAATTTAAAGACTCCAATTCAACAGATCTGTCAACTGATAGTATTTATCTCATGATGAAAAGTCAATTGAACAAATTTATTCCATTTATCAAAAAGAAATTGTATATTCTTGATTCATTTCCAAGAGCAAATTCTGGTTATATTGCACGGGTTCCTGGTGATTTGAAAAATGGAAAGAAAATTGAGGATATTAGTGTAAGTGCTGGTAAATGTAAAAAGTCAGAACATTCTACTTTTCCCTACTGAAAGTCAACATAAGAAAATCTTTTTTTTGCAAATTTTCAGAAAGCTATGTTACGACCAGATGGATATGAAAGAGGTCGTCTTCGACATGCTGCTCTCGTAAAAGAATGTGGTGACAAATGTGAATTAATTGATTATCTTCCATTATTCTGGAACAATTCTACACATCTTTATCAATATTTTGATTCACGTGGATTCTCTTATTTCACATCTCCAAATCATTTGTCTGCTCATGGAATTGAACTTGTCAGGCACATTTATACAAAAATATGTGCTAATTTAGATTAATTTTTAAAATATTTTCAAGTTCGTGTACTTTATGATACCGGTAAACTTAAGTATTATTTTAGTTTTATTTTTCTCGATAATGTTGTCTGATAATGTTGTATTCTGTATTCTGATAATGTTGTATTAAATTGTATAAAGTTTTGTTTTGTGATGGATTCAAATCAATAATGCAATTTTTGCACAACTTTAACATCAATGAGTAAGGATGGTTAGAAGAAATGAAGGTCTTATACAGTTCTAGGTAAATTATAGGCACCTAGGCACCTAGGCGCATCTGAATGTTTTTCTTTCAAAAAACATTGTTTCCCAATTTAAAATTCATGTTTCCAAGGCAAAAGTTCATAAATAACTAATTGCCACCAGTATAACGCATTTCAAATTCTTACCACTGTTCTGTAAAGTATTTTTTCGTTTTTCGTTTCGTGCAAACTAAACTTAAAAAATTGCTTTTAATTAATCTCTCTCGCGGAATATGACACTATCATCAAAACGGCAAGATCTTCAAGGAATCCGAGGATTGGCAATTCTTTCAGTTCTTGGATTTCACTTTTATCCAACTTATTTTCCAAATGGATATCTAGGTGTTGATCAGTGAGTTAAGATTTGATCACCTTTCTACTGTAACCTTCCAGATTCTTTGTGCTCTCGGGATTTCTTATGTGCATGTTACTTACAAAATCAGAAACAATGCCAGTTATCTCTGGTGTCTTACACTTTTATTCTCGTCGTTTCAAAAGGATTCTTCCATTATATCTTCTATTCATATTTCTAACTGTTATTTCTCTCTACACAATATTCCCAGATACAGCTTTACTTCAAAATCAATCTTCTGCAACAAAAGCCTTATTATTCGTTTCAAATAGACCTCATACTGGAGAAGAAGATTATTTTGAGAAACTTTTGATTGCAATTGACCTGTTCACTCATACATGGTCACTTTCAGTTGAAATTCAATTTTATTTTATTGTTCCACTCATTTTCCTCATTGGAAGCTATTTTTCTAGATTCTACAAATACGGATATTATTTTGTTTTAGGTAAGATTTTCAAGAGCCACACATTTTGAGATATCTATTTAAAATCAGGTACGATATCATTTGCATTCAATTTTATTCTTCCATCTAAAGTCTCTTTTAACAGTTTGCTTGCAAGAATATGGCAATTTTTAATAGGAATGATTATATATTTTTATTCAACAAAACCTCGAAATAATTGTATTTCCAATACATTCTTAGGAGCAATTGAGCATGGCGAATGTGAAAGAGAAGTGTTAATAATTGATAATGTGGAAAACAATGATAACGAAGAAGCTGTGGAGCACAAAAAAGTGCAATGCAATAAATCAACATATCTCGGACCATTTTCCAAATATTGTTTCCTGATCCCAATGGCGTTTGTGGTTACGTATCCAATTGCTTTGTTTCCATTTCTTGTAAGGTATGTGTATTACTGCACGTTTAAAACTAGTCAAGGGTAGAATGTAATTCTAAAAACGCGATATCTAGGCAAATTTTCTCGCAGAAGATTAGACAAATTTGGTAGATTGCTTTCTCAATATCTGAGTTCCTCTTTTTCTTCTATTGATGCATACGTTCAAAAAATCATTTTCTGTGTTTTCTTTTCCAGTAATCCCTTACATTCAAATTTCCAGGCCCCTCTTCACCTTTTTCACTGGTCTTTTGATGCTTGTCTCAACTGATGATGAGTTTCTCAGTAACCGAGTACTCACTTATATTGGTGATATTTCATATTCACTTTATTTGATTCATTGGCCAATTTATGCGTACACCAAACTAACATTTGGAAATGATCCATACGGTATTACAATTGAAATCTCTAAAATATCCAAATTCAAGTATTTTTAGCACTTGCTGCTGGCTTAATCATATCTGTAATCGTGGCAGTTATTGCCTACGAGACTTATGAAAAGTAGTGTTTTCAAAAAATCTAATAAATCCACATCTATTTTCAGATGGTGCCTGAATCTATCAAACATAAATTGTGCACTTTTGATCTTTTTCCTCTTTATCAGTAACTTTCTTTCTAGTAACTTTCTAGTAAACAAAGACGCAATTCAAGAAATAAAATTTCGCAATACACCGGGACAGTTATCTAAAGTTTCAAGCCTTGACGGGGTGACGCCTAATATGTCTTTTGGTACAGAAATCGTTTGAATATTATCACTAACTGATAGTTCAAGATGATGCAGCTCGTTTAAACAAATATTGGAACAAATATGATCTTGAAACAATGATAGAGCGAGGGTGTGTCAAAAGAAGTCCAAACCATCCTTCTTGGTGTGACTTCAAGGTTTTTCAAGTATTTAATGATGATGATGAAATAAGAAATTTCAGTTTTTGAATGGAAAATTCAACATCGCCATATTTGGAAACAGTTATGCAAAAAATCATCATAAAATGTTCATTCAAGAATGTAGTAGTAGATCATACAATATTGCAATGAGTTCAGTGAATGGTTGGTTATCCATGGGTTTCTAATTTTGTAAAACATAGTCCGGACGAGACGTGACCCCAGATTGCGCCCTATTGGTAAAATAAGTTAAGCTGGAGGGCATGAGCCTTGCTCCGTTGAATACCTGCATTTGAATATTGATATAAATTTTCTACTTTGAAATTTCTAAACATTTTTTCAATTATTCATTTCATTCAAAGGTAGGACGCTCCAAAAAATAGTTGAAAATTCATAATTGGTTTTAGATGCTTAAGTTAATCAAAATCTATTCCGTTAACAACGACAGCTGAAAATTTTTTTGGCTCTGTGTAACGTTCTAAAAAAACTTAATTCTCATTTGACACAATTTCTCAGGCTGTGAACCGTTGGCAGCCAACACAACTGGATGTATAAAGAAACTCGACGAGTTTGTGCAGTTATTGAACAGTTCCAAACCAGACTACGCATTTCTGCTTACAAGGTTGAATTTATTTGTGTCCTTGATTCCTAAACCCTCGATTTTCAGATTCTTTGTCATAGCCAATCCGTTCACCGATGTAAATACTGAAAATGATGAAATATATATTCAAATGAAAAGTCAACTCAAGAAATTCCTGCCAAATATTAAGAAGAAGTTGTATATTTTAGATTCATTCCCAAGAGTACATGGGGATGTGATTCCGCACATTGCGGATGACTTGAAAGATGGAAAGACATTCGAAGAAATTAGTGTGAGTTTATCATTAATTTTTGAAGATTTACATCAAGTTTAAACAATGACTCGGTGTTGAAATCTGCGTGCCTGCCTACCTGCCATTTACGCATATTTAAATTTCTCATTCCAATTTTTATTTTGAAATATCATTTCACAATGACAGAAACGCCGGCAGGTATTCCTGTTCTCTTTTCTTTTCTACCCTGTTTCTCAAAAGAGCACTGACAAAAAGATAACAAGGCGTGAGCATTTTTTTGGTGTACTTGGTTTCATTCAATGTTACTTTTTCATCGGTCATAAGAAGCTTCAATTTTGCTCGAACTAAAAAAGCTATGAAATTTTTATAGTATAGGCCAACAATTTGAGCGTCAATTTTGTATTTGTGTGATATGAATTGCAGTACAATTCCAATTTCCAGAAAGCCCTGTTACGACCAGATGGATATGAAAGAGGTCGTCTTCGACATGCTGCTCTCGTTCAAGAATGTGGTGACAAATGTGAATTAATTGATTATCTTCCATTATTCTGGAACAATTCTACACATCTTTATCAGTATTTTGACTCACGTGGATTCTCTTATTTCACATCTCCAAATCACTTGTCTGCTCATGGAATTGAACTCGTCAGGCACATTTATACAAAAATATGTGCTAATTTGAAATAATTGTTTTTTTTCCAAACATTAGGTTTTTTTTCGTTTCCTTTTTGTTTTCAAATGAAAAAAATGAAGTTTACAAGATTGCCATACTCATTTTTGAATATTAAATTTTTGAGAGAACTTTGATCATAAATATTTGGACCTTTTTTTTTTGAAATTTCATAAATTTTCCTGCTACGCTGTATTTCCTTTTTCACAAAAAGTCGCCTTAAAAGTACAATACCGTCAATGGGGAATTAACTTTAAAATCCTTAGACTGCCCTCAAATACCTAGATATCACAAAAAAGAAAAAATGGCTGGGATTTTAGAAAACCAAAACACCCGAAAAAGGTGTTGAAACAAAAAACTAACGGACAAAAACATATGACATTGGTTTTTTTGGTTTTTTTCATTCAATTTTCACCTCATTCATCCTTCTTTTCCATCCATCCTTACATGTTTTTTTTCCATTTAAAAAACAATCTTCAAACTTTCGGTATATCATATTTGCATATGAATTCCCTCAATTTTTGTTCCCTAACAATACTATATATTTCCATCTATACCTACATAAGTCTATCAATGGAATGAATACCAAAATGTTTATTGTCACCTGCAAACTGTTCAAATAATGCCCAACCTACCTTCGTTTTGGGTGCTTTCTATTTTTAAGAACTCTCACTTTTGCATTAAAAATTAAAAATATCAGTTCGATTAATTAAAATTTCCTAATTTTCTCAATAGATAGTTGCACGTGTATGAGTAAGGTTTCCGTAGGCGCTAATTTATTAATGTAAGGAGTGGTGGGAACAAATTATATTTTATGGCAAATTCAACAATTGCCGAAATAAAAAATTTCTGGCGATAACTGGGTTTTGTCGTCAAAACCGTTGGTTTTTGATATAACTATTTTATGATGCAGTTTGCAGAAAATATTTGATGTGTTCGGGAACATCAAAGTTATTGTTAATATGCTTGTAAATAAAATTGAAACTTATGCGCTTTTTGCGAAATTTTAAATATTATCTAACAATTTTCCGTTATTCGACTTTCTATCATAATCTTTGGTGAGCAATATCTAGGAGAAATATTGAATGTTCCGCGCCATAAACGTCTTGTCTGTCTGAGCTTTTGCTCTCTTGTAGTCACCTGCGTCGGGCACAAAACATACTTCACGCGGCAAATTCATATTGTTTTAATCAATTTTTCCGAACAAAAATGCAAAAAAAATCCCATCAACCTGCGAAAAACAGGATATACAGAGATTATCCCCCTTTTATATTCGAGAAGATGCAAAGATCAAACTCCAAACGACAAGTACTTTTTGAGTTTATACCTGCATTTTATTCAAAATTTTTATCTCCGTTTCATAATATTTTACGACTATCAACAGTGGGTACACAAAAACCAATCATTCATGGTTATCAGTTCTTCTGGCTGGAGAGGAGAGGTGCAACTCCAGTTAGAATAGGAAGTTTGAATATTTTGAAATGAATTTCAGCTGTCACAATTAACTAGCATAATGTCTTAGTCATTTCGTCATTTCGTCATTAGCCGATGTTTCATTTCGGGTTCTTGTTGAATTTTCGGTTTTTCCTTTTTTTATCTTCTCAAGTTTTTGAAATTTTATTGAATAATTGAAAATTGGAAATTTATTTTTAGATAGAAATAAGTTGCACAAAATTCAAAAGCCCAACAGCCGCTTAATGTTATAACTCTCCGTTAATTTTTAGCTGAGCAAACATAATTATATCACAATGGATTAGTAGACCACTACGGAATTTCTTTTTATATTATATTTTTTTATCAGTTTAAAGTTTCTATTCTACACCTATTCTAAATTTTGTAGCTTTGTTAAAACTAATAACATCTTAATCTAAAAAAGCCTCCATTTTGAATTCTGACGTGTTGCAACAATTTTGTGTTGTTTGTATTTTTTATATGCAGCAAGTGTGCAATAAGAAATACAAACAACACCACGCCATATATTTTATTTTTTATTTTGGGGGCCTACACCTTCCTCGTGCCTTCATTGCTTTTGACACGATATTTTTAGAGTCCCATTGTACTGTTCAAAAGCTGTTGGATTAATAAAAAATTGTTATAGATAATTTACAAGTACCAAACCCAAGATGCGTAAAAACAGGCATAAAAGCAACCTATCACACCTACTGAATTATATGAATTTAAAAGTTTTGACGTATTTTCTCACTATCAGTTTATAATTTTGCTTTAAACTTTTATGGGAGATTTTTAGAATTGAGTTCCATCTCTTCCTTCGCTATTTCAAATTCAAACTTTTTTTCAGATTTTCAAGTTAAGGTTTTAAACATTATTTTTTTACTTTTGGACATTTGCCGAGAAAAAGTAAAAATTTCATATTTCTAGTGCACTTCACTTTTCAAGTTTGATTGATTTTTAAATTTTTTCGGAGCTCGATCGGAGTGGCAAAATTAGTTTGAGACTCTTTTTTGTCTAAAAACTAATCAATTTAGATATTGAAATTTAAAAATCGGAAAAATTAGAAAAAAAACATAAATTAAGTCGTGTATAAATTAATGTCAAACTGATTTTAAAAACAAATCTTCTCTTGAAAGTTTGTAAAATTAAATTTAAAAATGATAAGACTTTCAGGCAGTTTTTCAACTTTTTTTTAGTTTTATAATATTTTTCTCTGGTTCAAAATTAATCTTTGTTTTAAGAGGTTGAATTTAGAAAAAATCGATCGAAACTTACATTTTATAAAAAAAGGGTACACAACTTTTATATGTGTGAACTTTTCTCTCTTTTATACTCTACATGTTCAATCTCCAGTTGCGCTTTTTTGCCTCATTTTTTTTGAGTTTTGATTTTCAAGAATAGTTCAAATAAGTTTATTCGATCCAAATTTTTCGATTATTTTCAAAAAATTTTTAAACATTTAAAACAGCACCTGATTTTGCAAATTACTTGCTATTTCGTTTATATTTCGTGTCAGGAAATTCATCATATTTTCTTTTTTGTTTAATATTCGGTCACTAAATATTTTCACATCTTTTTGTCTTATAGTTAGAGAATTTTCTTATTATTTCTTCAGTGCAAAAAAAAATAGTATTGAAATTTGATTTCTAACACTAAAATGAGTAAATTCAACTTCTTATTATTCCCACACTCTCTCAAACTTTGATACATGCTTCTGAAACTTATTTTTAAAAAAAATGAACTTCCAGTGGTCATTCGATCGACTCGAACAATGCCATCCCAGCCACCGTCTTCAAAACGGCTGGACCTTCAAGGCATTAGAGGGTTGGCAATTCTATCAGTTCTGGGATTTCATTTTTATCCGAAATACTTTCCAAATGGGTATCTCGGAGTTGATCAGTGAGTTTTGAACAATTATTGTAGCTTTACTTGGGTTTACTTTACTCGCCTATGTACTCAGTTTCAAAGCCTGCCTGAAACTTGCCTGCCTCTTTTTTTTCTGGATTTTTTTTCCTCTTTTCTTGACCCAAATGCAAAACTAGGCGATAGGCAGGCAGGCGAAAATTGGAACTTTTTGAAAAACTAATCACACTTCAAAATTATTTCAGATTCTTCGTACTTTCTGGACTTCTCATGTGCATGTTGCTCACCAAAACCGAGAGCATGTCGTTAATATCAGTGCTCACTCATTTCTACACTCGACGCTTCAAACGAATTCTTCCATTATATTTCCTCATAATTCTCATTTCTGTAGTTGCACTCTACACCGTCTTCACATCAACTGCAATTGTACAGAATCAATCGTCAGCTCTTCGAGCATTATTTTTCGTGTCAAATCGACCAAAAACTGGCGAAGAAGACTATTTTGAAAAGCTCTCCTTGGCAATGGACATCTTTACTCACACATGGTCATTATCAGTTGAAATTCAATTTTATTTCGTTGTCCCGTTCATTTTTCTGATTGGAAATTTGTTTTCCAGCGTGTTTAAATTTGGATATTATTGTTTATTAGGTAAGATTTTACTAGATAATCCATGTGGTATACGGGGGCGTGTAAGAGGCGCGGCCCTCTCGGATAAAATTGTTGTACACATTTTTTCAGGCGTAATATCTATTTCCTACTACTTCACATCTCCCCAAACAACCGCCTTCAATAGTGTATTCGCAAGAATTTGGCAATTCCTAATTGGAATGATAGTCTATCTGATATATTTCAAAAAATCTACAAAGCCATTAGATCTTCCGTATAACCTGTTGGACGCTGAAAAGCCAAATGATGACGGAAAATTGAAGTTATTGGAAGAAGATGGATTTGATGAAAGTGAGGAAGAGGAGGAAACGGTGGAAACGAAGGTTGTAGCGGATTCTTCCCAAAAAACCAAGTCATATTTGGGTCCATTTTCAAAATATTTCTTCCTTTTTCCAATGGTCTATATTGTAACATATCCAATTGCCATGTATTCATTTTTATTGCGGTGAGTTTTAGTCTTTTCAAACAATTTTTAAACATATTTCAGTGATTTTTCATGAACATTTCTAAAAATTACTTTCAGGCCAATATTCACATTATTCACAGGAATTCTGATGCTTCTCTCGGTTGATGATTATTATCTGAGTAATCGAGTTTTGACATATATCGGTGATATTTCATATTCACTTTATTTGATTCATTGGCCTATTTATGCATACTGCAAGCTCACTTATCCGAATAATATTTATGGTGAGCAATTTTTTTTTAAATGGAAATTGATTTGAAAAGTGGAACCTTCAAATGCCTGAAGTTTTAGTCGAAAAGCCAGCTTTTTTGTTGCTCGTTTCCATAGGTTAATTTTTAGTGTCAAACTCCCAAGATTATGCCATGGAATCTCGATTTTTCTGAAAATCCTTTCAGGCCTTTTTTCACTAATCTAGAGGACTGTTAAATTGCTTTAAATGAGGGGTTTTTGAAAACTTTTGATTTTGATGCTTTTTAGGGTATTAGCCGGCATTTAGATGCAGGGAAACATTTTGAAAGCTTCATGGATTTTTTGTTCTTTTTTAGAGAGCGGAAGTTTTTAAACACTTGGCGGCACTTTTAAATTATTGAGAATCCCATTTCAGTAATTCCTATAAGCATAGCTAAAATAAGTAGTAATTCGAAACCAAAAAGGTAAATACAACTTTTAATAGTGCTTTTCAATAACCCTCTAAACCCATCAAAACAGTTTTAATTAGATCTCTCAAACTGTTTTCGCCTAATCCTAAAATATCAAAACAAAACAAAACCAGTTGAAAATAATCTTTCAGTGTTAACTGCGGGTTTGTTGGTCTCGATTATAATAGCTGTAGCGGTGTATGAAACATATGAAAAGTAAGTGAACACAAACATCTCTGACCCCTAAACTTTGGTCATTACAGGTGGTACTTGAAACTTTCAAATCTCTCCATTGCCATTCTCATTATGTTGTTACTAGTTGTCAATTTAATTTTGATCAATAAGGATGTTATCCATGAGAAAATTAACTCTTCGACTACTAACAACTTTGCCAGAATTGATGGCATTTTGCCAAATATGACGATTGGTAAGTTGATGCTTCGTGAATTGAAAAAAAAGATTGTCTATTTCAGATGATGCTGACAGAATGAATGCGTATTGGCAGCGTACTGATTTAGGTGGACTCGATGAGCCAGGGTGTGTATCAAGAACACCTGGAAAAGTATGGTGTGATTATGAGGTAATGGTCATTTCCCGAATAATTGGATTTACTCAATTTTTCAGGAAAAAGGAAAAGATTTCAAAATTGCCATATTTGGAAACAGTCTCACATTGAATCATCGTAAAATGTTCTTACAAGAATGCCGGCATCGGGCCTACAATGTTACAATGTATTCAGAATATGGTACGTTGAATTTCAGGCAGTTTTTTTTTCGCATTTGTGTCACAAGTTTGACTCATTACTGTGACTTCCAATTTTCAAATTTGTTCATTAATATCTCAAGAATGACCGATAAAGCGTGAGAAGCTCTAACACGACCATGTGTCAAGTTACGCAGCTCGTGTACTCCCCGAGGAAACGTGAATTTAGATGATACGAAAAAGAAATCAAAAATTGTTTATAACAAACAATTTGAGCTAGATCCTGGGTTTAACGCTTTCGCGGTCATTCTATAAGAAATTCTATATGAAATTATTTGTAAACCTGTGCAAGACAGTACAGGTACAGTACTCCCCGACGTACTGCTAATTGTAAGATGGTTGTATTGTTTATTCCTTCAGACACTGATAACAATTTATGACTCCAGATTTCCGTTACAACTAGAAAAAAGTTTAAAAATCGCATTATTTTATTTTCCAGGATGTGAACCATTAGCTGCTCTATCCAACGAAGCTCATTGTAAACGTCATTTAATTGATTTTGTTGACTTTTTGAAAGGTACCAAGCCAGACTATGCATTCCTTTTTACCAGGTTACCCTACTTTTTTATATTAGCAAAGATTACAGTCAGATTTTTTCAGATTCTTTGCCACCGGAGTACCATTTGAGAAAAACGATACCAACTTGGAAAAGGATTCGACGTATAAGGAGATGAGAAATCAAATGAATCAATTCATTCCAAATATCAAAAAGAAGCTTTTCGTTTTGGATGCTTTTCCAAGGACAAATAATCAATACACGTTGCAATTGGCAAAAGATTTGAAAAATGGAATTGATATTAATGAAATTCATGTAAGTCAACACTATCACAGACACAAAATTCTGCATTTTTCGCTCCAAGAACACGGTACTGGGTCTCGACACGACAATATTGTGTGTTAAAGACAATAAGGTGTGCGCCTTTAAAGAATAGTGCACTATAATGTAATTACAAACCCTAGCAACATAATTTTTAACAAGTAACAAAAATCTATCGTGTCGAGACCGGGTACCGTATTTGCAGCTCAAAATAGGGTGTTTTCCTGTGACAGCGGAGCGAGAGAGAAGCGGTAGCAGATTAAAGGCGCATGCATTTTCCGTCGGCGCGGGTCCCGCCACGACAAGCGCCCTGCGGGCGCCGCGGCGATTCTTTCTCCTCATTCTACGTGTGAGTACCGTAGAGGTCGTGATTTTATGGATTTTTTTGTGTTTTTGCGAATTTTTAGCGTATTTTAACTGTTTTTCAATTAATTAGGGGTTTTATAGTGTGTTAGGAGTATATTTTTAGTCATTTAAGCAATTTTTAGCGTCTATGAGTGGAAAACAGGAAGCGGAGTGTGAGTGAAAGGAATTTTCGTAATAATTTCGCGTTTTAATTCATCTATTATTATAATTTTCTCCTTTCTCTCCGATCGTTCGCTGTTATTGGCCTAAAATGTTCATTGCGCCTAGAAGTCAGGCTTGTATTCGAAAATTTGTTTCTGTTTTTCCGTTTTTCGTTCGATTCTTATTAATCTCTTATCATAGCCACAACCTGTTAAGAATTTCCGTTCTTTCTCAAACACTCTTTAAGCCTAGATTTATTCGCGCCTTTAAAATATTATATCCCTTCGTAAACCGTTCTGTTTTGGCCGATTTTTCCGTGTTACCGATCTCGCATGTCGTCGTTATTTCACTTTTTACATAATAATCATCCGTTTTATCGTACTCGAGTTATGTAGAGCATAAGAAATGCAGAAAAGGTCCATGATGTGGACAGGTGATCTCAATCCTCAGGGATTTTCATTCAGTCATGTAAACTGCACCTCGCCTCGCGAAATATAATTTTACTTAATTATAGAATTCGTTTGCGGTTTTCTGACAAACTAAGGTAATAAAGAGACACCGAGGCCGCTTTCGGCTTATTAGTCTGTTTTAGGAGGTCGACAAGGACCAATAAATTAGAGAGTAAATTTAGCTTTTACAGGTTATCAGACGGGAAAGGTAAGATGCGCGCGATATCTCATAAGTTTCAGTAGATAATAGTTTTTGAACCAGATAGGTTTTTGCGATAAAGAGTTTAGTCCGACAGTTTCTGTCGAGGAAAGGGCGATGATCGACGGCCTCATTCGATGAAAGTGTGAGTTTTTGACGGCTTCTACCGAGGAAAGTGTAAGTTCTGACAGCTTCTGTCAAAGAAAGTGCGAGTTTTTCGACAGCTTCTGTCGAAGAAAGTGGGAGTTCCGACAGCTTCTGTCGAAGAAAGTGTGGGTTTCCGACAGCTTCTGTCGAAGAAAGTGGGAGTTCCGACAGCTTCTGTCGAAGAAAGTGTGGGTTTCCGACAGCTTCTGTCGAAGAAAGTGGGAGTTCCGACAGCTTCGGTCGAAGAAAGTGTGAGTTTCCGACAGCATCTGTCGAGGAAAGTTCGAGTTTTCCGACAGCTTATGTCGAGGAAAGTTTGAGTTTTCGACAGCTTCTGCCGAGGAAAGTGTGAGTGTTCCGGCAGCTTATGTCGAGGAAAGTAACAGGTCCGACAGCTTGTGTCAAGAAAAGTGCGATGACCGGCAGCTCAGGTCGCGGGTATTGAGATGTCCGGCAGCATCGATCGAGGAAAGGACAAGATCTTGCAGTTTCTCTGAGAATGTACGAGATTCACGGCAGCTCCTGCTGAGAGAAATTTTGGATTTCCGGCACTGGGTGGAGCATAGAGCGGTTTTTTCTTTCCAGTCAAGGAAAGGGATAGTTCTGAATTTCGAGGTATCGTTTTCGTTTCTAATTTAGGCCAATACAGTTTCTAAGACACTAGCGGAGTAGCGATTCTTACAAGGGAACAGACCCCGGAGTGGAAAGCTGTAGAACGTATAAGAAGTGGACTTTGATGGTGTTTTCTGTTACGAAGCGATTTCAGAATAGGAACATGAAGAAGATTAGCAGCTTATAGGTATTTTTCGCGCGGTTTCCGGCTAAAGCAAATTTTTTACATAATGTTTTCCATCAGCTTTCCAACAGGTCGTAGCTTTCCAACAGGTCGGTTCGTTCGAGACACGTCCTCATAACATTATAAATATGTCGAAAGCGGACAGGAGTCGGAGAGACAGATTTGGAAGTTTCAGAACAGTATAATTCTCTCAAATAGAAGATTAATTGCTCTTCTTTTCCGCTTTGTCATAAACTATTAGAATCATTGCTTTGGGCAAAGGGTAAAAAAGACGAGCATAATGTCTTATAAAGTGACCGTCTTGGAAGCGAGGGTCGGATACGGTAAGACGATACTTTTCAGAACAACCGTGTTTCAGGTTATAGTCTAGATTCTAGAGTTATAAACCTCGACTTCGAATCATACTTGTAGAGACGGGTCCGCACAAGCTTCATCAATATTTCAAATGTTGTCGGTAATGGGCTTTTTTGTTGCGTTGTAGGGTCACGCGGACGTTATCGTGATAATGCTAGCAGTTATCTCTTGGCAACTTTTAGCCCCAAGGCTTTTCTCGTTCTACCCTGTACTACACGCAAAGCCCATAAATCTGTAACTCAATTATCTCTGTTTTCTCGTTTTTCTCATGTCTCTCGAGCGAAGCTAGGAACTAGGGAAAACTTTTACTCGGGGGAGCGCAGCGACCCGAGAATAGGGTGTTTTCCCGTGACAGCGGAGCGAGAGAGAAGCGGTAGCAGATTAAAGGCGCATGCATTTTCCGTCGGCGCGGGTCCCGCCACGACAAGCGCCCTGCGGGCGCCGCGGCGATTCTTTCTCCTCATTCCACGTGTGAGTTCCCGCCCACCCACCCCTCTACTGATATTTGCCATGCTATATTCACTATTCTAGCGGCGGTTCTAACTCCGAGCTATTGTGGGTAGGTTCAAAATACGAGTAAGCACCAGGTAATTTTTTTTTAATTTCCGCAGTTCCACCAGAGCGGACAGACAGGATTCCTCCGAAACATTTAAAGAGTAATTTGTCAGTCTTTTTTGGTGGTAGCAGGAGATGGGTTTAAAATATGAATTATTATGAGAGCGGCCGAAAATTAATATCTTAAAGGTTGATCCTGCTGATTTACAGGCAGCGAGAAGTTTTACAGGAGTCACAATTCCAATCTCTGGAACAGTCGAGAAGAAAGACGTGAGGAATATGACACGCCACCGAGCAACTCAAGGGCTCACATCGATTCCGGACAGGGCAGGGGACGACAGGCAGTGGAGAAGGTCGGGGATCGACGTGGGAATTCTCAGAATATCCACACGACTGACCTCAGTTAGCTCTTTGTGGGGTAGTTAAAATGACATAACGGCCCCGACCCCCAAATAAGCCTTTTTGTTGCCCAAACTCTCCAAAGCTAGGTCCCGAGACATTAAAATATTAATATAATATTTGTTGCAGAACTAGTTCAACTTCTTCAGGTATTCAGGAGGCCAAGGAAATTGCAGATCGTTTGTAGTTGGATGGAAGCGATGGTGGTCAGACTGGAAGAAACTGAGGAAATCGAGAAGACATGTTCGTGTGGGGTAACTGACGAATACAAGTTACCAGGATCGAGACACGTTGGTTTACCATTTGTGTTCACTGTAACTAACCATAAGTACTTTCGGTCCGTCCCTTTTCGTTTTTCAGCACAAACTTCAGCACAGCTCAAGCAACGTCCAACAAGCTCAGCACGTTCAACAAGTTCAACAACATCAGCAGCTTCTGCAGCACATTCAACGTTACAACGACGTTATCGACATCGAACGATCGGGCAGACGACTTAATAAATTTCCCCAATTTTCACTGTTCGTGGCCCTCGTATCGTTCAAGTTGTGCGCCTGGCGCCCAACTGCCCCTAATTTCTTACATCTGTCACGACCTGTACTACACGCAAAGCCCATAAATCTGTAACTCAATTATCTCTGTTTTCTCGTTTTTCTCATGTCTCTCGAGCGAAGCGGAACTAGGGAAAACTTTTTCTCGGGGGAGCGCAGCGACCCGAGAATCGCAAAATTTAGCGTCTGGGCAATAGAATTTTTTGCTCCGAGAAACCAAAAAATTTTATATCTTCAATAAATGATTTTTAATTTCAGAAAAAAATTGTCCAGCCCGACACTTATAAGCTGGCGCGACTACGAACAGAAGCAATTGTGAAGGAATGTGGATCGAAATGCGAGATGATTGATTACGAACCGTTGCTTTTCAACAAAACATCAAATCGCTTCGAATTTTTTGACAATCGAGGATTTCTCTATTTCACAGGAGTCAACCATCTGTCAGCACACGGGATGGAATTAGTTAGACCGATCTACACAAAAATCTGTAAAGATTTGACATAATTATTTCGTTAATTAACTTATTGTTACTGTAGGTTTAATTCAATTACTGGTATTTATTATTAATGGATGTGTCAAGTGAAATGGTTTACTTCAAATAATAATAATAATCGTCCCGTATTGAACAATTCCAGTACAATCAGTTTCGAACAAAATATAGTAATAACAATAATATTGACATTAAAAAAAGATGCTGGCTAACAAAAATAATTGTCCATATTCCATCGTTCATCGCTGTTCACTTGTCGACGGATTAAGAGGATCCGATTCTTGGGTAGTGGCACCAACGATTGTGGTGGTAGAGACCGTTGTGCGTGTTCTGTTCGGAGCATTAGTCATCTCTCTTCTTAGTCGTCGGTAATCCTCACGTAAGAACCAAACCACGATGGCAATTAAAACAGCAATGAATGTGATGATCTGCAAATAAGAGAGTTGTATTAGATTAGCTTCTACCAAAACTCACAATAATTGGATTATCATAATTCTTTGGAACATTGATGGCGTCCTCTGCATGCGCCCGACATGCCTCCACTCCAAAATCGCTATCAACAAAACTTAGGCTTTTCGCGCCGATTTTGATAATTGCAACAATCAGCACACTGAATAGTTGTCCAACGAGCACAATAAAACCTGAGGAAACTTCTGGAGCGGCTGGATATGTACATTCAATAGCAAGCTCTAATCCAACAGGGTAGGCAGCCAGTCCACAAAATCCGAAGGCTCCTGATATGAAAAACAGAATCAATGACATATTTGGAACTTTTGACATCCAGAGAAATCCAACTCCAAAGATAACAGCGAAATTCATGAGTACGATCATAGCTGTTCGGTAATTTTTATGCTTATCGACATAGATACTCGCAACGGTTGCACCAATCATTCCACATCCGATCATGAGAACTGCGCAAATCCCTGCAACCTGGTTTCCATAACCAGAAGGGCACAACATTTGCAGCATCATCGTGTACAAACTGTTAAACATTCCGATTCCACCTCCAAGAGCAAACATTAGAATGTCGTAGTTGAGGTTTCCAAAAACAGACCCGCAGCTGGTAGCATAATCATTTGATTTCCGTTGTTTCGTTTCATCAGGTTTCAAGCAACCAAGTGAGCACTGAAGACATAAATATAAATATAACTATCATGATTCTCAGGGGTGCGCGGCAAACAACAGCATCCAGTGCACTGGCCAGTGTGGCTAATTCTCCTAGTGTTTTTTATTAAAATTTAGTGTATAGAAACAATATTTAACAGAAACGATTTCCGGCAATTATCGTATTTCAGAATTTTTTAAAGCACTTTTTTTTCAGTTGTTTCAAGTTAATTAAAAGTAATTTTTTAGATAAATCAAATATTTTTTCTATATTTTACCACTAAATTTTATTGAAAAATATTAGAAGAACATGCCACACTGGCTCATTTTGTAGAATTGCCGCGCACCCCTGATGATTTTAACTCACCCCAGCGAAAAATAAAGCAACAAAGCAGATGATAAATAAAATGACATTCAAAATCCAGACATCATCAGACGATTGAACTATAAGTGGTGCTACCAGGTTTACAACCATAACGCCTAATGGGTTAGCCATAACACCAATCGTCGTAGCAATTGTTCGTTGAGATGGCGGGAAGCATGTAGCCGAGATTTTCGATGGAAGAAACATGATGAATGGATATGCCATTGCTGCAATCGATTGTCCAAGAAGACAAATGGGAAAACGATTTTGCGGATCCACTTGAGGTTGCGTAGATAGAGCACGGATCAAGGCTCCGATAGCATTTAAAACACAAGCTGCGATTAGTGGGACATTGAGTGTGTTTTTACTGCCAATATACATCCCGATAAATCCAAATGGAACTGACACAAACATGTAGATCATGGAGAACCTGTAAATTGTTATTAAATACCTTGTTTTTTTAAAGAAACATTTGAAAACTTACCAGGCAGCAGATTCTTCCCCATATAAGGCGTTGACATAGTTGCCAACTGGTGCATACGCAATCCAAGAGCACGTATTCGAGAAGTTGAGCAATGCTACAGAAACTAACAGAAACCATCGACTTCCATCAGATTCAAATGCACTTATAATTGAGCTTCTTGATACAAGATCAGGAAGAATCTTTGCATCTTCTTTTAATGGATCTGGGACAATTTCTTCTTGTGTTTCTTCAGTTTTGGTCTTGTCCTCCTGTTCTTCAGTGTTTTTTGATTTCTTCCCTTTTTTAGATGACTTTTTTTCTTTTGGGTCGGGTTTCGACTTATTGGGATTCTGATTTTTTCTCTCCGCAAGCGCCATACTTCTTTCCATTTTAATCTATAAAATATGTTAACATTTGAAAAACCAAGAAAAAAGAGAACAAATTTTAAGAACAGATTCATTTTCAGAGGCAAACTAGATTAGTTTGAGTTCAGATTCAAGAAACGAGCAGTTGACAATTTTTTGTTTTCAATGATGAACGTGTGATTGATGATATAATGAACGGATTCACAGAATTTACGAGCCATCATTTTTTGAGCCAGCTTGACGCCTTCAGGTGAAATCACAAACGGCAAGCTGTCTAGATTTATAGATCCGTGTTCATGGCCGGTTAAACAACGAAAAAGAACTGATCCAAGCTGAGAAATGTCAACAGCACGAGAATCCATGCTGAAAAATAATGTAAAAAACAAGAAAATAAATGAAAGTTTTGCTGAAACGGAAGACAGAAAGTGCGCTCCTCTGATAAACCGTGCGAAAAAAAAACTTTTGGAATTCAAAATCTTCAAAATGGTCGGGACGTATTTGACCTACTCAAAATTCAAGATTATATTTTTATTTAAAAAATATTAAATCTAAGATCTAAACGCAAAATATTTTGTTTCTAATAAAAAATGAAGCAATAAAATTTGTAATTTTAAAATCAGAGCATGCAATCTACGGATTTCAAGTCTACAAATATCCTTCGTCACGATGACTACAAATTGAAATGTTTGTTTTTATTTTTGTAAATTGCAATTCGTTATTCAAAAATAACCATTTTGCAACAAAATTAATAAATTAACGAACATTTTATCCGATTCCATTTTCCGAGCATGTGATCTACTTGTCAATAAGCAAAACGATGGCTCATCCTTCATCAAAAAAATATTTTCGAGCGTAACAGCTCCATGGAGCACTTGGTTGCTGTGCAGTTGAAGCAGTGCGTTGGCAATATCTAGGAAAATTAAAAACACATGAATATTGGATTCATTTTATGGATTTGAATTTGTATTTACCACGAACGATCACAGCGGTCATCCAATCTGGAAGCGGGAATTTACCGTACTCATCGAGATACGTTTCCAATGATTTTTCAGTATTCAGAGTCGACGTGATAACATGAGAAGTCTTCTGGAAAAATTTTGAAATCAAAATTAATTGGAGAAACACCCCAACCATGTTGTTATTTTTAGACGATCTCTTCTCTCGCAACAACGCATACGTGACAAAGTCATAGTCTTCAGAAATTTGGCTGAAAATTAGTTGTTTTCAGTTTTTCTAAAACAAAAATATACTCATAATCCATGAACAAACTCTCGTTCAGACTTTCTCGATTGCTCATATTACACTCCAAAATGTGCTGCTTTCCTGGCGTTGAAACCTCTAAAAAATCTTAATTAATAGGTTTATATTATGTTGGACGCGTGAAGAATGAAATGACTAATAAAAATCGGCAAAAAAATTTTAAAAACGTTGGAATTTGTGGTTTTTCCGCAAATACCTAACGAGACCCAACGTTTGGGGGCGGAGCGTTTGATTTTTCTGCGTCTCCATAATACCTGGCCAACATACCATAACAATCACTAATTCTTTTCATGATATTCGAGTAAGGTTGATAGAAATTCACGAAAGAGTAGAAAATATTACAAAACATAAATTCAAATCCAACTTTAATATCGTTGCCACCAGAAAGTTTATATTTAACTCTAAAAAGTTTACCACGTTCTTGATAAAGATTTTTTTATTTTAAATATAATATTCCGAACAATACAAAGTCAATAAAAATTATGAGAACGACAATTGGGATGAGGCGTGACAGGTATGTGTGTACCCGATTCAAATGGAATTATCTTCTTGTAAATCTAGACAGTCTGTTGAGTGGTCCCCATGACGAATGCTTGTGGGATGCTGTCACCGTAATAGATTTTGTTGTTCGAGGCAATTGCTCGAATCTTTTGCAGCTCCAAGTACTCTCTGAAAAATTATATTTTCAAAAAAAAATTTCGTTTCAAAGAAATCTCACTTTGTGAGAAGTATTTTGTTCGAGTCAGCTTGTTTCTGTGCTTTGTAGAATTCAGCGTCTGCCTTAGATCGTTCGGATGCTGAAAAAAAAATGAATGAAATTTCTTAAAAGAAAATATAAATGTTTACCCAAATTGCTTTCAGCTTCCATTTGATTCAACAACTTTTCAGTTTCCTTCTCAGAAAGCAATCGTTTTTGATGAATAAGTGCAACTTGAGCAGCCTTCTCTGCTTCGATAACAGCCTTTTTCCTCTCAGTTTCAGCCAATTTTTCTACAACTTTTTGAGTTTCTTGAGCCACGAGAAGTTTCGTCTTTTCAGCTTCCATTTTCTCGTAATTTAATCGAATAGCTTCCGGAATTTTCGGTTTAGTAACTCGTACTGCTTGTACATAAAGACCGGGTGCCATTTTAACTAGATCTTCTTGTAGAGCATTCTTGATTTCTTCGTCAATTTTATCTGAAATTTCAAATCTTTAATACTAAATCTAGAAGTATTAGGACTAACCAAAAAGATCGATATAGACCTCTTGAAGAGTGTGTACACTACAAAACTGATTCACTTCATGATGAACTTTGTTGAAGATCAGAGGACGATCGTAGTCCACGGTGTAGTTTTTTACAATTGCATAAACTGAAAAATCAAATAATTAGGATTTAGGTATTTATTATGGGGAAACGGATCTAGAATCATGTCACTGACCACTATCTTGAGACAAAAAATTGACGACTTCAATTCGATCAAAGTAGATGAGAACTCCGCCAGACGTTCCACAAGGCACATTTGTAGCTTCATCAGTTTGAAGAGTAACTTGAACTGATTTCACTGTCGTCAGAAATGGAATGTGCATATGATAACCTGGATTTGTGACTGCTTTCAGAAGAGCTCCTCCCTGAAAACAGATTTTTCAATTAATTTTTTGATTTGAATATTAAATTTCCTATGGCCAAATCATAATAAGAAGTATTTGAAAAATGTCTAAAATGTTTTTTAAATATGTTTTATTATGATATTTGATAATTTCCCACTAGCCGTACTCCACCTTCTAAAACAAGGAAATAACTCACTCTGTAGTAAACTCCGACATGTCCTTCCTCAATTTTGTGAAGGGCCTGACTGAAAATAGCTATCCATAAGGCGAATAGGCCAAGCGCCAACTCGGTTAGCATTTCTAAATATAGACTTTCACTTACATGTTCTACACCACAACATCTAAAAAAGTATAAAAAAGAAGTATTGACCTAAATTTGATTTAAAAAAATGTATAAATTAAAATTTATTGTAAATGGGATTCATGTGGCAAGTTATCAAAATGAAAAATGGCAAATAAAACAATAAAAAACTAATTATTGAGTCTTCTTTTCGCTAAACGCTTCCATTCGAAGAGGGATTTGTAGACTGGAAATTGAGAGAACGAATACAATTTGTGTGACGAAGAGGATAGTAAACACGTGAAATGAAAATGTAGCAATGAGATGGGCTAGTGGTGATCCGGCGAATATTGAACCAACTGAAAGAAAATATATTGCAACATTTTTGTTGATAAAATTTTAGAACTCATAAACGAAAACTAATACACTTTTATGTGATACTGATAAGAGAAAATTTAAAACACGTTATTAACGTATTTTATGGAAATGCATTTTGGCCTTGCTGCGCTAAATGAAAAATTAAACAATTTTTCAAGTATGCGCCTTTAAGTTTACGGTAGGGAATTTCGTGTTGTCTAATTATGTGGACGTAGAAAATTATCTTTTTTCTCTTTCGAAATCGCCGTAGAAACGCGCTCTAAGGGCGATTAAAACACTCCGCCCCTAAACCATGGGTCTCGTCAGGTATATTGGCGGCAAACCCGAAAATTCAAACGTTTTCAGACGGTTTCCCTGATTCCGGAAATATTCAAGCATTTTCCGTCGTTTTACATAAATAGTTTTCATACCGAAATTGATGAAATAAAATTTATTAAAAAAATTAATATTTTTTTCACTTTTCAACTTCACATCATCTTTTTAGACAGAATTTCGGTATAAAAATCATTTACAACTACGGAAAATATAACAGAAAATAGGAAAATGCTTGAAAATTCACGAAAACTACCAAATTTTGTTGTAAGAAATTTTTATAGGGAAAGCAAAATTCCAAATTTTCTACAGTAACCAGCGCAAAACTTCAAACTATTTTAAATATAGTACCTGATGCGATGAAGCTTATGAACGCCGACACGGTTCCTGCGACACTTTTAGTTCCAGCTTGTGATCCAATTAGACACCAAATATTGATACTTCCATTTACAAAGAAACCAGTCAGAAATCCGAGCACAGAAGAATACTCCTCAAATTTGAAAACTCCACATCCAACAATCATCATGATTACTGTAAAAATGATGCCAAGAAGCCTCCTCGATGGATCCACCCCCATCTTTCCAGCTAATCGTTCGAGCACAAGTCCACTGATCATAGTTCCAGCAAGTCCTCCCAGCTCGTAAAGAAACTGAAATCCATCAGCTGACATTTTCTTTTCATTCAAGTAAAGAGGAGCCCATGTTTCACAGATAGTTCTCATTTCCATTGAGAAAAAGTAGACAAGAGCAATATGCCACATTACTGAACTCTTCATAATCTTCTTCACTCCAATTGTATTCTCTTCTTCCATATCTTCCTTTTTCAAAGGTTTCACTTCTTTTCGAATTGCGTCTTCTGTGATTATCCATTTCTTGCAAATGATTGCAAACAGTAGCATAACAATTCCTGAATTGAATTCAATAGTTCTCCAGTATGAAGTTTTGAAAAGTGGAACTATCATTCCAGCAAATGTACTTCCACATCCAAGAACCGAGAACATTGTTGCGTATGAAGCATCGTCAAACCACTGAAATAAAATTCTAAAGATTTTTGTAGATAAAATGCTATAAATTTCAAATTTTCAGCATTTTTTTTGTCATTTTCTCAGTTCTGGAACAAAAAATTGTTTTCATTAAATTCAACATATCTTTTATAAATTTACAGTTTCATCGTTTTTTTTTTAATTTTCAGTAATTTCTAAATTTCTTGTTTAAACATCTACAGTTTCTTCGTCTTTTCCGGAATTTTTTAAAAACATTTTCCTTTTTTTTTGTTTTTCGAATTTCTGAACACATTTTTTTCACACATTTTTCTACATTTCTTGCAATTTTTCACCTTAATTTTTTCTCAAAAAATCATAAAATTGCATAAATGGTAAATAGTAGAAAGTGGAGAAAGAAGGTAATTCACCGAAAAATTACAACTTTAATTTTGTAATGTTTTTCGGTGAAATACCTTCTTTCTCCACTTTTAACTATCATTGATGGGAGTTTTCGGTTTTTTTATATCCAAAAATTCAAAAATATCGGAGAATGTTTTTTTTTTGAACAATTGCCTTTTTTCTAAATTCGAAGAAATGGGTTTTTGCTATATTTTTTTTTTTCAATTTTTCAAATTTCTCGGAAAATTCAATATTTCAATAAAATAAGCCTATTGTTTGGTTTTTTTTAGAAAAAGATAATTTTTTGTTCAATAAAATCTACTTTTTTGTGTAATTTTTCAACATTTTTCGGATTTTTCATACAAAAAAAACCGACAAATTAAATAAATTTTCAAATTTACCGTTGCAATGAGTTTAGTAGCTGGAACCCATCCCGCACCTTGAACACTTCCAATCATTGCCATCACAACTTCAATTTGCCATACTTCGCTGGTGAACGCTGAAATAATTTAAAAAATATATTATTCTTTGTAAACTTTTTCCAATACCCAGGCCAATCGATGATGTACTACATAGAAGAATTCCTCCAATAAGTAGTCGAGAATTTGAAGTTCTGTCTGCAGCTGTTCCAAATACCAATTTACTAACAGTAAATGCAGAAGCATGAATTGAAACTATTCGCCCTGAATTTTAAATTCTAAAAATAATGATAGGCTCAAAATATCCGCGTCGCTAGAAAGGCCCGAGATAGAAAAATCAATGAGAATTTATTAAAAATGAGAAAAATTGAAAGAAAGAAATGTAAAATACAACCTGTAATCTGGGTGTCAAAGGCAGAAGCACGACCAAGTAAACGAGAAACAACTGGACAAGGATACAAAATTGTGAGAACATATTTCCTAATCTAACCTACTAACATACTTGAGAGCAGCTGCTGCTAAGCAACCAAACCAATTAATCTTTTGATTGCTTTTTTCACTACTCGTCTGAGTGTTTGTTTTGTCGAATGAGATCGCAGAATATTTCATAAAAAAGAAAAGCACATCCTGAATTGGCAGCTGCTTTTATTTGACTTGGCCATAATCCTTTGAACAATCCATACCAACTTTCATTTTTTACAACCATTCCAATCGTTTTGAATAGTCCTTGACTGTAGTTGCTCGTTTTTCCGAAACCCGCTCGTTCGAAGCCATTCATTTGAAGACGATGACGAACCATATCGAGAGGATATAGAACCTGAATATAAGCGAACTTCAATTCAGACTTTTTTTTGAACAAAAAAATTTTACAATTGGAGCCAAAGGTGTAATCCAACTTTTTTTTTAAAATTCAATAAATATTTTAGAAAATTAACAATGAAACTGGATTTTTAAAAATATAATTTTGTGAATTATCTTGATTTCAAAAAACATAATTTTCTTCAAAAAAGACGAAAAATGACATAAATTTTTTAAAACGGAAAAAAAGTGTTATTTTTTTCTCGATTTTTAATTTTTGTTTCAAAACCATAAATTAAAATGGTTGCCTCCAACTTTTTTGAAGTTTTTGCAAATTATCGAGCATTTTTCACTTTAGAATTTTTTTTTGATTTTTCGAAAATTAACTTTGAAATATGAACTGGTTGAGTTTTGGCAAAAAAACTGTTCGAAAATTTTTTATTACAAAAATTAATAAAATTTTATGGAAGATGAAACTTTTTCAATTTTGCTAATAAACTAAAAAATTTGGTTTTTTTCCTCTGAGAACCACCATCAAAATTTTGAAAATTTTTAAACAAAATAATACCGTTTTTGCGACAGTTCCAGCCATCGCACCGCTGAAAAGAGCGCCCGCAGACTCGTATCCATTGAATGGCCAAAGATCCATAAAACAATTGTAAAGAGCAAATTGCATTCCGGTGAATGGGGCGATCTGTACTACACTGGGTACCCATCCACGGAAATAACCAGCAATTCCTTCTTTTTCCCAAATATGTTTGACAGCGTGCATGGTTCCAGTATAAACTGCATGACCAGCTTTCTGAGCGACTAGTCGAGTACGAATCACGTCCAATGGCATCGCCTGAAATGTGAAAAAGTATTGTTTTCTGCTTGTATATATTCCAGCTGCAACGACAAGGAAAAGTTGACGAAATTTCAGATTTTAGAACATTATGGGTTTTTTTTTTCAAAATTTTGATCCCATCATAAGAAAACAAAAAAACTGAATAAAAATCCCTACCGCAGTCATCGCAAGACATCCACTGAGTGCTCCGCATGCAAAATCCGATGTAGACCGAACACTTTGATTATCTGCTGGAATCACTTTTGCGGCCTGCTGTGAGAGCCATTCGAACGAGGAAAACTGAACAAGTCCGTATGTAGCAGATAGTCCTTGAGCTGGAATGTGTCCTTTCCAAAAAGCATGAGCGCCTTCTTCTCGTGTAATCAAGAATATTGATTGCATTACACCCTAAAATAATATTTTTGAATTAAAATTGACAACAAAAAAAATAGTTTTACCTTATATTTTCCAGATTTCTTTCCACGAATCGGCTCCTCCTGGAGTTGAAATCTAATCTTGAGTACATCTAGTGGTTGAATAATCATCCGAGTGACAATTCCACTTGCAAGACCTGCTTCACTGTACTCCGCGGAGGTTAGCGGCTCATTTATGGCCTCCGGATGATAACCAACCATCGTCGAGTTCGCATTCGTGGCAGATCAAAAAAACATAAAGCTGCATAACAATCACAGAGAAGAAGACGAGAAGAGATTTAAAGACGAAGACAACAATATCAAAATATGAACGAGAAGGATAACAAATATTATGTGAATGAATAGTCTCAGGGCCTTTCACCAGTTTTGCATGCGCTTCGAGTAAAAACCAACCTATATCATCATTTGAAATCTGAATTTCCGTTCGAATTTGTGAGAGGAATGCAATTGGAAGTCGTCGAAAAAGCACATAAGCCACGTAAATGCAGAAAACGGCTCCGAATTTGAAATAATTGGTTGGAGACGTCGCCATCAATGATGTTCCTCGTGTTCCTAGGGCAGGTTTCTTCGTTTCATTGGAAATTGTTTTCAGAGAACAAAATGTTATAGAAAGGAAATGATTAAGCAAAAAGGAATGGTATTGAACAATTAGGGCAATTGTTCAGAGGGAAAATGACTGTTTGATTTTTAAGATGTCAAATAATGCCTAGAAATCGTTTTAGAGAGTGTGGGGATACAATAGTGGATTGATTTGTTACATTATACAAAAATAAGACTTGGGAAAAAAGTTAAGAAACTTTAAAATGCGTTTTTTTTAACTAAAAATGTAAAAAGAAATATTTACATAATATTAAAAACAAAACCCTGAAAAAAAAACAGTTCGGGCAACATTCTGCATTTTGTCGTAAAGTCTGGTGTTTGCGTACCACTCGAAGTTTGCTCGATTTTTTTTCAGACACCATTTTTTATTTTGTTATCAAAATATTAAAATTCTTTCAATCCCGATTTGAAATATTAGTTTCTAATTAAAAATATATTTAAATTGAAAATATAATTATTTAAGAATGCTTATTGATAAGCATGCCACCACATTGAAGTAAATATTTAAACAATCAAAACTTTTTCATATTAAAAACTGTCACCTTTTTTATCGTAATTATATATAATTATAATTACTATTGCAATTTTTCAGAAAATGAGTGCAACTGTAGAAGACGACGAGAATCCACCGCTCCAGAATGCAAAATTATTCGGACTTTTCAAGGTTAATCTTTTGTTTTCTTCCTCCAAACACATTTTATTAATTAATTTTCAGAATCCAGATCCTGGTTTTACGCAAACAGGAATTTCAATGTTCACAAATTTTGTGCTCACCAATATGTTTGTGTATGGAGTGACAGGACGTGCGAAATTGGCGTATGCACTCAGTATGATTTCCATTCCCTGCTCGGTCATTATAAGTGTTCGGTATTAGAATTCCCATTTTGGTTTATATAATAACTTTAACTACTTACAGAGATTCACAAAAAGATTATGATAAATGGAAAGAGATGCGATTACTACGTCTGAAAGGTGTACCAGAACGATTCATGCCGTACAAATGCAAGTACGACTGGTCAGACTATGATTTACGGAAGATTCGGGAAGAGAAATGAGCCGGGTACACTTGATAGGATCTTTACTTTTACAGTTCGATAATCGATTGATAAATAAAAATAATAAACGATGAAAAATTATGCGATGTACATGCGATAGAATTGTCTACTTATTTGAGAAGACTTTGGATTGCTTTCACAGTGATTGGATGCATATTTGGGATGTTTGCCTTGAATTGTGAGATGGCTCGATCACGTGTTGCACTCCATCCGAACAAAGATCTGAATTATAAATTTAAATTTAAGATTTTCAATATCATCTTATTTTCACCTGTAAATTGGTTTGCAATACTTCATTCTACCAACAGCCAACGCGAACGCTAGACTTGCATCAACAATCGGAGACCACTTCGTTTCGAGACCAAGCATCAGCCATGAGAATTTTAGCTCTGCATTTTTAGCCTGATCCAGTTTATAGGTGGCTGTCAACGCAGGCATTCGATCTCCAAACATAGTCTTGTTCACACGAACTGCATCGAGAACAGCAAGCTTTTGAGAATTAGACATCTTTGCGAAGACTTCTCCGTCAGTTGGTGCCTCGGATCCTTCTGTAGTCCATTTAGCGGCAAGATCCTTGCAAGCTTGCATCGGAGTTGAGTCATATTTTGGCTTTGGTGGAAGTCCGGCTTTGTGAAGCCACAAATTCCAGTCAATATTGTCCAGAATAACCTTCTTATCAGTGAATGAATCATAGAGATACTCTTTCCACTCTTCAGTAGAGACAGTTTTATAGGCATATTTTTGAATGTAATCTCTCAGGAACTGTTCAAAACGAGAATTATCACCCAGTGCCTGCTCAATTGTGAACAACAGTGCCGATCCTTTTTCGTATGGAACTGATGAAAAAGCGTCATCTGGGTCAGCATTTCCAAGATTTTGAACAAGTTTTGTATATTCATGATCTGGTCCAAAAACATCATTGACAGTGCGAACGAGAGCTTCTTCGTATCCACTTTCACTTTCAAATTGTCTCTCCAGTTCTCCGTACATTTTACCATGAATCTTTCTCTCCAAGAAAACTGTAAATCCTTCGTTTAGCCAGAAATGTTCCCAGGAGAAATTAGTGACGAGATTTCCAGTCCAACTGTGTGAAATTTCATGAGCAATAACGTTGACGAGACTGCGATCACCAGCAAGAAGAGTTGGAGTAATGAAAGTGAGACAAGGATTCTCCATTCCTCCAAATGGAAAAGTTGCTGGAAGAACAACCAAATCATATCTTCCCCAGACATACGGACCGGCAACATCCTCAGCAACTTTCAGAATTTTTTCAGTTTCAGCGAATTCGTAAAACGAAGCTTCTGCTTGAGATGGCTCGGCCCAGACGGCGCATCTTTCGCTGATTTCCTTCCGTTCCAAATGTCCAACAACAATCGCAAGAAGATACGATGGAATTGAAACTGGCTGTTTGAAAGAGAAAATTGTTCTTTTTCCACATTCAGATGGTGTTGATCCTTGTCCAATAGCTGACATAAGGCAGGTTAATCCAATTGGAACGCATACTTCAGCTTCGTAGGTACTTTTAACCGATGGAGTATCCATGCAGGGGACGATTGAACGAGCATTAATTGCTTGGCATTGAGAGAATAGATAAGGAGCCTGAATTATCAAAGATTTTAGAAAAGTGTACTTTAAATTTAAAAATCACAACTCTATCCGTGGTTTGTTCAGCAGTCAAAAATTGAAGAGCAGCCGCATTATTGCTGGATTCATACTTGATTTCGAGTACTGGCCTATCACCGGACTTCAAGCTTTCAGTTGTGATGACAAGTTTCTGCCCTAGAGCTTGATTGTCTTCCAATGTGAATCCAGCCTTTTTCGGCTCGCCGTTCAAATTCAAGGCGACTGATTGGACCGATAGATCACGAGTGTCCAGAACAATTCTTTCAGTATCCTGCTTAACATCCAACGTAATTGATACATCTCCAGCAATATGCTTTTTCTCAAAGTCAACTTTCCACTTGAGAGCGTAGTGGGAAACAGTGACCTGGAGTTAATTTTAAAAAATGAAAATGATAAATAATTTTATACCTGTTCATAGTTTGCAGCAGTAGAGGGATCTCTCGGATGTGGAGGTGCCATATTCTGAAATTGACAATTAGAAATATTTTATGTTACACTGGTGAGGTGTATACATCTAAAATGGAAAATATTTCAGTGGTATTATCAACCACATGATTGACATGGTTAAAACACAATAGAAATTGGAACGTTTATCAATGAAGAAATAACAATACATGTATGACTAGACATTTCTTATCAGTTTTCCTATAATTATATCGTCTGCACAATAGTCTTCATCAAGCTCCTTCTGAGGAATTAGCTCCAGGCGGAAGAACTTTTGAATATCCTTGAAAAATGATTTTTGAGCCAAATGAGCCTCTCCGATGTCCCTTTCCTCGCTGACCACCATAATTTCCTTTGCATCACAATCATTCAACAAGGTTATCAACGGATCTATAGTGCTGTTGTAGTATACACAATCAATTGCCAGAACCATATCCAGTCCTTCCGGTATTCTGTCCTTTGTCCAGTCGAGAACTTGAACTTTGATTCGATTTCCAGTCAATTTTCGATTTGCTTCAACATTTTTCTCAATTAACGCAAGTCTTTCTGGCAGGTCAGTAATGATGACATCAGCTCCAAGTGCGGCCAAAGCGATTCCTCCAACACCAGTTCCACTTCCAAGTTCCAAGACCTGAACAAAAACATATATTTTTGATAAAAACCTATAAATTCACTTTCTTGCCTTCAAAAGGTTTTGGGTATTTGAAAAAATAGTGAATAGTCATCAGTGCGCTGTCCCAAATCACTCCGCCGACATCCGTTACAGTTTCCTGAATGATTTTATAGAATTTTTTACAGAAATAGTCTTCGTAAATATATTAAATCAGTAACCTGATATATTATAAGCTCATCATGGTCGTTATTAAACGATATTACTCGCGCATATTCTTCACTTTCCGCCATATTCGATTGAGAGAACGAAAAAATTACTCCACTGTCAGTTCTCCACGAGGAGTACACGGCCGAGAAAAGTTGTTCGGGCCGAGACTCTTTTAAGGTTTTGTGGTATTCTCCTTTAATGAACACTGTAGCTTTATCGGATTTGGTTTTTCTGTTTTTCCAGTTTTCATGACATTTTCTTTTCTTTTTTTGTTTCATACTTGTTTTCTTTGTGCCAGAAACGCGCCCCATTGTGAAACAACACGACAAAAAGCTGAGTACAACGTGGAATTAGCATGCACTCAGTTGTTCCAACAGCTTTTGCCATTTCCTAGTTTTCCAAAGCTTTCGAAAATCGTTTTTGCATTCATAATGATGAAAAATTATTGGATAAAGCAAAAGGCGAGTGTTTCGTGTTTGGCATTTCACCGAAAGTTCTCAATTAAGTTCCTGTTCATCCTATATCCTTTCCTCCGAGAAAACCTGCCCGCTGAATGCTGACCTATATCAGTCAGGCGATTATCATTCAGTCTCAACTATATTATTGGTTCACATGGGAACAAAAATGGTTTATTTATTCAACAAGACAGTGGAGTAAAAAAGCGCCACGTCAGCCGCCCTCTCACTCCCTCTCTCTCTCTAATTGTATATGCACTATCAATTATACTCTCATATTTCATTTTCCCCCATTTCATCGAGCTCTTCATCAATTTTTCACTATTTTAATTTATTTTCATAATTTTCAGGTTGTTTCACCACTTCCATCAATGAAGGCGCTGATTCTAGTCGGAGGATACGGAACACGGTTGAGGCCGCTTACACTAACCCAGCCAAAACCTCTGGTCGAATTTGCCAACAAGCCGATGATGTTGCATCAGATGGAAGCGTTGGCTGAAGTAGGAGTCGATACAGTTGTTCTCGCTGTCAGTTACAGAGCAGAACAGTTGGAGCAAGAAATGACAGTTCATGCAGATAGACTTGGAGTCAAACTGATATTCTCTTTAGAAGAGGAACCTCTGGGAACTGCTGGCCCACTGGCTCTTGCTCGAAAACATTTGGAAGGCGATGCACCGTTTTTCGTTTTGAACAGCGACGTAATTTGTGATTTTCCCTTCAAACAAATGGTTGAATTCCACAAGAATCACGGAAAAGAAGGAACAATTGCCGTTACAAAAGTAGAAGAACCATCGAAATATGGAGTAGTAGTTTTCGATCAAGATAAAGGAAAAATTGATGATTTTGTGGAGAAACCACAGGAATACGTTGGTAACAAGATCAATGCAGGTCTCTACATTTTTAGCTCCAAAATTCTCGACCGCATCCCACTGAAACCTACTAGTATCGAGAAGGAAATTTTCCCCGAAATGGCATTCTCTGGAAATTTGTACGCTTTTGTACTTCCTGGCTTTTGGATGGATGTAGGTCAACCGAAAGATTTTCTCAAAGGAATGTCCCTTTTCCTAAATCATTGTCATACTACAAAATCCGATAAACTCGAAACAGGATCAAACATACATCCAACAGCTACTATTCGTGGAAATGTGATGGGTAAATGAATTAATTAGCAGAAATTAAATATTTTGTTCAATTTTTCAGTTGACCCATCGGCTACTGTTGGAGAAAATTGTGTGATTGGGCCAGATGTCGTTATTGGTCCACGTGTGAAGATCGAAGGTGGAGTTCGAATCCTGCACTCGACAATTCTTTCCGATTCGGTATGAGTTGATCTTGTCAGCTAGTGCCGGCCTGTATTTCTACACAATGAGCCAGTGTGGAATCAATTTTTTTAAAATTAAAATTTAGTGATGGAGTGTGGAAAAAGAATTGCTTCATTTGAAAATAGCTTTTATTTCAGTTGAAACTTACCGAAAAAACTTCTTCAAATTATCTATATTCCAGTATTCCAGTAATTTTCAACTCCAGACAATTTTGGAGCACTTTTTTCGATTTTTCAAATTGAAATAAAGTCTATTTTCAATTTTAAATTTTGATTAAAAATATTGATGCCACCCCGGCTCATTTTCTAGAATTGTTGGTCGGCAATGCGCCCATGGTTCAAAATTTATTGTGCTACATAAAATTATTAAATTTCATCAATTTTTTTTGCAGTCAATTGGCAACTATTCATGGGTTTCTGGAAGTATAGTTGGTCGAAAATGTCACATTGGAAGCTGGGTTCGTATCGAGAATATTTGTGTTATTGGAGATGATGTGGTAAGACGACATGAATTCGTTTGTTCTAATTGAAAACTTAAACATTTTAAATTACAGGTTGTAAAGGATGAATTATATCTCAACGGTGCCAGTGTCTTGCCACACAAGTCGATTGCTGTGAATGTTCCGTCGAAAGACATTATTATGTAAAATATATCAATTTTATTGATTCTTTATCGCACTCTTTAGTCATAACTCATTTTACCAAAGTGCCAACTTTCAAACTTGTGATATTTATTGTATTATTTGAATTAATTTAATTATGTGAAAATCAGTTTTTGTTTCCTGATAGGCGGGCTAAAAATCCAAATTTTCTCTTTCCACTTACTCGAAAATCTAAAATCTATAGATTAATCTATACAATCTACTGGGTGATTAATTGTATTCTTCAGGAATTTTATTGTTTTTATTTATTTTTAATCATGGCATGTTTTTCTTTCTCTGTTTTCTTGATTGCGCCGGTTGATTTCTTGTTAAATAAATTATTGTGGTTATTCGTTAATCATAGAAAATTGCTTGGTAAACGCCAAAATTGAAAAATATTGATGAAATGAAGTTTATTCCCTTCGAAAAAAATAATTGGCAACTCCAGTCTCGATAAATGAGCACATCTGGCTCATTAGAAAAGGAAGACTGGCTCGATTTGGGTGATCTTAACAATGCTCCAACATTTTCACTGGAAGATGCACTGAATGATGTAATCGATATAAAAATGATAAAGCTGAAAGTAAATCTATTAAATTTCAGACAGAAAACCTGAGTGATCCGTTTTTGGATGAACAATTCGCAGTTGATGGAGAATTCGGATCAGTCTCTAATTTGACAGAATCGACTGCACACTCTCCAGATTCACACTCTCTGACATATAAACTCGATTCAGCGTTTGTAATTCAACCACATCGTAAGAAAATAGACAAAAAAACGAATTTTTAAGATTTAGGACTCAAGGGTCTCGACACGACTGAAGAAAGTGCGTGCGCCTTTAAGGAATACTGTCGTATTCTTTCATTGTTTTTTAAAAAGTTTTCGCTTTGTTTTTTCTAGAGTTCTTTGCATATTTTCAAATTTAATGAAAGAGGAAGTAACCCAAAAGTACTGGATTTAAATTAAATTTTAAAAACATTTTATTTCAAACTTTCAAAAAAAACCAGAGCTTGCTGAAATCTGAAATTTTGCCAACTTTTCTTTGCCGCAGCAGCTGGAATACATTTTTTATTCTATTATCACCTTTATTGCATATTTTGATAGTTTATCTCGCATTAAATCGTTGGTTTAGGCACATTTCGAGGATATCTCAATCAAAAATAATCGAAATTGGATGTTTATCGGCTTAAAATGTGCCTGAATACACGAAATGTTTATAATGTTCAAAAAATTTGCCATAAAATGGTGATATTTCAATGAAAACTGGCTACCAGCCACCACCACGAGAACAACGTTTACGATCTTTCAGCAAAATGTTATCTTTTTTTTCGAAATTTTCAGACATTTGGGTCATTTTTTGACTCTTAAAAAACGTTTTGGTCGTCTCAAGATCCTAATTTTTTTCGCATCTTTATAATATTACATACACATAAAATTCAATATTTTGTTCAGAAGTAATATCCCATCAAATTCTCTCAAATGAAAAGAAGACTGGACGAGTGATTGCTGTTGCTGAAAGAAATGGATGGATCGCAGTGGTCACAAGTAAAGGACAACTGCTTCTTTTCGATTTAAATGGAAATCTTAATCAATTTCATCGTGGCGATGAGACAATGGGAGGAGCAAGCTGTGTGACGTTTTCGTTGGATGGAAAATTTCTGGCGATTGGCTTGCAGAAAGGAGCTATTAAAGTGGGGAACTCAACAAAAAGTTAAAATTTAAATTTAAAAAAAATTATTTCAGATAATGACCATCGACAATAAGCTCTATCATATGATTGACGAAGGTGGGCAGCCTGGACAGGGAATTATACAAGTTATCTACACAAAAGACAATCACACTGTGCTGACTCTCGATAATGGTGGAAGTTTTTACGAATGTACAATCAGTAAACCTTGGCTTCAAAAACGAAAAGATAAGCTAAGATGTCACGTGTCGGGATGCAATGGAGAGGTTATCTCGATGAAAATGATGCCTGGAGATGTTATTGCACTTTTATCAGTTCATAGGCTAATTTTCTATATTCTGAAACCTCGAGGTCAAATTCTTGGCATTTTCCCTATCAAATTCGAATACCAATTTCCGCCTGCCTGCTCATTCTGGCTAGGAACTCCGAAAACAGCTATCAACTCACCGCTAAACTCTCTTTATTCAACAACTTTGAAAGACTTCCGAGTTTGCATAAGTCGTGGAAACAAGTTGGCAATTCTCAGAATACACGCGAACAACTTTTTCACCAAATATGTAAGTTTAGAAAAGAAAAAATAGATGTAGTTAAATACTTACTACTGAAAATTAAATTTGCAGCGACGTGCTACCGTAATCCGACAACTAGAATTACCATGCTCACTTGTAAATATTCACTGGATGAGTAATCACATGATTGTTGGAATCGATTCATTTGGAGCCGTTTGGCAAATTGATCCTGAAAAGGGGACAGCGAAAAAACAAGATATTGAAGATCTTCAACTAGTCTTTTCAACACCAATTCTTAAAGGATCAGCAACAGGAGGAAGAGTCAGTGAAGCAGTAAAAGCTGTTGCAGAATTCGCATGTTATCAATCTGTGACGTCAGCAACATCTACTTCAGAACGACTTATCGTCTTGGCTCACGATGGTCTCAAATATTTGGAGAAAGTTCATGAATGGGAGCAATTAGAAAGATATAAAGAACGAAACGATGTGATTTCAGCATCCCTTTATCTATTGGATGTCTGTCGTGATAAAGTACGAGCCAGTGAGATGTTCAAACGAGAATCACATAGTCTTTTAGCTGAAAAAGCGCACAGTCTTCTAACCGAAACAGTAGCAGGAGTCGGTGGAGGTGCATTGTCAGATCTGTTGGCTCATTACAGAAAATATATTCGAGTTCTACTGAAAGTCTGTATCACTGGACGACTATTGGATTTTCTTTACATAGCTTGTTGGGATCGACTATCTATGGATTCTCTTTCGAAAACTGTATTCTTGGATCATCTGGATGAATATGTTCTCGATGGAGCTCTCATTGACCCTCCACCTCCACTTGTCAACGAATATCTACAACATCTTGCTGCAGAAGGACATTTCTCACAGTTTCAGTCAGCAGTTGTTCGCTTTCCAATTCATACGCTTGATCTTCATACAGTTATGTCAATTTGCAAGCAGAATTCAATATATGATGGAATCATTTATGTGAATAACAAGGCACTTAATGATTATATAACTCCATTAGAGGTTAAAAATATATTCAAAATCATAAAATTCAAAATAAAAATCAATGTTTTTTTTCAGAACATGCTGGCAGAAATGCGAACATTTGCACATCGAGACATGTTTTCGGATAGCGAACAAATTCTAGGAAATAAAGTTCTCGTTTATCTAAACTGTTGTCTTTCTGGAATGGCATATCCATTTGGTGCTCTTGATGAAGAGAATCGAAAGAGAGTTCCACTTGAAACATTTCGATGTATCAGTTCTTTAAAAGAGAAAGATGGAAGTGAATCCGATGAACAATATCCATATTTGAGATTGCTGCTGAAATATGATCCACAACAGTTTCTAAACGTGGTGAGCACTTGCGCAGATGTTCTTCTTTTTCAATTGGATAATCGGCTACAACGGTTTGTGGATACGGTAAGTGCGATGAGTTTTTGATATAATATCCATGATCTATTTCTAATCAATTTCAGATAGGACAACTATGTGTAAATATGAAATGTGAATTATCCCTCATTCACTTTCTCAACCTCGTGGTACAACTCTCCGAGCGAGTTTTGATAGCTCCACCAATCGAACATGTCCAAGATTCAGTGATAACTCTACTGAGAATGTCTCCTTGGGAACATTCAAGCACGGAAAATTCAATTTTAACTGCACTATACCATGTGACTCCTGATGATAAAAGAAGAATAATCCGCGCGGCTCAAAATCCAATGCGTCCAACAATTCTTAGTTTTCTTTATCTAAATGATAGAAAATTCGAAGATTTGATCAAATGCTACTTGGAATCGAATAGTACCGAAGTGTATTCCTCGATTGGTGGAATTCTGAAAGAAGCTGAATTAACTGATGATGAGTCAGCAGAGTTCAGGAAGTATTTGATGAGCATCATGGAGGTAATTTTGTTCAGTTCTTACTAGTAAATATTAATAAATTTCAGAATTTGTTCAAAATAGATGGATGGCTTTGCGCTAACCTTATCAACGATCATTTCCGAGATGTAATAGCATCTATGGCGAAAAGCAACGAAGAAGAACGGAAAATGGTATTCCCGGTTCTCGCTGGAATTGCACAATTGAGAAAAGTCTCAAATCAACCATCTTTTTGCAATGACGATGAACTAGATGAAAAGCTATTTGGAATCGTTTTTGAAGGAATCTGTAAAGGATGGCCAAGCTGGATGCCATCATCTGAAGATCCAGAATATGCTGATCGCCAACTCATTGCTCTATTTCCTTTTTGGCTTCAACTTGCCGCGAGTACTGATTTCTGTTTGAATATTGCTGTTGGAAATGAGCATTGCGTTCGTACAGTAATCCGGCTTCTTGAAGCAAGGCAACATCTGGAAAGAGCATTTGATTTATTGTTTGAACAATTGGAAAAGAACAAAGATCACGATAATATCATGTGTAAGCAGTGACAAGAGATTTTTTCTCTTATAGACTCAAAATAAGTTCAATTTTTCAGCAGAATGGCTCGACGAGACGATGAAGTTTTGCTCTCGGCAGTCTTCAAAAAACGAAACTAGTGATCGAATGATGCGAGTGTTTCAATTTGTTTCTGAAAGAGTCGCAGAATTTGAAGAAGATTCTGAAAAGCAGAAAAAGATGGACGAGAGTCTTCGAACAATGTGCAGACAGATATTGTCGACTGGAACAAAATATGCGAAACAACTAGTGGATAAATTACTTGAAAGTCCATCTTTTGTTGAGTCAACCTTCGAGTGAGTTTTTAGTTTTTAAAAATCTGGAATTTTTAAACGAAATTTTTCCAGAGACAATGGTGGCCTTCTTCTCGATATAATGGCGTCTTGTGAATATGAAGCCGAATTGTATCAAGAAATGATATATTTAATAGTATGGTTTTATATTGATTCGTAATTATAATTTCAGAAGATTTCGACAAGCCTTCTTAAAGGCGCATGGTTTTCTTCGATTAGGTCTCGGCGCGAAAAAAGTTTGTGGTAGTCTTTTTTTGCAATTGCGGTTCTCGTTTATTTTCCTTGGATTTTTCAATAAATGTACTTAATTTTTTAGCCAACAAAACGAGAAAGCCGCAAGAATTCAATTAGACTGCCATAAACTTTTATTGCGAGCCGAGACCCATCTGAATAAATCCGTTCGCCTTTAAGTGTGCCAAAATCTTGTGAAATTATTACGATAATAATTGCATTCTATCTATATTTTTTGTTTCAGAGAGAAGAAAATCTGTCCCTTGCTCAGAAACTAGAGATGGAAGTGAGTCGTCGTGCACCTTTGATGCACAATCCGAACTGCATCACATGTGAGCAGCCTATGCACAAAAGTGGATACGTCTTCCGGTAAATTGTCTTATATTTTTCTAAAGTTAAATTTATGTTTCTATTGCAGATGCGGTCATTTCCAACACATTGAATGCTCGACAAACATTGATCGTACTTGTACTTGTGATGGAATACCTGATCGACTCGTTGTGCCACGCGAAAAGCCTGATAGGCCGGAGAAGCGAAATATTTTTGAAAATTGGGACACGAAGCTGAACTGTCGAGTTTTTCCTAAAGATTCTTCCTAGATCCTGTAAATATCCAAAAGTGTCCTTCAAATTTCTAGTCTGGTTTGTACCAGTGTTTATTCTGCCCCCTATAAACGGTGTCTCCTACAATTGTGATTGGTGCTAAATTTTATTTTGTGAATAGACATAAATACATATTGTTTCTATTTTTCACGGGAATTTGTCATTTTTTCATAACCTGCAATAAATTATTAAATATTATCTAGTCCCCACGTATTCCAAGTGTACATTTTAAAGTTGATAAAAAGAAGGCAAATATAAATGGAAATTTTTTAAATTTTGTTATGCAGCGTTTTGTTTTTGGCGGAAAGTTGTGGAAGTTTAATGAAACGTTCGGGTTAGTTGGAACATTTTCAGGCTATAAAACTGCAATCTTTGTATTCAGTTTCAGTTGTTACGATGATTATCCACATGTGGCACCATTTCTCGCAGTAGAACATTTTGCTTCGTTTCCTGTCCATCCACCAACGTTCATTTTCTCGAATGCTGCCGTTTCAAATATATTATCTATGGAAGAAATTAAAAGTGTACTCATAAGATTAGATGAACTAATTTCGTATGTAGTTTTTGAGTTTATTGTGTTTTTAATTACTATGATTTCAGAAGTAACAACCTGCACAATCATCCCTGTCTAATTTCTCAAGCAGGTGCACAAGCAACAATGCGTCTTGCTTCGAAAGATCAACTGCGTTCAGATTGGAATACTTCTGTAGAAATACCTTTTTGTCTATACGTAACGCAGGTTCGTATAATATGCATCTCTTAAACTAATTTTTCAAAATTTAATTCCAGAATGGTGTATGTCCCCGGCAGTTCGACTACGAAGATTTGCATAAACAATCACAATGGGTAGCGTTATTCGAAGAAGTAATTCTGCCACTTGACAAGATGCAAGGAAGTAAACTGTCAAAAATTGCACCACATCAGCATAGTTCTGTCGTTAAAAATGCTATAATGGTAATATTCGAACTCTGGTGTACCTACATTTTGTTTTTTTTTTCAGAAGTCGAAAAGAGAGAAAAAGACGAGTTGCAAGAAGCACTCAAAATCAATTTCTGGCATAGATTCGTCTAGTAGTGGATGCAATTCGTTGTAACACTATATTTTTAATATTATATAACTAAATCTAACTTAACTTACATTTCCCTGTGATATATATATTTATGTTTTGCTCGATTAAACTAGTTTCTTTCATAACAATTTATTGAAAACAACAAAACGAACGAGCTTAGTCCTTCTGGTGCTTGATGACCTTGTTGACGATCTTCTGCTCCTCGACGAGGAAAGCACGGGTAATGCGCTCCTTAACGGCGTTTGGTGAGAGGCATCCTCCGTAGGCTCTGGTGACGGTACGCTCGTTTCTCTTGAGAAGGCGGAGAGCGATTGGGCGAGCTGGGGTGATCTGAAAGCGACAATAATTAATTTGAAAATTCTTGTTGATGTTCAAAACTCAGATTTCAATTTACAATTAAGGTGCCTATATTGTGATAAACTACTTGAAATAAAAATAATTAGAAGTAAAAACGTACTCCGTGGAGCTTGACTCCGGTGTCTCTGCACTTTGGAATTTGTCCTCTCTTCTTGATGTATTGGACAACGAGACGTCCTCCTGGGGTCTTGACAAGACGCTTCTTGTTGGAGGTGGTGTTGTACGACAAACGGCGTCTGTAGGTAACGCGGAGGGACATTTTTTACCTGAAAAATATGCAAGTATTATTTCGAAACAAAAAAATACAGATACGAAAATTAGAGAAAGAATATTTGAAATTATCATTATATGCATGCTAAAACGCCGAATTTCAACTGGAATTAATTTAGCAGGGCTGAAATAATACTAAACACGTAAAATGTTCTTGTAATTCGTTTGAAACACCACTTAAAATAGGAAAACGATTAAAATCTAATTTTTCGACAATTATCACTTTTTGGGCATTTAATAGGCGTTTTTTCATCGATTATGGATTTTACATGAATACGAACATTATATTGAATTTTTAATACGTATTTTGTATGATAAAATCGGTCAAAACCTTAAAAAATCAACAAAAAAGAGTAGGAAAAGGAAAAATTTCTCAATTTAGTGAGACGGCTGTTCCTCGGCGCGAAGACTACGGTAACACTCGTTTACCATGTGTCGTTGCATTCATTTCGCTCGTAAATCGACACAAGAGGAGAGACGGAGTGTCTCTGGCTTAACCAGCAGAATAACGCCGAATCAATAAGAGCTAACGAAGGAAAGAGGGCTTAAAACAGAACATCATTTTCTTCGGAAATGTCTCATCGAGATTTCTATTTTAGTTTTAGTAGATTTTCAATATTTCCTGAATTTCAAAGCGTTTGGAAATTTTAAAAGTATAAATATTTTCATTTAAGAAAGTTAAAGATGGATATTGCTGCACGGGTGATATCCGTTGTCGGTCGAACATCAACTTCTGATCCGTCAACGGCTTCTTCTAGTAATCCACCAAAAGTGGGAAGAGTGATGGATGTCAGTGATGGTGTTTTTATTGGTGGATTCATTCCATGTAAGAATTCTCGTAGTTTTGCAATCTTTTCAATATGAAAGCCTCGAATTCCAGCACTAATCGAAAAACAAAGATATCCATACAGTCGCCCCGAATTTTTGTATTTTTCTGAAGAAGAAATCGCATTATCATCTGATCATTCTGTCCGTCCTGTTCTTTGTCCCAGATTTCCACACCGAATGCCCCTTTATGTTGGTTATGCAGAAGCAATAAATGCGGGTATTATTGAGAAAATCTTCAATTTTGTTGGAAAAAAAATAAAATTTAGGAAAAACTGTCCAAAATGAGGATCAAGCCTCTGCAAAAATGTTAGTTCTGACACAACACCAGGGAAACGAAATGAACGGGTTTTCGTCCGACGAAAAGAAATCTGAAACGAGAAAAAGAAATTCCAATGAAAATGATGATGATCCAATGTTAACGCCTGGAGGAGATGATACCGTGAGCTATCTGAATGTCGTAAATGTGAATTGTAAATAGTTTTTTTTAAATGTTTCCAACTTTAAAAATATTGTAATTTCTCACTATTCTGGAACACGTACTTAAAGGCGCACAGACTTATGCGGATTGATTTCACCACGAAAACAATCAAGCATTTTTTGCAGCTTTTAAAGTTTACAGTAACGAAAAGAAGTTTGCTATAACGAAATCCCGAACAAAAAAATGGCAGTGAAAATTCCAAAAAGTGATGTTTAACACAATTCCCGCGGCAACCTATTCAAATCAATCCGTACGATAAAGTAGAAATTGAATTCCAATTATTAGTTGGCCCCCTCTCTCTTGTTTCATCAGAATATATTTCTCGGTTCCAGGAAAAATCCAGCATGTTTGCTCCACGAGCCGACGGAGCTCTATTCAGTTTATTCGATGGTCATGCTGGCTCGGCAGTTGCTGTTGTCGCCAGTAAGTGCCTTCATGAGCACGTAAAGTCTCGGTTATGTGAAGTACTCGACACTATTCTTCACATGGATCGACATGAGAATTTAAACTTTGGGAAGCACCGATCCGAATCATCGTACAGTATGAGTGAGGTAAACCCCCACAGTGGTTTTCATTTTCTCGTAATCTTTTTTAGATGAGTCGGGAAGACGAAAACCGAATTCGAAGTGAGCATTTGGTGAAAGGAGCTCTAGAGACTGCATTTTTGGATATGGATGAGCAAATTGCACAGGATAAACAAGTATGGAGACTTCCCGGTGGATGTGCAGTTATATCCGTTCTTGTATTTTTAGGAAAACTTTATATAGGTATGTGTTCTTTATTCTAGACGAAAAGTAATTCCAAAGTTTTAGGTGGAGATTTCAAAAATTTTTTTGAACTTTCTGAAGGTTGTCGTAATTTCTTGAAATATTGGAAACTTTATCTAGATATCTAGATATCACAATTTTTCCAAATTCAATTAACGTAGAAAAAATTAATAACACAAGAAAACTATGTTGAAAAACAACAATTTATGAATGTACGAATTCCAAATCTCAGAGTTGTTCAGCAAACGCCGGCGACTGTCGAGCCATTCTCGTAACATCTGATGGTTCTCGGGCACTATCAAAGGATCTAACTCCAGCTTCGGAACGGAAACGTCTACAGGAACTGGCCTACCGTAACCCGGAACTAATAGGAAACTCGTTTTCTAGACTTGAATATTCCAAACGATTAACAATTCATGATTTGAAATCTCGTGTGCTTTACAGGTATTTTCTTGAAAATACCGTGAAGCCAATTGGAATCATTTGGCATTTCAGAGACTGGTTTATGGATGGATGGGCAGTGAAAACAGTGAAAGAATGTGATCTTAGACCATCATTGATCAGTGAAACTTCTCGGAAAAAACGACTTTTGAATACAATTGGAGTTTCACGTGGATTCGGAGATCATCACTTGTTAACTGTTGATGAGAGACTGAGTATCAAACCATTTCTATCAGCAGTTCCCGAAATTTCCGTCACTAATCTGCGAGATATGAATACCCTAACCGATAAAGACGTGGTAATCGTGGCATCAGATGGTCTTTGGGATGTTCTGAGCAATGAGGATGCAGGATTGATTGTCAGAAGTACATTAGGATCAACTGATTCTGCTGATCCTTCTAGATACACCCAGGCGGCGCAGGATCTTGTGGCAGCTGCTCGAGGGCAACAAGCATCTGGAAATCTGAAGAGATGGGTTATGAATACCGGTGGACATGCGAGCTATGATGATATCACAGTGAGTTTTAGGCTTTGATTTGAAGCTAGAATTTCTGTAAACAATTTCCATGTGAAATTCAGAAGGCCCTTTTCAAAATTATGCAAAGAATATTGTGACGATGTATTAAGTTAGTGCACGAACAAATTTGAAATTTTTTTGAAATAAAATTGCTATAAACTGAACCTACCACGCGCCACTTGTACTCGTGTAGGCATAAGGTAGGCATAGGCACCTAAATTTATCTATTCAACTAATTTCAAATAACTTTATGATTAATTTTCAGGTATTTGTGATCCCATTAAAATACTGTGCTGCTCCACCAACTAACATGGAAGATGAGGAAGACGATGAGATGCTGAGTCTTGAGTAATTAGAGCCCTCTCACAAACTTATAATAATAATTTATTTCTCTGGATGTGACACATTTTCTGCTGTCTTTCTTTATTTTTCCCCTTTCTACGTCATTCTTTCACTTATTCTTGGAAATTTTTAATAATCATACTTATTTTCAGTAACTTATTAAAAATTCGCAGTTTCCTCTCGAACAAATGAACTCAGCATTTACTTCTCGATTCATAAGTATAGTCTGCGATTTCTTGAACCGGAAAAATCTTAGTGTGCCCAGCGGCATATCTCTTCTAACAAACTACATATGAAGCTAAGTATTTTAGAAATTTTGGGTAACATTTTTTCGGAAAATTTTCGAATTCAGTTCTGGTTTGCAAAAAATGCCTGCTTTCTTAAGTTCAAGGCCTACGCCTGCCTCGTACCTATCTGCGTGGTAGGCAGGCACAAGGTCCGCACGCCTACGCGTCTGTATACTATGTGATACCAAAATTAGATTTATTGCACATATAATGAATCATATATCGAACTTTTAATTATTGTTTACGAAACCTTTTGCAAATCCCAAAAGGCTTCATTTTTGTTTTCAACTCCCGGCAATGAGAGATCTTTCATCAAAAAATGTGTTCTGACTATTTTGTAGTTCTTGGAATAATATGTGTGTTACTCATAGCAATATTCATTAGAAAAATCGAAAGATAATTTGAAAAAAAATATGAATGTTTGACGTTGGCTTTTACGAGCTTCTCCTTTTGTTCCACTTTGTTGGTTTTTAGTTATCATTAGACTGAAACTTTCTGAAATTAACTTTTTTCGGTTCATTTTAGAAAGAAAATTACCAAATACGAATCCGCCCCTACAGCTTCTTTTGGTATTTGCATAAAATTTTTTCAATATTTTTATTGTTTTTCTCGAATTGTTAACATGTGTTTTTAGTCATTCCAATCTTCCACAAAATTTATGAAAAATGTTTTTTTTCCAATTTTTTTTGCCAAGTTTTTATACAAGTATTTTTAATTTTTCTAACATCAGACTAATAATATGTATTCGCACATAACTACCGAAGGAAATTAGTGTCTAGAACATATATGAATCTTTTCTGTAAGCAACACACGAAACATATAATTTTAGATTCAACAGAGTGTGCTTGATATCAGTCTCAATTTGGTTTCCCATGTGGAAAAAAAACTTTATTTTTTTCGAAAAACCGCAGTAAAATAAAAATTTCAATTCAACTCCCATACTTTTGAGCTTTTGTTGATTTTGATGTATTCTATGGAAATGAGAGAAATTTGTTTTTCAGTATTTCATTTTTTTCTGTTCAATTTTGTTGATTGCAGAGGCTAATAAGATAGAAAACTCAGAAATGTTCTGAGTCAGGAGCCATAATTGTAGTAATAAATACGACTATTTTTTGTCTAAAAAATATTAAACTATATTTTGAAACTATCTCTAGTAAATTAAAGGTTTTAACAGTTTAAGATTAAAAAAAATATGGAAGCCCTAAAAAAAGAAACATGAATTAGCTGATCATTAATCAAATTTCAAACATTGAAAAGAAAAAAACATGTTTTTTGAAATTCATACATATCACATTTTCGTGTAGCTTTACTATCAGAGCCAATTTTTCTTCTCAACTTTCTGTCGCAAATTATCAACTTCCTACGGAAATTGTCTCACTCTGATCAATAATAGGCCATAAAACTATTCCAATGACCGAATTCCGTGAGCGTACTTGGTATTCATATTTTTAGAATATTTTTTAATCCGGCTATAATCGAGTTAAGATATCAACTCAAATCAAATATCACTTCCGGAAACTCCCACAAATTTAAAATGACGCGACATGAATATAAGTTCTTTCTTTTTTTTCACACGATGTCTTTGAACTAATCTCATTGAAATGGGGTGTCTCCTTTTTTCGACTTTCGGGTTTTACCTCTTTTCTGTCTGAATCTTGTGAGCGGAGTAGATACAATTTCAAAAATCCTTTCATTTTTTAACCGCTCGAGTCTGACAAGACGGAAAAGCAATACCACATGGTACTCCCTTAATTAAACTGTTTCCGTCTACCTCGATTGTTTCCAATTGCCACATTTTTTACTGTTTTCTAATGTAAGTTGATTATATTGTTTCACTCGAATTGTAAATGTTGCTAATATTTTGATAAAATCTGAGATAAGATAATACAAGTTTTCATATTTATGCAATTTCTAACACAACTATTAAAAAACAATTCTGTATCATAAATTTACCTACTTTTCTAGAATCTTCTTTTATCGCCTACATATAATAATTTCTGTATAGTGCTAAAAATAATACCACCTGAATTCATTAGAATGAGAAGGTTCACAGAACTGACAAAAGTATCGATGGAACCTGTAAGCAACTCAAGTATTTTGATTATTGGTTAATCGAAAGAGATTCAACCTCAAAACAATATCCGTCCTCTCTCAATGACGCTAATCATGAATCCCCATTCGAGTCACTTGTTTCCAAAAATTTGTGATTTGTTAGTCATTTCCCATGTGCTTTCTTCTCTGTGTCTTGGCTAAAGAAACTGCGACAAGTTTCGTTTAAGAAAGTTGTGAAGTCATCTAAGCAGTCTGAGAGTCTGAAAAGCCACCCATTATTGGTCAAGAATAAAGATTTCCATCGGGTCCGGTCACTTTCTGTCCAGGCAGGCGGGGAGGCATTTTGGTACCTTCATGGAGATAATACTGCTCTACGAGATCCGCAAAAAAACTGCCCGAATTTTCTAGAATGTAGATGTTCCGTAAGTACTAGAAATTATTGTTCGCCCTCCTCGCGGCAGACAAAATTCTTGTGTGCAATTTTTCGTCACATTAGCTTCACAGTTCTGAACTACTTCTTTTAATGTTTTTTATGTTTTCGTTCAAATTTTTTAACCTTTTCTGGGCGAGATACGGACGGGCGTGAGTGGTGCCCTCCTTGCCATGTTTACTGACTACTTGTACTGAGGACGTCACTTAATGAGAAATTCAATCAGAATTCTTCTGTTCTGCACTAAAAACCTTTTCCGTGCGATTTTACTAATCAATGTCTAGAGAGTTTTCCTGATAGTCAAAAAACAACTTTTGTTTTGACGAGTGCAGATTGGGTACACAACTTTGAAAGAAAAATTTATTTTCGGGTAGATGAGCTTCGCGATGGTTGACTGCTTCAACTGATCAAATCATTTTATTTTTGATTTTATTTAGGCTACAATATTTTACAAAATTAGAATTTTATACTGCTCGAACCACATTTTTGTTATTCTCGTTATTCTCAAATTGTTGTGAATTCTGGTTGCCCACAGAGTCTGCTTCTTCCATTTTTTTTTTCTGCAAATTTGAATTTGTTTTTGGACATAATAAAAAATTGCAATTATTTGGTATTGGAGGAATAATGTCTGCCTTTGAAACGTGTTTCATCTGCCTCGTATCAATATGTAATTTCCCAACTAAGACGTCACAATTAATTATTATAATGAAACAGTGTATTTTTTCAAAACAATTTTGAGTTTTTAGAAAACCAATATATTTTTTTAAAATTCTCTCTTATAAATAATAATATTGAAACAGTTACATTTTATTAAAAACATATCTTTAAAATTTTTTTACAACCTGTAGTGTCAAAAAATTAATTTATTGTCAAAATACGAGAAAAGTGTTTCACTGAAATTCTGCAATTAAATATTTGTTGGTAAAATTTAAAACAATCGAGATATATGCCGTTAAAAAACAGCAATGAGGGTCTTCTAATAGTTGAAGTACGATACATACAAAAGTAGGAAACGCATAAGTTTAAACTGTTCAACGTACGCCAAACATCAATAGTGAGTGCGGTAGGCAGGCAAGTAGGCAGGCAGGTAAAAAAGCTTATAGACAGGACACTCATAAGACGACCTGCCTGTCAAAAACTCTACCTGCCTGCATACTCTGCACAAACAAACTTCAAAGGTGGGGGAATGATTTATGTGAGAATATTTTTTCCACGAAACGTGATCTTTTAATTTCCTTCAACCCGATTCTCCTTTTCTTGCTCTATCAAAATAAATGTCTCATTAGAGTTCCGCACGCCCTCCCCTCGAGTAGACGGAAGTGCTTTCTGTCCATCAATTTCGTGGTTTTTTTCATCAAATGAAAAAGTTATATCTTCTAATTTGTTTCCTGTTTCAGAGATGATTCTTTCATTCAACTACACCGCGGCACAAGAAGATAATACTCTCGAATATTTCAATTTGGGATTCGTCATCATTATTTTTATCAATATTGTCTCGTGAGTTTTATGATTAATAAAATTTCCAAAAATTTGAGTCCGGCACGTTCTACGAGAAGGAGTTTAATCTCTCAGAGCATGCGACCTATAACTATATAGTTTGAAAATTTTAAACTCTGATTGAAATGTATAGAATAAAAAAATCATTTATAAATCTCAATAAAAATCAATTTTCAGAATCCTCTACTACCTAGTAAATGTTTCAATTGACATTCGAATTGGAAAATTTGACACGAATGTTATAAAAATCCACCAATTTATCTACATCACTTGCCCCATTGGATCAATTGTTATGATTGCTCAAAAAGTGATGATCATTGCAAAAATACCGGGAGGATATGATTATGACTATCCAACATTTCAATTTCTACACCATCTAAGAACTTCCACTGTATTTCCAGGTAATTATCATAAATCTGGAATCAATTCTCACGTACCAGTTTCAGGATTAATATGCTTGACTGCTTTCGTGATAGAACGGTTTTTGGCCACATTGTACTTGAAGGATTATGAGCGTAAAAATAGATGGTGGATTGGGATTATAATTGGAATCGGGTTGTACACAGCAGGAGGTCTTTTGGCATATTCACTGGCAATTGGTGAGCAGATAATATTTGGAAAAAAAACAGCTTTGTGTTAAAATTAACTTTCAAAGAAAATAAAATTCAAAACCAAAAAATTCAAATTTCAGTTGCAACAAGTTTCTACCACACAGTTTTTCTACTTGTTTTGAGTGCGACTAGTTGCTTGGTATGTTCGGAAATAATCCCTAACATAGTTATTTAAATTTTTCCAGGGTAACATGTTGAACTACAAAATAAATCAGAAATACTATCGAGCCTGCCAACAAAGTTACAACGGGAAATACTGTTTGGCTGAAAGGTATCAGATTTCTGATAATATTCATTTTTACTTTGTAAGTTTTGTAAGAAAACAAACCACAATTCATAAAATCCAATTTCTCCAGTTTTTCATTCGGTTTGCTTCAAGTATCTTCTTCTTCACAATTCTCTGTCCGGTTCTGATGTTAGTGGCCAGTTTTGAAATAGATTGGTTCTACCGGAATCTCTGCATCACTTTGTTCGAGTTGAGCTTCAGCGTGTAAGTTTTAGTACTATTTTCAAATGACCTTAAAAGATAAATTTCAGATACACAATACTTACACCTTATATTATATACAAGTTCAATATTCGGTGGCATCAAGAGTTCAAGAGAGTTTTGTCGAAGGTATGTATATAGGAAAACTACAGTCCCAGAATCCGAGGCCAAATTAAACTCACCAGATAACCGCCCGTTTCAAAACAAAACGAATCGACGTGACAGAAATCGGACCCGAAGCGAGTAATCTCAATTTGCGAAACACTTTCGGAGTTGAGATGAATATTGATATCAAAAGACAGTCGGATACTTATTTCGAACAATTGAATTCATCCTGGAGTATGCAGAAACCTTGCTTATAATTATTTATATCTTGAGTTTGTGATATAACATTTAATTCTTCAATCATATCCTGTTATCTTTCGGGTACATTAATTACAATAAAAAGTTTTTAATCAAATGTTGTCAGTATTCAGAGTCTCTCGAAGAAAAACTCTGAATTTAAAATCCCCTTGGTGGCCGTGACCGCATTTACCTCAATTCGGCGGGTGTCGTGGTACGGCCCTTTGCGTGTTAAATATCGCACCGAGAGACTGCAGAGAAAAATGCGGCCAACTATGCAATACATCTTTTCTGTCGTCTATTCGACTTTTCCGATGCTCATAATCTCATTTTACGATATCACCCGAATTTGTTACTTTTGAAACTTTCAAAAAGAAAATTGGAGTACAAAGCTAGTAGAACTTACATGTAACAATAACTACGAAGCTTAATCGGAATATTGTTTGGATAGTTTAGTATAAAAATTGATTTGTATCGATTTTTTAACATAACAGGACCTTGAAACAAACGTGCCCCTTTTCACCGGAACCTTCACAAAATTCTTTGACAATTTTTAAGAATTTCAAGAAAAACATACGAAATCAAAGAAATAGAAATTATATTATATCCCAGTTAATAAAAAAACAACTTCCTTTTTCTTTTTACAAATTACCAAATCGTTAAGTATTTCAATTAATTTGTTTTTTAAGTAAACTGAATTTTTCAGGTCGACAATTGAAATGTCTTCATTTGAAAATCAGAATCATTACCAAGTTCTGAAAGTTCGCAAGAATGCAACTCACTTTGAAATTTATAATGCATATATGAATTCAATGGCAAAAGTAGACCCGAATGATCCATACGTGTTTAAAAAGGATTTAGGTACGTGACAAAAATTGCACTTGAAATTTACTGAGAACTTAATGAAGACTAGGAGGTTGACGAATATTTTGATGAAGAATTTTTTTTCTGATTGAATTGATAAATTGTGCTACAAAACCGCAAAATCTGAAACGGGTATTCAAAAAATGTTCAAAATTATTTTATTTTTATTTTATGATAGTGACAAGGGATTTAATTTTCGCATGGAACACAGGGAAAACTGACTACATTGTTGAAAATTATAAATTGTGACTTTTTTGAAAATTATCCCACCTGTCACGACTGTCCACGTTTAATCAAAAACAATAATTTCAGCCTTCGGTCTGGCATATTCTACGCTTTCCGATCCAGGCCTACGCGAAGAATATGATAGACAGCTTGATGGAATATCAAGGAACTCACGCATTTCTCATTCAAATAGGAGTTTGGATAATATGAGACAAACATATTATCATCCAAATACTGGAAGTCCTTACGATTATACCGGGTGTGACCTTGATAAACTCCAACTAGCACTAGATCATCAATTGAGACAACGTTATGGCGAACCTTCAAGTACGTTCATATTTTGATAACCGTGAGAAAATACCGTTTATTATCTATTAGTATTGCGTATCCGTTACGATTGCCCAAAGACACCTTTGAAAATCAGTATTGCAGTCTCCATAATTGTTGCACATCTACTTTTTTGTTCCAAAATCTTTACATTATTTTTAAAATTTCAATAATATTCTATTTTTCATTCGTTTTACGAGGATTCCTTACTAATTCACAACAAAAAAACGTCGATGATTTCGTGTTACCCGAATTTTCGATAAACTTCTAGACAAAAATCGACATTTAGTTAGTTTTAAACTCGTTAGCATTATTCGAAGAAAACAATCGATACAAGACTTTTCAAAAAAACATTTTGTACTTCTTTTTATATTCTCATTGATATAAATGAGCACATCAAATTAAGTTATGAAACCCACAAGTGATAGATCTCTTTTAAATATACATTTATATATTAAGATGCACCTCAACGAATAACCGACACTCCATCGGAGGGCGACGATGATGATAATGGCCGATTGCTCAAACGTGCTGCTATGTTTCTGATTCGGTGGACTGTAACTGTATTCTTTTTTAAAAGAATGGGAAGGACGGCAGTTTCAATTCTGAAGTTTTTCTGGAGGTTTTTCGAAGACACTGTGGTTCCTCCAGCAAAGGAAGCTATCTCAAACATTTTTGATTCATCTTTCACTCGGACGAATCAATTTTTGAGCAGCCCAAGTATATTTTTGAGAAATGCCAGAATCTTTGATTACGACTTAGTAACTTTGTAACAGTTGTAAATGGCTCAAAATATTTTTTTCTTCAACTTTTTTTGTCACCTCATTTTTCGAGTTTTCATGAATAATTTTTGTTAAATATATATTATATAAATATCTATAAAACTCATTATTCGCTTCATCTCTGTAATTGTAACATTACGTTTTGCGTTTTAGTGAATTTTTGGCAAAATAAAATTTTTTAATTAATGAGTAAATTGAATATTTTCAATACTCTGAATGAACAACTTTGGATCAGTTCGAATGATCTCATAGAAAAATTTTACATCATTGGAAATTTTCCAAAAACATTTTGGAGCAGTTCGACTGAAAACCTAGAAAAATTGAACATTTTCAAAACTTTGTCGGAGCAACTTTGGACGAGTAAGAGTGATGCATCGAACACCATTGGAACGTGGAATAAACAATTTTGGGCAAATACTGTTTTACTACTTGATCTTTTACTACGCATCTCTTTTACTACAGGATCTCTTTTACTACGGAATCTCTTTTACTACGAATTCCACATCTAGATCTTTTACTACAATTGGATCTTTTACTACGGAATCTCTTTTACTACGAATTCCACATCTAGATCTTTTACTACAATTGGATCTTTTACTACGGAATCTCTTTTACTACGAATTCCACATCTAGATCTTTTACTACAATTGGATCTTTTACTACGGAATCTCTTTTACTACGAATTCCACATCTAGATCTTTTACTACAATTGGATCTTTTACTACGGAATCTCTTTTACTACGGTTTACCAACATAGCTCTTTTACTACAGTACGAAAATTTTCAATTTAAGAATTAAATTTTCAACAACATTATGCCGGCAAACACTCATTGACTACCTTCTCATTGACTACCTTTGCTCATTGACTACCTCTATCTAATAAAATTTTCCAAAATTTTTTTTGAAAACTTTTCAAAATTTGATCAGAAAAATGCAATGTTTGTAGTTTTTCTAGTTTGGATGTTCTGCACACGATTGCAGACGAAAACCTGAGGTTTAGTAGAACACCTAAGCTCAAAAAACGCACTCACTTCGGATGCTGATATCTCCGTGGAAAAATTTTTTATGACAAAGTGATCAACTACAAAGTTGTTTATCTTAATCTAAAGTACAACTTTGTAGTTGATTGTTTTTTATCAAAAAATTTGTTGGTCGAGATAAAGTTGTGTAAAGTTCGGCACCTTCATGCTTGTATTTTCTTCTTCTTTTTCTGTTCATATCTCAACCAACAAATTTTTTGATAAAAAACGATTAACTACAAAATTGTACTTTATATTAAGATAAACAACTTTGTAGTTGATCACTTTGTCATAAAAAATTATTACACGGAGATATCAGCATCCGAAGTGAGTGCGTTTTTTGAATTTTGAGGTTCTACTATACCTCAGGTTTTAGTCAGAATTCGTGTTCAGAACATCTAAACTAGATAAACTACAAACATTGCATTTTTCTATAACATCTGATCAAATTTTAAAAAGTTTTCAAAAAAATTTTGAAACTTTTTGTAAGGGGACGAGAATTTCGTGATCCAAAAAACACATTGAAAGCTTATATCAGGACACTTGACGATGGAAAAGAAAACTGAACCTATCCAGATTCGAACCAGCAATGACTGTATCTGAAGACCGTGCGCTTAACCACTACACCAAAAGGGCGAAAGGTGCGCGCGTTCTCAAGGAATATATGAAATCAGTCGAGCTGTATGACAACTAGAGCTTCTCTCGATTGGAAGATATCTAGTACTTGAAAATGTGTTCATAAAGATTGGAACTACTACAGAATAAGTCATTGAGCTATTTTCTGTTCCTAATGTTCAGTTTCTACAAGAAATCTATTCCACATTGACTTTTATTGTGAATTTGAACCTTCCGTTGGCCTAAAATACTTCTGGAGAGCTACTTTTTTCGAGAGTATTCTTAAGTCTTCTACAAATTCAACTTGTTGGAATATCGGGAACTTCTCCGATTCCTCGAAAATACTGTTGTTTAAAAAAAAATTTTGGCCTAAATTTTTTTTCCTCAAAAACACCTTCATTCTGGTATTTTCTAGGAGCATATGTCATCTGTCCTGTTTAATAATTTTTTTCTGCTTCAAAAGCTCTGTTTTTGTGCTAAAAAAGAACTTTTTCGTTGATTTTTGCATTTAAAAATATACAAACGTCGTCGAATTAAATGCACGATACGCAAAGGTACGCAAACACCGATGTGTACCGTACTCCGAAATGTTTTTAATTTCCTTGTTTTAAATTAGGAAATCGACAAAAATGAGAGTTTTAAGCACAAAAACAGAGCTTTTGAAGCAGAAAAAAATTATTAAACAATACAGATGACATATGCTCCTAGAAAATACCAGAATGGAGGTGTTTTTGAGGAAAAAAAAATTTAGGCCAAAATTTTTTTTTAAACAACAATATTTTCGAGGAATCAGAGAAGTTCTCGATTTTCCAACAAGTTGAATTTGTAGAAGACTTAAGAATACTCTCGAAAAAAGTAGCTCTCCAGAAGTTTTAGGAATGAAAATAGCTTAATGATTTATTCTGTAGTAGTTCCAAGCTTTATGAACACATTTTCAAGTACTAGATATCTTCCAATCGAGAGAAGCTCTAGTTGTCATACAGCTCGACTGATTTCATATATTCCTTGAGAACGCGCGCACCTCTCGCCCTTTTGGTGTAGTGGTTAAGCGCACGGTCTTCAGATACAGTCATTGCTGGTTCGAATCTGGATAGGTTCAGTTTTCTTTTACAGCGTCAAGTGTCCTGATATAAGCTTTCAATGTGTTTTTTGGATCACGAAATTCTCGTCCCCTTACAAAAAGTTTCAAAATTTTTTTCAAAACTTTTAAAAATTTGATCAGATGTTATAGAAAAATGCAATGTTTGTAGTTTATCTAGTTTAGATGTTCTGAACACGAATTCTGACTAAAACCTGAGGTATAGTAGAACCTCAAAATTCAAAAAACGCACTCACTTCGGATGCTGATATCTCCGTGTAATAATTTTTTATGACAAAGTGATCAACTACAAAGTTGTTTATCTTAATATAAAGTACAATTTTGTAGTTAATCGTTTTTTATCAAAAAATTTGTTGGTTGAGATATGAACAGAAAAAGAAGAAGAAAATACAAGCATGAAGGTGCCGAACTTTACACAACTTTATCTCGACCAACAAATTTTTTGATAAAAAACAATCAACTACAAAGTTGTACTTTAGATTAAGATAAACAACTTTGTAGTTGATCACTTTGTCATAAAAAATTTTTCCACGGAGATATCAGCATCCGAAGTGAGTGCGTTTTTTGAGCTTAGGTGTTCTACTAAACCTCAGGTTTTCGTCTGCAATCGTGTGCAGAACATCCAAACTAGAAAAACTACAAACATTGCATTTTTCTGATCAAATTTTGAAAAGTTTTCAAAAAAAATTTTGGAAAATTTTATTAGATAGAGGTAGTCAATGAGCAAAGGTAGTCAATGAGAAGGTAGTCAATGAGTGTTTGCCGGCATAATGTTGTTGAAAATTTAATTCTTAAATTGAAAATTTTCGTACTGTAGTAAAAGAGCTATGTTGGTAAACCGTAGTAAAAGAGATTCCGTAGTAAAAGATCCAATTGTAGTAAAAGATCTAGATGTGGAATTCGTAGTAAAAGAGATTCCGTAGTAAAAGATCCAATTGTAGTAAAAGATCTAGATGTGGAATTCGTAGTAAAAGAGATTCCGTAGTAAAAGAGATCCTGTAGTAAAAGAGATGCGTAGTAAAAGATCAAGTAGTAAAACAGTATTTGCCACAATTTTGGAGCAGCTCAAATGAAATTAAAGACATAATGAATTTATTGAAAACTTTGATGGAGCAACTTTGGGCCAGTAGAAACTATGAATCGAGCACCATTGAAACGTGGACTGAACAATTTTGGAACACTTGCGAATCAATTAAAAAATATGTTTCCTGAACAACTCAACTTATTTCCAAACTCTGTCACTTTTCTTTTTAGTTCATATTGTTGTTTTTATATACATTCCTTTGCCAGCTTTTCAACTTGAATTTTTTCAATTTTCTCTGATCTTTTTTGAGCTACAATTCTGATTTCCATAACAACAAAACTGTTCAGTTCAGAAGATATAGTTCTCAAAAAAAGGCACTTGTGCATCATTTTAAAAGGACCTTTTTAAGAAGTAAAAATGAAAACGTGCGGCATGCACTTGTATTTTTAGGATTAGGAAATTACAATTTCTAACTAAGCCTTAACATTAAAAATGCCCATCAAGTTTAAACAGAAATTTGATTTAATTTTAAAATGAGAGGATATTACACAACTACTACAAAAAATCTACAGGTTTCGATTGAAAATATAAAACTACTCGGTAAGTTCGGAAAGCTCCCATTGAAGCAATAACTCCTCTAAACTTCCAGCTTCATAATGGTGGAAGATCGGTACCGAAATATGGAAAATTAAACGACTCCGAATTTATCCCTGAATTCGAATATCGATGTGAAAACATTTTTTTAAAAATCCCTGATTTTAAACTTCAATTGCGAATTTTTTTGTGCACCCAAAGATTTTTCAAATGCGCGCCAGAGACGTCTCATTGGAGCGAACTGTGTTCGTGTCGATTTACGAGATTAGCCAATCTATTTAAACTTTCTTTCGTGCCGATTTATGTTTTATCAACTAATTTTCTTCATTTTTGTCGGTTTTTATCGGGTTTTTTTTGAAAAATATTTTTTTCGTGCCCAACTAACATAAAACTTTCGAAAATTCGTTTTTTTATGTCAGAACAATGAAACATGTTTGTTTACTTTCCATTTAATTTTGCTATTTTCTGGTAATAATTCCTCTGATATTCAAATTGGGAAGTATAGAAATAAAGTTGTCAATGTACAAACCAAAAAACATTCAAATTAAAAAAAACCGTATTCCTGTTTTTAAAAACTAAAAATGTGAAATTAATTCTTCAAAACTGTTCTAACATTTTACTTTTAGCAAAATCGTAATATTCCACTGTTTTCCTCTCTGAAAAATTTACATATAAACCAAGTTTTTTCAGCACAACAGTGACTCTATCGTTGAAATGCCAATACCAAAATCTGCAAAATCCGATTACACAAAAGAGCAAAAAGACTTGGTTGGAAATATTTGCCAGTGCAAGGATTTCTACAAAATCCTCAACGTTGATAAGAAAGCCAGTCCAGACGAGATTCGTATTGCATTTAGAAAACGAATTCGAGAAGTTCATCCGGACAAATGCAAGCATCCAAGTGCTACTGAAGCATCGAAAGGTGAGCTCAAAAATATCTGAAATTGAACAACTTTCTTGTAATGACTGAAAATATAAATGAAAAAAAAAAACTTCCATCAATTTCTTAATTAAGTGTTTAAAAATCTTAATCCGAATTCAAAATTTCAGTTGTCAATAATGCATTTTCACTTCTTATGGATCCGGCCAAGCGAAGACAGTATGATCTACAAAACGCTGAAACATCAAATGAGAATCTTTATAAGCGTTGTAATCGTAATAAAAATCAACGAAAACAGGAATATTCAAATACTCAAAGACAAAACCACAAGAAATCTGAGCCAAGTAATGGAAAAAGAAATGAGCAAAATTCATCATTCAAACAGGACCACAACAGTAAGAACCATCAATCCAATCACCAAAAGACTAAAAATAAGAAATCAAATCCATATTCAAATCAGAATAATTTTAATAATACAAGAAAGGATTATCGTGAAGAGAAAAGTGGATTTAGTTGGAATACAGGAAGTGCTGATGATTACGAGGATTTTGTTTATAGAAATTATCAGTCTTATCAGCAACAACAACAAAATCAGTACGCAAGGCGACGACATGAAGAATATACAGGTATGATGATTTTTATATTTTTAGTAGTATTTTTCGTTCAAGTCGAAATGTGGAATGTGAATTTATTCATTATTTTGCTGAATCCTTTTTTTCCCGATCTTCATGAACAAATGTATTTTCAGATGGATTCAAATATTCGTCAAGTTCAAATCCACACTCTACCAGCAATGAGCCTTTTCACGATAAATCTCATAATTCCGATGTTGAGAAAGAGGAGTATCTTGTTGTTATCTTTTTCATTGTAGTGACGATTGTTCTATTTGGATTAATTGTACATGGAATGTGAGTTTTTCAATATTCCTTATCCAAAAAAAAATGAAAATTTTCTTTTTCAGGTACACCGGAAGCCTTTTGCGAACTGTTTTCAACCTTGTCATAACATATTTGAGAATCATAGCTGGAATTTTTGGAGTATTTTGTTGGATCTCATGGAAAATATTCCAATTGATCGTGAACCTTTCCTGGAAAAGTGTTACAAGGATAGCAATTCCTGTTGTTTTAAAAACGATTTCAATTACTGCTGAAGTAGTTTCGAGCTGTTTTGGTTTCTTGTGGAGCTTTTCGAAAGGAGTGCCATGTTGGATTTGGAGCTTTTTGACAACGTTTTAATCATCAGCAGCTCAATATTAGAGTCGGGTTTTATCAAATCACTCAAAAATGTTTTTTTTTCTGAATTAATTTTGTATTTGTTTTTGTTGGATTTCCAGTTTACAAGAATTGTTATCGCTTGTATTTAATATTATAATAAAAATTTTAGAAATTTTTGAAGTCTTTTTAACGTATCAAAATACAAAATATAATGTTTTTAAAGTAAATAAAAACTTAGAAGAAAGTTGCTGATTAAGGGAGAACGGGTTATAAATAAATCTCCCAATAAAAAATACGGTCATATAAATGCCTGAATTTCAGTTTTTTTGATTGAACTCGAAGCTTCTGGCACCTAGAACAATTTTGTAATTAAATTCTGAAAGCTCTCAAAATTCCAAACAAATCCCCGAAGAAACATTTTTAAAAAAGTTAATTTTAAGTCAGATATTAATTTTTAAAATTAGGAAAAATAAATAAATCTCCCAATAAAAAATACGGCCATATAAATGCGCCCAATATTCCTATGCTGTCATATTCTTATGCTGACGTCTTCTTATGCTGTCAATGGTTTTTTGTCTATTCTTATGCTGTCGTTTCTTCTTATGCTGGCGCCCAGTACATTGAAATCTTCTTATGCTGACAAAGAAGTCAGCATAAGAATACAAGAAAATTGGCCCGTTTTGAAAAATATTCTTATGCTGGCAAAATTTTTTTCTGCGGATTTCGTGCTCCAAAAAGAGCACAATACCAAATTTCGAGCTCTTTTGGCTTTATTTACTATAAAGATGATTTTTTTTATTCCGATTCATCTAGAAAAACCCTTACAATAAATGGGGATAAAAACTAGGAAACATAAAGACGAGGGGAATGAGTGAAGTGAAACCGGTAAATTAGGGGCAAACACTCTTTGACTACCTTCTCTTTGACTACCTTTTGCTCTTTGACTACCTTAGATCATTGACTACCTTTCGGCTCATTGACTACCTTTGCTCATTGACTACCTTAGATCATTGACCACCTTTCGGCTCATTGACTACCTTTATCTAATTTTTCAGAATTTTCAGTTTTTTTCGCTGAAAAATCAGAATTTTCAATAACATGTTACTTTTTGATGTCTAAGAGGGTCGAGCACTTTCTCATTTCCTGAAATTCCGGAAAAATGGAGATGAGATCTGATGTATATATGCTCATTGACTACCTTCAAATGCTCTTTGACTACCTCTATCTAATAAAATTTTCCAAAATTTATTTTTTTTGAAAACTTTTCAAAATTTGATCAGAAAAATGCAATGTTTGTAGTTTTTTCTAGTTTGGATGTTCTGCACACTATTGCAGACGAAAACCTGAGGTATAGTAGAACCCCTAAGCTCAAAAAACGCACTCACTTCGGATGCTGATATCTCCGTGGAAAAATTTTTTATGACAAAGTGATCAACTACAAAGTTGTTTATCTTAATCTAAAGTACAACTTTGTAGTTGATTGTTTTTTATCAAAAAATTTGTTGGTCGAGATAAAGTTGTGTAAAGTTCGGCACCTTCATGCTTGTATTTTCTTCTTCTTTTTCTGTTCATATCTCAACCAAAAAATTTTTTAATGAAAAACAATCAACTACAAAGTTGTACTTCAGATTAAGATATACAACTTTGTAGTTTATTACTTTGTCTTAAAAAATATTCCCACGGAGATATATACATCCGAAGTGAGTGCGTATTTTGAATTTTGAGGTTCTACTATACCTCAGGTTTCTGTCTGAAATCGTGTTCGGAACATCTAAACTAGATCAACTACAAACTTTGCATTTTTCTATAACATCTGATCAAATTTTAAAAAGTTTTCAAAAAAACAAAAAAGAATTTTGAAAATTTTTGTAAGGGGTACCCTTTGGATTTTTTTTCATAAATCGAAAATATATTGAAACCTAAAAAACCAAATGTTTTTGACACTATCGCCAACAACATTTCAGTTGGACACATATTATTGCACAATCTCATTGCCAACTATCCTATGTTGAAACCTTTGAAATATGCTTATGCTGACGTTTTGAATATGCTTATGCTGACGTGCGCTTATGCTGACAAGAGCTCTCACGAGAATTTCGTGATCCAAAAAACACATTGAAAGCTTATATCAGGACACTTGACGATGGAAAAGAAAACTGAACCTATCCAGATTCGAACCAGCAATGACTGTATCTGAAGACCGTGCGCTTAACCACTACACCAAAAGGGCGAAAGGTGCGCGCGTTCTCAAGGAATATATGAAATCAGTCGAGCTGTATGACAACTAGAGCTTCTCTCGATTGGAAGATATCTAGTACTTGAAAATGTGTTCATAAAGATTGGAACTACTACAGAATAAGTCATTGAGCTATTTTCTGTTCCTAATGTTCAGTTTCTACAAGAAATCTATTCCACATTGACTTTTATTGTGAATTTGAACCTTCCGTTGGCCTAAAATACTTCTGGAGAGCTACTTTTTTCGAGAGTATTCTTAAGTCTTCTACAAATTCAACTTGTTGGAAAATCGGGAACTTCTCTGATTCCTCGAAAATATTGTTGTTTAAAAAAAAATTTTGGCCTAAATTTTTTTTTCTTCAAAAACACCTCCATTCTGGTATTTTCTAGGAGCATATGTCATCTGTATTGTTTAAGAATTTTTTTGCGCTTCAAAAGCTCTGTTTGTGTGCTGAAAAAGAACTTTTGTGGAGTTTCTAGCATAAAACATGGTACATTAAAAAGTCGAATTAAATGCACGATACGCAAAGGTACGCAAACACCGATGTGTACCGTACTCCGAAATGTTTTTAATTTCCATGTTTTAAATTAGGAAATCGACAAAAATGAGAGTTTTAAGCACAAAAACAGAGCTTTTGAAGCAAAAAAAATCATTAAACAATACAGATGACATATGCTCCTAGAAAATACCAGAATGAAGGTGTTTTTGAGGAAAAAAAATTTAGGCCAAAATTTTTTTTTAAACAACAGTATTTTCGAGGAATCGGAGAAGTTCCCGATATTCCAACAAGTTGAATTTGTAGAAGACTTAAGAATACTCTCGAAAAAAGTAGCTCTCCAGAAGTATTTTAGGCCAACGGAAGGTTCAAATTCACAATAAAAGTCAATGTGGAATAGATTACTTGTAGAAACTGAACAATAGGAACAGAAAATAACTTAATGACTTATTCTGTAGTAGTTCCAATCCTTATGAACACATTTTCAAGTACTAGATATCTTCCAATCGAGAGAAGCTCTAGCTGTCATACAGCTCGACTGATTTCATATATTCCTTGAGAACGCGCGCACCTCTCGCCCTTTTGGTGTAGTGGTTAAGGGCGCGGTCTTCAGATACAGTCATTGCTGGTTCGAATCTGGATAGGTTCAGTTTTCTTTTCCATCGTCAAGTGTCCTGATATAAGCTTTCAATGTGTTTTTTGGATCACGAAATTCTCGTGAGAGCTCATGTCAGCATAAGCGCACGTCAGCATAAGCATATTCAAAACGTCAGCATAAGCATATTTCAAAGGTTTCAGCATAGGATAGTTGGCAATGAGATTTCTCCAAAAATTATCTCAAATTTGAAAATGGGCCAGAAAATCTATTTTCTCTCTCTATATAAGAATAATGGTCTGTAAAATTCATTTTCGAATTAAAATAAGACTTTTCCGTCGTTGTCAGGATGCTCGAATTGCTATAAAAACAAATTCAAAAGTAAATTTTTGTTCTCAAGCGTGTCTACGTCGATTCCAAACTCGTAATAAATAGTAAATAAAGCCAAAAGAGCTCGAAATTTGGTATTGTGCTCTTTTTGGAGCACGAAATCCACAGAAAAAATTTTTGCCAGCATAAGAATATTTCTCAAAAATGACCCAATTCTCTTGTATTCTTATGCTGGCAAAAATAATGTCAGCATAAGAAGATTTCAATGTACTGGGCGACAGCATAAGAACGTGACAGCATAAGAAGATGCAAAAAAATTGACAGCATAAGAAGACGTCAGCATAAGAATATGACAGCATAGGAATATTGGCCTTTAAATGCCTGAATTTCAGTTTTTTAAATTGAACATTTGGAGTTTTCCAACCACTTGGAATAAATAAAAGTATTTGTGTTACCAAATAATCATAACCACAGAAATTTCAGAAGACTTTGAACGTGGAAACACTTTTACCAGTAACAACCAATACGTACCTCGCTCACAAAATGTGAAACAAAAGAAATTATGAAATTGACACGGATAATTCCTACGTTATCGACAAGACAGAGACAAGATTGCATTGCATATTTGGATTCGTTGTGGTTACTGCGGTTTGGTTGCATTATGTCTGTAGTATTAATATTTTTTAAACTTCAAATTCAAAAAAAATCTCAACCAGTTTCTCTGCTAAAACTTCTAGTTGTGGCGATATTGTAGAAAATCATTCACTTAAATGATTTTCTACAATATCTAACAGCTAAAAAGGTGTACTATTTTAAAATCGCTTTATTCAGAAATACTGGATATCTTATTCAAATATCTGCCTTAATTTTTCAATTCTTCGTGAAGCTCATTTCTCGAGTTTGCGTGGCATTTGCATCATTTGTGTGGAATCTCACAACTATCGTCTTCTGGTCTCTATGGAATGTCTTACTAGCAGTTCTGAAGTTCATTGGCTCAGTCATTTCGAATATATTCGGCCACGAAAACTTTAGAGACGTTTTTTCAAACCTATCCACATCTTCGGAACGATTCTTCAACTCTTTTATGAAAATAGAAAAAAATTTTCGAATAATTTTTGTGAGGACTTTGATGGGATTAAACAGTTTTGCTACAACATGCTCAAATCGACTTCAAGTTTTACATGGACCAACGTGGAAGTATTTTGGAACTATTTTAGTGAATTTATCATTTATTGCTGGAGCAGTTTTGTAGATCAATTTAAGGAAATTAATGATTGGTTCAAGGATAATATATCGATTTTGCGGGAGATTATCAAAATATGAGTAGGGCAATTAAGAAGAATTCCGAATGAAATGCCAACGTTTTCAAATGTCTTCACTAATATGTTCTAGTTAACTTTTTCCCCACATTGCAAATTTGTTCTTACAACTTACAAAAGTTAACATTCCACATTTGGTATATTACCGGTACAGAGAGTGTAGATAGTTAGAGAGTGACAGACATCCGGGACCCAAAGGGGCGGGCGCGCGGAAGAGACGATTTGCATCGATTTACCAAATTTTTCTCGTTGACAACATTCCGTAAATCGACACAAATCGGCTCTTCCGCGCGCCCGCCCCTTTGGGTCCCGGATGTCTGACACTCTCTAACTATCTACACTCTCTGTACAGGTATAATGTGGAAAAATTGTGGAAATATGTGATATTTCCCTGTTTTTTTTTGGAATTTTTGAAAATCAAAAATCCTGTCCGAACACTTTTTGGAAAAAAAAATTGCAAAGTATTCAAGTTGTACGATTTAATTATTTTTTCTTCCAGTTCATTTTCCCATGTTTGTTTTTGTTATCTTTTGTATTTTTCGATTGAGATTTTTTAATTGGGTAAATAAAACATGTCTAAAAGTTTTACATTTCCAACACTTTTCAGTGGGAAATTGGTTTTTGCGGAGGTTTTTTTTTCAAAAAAAGTTCGCGACAAAAAGGAAAAAAATACGACAAATGTTTGTTACCTGTCAAACAGAAAAAACTCATAAATATGTACATAAGTTTGCGCACTTTTTCAAACAATCACAAACTTAATTTATGGTCAAAATATTTTAAGTTTGCAAGAAAACGTTTTAATTTTTTAAAGATATTTTGTTCTTCATTTTTCAAAAAAAAAGGTTTCCGATGTAAAAAATGTGTGTTATCGGTACTTGCTGAAAAATTGTACTACTTATTTCGAATTTAGAAAACTTCAAAATATGTTTAGTCATTATATAATCTTACATAAATTATCAAACAAAAGAAACTAGGAAAAAAGCGATGCTAAAATTGAACTTTGGTACGAGCTGACCTTACTAAATGAGCATTATTCTGAAAAAACACTACAGAAAGTAACAAAAAGAAGTGCACCCTACCTCTGAAAGACCAACTAGACCATGTGTAACTAATACGTTCTGTTCATTTTTGTCTTGACCTCCTTCATTTTTTCTTGCGAAATCTTTCTTCAAAGTAAGCACTTAGATATCTTCCAAGAAACCGAGACCATTATTTTCCAATATTTTATAGTGACTGGATACAATTCGATCAATTTCAAACCAGTACGTCAGCATTACCTCCAAATTTGAATCAGAATAGTAGACGGGAAGACCCCTAACTCCTCCTTCTTCTTTTCATTACTTTTTTATGCTGCAGCGAGACTTGCATCACAATGCATTTTCTAATCATTCAACTCACCAGGTTGTCTTTCTAATCTCCATTTTTTATTCAATTTTATTTCTTTTTTATCTATCATATCTTCTGAGAGTTATAATTTCATGCTTATAGGTCATCATGCTGAATGTGCTCCGTTTTGATAGAAATGAAGCAGTTGAGAATGGTACAATTGAAATATTTTCACTCATATTTAAACTAGAGATAACTGCAAATTTTATTGGGTGAGTAAGGATTCAAAAAGTGAAATATAATACTGAACGGTTTTCTGATTACCTGCCTACCTACCGCCTTTTTTCTGTATTTTTTGTAGACGCTTGTATTTGTCAAGTAGATCTTTGTGTCCCTGACAGAATGCGTTTAAAATAATATAATTCTAAAAATCTAACATTTCGAAATAGTCAGACTAGTGTAATATAATATTGTCTTTTTTGCCAAAACTGCAACATTGGGTCCTTGTACGAGTAGAACTTTACCAAGTACCGTCAGCACTTTAAAATTATCTAATTTTTTGGAATTTTTATCTGAAAACTGTCATCTAATAAAGCGGACACACTGCAAATAAAATGATAAATACTTTCCAGCTACCGTACTCGCGGGTACGGCAACTAAAAAATCGCTCGTGCCAGGAACCAAAACCAGAAGGAACCAAAAATTTGATTATTTTTTAACACAAACATAAATTATGACAGGCGTTTCTTATTAAAAATATTTTTGAAACAATTTGAAACTGATGTCTGTCATATTTAATGAGATATGAAGTTACGCAACTTATTTTCGACTGTTTCTTCAAAACAATCACCGTAAAAGCGTTCGTCATTGCGACATAATGCAAAAACCTGAAAAAAACCAAAATTCTAACTTTCCAGAATCTTGTACTACATGTTAAATGTGTGTATTGACTATCGGACAAGAGGCTCAATGAATAATATTCGACGAATTCATCAGTTTGTCTATGTCACGTGCCCAATTAATCATATCGTTTTCATTGTTGAAAAGATATTGATAATCTGGGATTTTAAAGAAGGTTTGTGTGAAAGAGAGAAGGAATATAAAAGATCATAAAATGGCAAAAAGGAGATTATGTTTTTAAAAGGAAAAGGAAACGAAGAATCAACCGGAGTTCAAGTTATTCGGATAATTTTTGCAAAATTCGTGGGGAGCTAGGAGGAAGTCGAATGAAATTTTTGTTCTTCGGTTAAAATTTAAATGTATGATCGATCCTTATTTTTCGAACTGCTGGTGGGTCGCCAGGGGGAACAGCAAGGTGCAGAGCCCCCCCCATGCCGCCTCGACCGGAAAGTGGTAGGCCTTCATGCGCACGTGCCTGCCTACTGGCAATTGCCTGTTTTTATTTTTAACTTGGGTGCTTTGGAGTGACATAGCTCTTTGTGCCAACGTGGAAAATCTATCGTTAAATATCGTTAGATAATTCGTGCTTCGGCACGTCTCTCGGAGAGCCAAGACAAATCCAAGTCAAAAACCAAACCAAACCAAACCAAATGTATAAAAGTTTGAAAATTTCTCTGAATAAGCGCCCCGACCAATTTAGTTTAAAAATTGATGAACTTTACATAAAACTTGCCATTTCCAGGTTACAACCCAAACACATACTTATTTCAAATTATCCAGTTTATTCGACTCATGACCTCATCTATAGGTATTGAAATCTCTCAAAAGTTCCTATAATAATTTGACATTTTCCAGGATTCATGTGTCTGCCAGCTTATGCCATTGAACGTTCACTTGCCACTTATTTCCTTCATGATTATGAAAAAGAGAATCGTTCATATATTGGCTATACCATGAGTTTTCTCATTTATCTCATCTCAATTATATCCGTTCTTGTCTGCACACAATGTAAGTTTACCCCTGTTTTCGCATCAAAACCACGTGATTTTCAGTCTCGACAACATTCTATCCATTTCTTGTATTATTCATGAGCAATATCATTAGCTACATTGTAAGTAGAAAATATTTCCATACGCCTTGACATAAAATACACATAATATCTGATAATTCGTAGGTAAATATAATTAACTACAAACTGAATCGCTACTACTACAATTGCTCACTTCGAAAATTACATACGTATTCGCTGACGGAACGTTACCAAATTTCAGAAAACATTCAATTTGCCAAAGTGAGTAATCATAAAATTGAAAGTTTAAGAGTTTATGACAATATTGGGAAAAGTGGAATTTTTATAATCGATACAAAATTTGAAATTTTTGAAACAAGAAAAAAACAAGTTAACTCAAGCAATATGAAATGTATGGAATTCGGGGGGTGCGCGGCAATTATACAAAATCAGACGGTTGGACATGTTTCCCCGATATTTTTCTGTAAAATTTAATGATACAATATAGAAAAATATTTCTTTTATTTGAAAATAACTGTTATTTTAGTAGAAAAAATTGGAAAAATCTTCAAAAATAGTCTGAATGTTGAACATTGCCGGAAAATTGACGGCAATTTTCACCGGCAAATTTCAGCATTCGGACAATTTTTGAACACTTTCTCGGTTCTTCCAAGTCTAATAAAAATTATTTACAAATAAAGCAAGTATTTTTCTATATTGTATCATTAAATTTTAATAAAAAATATCGGGGGAACATGCCCAAACGTCTCATTTTGTAGAATTGCCGGTCGGCAATTGCCGCGCACGCCTGATCGAATTTATGATGATTGGAACATTGTTTTTCTTAATACAAAAAAAGCTTTCAAAGTTACCGCGGAAACAGTTAAAAACAGAGTTTTTTAAATATATAAATTTTACTGTTTCACGTGTTACAGAAATGTGCGTCAAATGCCGTTCTACAATTTCGATAAAAGTGGCAAAAACTGACTATGAGTAATTACTACTTTTTGAAATAAAATAACAAATGTTCTGATGTTTTTAAAAGTTTTACTATGATATTTGGTTATTTTGGTTTCATATAAGTGGTTTTAATCATTTTCCCACTGGCACCACTCCGCCTTTAAACTTACCCGATATGCTCTGAAAATGAATCGCCCAATTCTGTGGGAACTACTATCATGAGAAATCAGTAACAGGAAAAACATTCTCAACATAAAAACCTAATAGTCCTTGTCGTCATCGCAAAATTCCTGTTTTACAGTTCTTCCACATATTTGCCTTAACGGTTGCTGTTTTTGCCACAGTTTGCTCACTTCTCCTGATGCTCACCAGCTTGTCATTTACTGCCTCGGAAAAGAATATTTTTCTACTCTCTTTTGATACAATCTACACAATTTTCATTCTAGTCTGTCCGTACCTTCATTATAAAAATAATACCACGTGGCAGCACGAGTTCAAAAAATGTTTGAAACTGGTGAGTTGCATTCTAGGATTGCCAGTTTGTTACCTAAAAATACTATTCAGTACACATCGGAAGTGAAGTGTTCAAGTTTAGCTATTGGAAAACCGAGTTTACAATTAAAAACAACATTTGGCGAACGGATGAATGTGGGAAAAAATGTTCAAACGGATGTTTATTTTAGTCAATTGACAAACTCATGGAATACGACAAAACCTAATAATATCCCGACATAAGAAGATAATTTTTAAAAGATTTAATTTTTTTTTCTAATTTGTTATGAATAAATTTTTTTACTGTGTTTTTATGTGTTGGAAATTGTCCCCAAAAAATCACTTCCGCTAATTTTACGGTACTCAAAATTAAAACAGATAAATATGCATTTCTTTAATTGAAAAACTTTGTACAGTTTATTCCCAAAATTCAAAAAAGGTCGAATTAAGCTGGAACATCGAACATCCTATTTATCAATTTCGCAGCCCTTTTAACATTTTGCTAATTTTGCCGAGTTTTTTGTTAATTTAGTTGCACCTTACTGCAACATGACGGCAATATTTCTTAAATATAATATTTCATATTTCGAATATTTAAACGAAATTTAAATGCGTTTTTCTTGACTAATTAAGTTTTGAGAAGTCTTATTTCAAAATTCCAATTTTGGAGAAAATTCCTACTCCGTGTAGGTTTCAATTATATTATCTGAAGACATATTCACACGGTGGATTTTGCAGAACATAATTTTTAAGATTAAAAAAATGAAAATATTTCCTTCAATGTCTAATCCAAATTTCGCATAGAAGTGAGAGTTTGTAAAAAATTAAAATTTGCTAAATCCGATCTTTTTAGAAATTAGTATAACAACTTCCTGATAGTATTAAAATTTCAGAATTTGAATTTGCTTATTAATTATTGAAATGCACCCAGATCCTACACTGCTCTTACCAGATCTTACCACTGCCAACTGTTTTGACAAGTGCAATGAACTGCAATTCCTCCTCTTTTCTCAATAGTCATATACGTCCTTTGCTTCTTTCTTACGAATATGCCAAAACTTGAACAAAACGCGCCTATGTCACTAGAAAGAATACAAAACTAATCCTTTTACAGCTCATAGGTCTAATCTATTGACATCGTCATTACCAATTGAAAACCATAATAAAAGGATGCGAGAAGAAACGATATATATCTATTCATTTACTTTTTCCCATGTCCACAAAGTATCTCTAATTTTAGCGTGTAGTCTATCTTCATTTTCTAGAACAAAATTTAATGAAAAAACTAAAAAAAGACACTCGTCTTTTGAATAAAGGAAATGCACATTTCCGATCCATAGTGGACATAAATAAAAACACGTACAACTTCTCATAATTTTTAGTTTCATTTCAATTTCTTATACCCTCCACGCTTTTTTTAAAAAATATCCTTAAAGAACGTATTTTTATATTTCTACAAAATTGCTTCTGCTTCCGAGTGTCTGCTCAAAAAGTTTTTTAAAGAAATTTATAGCCCACTTGGCATTTCGCGTCTTCTTTCTCCCACCTTTTTGCCGGAAGGCGAACAATGGCGATAACTAGGCGGCAAAAAGGTGGTAGAAAGGTTTACAGAAAGTGGGAAGGTCAAAAAACGGCGGATTCACTGTTTTTGGGCTTCCCACCTTCTGTACGCCTTTTTTCCACCTTCCTCTCACCTTTTTGCCACCTTTCTACCACCTTTTTGCCGCCTAGTTATGGTCATTTTCCGCCTTCCGGCAAAAAGGTGGGAGAAAGTAGGCACGAAATGCCGAGCAGGCGACTATCTGCCTGCTACCAAAATACTTGTGTATCTGTTTGGTAGATTTTGAAATATAGGAGGTAGGCATGCGCGGTAGGTCCGTAGGTACGAAGATAGTTTGATTTTTCGGCGAGCTTTTCATTTTATTTGGTTAATCTTTGTTTTCGAACTCAATGAATTTATGACAGCAAATCAAAGGATAATTTTCAATACAATTTTTTTTTGTATTTTTTCGGGCGTTTTTGAATATTTTTCCTGAATATTGACAAATTGAAAAAATTGAAAAAAATTATTCGATTTTTTTTCAGATTGTTATTTAAATTTCTGAAAATCCAAAATTAATTTTATTTTGGACGTTTTTATGTCTGATTGCAATGCGAAAAAATGCTCGTTCGAAAATTTGAAAGTTCACCAAAATTGCTCTTGGTTTCAATTTTTTTGGTTTGTTTTCTATGTTTGGCCAAGTAATAGTTGTTTTATTGTTAAATCAACTAGAAATTTCGGTCATTTTGAACTCAGATTCAATTCCACTGCCGTTATTTTTCTACTGTTTCTGTGATTCTTTAAGCTAAACTTTTCAAAACTTTCACTCCATAATCCAAAAAGTCCCCATACCTATAGGTCCACCCTAGTACTATATAGTAGGTACGTCACTAAGTAAAATTTTCGTCATAATTATTACAAATACCTCACAATCAATAGAAAACTTAAAACATCACATTCCTCGTCTCTGCTTCTAATTGTTTTTTGTCTCAAAACTTACCCTCAATTCCCAAATGATAACCAGAATCGTATAGTCTATTCGTGAACGGAAATCACCTCGAAATCTTTTATAGTTCCGCAATCTGATATTATTTTCAATTCCTTAAGCAAAGAAATGTTGTCAATCGATCAATTTAATGAACGAGCTTTTAATAAAAATGGATGCTACGTGTATTTTCTCATTGTATTTCTCATAATCATTATATTGAATATATTCTCGTAAGTTAATAGTAAAAAGTAACAGGAAGTTCACTACTAAATATCAGATTGATGTATTATTTCTTTAATCTGGCAATCACTGTTCGTGTCAAGTACTACAAAACTAATCTACAAATAATTCATCAAGCGATTTATGCCACGTGTCCCTTTAGTTCAGTTATCTTGATCATTGAGAAGATTTTTGATGTTATGGAGAAAAGTGAAGGTAAGATTTAATGAACTATAAGAAATTTGAATTTTTTTTTAAATTTCAGTGTTGACTTCAGACAGTTCACTTTTCATGTACAAGCAATACTTCCGAACAGCAATCATGTGCCCACGTAAGTTCTGGTAAAAAAGAGATTTAAATAAACTTGAATGTAAGACTAATTTTTGAATGCCCCACAGAGCGTATTTTACCCTAAAAATTGACAAGTTAACCAAAAATTTTACTAGAACGGTTGTCAACAAAAAGGCAAAAAATAGTTCAAAATTGATAATAGGGGCATATTTCAGTTAGTTTGCTGGTATTTGAATTTTAAACCAGATTTCAATAACAAAATTTTAAAACTAGCCGGAAATGTTTTCAGCATTATTTGCTCTAACTGCTATCATGTTGGAACGGATATTTGCCACGTGGTTCATAAAAGATTACGAACAGAAACAAAGGCATTATATTGCATATGGTATCATTGCTCTAATGACGTTTATCTCTATGCTTACAGCTTACGTCTTTAATTCCAGTGAGTTCAAATAATCGAATCGGTATTGTATAATATTTATTTTCAGCGAATCTAATATTTGCCTACGTCGGTGCTCATTTCCTGCTGAACATTGTTTGTTATATTGTTTCAATTATCACGTATAGAATAAATCGAAATTGGTATAATGATAACCGTGAAAACAAACATGATTACTCTTTGGGTACTCGGTTTCAAATATCGGAGAACATAAAGGTTTACAAAGTGAGTGAAATCATTTTTGGCTTAAAAATTTTGTTTGAAACTGTAAAATTAATAAGGCTGAAATTTTCCGCAATTGTTGGAGATCAAACAGGGAAACTAAAAATTCATAGTGAAACGTATTTTCTCCCTTGTTTATTATTTTTAATTAAGAAGATGGAAAACAATTAGGTTAAGATATTTTTGGGAAAGTCTTAATTTCAAATTCGAAGTTACAACCCTTTTTGGCAAGTTCAATAACCTTAAATATTTTCAGTTTTTCTCTCATTACCTCTTCGTGCTCGCATTTTTCCCATTCACCTGCACAGCTTGTGCACTTTTTATCCAATATGATTCATCTCCGCTTCATCGAGAAATCATGTTTGTTGTGTTTGATCTAAGCTTCACGTTGTAAGTTCGCATTTTTAATACGTCAAATTTAAGTTCCTACTTTCAGACTTTGTATTCTGGCGCCATACCTTATACTAAAAACAAATGAACCGTGGCAAAATGATCTTGAGCAAATCCTTTCAAAAGTAATACTAGTCACTAAAAATTATTGTTAATAGTGAATTGTTTCAGGCGGGTATTCTACGAGCTTCAAAAGTGGAAACTATATTGGAACGATCGAAAACATTGAAAAATACATTTGGAGAAGCGATGGAATTTGAAACGAGTCAACATAGTGATATGTACTTTAATCAGTTACAAAAATCATGGAATAAGGAATCTAATAGAGTCGTTTTGGTTTAGTTTGTGAATATTCATTCTCTTAATTATGAAGAATCTACACTAAAAAATGTCTCGATTTTTTGCAACAAAAAACTGGTTTTCAGCAGTACAACATAGGCGAAATCGCCAATAATTCCTCAAAATATTTAATCTGGGTCGCCACAGATAACTAATTATTGAATGTTTTAAGTGACTTTTGAACCAAGTTGGTTCAGTATATGTCGGCTTTAAATTTGATTTCTAAAACATCGGGTTGAAGGTCTGATAATTTGAACTAACTGTAACAAAGTTATCAAGTGATATTGGAAGAAAATCTAACCCATAATTAAAAGCAAATATCTAACAAAAAATTGTAATTACGAAGTATTTTTTAAGTGAAATCATTGAAGTCTCATTTCTCGCTGCAAAACAAAATGTTTTTTAAGTTTTGGGTGGGAATGGGAAACATCTGCATCATTTTCCCTAGACGTTGAAAAGTTTCAAGATCACCATCAATGTGCTACTTTAAGTTCATGACATCTGAATAATGTTAAACTTATTATCAGATGTACCAGAAACAATTTGTTCAATATTTTTTTGTTTAAAAAAACTTTTCGAGAACTTGGTAAAAGTTTTGGAAAGCGAGATTAGCAAAACTTTTCCATATTAATTTTATCTGCAAAAATCACCCAAAACACGCATTTTTAAAAGCATTCTAAAGAAAAATTTAGTGAATTATTTGAGTCGAGCACATTTTTTTTCAAATGTTGCTTTCTGCTTGTTTTTTAAAAAGTGAACACAGGAAATTGATAAATTGAGAACTATATAAATGCTAATTTTTCAGCATTTTGGGAACCTTTTTGAATACACGTCGCAGAGCAGTTATCCCTAAAAAGCACTCATTAGGGGTTTTTTCTGTTTCCATTTTTGCTTATTGAACTTGAAATTCTTGAAATATCTTTTTTCATTTTTTTAATCTTCGTTCTTTACTCACATGTTTCTCATATAAGAATATAAGTTTTCTTCTAGGTAACACCAGCCATGCATTGAATCTCGAAAAAAAAAAACTTTTTGATTCACTATTTGCATATTTTCCTCTGAAATAATGGTTCTACTTTCAATTGAATTCTATGAAAATGCTTCGTACTATTTTTTAATAATTTTGAATGCTATTTCGTAAGTTAAAAAATCATCAGCGCATTTTAATACATAGGACAATTTTAGCATTCTATACTACATTTTCAATACAACTATAAGCATAAAAGCTGGTTGTTTCAAACGGAACATTCATATTCTACACCATGCAATTTATGTTTGTTGTCCAATTATTTCAACTCTAATGATCTTGGAAAAGATTCTGGAAATTATGGGAAAAGTAGAAGGTAGTTTTTTCTCGATTTTTCTTTGCTGTGTAAAAGTGGAGCATAACCCTTGATAAACATTTTCAAACATGAACATTCTGGCAAGTCATGGCTTGCCTTCAGTTTTGAACCAATAAGCAAATTTGCTATTTTTTTTTACGTTTTGAAGATAGTTTTTGTTTCTTATGGGTTTATTCAAGTATTTTTGTGAAAAATATTTTAATACGTTCATGACGTCACAACTGTATTAAACATGTTTTTGGGTACTTGAATAATCAACAAATTGTATATAAACACAGTTTTTAATTTTCCGACACTACTTGTAAAACCCTATTATATTTTTGTCATTAAACATTTAATGAATCTAGATTTTCTCGCTGTTAAAATCGAATTCTTTTTTGACATTTTTTTCCTAGTAAACAATCGAAACTTTTTTTGCCGAGGAGGTTCTGAAAAGTTGAGAATATACCTTATTCATAGGTAACTTTCTATTTCAAAAACAACCGTCGAACCAAGTTTTCTTTAGATGATGTCCTCCGAAAACAATTTTTTAAACCTTTCAGAATATGAATCATCCAATCAACCATACATTTTTCTACAGTTTGTCAGAACTGCACTCATATCTACCCGTTAGTTTCAAATAATCAAAGTTTAATTTAAAATAATACAACGCTTTTTTAGCGTTTCACTCTCTAGCGATCACAGTGTTAGAGAGGCTATGTGCAACTTATTATATTAAAGATTACGAACGGAATCCTAGATTTTTCATTGGATTCTCTTTGATTGGTGGTCTCTATGCTTCATCTATACTTACAGCCTGTATTATTAAATTCAGTGAGTTTGAATGGATTTTATACAAATTTTCGGCACGTAGGCAGGTTTACAGCAAAATGTGAGATTAAGGTCGATTAGCAGTTTCCATAACCAATCAGAAATTGATCGCTTGTTTGCATAAAAATTGAAAAAATTAAGCGTTGTTCAGTCTGTAATTTTTTGAAAGAAATTGATTAAAAGACCATTTTTAGCTTCCTATATTCTACACTTTGCAATATGTGATGTAATTATGAACATTGTTTCTTATATATTTTTAATATGGAACCAAAAACTAAATCGTAAATATTATCATGATAATCGCCGTGTATCTAATCACACGTACTCTCTCGGAGAACGATATCAGATATCTGAAAATATTCGAGTTTTCAAGGTTAGAGATCTATCAATTGATAAAACTGAAGTTTTAATTTCAGTATTACACCCGTTATGTATCCATTTTGACGTTTTTTATAATTGTATGCATATTAAGTGTTATTTTTTCATTTTCTGCTACCCCCAATGTTCAACGCCTCTTGAAATTTATTTTCAATCTCAGCTATACTTTGTAAGTATTTTCATATTTTCAGCTTTAAAATTTGATTTCAGATTAACTATTTTTGGGCCATTCTTTTTTCTTCAAATGAGCGATTCTTGGCAAAATGAGTTGCATGAAATTCTTTCCAAGGTACTGAAGTATAATTTTTAATAACTCACTATTGAGATTCAGGTTCGATTGAGAAAAAAGTCAAAAATTCAAGACATTGCTGCTAAGGCAAAGAGTTTGAGAAATACGTTTGGAAAACAAATGGATTTTGAGAGGAAGAAGCATTGTGACGTATACTTTGAACAGTTGAAAACTTCTTGGAATCAGTCAAGACAACCGAATAAATCTCGAATTTTTTAAGTGAAACTTTTTAAATTTTTATTTTGAATTTTATGAATAAAAAATTCAATTTAATCACTTGTAGGCAGGTATATTTAATACCTATGTGCCTGCGTCATTATATTCTAAGTTCCTCTATTACCTGAATTTTGACATGAATCCTAGTGTTTACACAGTGCGTGTAAGTCTTTCTATTTAAAAACGTTTTTATACTTGTGCAGCAATATCATGCAGGCACAATGTAGGCCTTTATTCTATGTTTCAAAATACAAAACCTTATATTTTTTCAGGTTTCTATATTGTCAGGCCTACTTAGAAGGCATTAAAATGAAATGAACTAAATTTTCGATTAGCGGAACCCAGACAATTTTAATCTTAAAACTCGCTTCCGTTTAATATTTACGCTTTCTTGTTTTTTTGAAATTAGTGTTAGAAAATGAGTTTTCCACCGTCATAATTTTCTCACTTTCTGATCCAAATTTTTTATTACATGTTCATAATATCATTTTCTTTCAGGAACAAATATAAAGAAATTACGGTGCCATTTGAAAATCCAATTGCAAACAGGTTATGGCATAAACGGCGCGTATTTTGATAACATTTTTAAAAGTTTTGATTTTTTGCCAAGGTGTTGGTAATTTGGATAGAACTTTTTTTTGTTATCTGAAACACAAAAAAACATTTTATTAAAATTTTTCGTCTTCTCTAAATAGGTTTTTTAAAAACTTTTCTGGAATCTTTTTTTAGCAAAATGGAATCTTTCGGAACATATTCGTTTTTTACTGCCTCATACGTTTTTGTCATACTTCTCTACATTTTCTCGTAGGTTTTATTCCGAAGACAAGTCAATTGTCGAGTTTTCAGAATTTTATACTATATATTAAACACATTTGTAAGCATAAAAGGGGGTTATTTGAAAAGAAATATTCATCTTGTACATCAAGCAATGTATATTTCCTGCCCAATCACTTCAGGGTTTTTGATTTTTGAAAAAGTATTGGTTTTTTTGGAAATACGAGATGGTAATTCAATAAACTTCTAGACACGTTAATTCAATGTTTATATTCAGATTTTGAAAATTCTAATGAGATTTACAATCAACTCCTACATCTACGGACAGCACTTTCGTCTGTTCGTAAGTCTGAAACAGAAAAAAATTATTGAAAATTGAAGCTTTTTTCAGCATTTTATTCTTTGATGTTCACAATGTTGGAAAGAATATTTGCAACATACTATATCAAGGATTATGAGAAGAATCCAAGAAAATATATAGGACATTCTCTAATTATTTTACTATGTGTTTCATCTGCTATAACTGCATATGTTGTTCATTTCAGTAAGTATAAGAATGGCTTTTCATTCAATACTGCCAAAATACAACTGTAAACATTAGAGCATTTACATTTGCCACCTATTGGTTCATGACCTATCAAATCAATATTCTTTTAATTTTGAAATTTTAAAGTTAGGTTCATAAATTTTCAATAACGTTTCTATGCCTACTTTGAAGGCTAACATGAAAAACATTATTGACATTGTTCAAGAGAACTGATCAATACTACTTGCAGCGTCATATTTACTCATATGCACTTTCATCCATTTAACTTTAGATTTGATATCATATTTTGTTTTATTATGGATATACAATTTGAATAGAAAATATTATAATGCAATTCTATTTATTTCCATTCTTTGCCATTCAGGCGTCAAAAGAGCGCCTTCTCCGCGCCTTTTTACTCGCCTTTCTATCGCCCTGCCGGCTTTTTCGACAATGATTTGAAAAAAAATCAGTAAAATTTTAGGCTCTAAATCTACAAAAAGTTTCAAATTTTCATTTCCGGCAATTGCCGGTTTTCAAAATTTTCGGCAATCGGCAATTGCCAAAATTTCGATTGTCGCAAATTCCTGCTTCCAATGCTCTAATACAAATTCAAAAAACCACAACTATGTAGAATATCTAATATACCACATATTTTCTATTTTTAACTAAAAACAAAAAACAATTCTCACATTTTAAACGTATTTATAAAATTAATTTATGAAACCAGGAAGTGTTTTTCTCGTCAAGTTACTTATTGTTTTTAATTCACTTAGTTTTTTGTTATGCCTCACTTTTACAGTGTAGTACAAAAAGTTATTCGTAGAGTCGTTTAGAAATTTTACTTCAAACGATAGAAAATGAATTGTTAATGTAACTGTTTGAAAATTTATTTATTTTCCTAATGTTTTAATGAATTTTTTTTCAGTTTTCCAAAAGATAAATTTTTAAATAAACTTTCATCTATCGTATTTCCTTTTTCAGTCGTGCATGCAAGTCTAATTTTTGAATGGCTTGCAAAAGTGTAAGAATAATAGAAGGAATAGGGTAACTTCCGGCTAGTGAAGCTTCACATTTTATTTTGTTATTAACTGAAACAAACAAAAACATCTAATTATAATTCTTTGCGTTCCATACTTCAAAACATCTCAAAACTACACTTTTCAACGTCTCTAAATAACTATTTTAACAACTTTTCCTATTTCAGCAAATATGAAACATACTGTATTCTCATTTGTAGGTGTTGCTGTTATGCTATTCAAAATAACATCATAATTGTATCCAATATCATCAATTGTTTCTCTAGGATTGCTCAAAACTGCAATATAAAAGAAGCACAGTTTTCCATCGCGGAACCCGATTTGTTGAGTGGCTGGATCGGTCTTAAACAGCATTGTTGATGTAGATATAATCACTGTATACAAACCGAATAAAATGAAAAATCATTGACACATTCCGCAATATCATTTCGTTTCAAAGAACAGAAATTTTTGATACAATTATAGGTTAGATTTTGTTGAAACGTAGAGCATACGATTGCAACGAGAATAAAATAAATAGCTGCACCCAACGTTTGTATTCGAAACAATTGGTGGAAAGAAATCAACTCTTAAACTGAACTGTCCAGTGCAATAAAAAACCTATTTCAAACTAGACGAGATCAACCAACAAACGTGCACATAATCCCTTTGTTCTACAAACTGAACGATTGACCTTATACAATTCACAATGAACATTCTAGATTTGAGTAAACGTTTTTAAGTTTTCACAACGTGTCTTAAAAGAGGATTAACGGTTTGGACGATTTGAAACGTACAGACCCAAAATGTAAAAAACGAATTTTGTAATAAGACTTCTCAAAAAAATTTTCAACAGAATTTTACTTTAAAAATTAGTGATATGGTACTATAGTGACTTTTGGAATTTTGGACTGGCAAACTGGCTCGTCCGTCCGGTTTTTTTCGGATTCTAGACGATCCGGTGTATGTTTTTTTAAAATCATTTAGAGATCCACGATTTTTGCCCAGACTAATTGAAATGCAAGTTCTACAATTTGGTTTGGTTCAGTTATTGGCAGGTTCTTTCTACTACTCGATTTCTGTTCACAGGTCAAACCAACCCGTTTCAAAAAAGGAACGCATATCGCACGTCGACAGTTTGATACATCAAACTGTTCTGACCTTTAACCGTACTTGTTCAAAAATACACTCCAGGAATTGACAGATTTGTTTTGTTTGAGATAATAACTTTCAAATATGTTGTGGTTTGTTAGCCACTATAAATTTAAATAATACGATCTATTGACGAACATTCAATATTGAAAAAGCTGAATGAAAAAAATTCTATGAAAGATTTTATAAACTTTAAAATGTACAAACATTGCTCAAGCATGATATCATTATGGCCATCAAGTATGACTCTTCATGTTTTTGTTTAAAAAAAAAAACGTCTCTGAGCTTGTTTTGAAAAAATATTTTTAAATTCATACAACCGCTTTTAGGGTTACTGCTCAAAAAGATTCCAATTTACATGTAATTTATGTTCAAAACAACACATTCTAAAAAAGGTACATATATGAACATTCAAAACGTTTATAATTATTCGAAGCGATTCTGGATTTTGTAACTCCAGAAAAGAACATTTAGCTTTTCGAACTATCTGAAATTCTAGATCTATTTTCAAAGTTACTTCAGATAAATGCTTGTGCATTAAAGATTCGTCACTAATAAGTTTTTTTCTATAGAATATGCTTTTATATATTAGAGATATTATAGTTTAAAAAATTATTATCTTGAAACAGACATCAGTGTTACCTCATACATACAATGAAAACAATATAGTTTTCAATCAGACACTTATATATTCATCGGAAATTAAAAGCTGTATGTTTTCAGTTGTTTTTTTTTGTTTCAGCGCTCAATATTTTTTTCATTATACGTGGGAATACGTACTCATATATGTCTTTGTATTCGGTTCAGACATCGGTATCTCAAGCGTGACGGGTTTTTTGGTTTCCGACTTCTCGTTTTTCTTTTATTTCCTTGATTTTAAGGTCGCCAAAAATGAAAGTTGATGCTCATGCTTTGTATAAAACTGAATATTACCCTATTTTCGCAGTATTGTTCGCGTTTGTCGCAATATCAAACGTCATTTCGTAAGTTCAGTCGAGAATACCCATCCAATAGGTTCACACAATGTTTCAGAATTTTATATTATATTTTCAATTTATATGTAACTATCCGAGTGAAGCATTACAAAAATAACATTAAAATTCTTCATCAAGCTATTTATGCGACATGTCCGTTTAGTTCAGCTTATATTATAATTGATAATGTCTGTGGAATTTTTGAAAAAAGAGAAGGTAAACTTTTAGAAGTATTTAAATGTATGAAATTTTCGGTGAAAAATAATAAAACATGGATTTTAAAAGACAGAAAGAACTTAATGGAATATAGTTTTTTTTTGTTTGCATATTTGAAATGTAAATTTCAAAAATAATGCATATTTGCGTTAAAATTCAAAAAATCCAATCAAACTACTCCTCAATATAGACAACAGGCTACTTTCTTGAAAATCCTTAATTTTCAGAACTTCGATTGCTGCCACCATCTTATTTTATGTTTCGTGCATTTATAAAATCCCCTCGTGAGTTGAATCGTGTGTAGACTTGTCTTTAATCGTGAAAACTAACTTTTTAGCTCTTTTTGCACTGACTGCAATAATGTTGGAGCGTCTTTGCGCAACATATTATGTGAAGGATTATGAGAAAAATCAGCGGCCAATCATTCCATTTTTGATAATAATTTTTCTAATAATACTATCCTTTATAGCATCAACTGTCTTTACTTCTGGTAGGGTAATATGTTATGAATCAAAACGTTAATTGGATTTTCAGTTGGTATGGTGTTATATTTTGGTGTCTGTCATTTCTCATTTATTTTTGTATGCTACATTGTCTCAGTAATAACGTATCGAACAAATCGAAGGTATTACTATAATAATCGTGTAGACCAACATTCATATTCATTGGGAGAACGATATCAAATTTCTGAAAATCTTCGGCTTTACATGGTGAGCGATACAATAGAAGTTTAAAAGGATGTTTTAAAGTTCAGCATTATATATTTCTTTAGAACAGACGGTTAACTAACTAATAGTAAGTGCATTCCATACTTGCCATGGAAAAATATATTATGACCGACATTTCGTGAGTAACTATTAGTAAAAAGTTTCTCGAGTTTTGCAAACATTCTTCGAAACACTGAAGTTAAAAAAAAATGTAAATTCGAATTCCCGCCAAGGTCTCAAGATCTCGAAGCGATAATAGGATTCACTCCGCCCGCAAAATGTACGTATTCTCGGCGACGTAGAATTTAACGTTGAGGACTGCAAATTTGGGCATGCATAATATATTCTTATTAGTCAATGATTATTATTGTTACATAGTTTTTTTGTTCAAAAATGCGCACGTACAGAAAATTCGATAATTTTTCAACATAAATTCACAAAATATATGTTTTCAGTTTTTCTCGCACTACCTTTTCGTAATGGCTGTTTTCCCCATCATTTGTACCTTAACCATTGTCCTCGACTCTTTCAATTCAAATTTTTTGTTACGAGAAATTTATCAAATTATTTTTGATTTAAGTTTCACATTGTAAGTTCATTTAATATTTTCTTTGCCCATTCCCAATAATTCGTCACAGATTATGCTTCCTTGCTCCTTACCTGACATACAAAATGAGTGAAGCATGGCAAAATGAGCTTCATAGAATATATGTCAAGGTGAGTGACTAGTCATTGTGATCGGTCATACTCAAAATTTTTTCAGATAGGGTTGAGAAAACCGAACAAAATTCAAAGTGTTCGATATAGTTCGAGGAAATTGAAAGGGACATTTGGAGAGGATATTAATGTGGAAATGAATTAGCACACTGATGTATATTTTAATCAATTGAAAGCTTCATGGGATGATTTATCATCGAATGCTGTCAAAGATACAGTTAGAAATTTAAATTGAATTGTATTTCTCTGATTTTCAATGGTTTTTCTTTGTTTTTTATTCTAAAAGTTTTTCAATATAACGTTGTATTTATAGCACCATATGTATGAAACTTTGGCGAATTTAGACAGATTTTTAGGTGTTTTCAACATTTCCCCCTCAAGGTCTCGTAGCAAATAGTGTCGCAAAAAATTATAATATCTTTAAAGCCCCACCCACAAAATGGCTCCACAGAGCTACATTGGTGTGATATAGCGGTATTTCAGAATTTATAAACAGCTATTCATTTATGACTATTTCAATGCTAAATTTGCAAATTCATCTACCGTTCTAAATTTGCAAATTCATCTACCGTTCTAAATTTGAAAATTCATCAATTGGCAACTTCGGCAATTGACGAAATTGCCGAAATTGCCGAAGGTTCGATTACCGAACGGCAGTTGGCGAGCACCCATAATTCGCAATCTTGAAAGTATAGTTTTGATTGTTGTTAGACGCGAGTTTCAAAAAAGATTTAGGTTGAACCGGAAGTCTTTGTGACTGGTTTCCTGTCGTTTCTCTTGCTTCGAGAAATAAATGATTGAAAAAGTCACAAAGACTTCCGGTTCAACCTAATACAATTATTATTTTTTATCATGAGTCATCCACTTTTTCCCCCTCAAAAACTGTCCTCTCTGTGTCTACAGTCTCTCAAATCACGGGAAACTAGTTCCAAAATGATGATCTCATTTTCTATCTATCAACATTATCTTCTTATTCTATTTCTTCCAACATCTTATTATTGATTATGTCGTTTCGTGTCCGTTTTTCACAAGAACGTCCCGGAGTCACATATGTTCCATCGAGTAGATCTGGCAATACTGACCTTTTTAATGATATTTTCTCAAAACCAATGCCAATAATTCGAAATGAAGATCATGTTCTTATGGATGCATGTACTGCAGCAAGTATTGGAGATGAGAATAAACTTAAAGAATTAATGAAAATTAACCCGAATACAATGATTATGAAGAATCATGATGGATGGACGCCACTTTTGTATGCTGCTTATTTGGGCCATAATAGTGTTGCTGCATTTTTACTGGATAATGGCGCCAAGGTACGAATTTCAAGAAGTTTTAACAATCAGTGACAATTTTGCTGTAAAATATAAAAAAATGAACCGTATTTTTTCAACCAAAAGATCTTGAAAGATGATTCAAAATTCTTGAATGATTGTCTCCCCAAAAATTGATTTTCTCTCAAATGCAGGTTGATGACTCTACAGAAAGCCGCTGGCAAACTCCGCTGATGATGGCTTCAGCATGCGGAAATATTAGCGTCGGTTTTATGATTTTTGGAATCTATCAAAAATTTTTAATTATTTTTCTCAGGTTGTTCGATTGTTGTTAGGTAGAGGAGCAAATCCCAGACTTTGCGATAAAGAAAAACGTCAAGCAATTCATTACGCATCAAGTTGTTGTCAGAATGTGGTAAGTTATTTTTATAAAAGAACCAAAATTTTGAAAACAAAAATAAGTGGCATATTGGTGGATGTTTTCAAAGAATTTCTGGTCCTTGTTTCTTGGGAAATTGTGTACAAATTTTTTCCTTGTTCGAGAAATTGTCAAATTTCATAAGAAACTGACAACGAGATGAAAAAATGATCTCAACAAAATACTTTTATGTACACAGGTGATTCGCAGTGTAAGCAAAATGCTTCGACGCACACAATGCTCGTGTTTGCGAAAACGTGCGCCACAGTGGCAAGCATAAAGGGCACAATGCGAACTCTCGCAATGTGCGCATTTTGTTTGGCCGTTATTCCCATCATTAAAGTGCTCATTTCAGTTAGTTTAAAGCCATTTTTGTTTGAGTTCTCTGTTTATTGACTGTTTTTTTGCTGATACTAAAGTTTCTGAAAAACAAAACTCTCGATTTAGAAGGAACTTGTCAGATTTCGAAAATCATAAGGGTCCCCCCTTATGATATAAAATTTTTGATGAAATTTTTTTGTTTTGAAAATTTTTTCGAAAACATGGTGAACGTGTAGAAAATGATCAGTTTGATATTTTCTACAAGTGTGAGAGTTCACAATGAATGTTCAGCCAAGAAATCATGGAAAGTCTAGAGTTGGGTCATTGAAACATAGTATGTTTGAGAGCTCCTAACTTCCTTGAGACGTAAAATACAAAACTTTCTTCAACTGAAAAGTTGTCAGAAATCAACTGAACAACGAGTTATTAGTTGGCAATATTTTTCTATCTTGCATGTTCAAGAAGTGGGCACAGTTGAGTAAGAGCAAAACATCACTGACTTCAACAAGCCATATTTTGGCACATTACACATATAAGAAAAATTTTTTATTTTTAAAACATTTTCCATAACAAGCTAAACAAATTTGTAGTTGATCGTTTTTTGATATCTTGTATGTCCAAGGACGCTCACAGCTTCAAAAACATATACTATTTTTTGAACCCTTCAAGAAATAGTCATTTTCTCAGCTAAAAACTTTCTTTCTAACGTTTAAATTGACACAAATAGAGTAAATATCATTTACTACTGTATCTGATGATTTAAAAGCAAGTTTTCAAAAAAAAAATTTTTCGGATTTTTGAAATTCATAAGGGTCCCCCCTTACGCGCCCTCTTTACCGTAAATCCTCCTCATTTTCGAAATTATTTTTTATATATTGTTTTCTTTTTCTTCGATTTTTCATAGTTTTCTTCACCAATTCTTTGATTTTTTGGCAAAAATAATTATTTTCCGTAAATATACTCGTGTTTCAGCATTTCCGACGTTGAGGCGTCGATTCATCAGCGGATCCGACACGGAATCCATCGCAACTGCTTTTGACACTGATGCCAAGTAAGTTGCTGCTATTTTGATATTCTGATTTTATTAACTCGATTTTCAGCCAAACGATCTGGATAATTCTTCTCGGTGCTCTTCCATCCGATTGCTCGCTTCCATGCTACAATTAAAGACCGGAAGTCGGAAATTTGTGCTCAATTTATCAATGTAATCATTAATTTTTTAACCCAAAGTTTTATCAACTCGAATTTTCAGAATTAGCAGCACTCCCATCCAAACTCCAGAGACGTCTAAAGTTTATATGGAATCTCTCACCGGAGTTGCTATTTGCCAAGCATCTCAAATTGTGGCTCGATTCGATTTTTCCGATGATGAAAATCCGCCAAACGCTCAACGCCGGCATTGAGCCTCAATTGGATGAACCGGAAAGCCCGCCGAGAATGAACGACGTTATTGATTGGAAAACTTGGGAAACGGTTGGTTTTGTTGATAAAATATTCGAAAAGTTACTGGATTCTCGATAACCAACTATTATTTTTCAGATAAAATCCAAGATCAGCTCGTCATAATCTCACTTTAAACCGTCATCGTCAAGTAGCCGCGACAGTTGCATCGAAATCGTCTCTAATTCATCACACTGGATATCTGGAGATGGATGCAATCCCAATTTGTGATCTCCGAATGCGACTTCGCCGAGCGTCCGAATAATTATCGATTTTTTTCCTTTTTTTTTCAAAATTTGTTTAATTTTTTTAAAAAATAAAATTTATATGAACTATCAACTGTTATTAAATTTTTCAGCTGATATAAGTTAAAAAAGGAAGCATAAATTGTTTTCGCAATGTGCCCTTTATGCTCGAGTTTGTTCGCAAAGACGAGCATTTTGCTTCATTTTTGCTTATGTTTTCAAGTACCCATTCGAAGCACGCGCGAACTTCGGATGAAGCATAAAACTCGTACTCGCGAATCACCTGTGTATCTAAATTAATTTAACCAAAAAATCTATTTGCTTTATTTTTATGCTTGAACTTTTTTCACATGTGACGCTCATTGAATGCACAGCCATTTTTATTTAATTTTAAGTATGAACAGAAACCATAGGTACAGAACACTACTGTAGCTAGGCCTAAACCGTTAAAATTGTGCAATTTAAGGTTGTGGATACTCTATTGGCAGCCGGATGTGACCCAAATGCAGCAGATTCCGAAGGAACAACACCAGTTCATGAAGCTGCAATGGCTGGGCATGAAATCACATTTATTGCACTTTTAGAGAAAGGAGGAAATCTTGAATTGAAAAATGCAAAAGGAGAAAATGCAGCTGCACTTGCGTGTGATAACAATAAAATTCTACAACTAATCAGCGAACATCAAGCCGAGATTGCGAAACAATCATCTAAAACTGGAAATCGAGGACCTCGAAGACTCTCCGAGTTGTTGGAAGAAATGGATTTAAGTCGATACATCGATCAGTTTAAACATGAAAATGTCGATTTGGAAGTGTTTTTTGAGTTGAAAGAGCAAGATTTTGTTGATATGAACATTGCATACGGCCCAAAAAAGAGAATGTTGGATGTTATTGAGAGATATAAAAAGACTGGAGTTATTCGTTCCGATGCTTTTGATGCACCACAAGGAACTGCAATGTCTACCAAAGGAAGTTCTGTAAGTTTTGAATATGAAAAAATCATTACAGTATTGTTATTGGAAAAAAATATTCCTGCCTTATGCCTCGTACATGTGCCTACTACAAAGTACAAGTTACTATTTTTTCATTTGAACTTTCGAAAAATAAATTACAACTAGAAATTTTCTCGTAGAAAAAATTTTCTGTTTCAAAAGTAGGAAAAAGTCAGTCATCAAATTATCAACGCTAAAATATTTTCAGACCCGCGAAAGCAGTGAAAAAACAACAGCAACTCTGAAATCCATCAAGGAATTGAATCAAGAAACCAAGAAATCTGTGATGACAGCTCTGGAGAGCTTAGGATCCGGTCAGGATAAGTGAGTATTTTTTTGAATTAATTTCAACTAATATATTTCAATTTTCAGAGTTCGTGCTCAATTGATCAGCATTCTGAACAACGTGGAAACGATTAGTTTAAAAGTTTCCTCACATGTTTGATTTTAATTTTTTTTTTTTGAGAAAGTTTAAAGTTTAATAAATTTAAGATTTAATTCAAGTATTTTCATACAATTTCCAAAAAAAAAACCAACAAAAATTAGCTAAAACTTAAACTGGTGCATTCGATTTTGTCTTCTCTCAATGTCTGGATCTGATGGCTCAACTATTTGATTTCTTTTATGACTTAATTGAGCAGCTTCATCAACATGAAGAGATGATTCTACTTCTGATAGTGATTTGGGGAGATTTTTTCGTTTTTCAAGCCATGATTTTACTGCTTCAGATTTTCCAATAATATCCAATGAATCTGTCTCATTTTTTGGAATCATCTCGAAATCATCACTACTTGCAGTGATGGATTCTTCTGCGCCTAAAAATTGGAAGATAAAGGTTTTAGAAAATATTTTTTATTGGGTGGTTTAGTGAGAACTTTAAATTACAGAATCTAGCGCAGAATTGTTTATCAGAACTATCTGGAAAATGAAGAAAATTCTGTTAAAATATCTAATGAAAACGGAAGACAATTACGAAAATACACAGATTGAAGGGGTTTTGCCTCTGAAATAATACATTTTCACGGGTTTTTTCTCAGTTCTAAACAGTTTTTTTTTTAAATTATACGAGTACAAAATCGCCAGTGTCAAATTTACCGAAAATCTAGATGTCAAGAAAGTCTGAGAATTACACTAGAAATTCATAGAAATTCATTCTGGGGCAACTTATTTATGAAACAAAAAGACTTTGAAAGCTAATATCAGAGAGTTATCAAAAGTTTAAAACCCAAAACCAACAATGAAAGAAATACAAAGCTTACCATAACTATAATAACTAATTAGAATTTTAGCAGTAACAACAAGTGAAAAGAATATGACACCATATAAACAAGATCTTAATAAATAGTTTGGGTTCATTGTGGATTATGTCACCACTATTTCATCAAAATCTCATTCAACAGTGGAATGAGAATGATCAGAAATGAGGTTTACGTATTTTTGGTGAAAAAGCAGAACGTCAAGAAGACGGAATAAATCTGATATTTTGAAACAGGGAAGAGAGAAACGACAGCTTCTTTTGTTTAGATTTCTATAAGCGATTACATGTTCTGTACGGACTGGCATGGTCATTTTGTTTCGTTTCAAAGAAGAGAAAAAAGGAATAACTTCACATCCACATTTTGCATGACGATTTTTATCTCTCTACTTTTTGAACTTTTTATGATGATTTTTTTTTAATAAAGTGGATGATTTGGAACGAAGATGGGTGGTCTCATTTAATAAGACTTCATTTAAATATTTATAAATGATGAATGAAGGGAGAAAACTAATTGTAAGGAAAACATGCATATCAACTTGAAAAGGGACCTTTTTTAGAGGTGAGCTTAAATACTTTATTGTTTGAAATTTTAGATAAAAACCGGGGGCGTCTAAATTTCAACTGGCTTGTGCACCAGACTATCGTAAAAATTACTTTGAATCATGCATGACATCGAGGAGCCCAGAACGATAGTTTTTTACAAAGTGATTCAATTTTGCAGATTATATCAAATTTCTGTAACAGTAAAATTTTATAATATATTCTAACTATGTATGCGTCAACTATTCGAATTTTCTGCAAAATTGCTCTAAAAAATTGCTCTAAAACATGCAAAATTGCTCTAAAATCAAATTTCAAAAATTATTGACAGTAAATTGGCAATGGTTTTAAAATTTGAAATTCTGTATCATTATATTTAGTGATTTCGTGTTGTTATTAATATATTTTCATGAAATCCTTGTGAAGTACATTTTTTTAAATTATACTGTAAAAATTTAAATCTCACTAACCTCTCTCATACTCTTCATTTTTTGGAGTCAACATTTTTTCAAAGCTAATGGTTATCGAATCATTTTGATCAATTTTGGGTTCTGAAATATCTTATTAATCATTTTTTAATTTAAATAAATTTTTTAATTCTCCAAAAAAAATTCCGGGACATGGCTGAGGCACACACGGAGAGGAAAGACATGACTGGGGAATAAAATTCCAAAGTTCTACCTTTTTCAGAACTTTCAGGGTTTCTCAACGTCGTATTTTCTTCAAATTTAATTGTAGTCGGCTCCTCGTGATTATCTTCGGTACCTGGAATAGTTAACTTTGGCAATTCAAGCAAAGTTTAAAAAAATTTCAGCAAAAAATACGGAAACATTTAGTTGAAATTTCTGTACCAACTTATTCAGTAAAGTACTAACCTTTTTCAGTTTCTGCAAACTTTGAATTCATTCGTTCTTCAAGGTTTATTGTTGTTATCTCCTCATTATCAATTTCAGGTCCTGAAATTAAAATTGACCAAATATTTAAGAAAAATTTCAGATGACTAAAATTTAAAAAAGCTTACTCGGCACGACAACTTGTTCCTCTTCCTGCTTCTGTTTCAACTTGTCATCATAAAACGAATCGATTGTCAGTTTTTCACCACTTTCATTCAGGGGAACTGCAAGAATTATACACACGTGGCTGACAATAATTGAAAACTGCAAAACTTGAAAAAAAAATATAACCAACTGTCTCTTTTTATCGATAAATTCCTTTGTTGAAAAAGGATTTTTGCGCTCTCGAATTCCGAATTTGGTGAGTTGTCGGAGTTATGTCTATTTGGTTGATCATCGTAATAGGTTTCAGCCGCCACGTTTCCAAATCCTGATTTTTTTAAAATCAAATAATTTTAAATGGTATAACTCGGATTGTAAGGTAATTTTTTCTGACAGATTTCATCTACCTAAATAATTGTCACCTGCTTTCCTACAACTTCATAGTTGATAATTTTTATTTCTCAAGCTACATTTGTTTTTCTGTTCTACTTACCATTCAGTTGTAGTTGTCGAACTTTTTCAAGCGCAATTTGCTGTTCTGTTCTTTGATTGGCTTTTACTTCAGCTGAAAATTTTAAATATTTCACATTTTGGTATAAGTAAGGTATATAATTTTTTCTTGTTGCCAGATATAGATTTGAGTAGGTAAATTTTTTTAAAAGTTTCATGTATAAATTTTAAATTGCTCCAAATTGCTCCAAATTTATTTGACTTACGTGGAAAGAAATCAAACACATCATCGTCGGGATTGCTGTAAAATTTCAGAATTTTAATATTTGTTATTTTAAGAAATTACCTATAAAACCAGAAGCAAACACCTGAAATTCCGAGAAAAGTGATAAGTAACAAAAATATATGAACACTTCGTTTGTTTCGTCGATCGATCATCATGTTTGGAGTAGTGGAAAAAGGGAAACCAGGATGAGAAAAATCAGGAAAATTGAATGAATTTCGGGATGAGTGAGAACATTTGGGGAGAAAAGAAACAAAAGCAGGTAAGAAGGAGATGTAATCTCAATTTGACACACTAGGGAAGGTACTACGTGGATTTTTGTTTTGTTAATTTTTAATTCTAGGCTTTAAAATTAAGTGAGTTGAAAACTATCTCATTTTCAAATTTCTTATTGAGTTCGAGTCTTTATTTTTTTAAGTTGCGAATAAAAGTTTTCAAAATAAATAAATAATTTTTCGACAGCACTTATTTTCGGGACTGTGAAATCATTTAATTTTTGCTCACAATCAGAGGAAGGCACAAAAATATTAGTTTTTCTCAAGACCTTTGCCTGCCTCGCGCCTACAAGCTTGCCTAAATCTTCTGGCAAGCACAAAGGCGTTACGATGTACCTGAAAACTTCACACTTATTCGGTTGTGCTGCCTTCCTTTTTTATTACTTTCTGTCTATAGTTTTCATCTTTATTTTACCTACATCTACTTCCTCTTGGCACTTCCCTTTTTCTGTCCTCTCCTCAATTTCTCATGTTTCACAACGAAACAAAATTCATTAGATTTGGATGCCTTTCTGCCCATCAAGCGAGAAAGAAAACCTGTTTAGCTGACCAGTTCCGTTTTTTTTAGATTTCTTTTGCCAATTCTATCATATCAATATGCTGATGAAGGAAATTGAAAAAGTAATTCAAATCTCTCCTGTTTTGGAAAATGGTTGGTACTTTAGCTGCCTACCTGAAAGGTTAAGATTGGGCTAGGCGCGTAGGTATAGGCTGCCTCATTGGCAGGCAGTACCAACTACGTAGGTTTGCCTAAGTCTAGATCTAAATCATTTTGAAGACTATTAAATGTTAGACTTCTTCCTATTTATTTTGTTCGCCCTGTTTTCAACGATGGAAAAATGAATTTCCAATATTTTTAATTTCAGAAACCGTATCAGTTGTAAAACAATTAATAGTTTTCTTCCGGTAATACCGGTCTCTGTCTCCTTTTCCAAATATCCTTTCATCCATCACATCCTCAGAAAGTTTTTCAATCCGCTTCTCCTCCTCCCAGTTGCCTAGTGCTTCTGGTCTTTCTCTTTCACCATCTGGCACCCGCTGATCGAGTGGTGGCGTCTCCTCATCCTCTTTCTTATTCACAAACATTACTACCAAACTGCAGCATCACAGTCACGTAGGCATCGGAATATGCACGTCGACTGCGCATCTGACACGTAGAAGTTGGAAATAAAGGAGGAAGAGAGAGACTGTGCGACAGGGTGTAAACCGTCTCGGCTTCTTCTCACGTCTGCGCCCCCATCTTATATAAAGATCTACACACTTCAGCGGCTTCGCGCCTTTTCAGCTTCCGTTTTTGGTTTTTCAGTCCGAAAAGTTGCCTTTTTTTAAGTCAAAAAGTGGCAAATCGCCAGTTATTCCTATATATATTTTCAGAAGATATCCAAAAATGTTTATTCAACAAATTTCTAACTATTCTTACACAGCTTTTATTGCATTCAAATGTCACAGTGATTTGAAAATGCAACATTTCTTCAATATTTCCAAATGTGTCGAAATTTTTATTTTAGAAATTTGGAAGTTTTCAATTGACTCATTTAATATTAGGTTAGGAAGTGTACCAAACCAAAACTTTGACTGAAACCTTTCAAAAATCGTAGAGGTGATTCAGAAAAGTTTTTAATTGTTTTATTGTGATTTTCGGTGATGTTGGACCATTACAAGTAAATTTATGCTTTTGCTAGCACACTGAAATTGTCAGGAAATTTACCGAAATTCATTTAACATTTATTTAATTTTTTCAAGACCTGAATTATCGTTTTGGAAGTGGAGCAACAAACTCCGTCTAAATCAAGATTAACTTTTGTTTTAATCAATTTAATAAATTTAATAAATAGCAAAGATCTATGAAAATATATCAAAGCTTTAGACTATAGTCTATAGCTGAAAACGCTGAAAATCAAGTTTTATCTGATTCTTTTTTTTTTCAAATTCTATGATTATTAAAGAATTTCATCATAATTTTTCTACTTTTAGCTTTTTATCTGACTTTGCAATACATGTATTGGTTAAGAAAACTCAAAACTTTGAATTCCCCCTAATTAATTTAATTAAATTGAAAACTAATTAATACCCAATTTCCTCATCAATCTCCAATTATCCTCACCTTCCCATTTTCATTCTTTTCATTTCCACGTCATCCATAAATCTTGCGCGATTCAACCTAGTTATTGGTATTGTTAATGGAGGTCAATCATCCACTGGATCGAGAAGACACCGTCCGTTCCTACGTGCAAAATCTAATTGAGAGATCGGAAACGCAGGCAATCAGGAAGTTTCTTCTTCTTCGAGAATCGCGCGACGCGGCGAAAAGACTTCCACATCACCTTAGACGGTCTGATTGCTTTTCTCTGTTTTTTTTAGCGAATCCGCTATTAATCTTGACATATATTCCAAAGTTTGAAGGTTTTATATTCTTTAGGAATGTGTACATTCTGTATTTTTAGTTAAAATCAAACTTGAAAATGTAAAAATTAAAAATCGAATGTCAGTGTATCATTTAACTTTTTTAGTCCAGGTTTTGAAATTTATAGTTCTAAAAATTCTAAGAAACCTCATTTTATCTGAAATCATCATGCTGTAAACAAGGGTTATCAATCTGTCTTGCTGTTGAAAATAATATTATTTATTCGCATTTTATCTAGTATATTTTTACCATTTTCTATTCTCTATTAACCATATTTACAGAATTTTAATAAGGCATAACCAAGTGAAATGTTTCCAAAAATCAGATGACCATACAGTTTTGGAACACTATGAACCTAAAAATTGAATAATTTTTTTAAAGTTTTGTATAAAAAGCTTGAAACGCATTTTGAACACATACATTTTCCACAAAAAAATACTGAGTTCATCTATATCTCTGTAGTGGTAATCTATAAAAGATTGAGATCTAAGGTGACCTCAGATATCCTTTTATATTTATTTGGTCTTTGAGGCACTAATCAAAACTGGAAGAGATAGTTTTTTGCGGTTTCATCTAGATTTATTCCTTCATATTTTAGAACTCTTGGAATTAAATTATTCTGAAAAAAAAAACCATTTTTTGAAGCTCCAGAGATAAGGAAAAAAGGATCACACAATAAATCACGTAGGCCTTTATGTAGGTACATACTTGTCTACCTGCCTACAAGGCGACGGACGTGCCTACTGGCAAAATGGGAATGAACTTTTCCCATATAGACAGGCGGTGTCTGGCCTAACTCTATCCTGCCTCCAGACAAGGTTGACAGGTGAATGCTAAACTCTATTATTCTTTGTCTATTCTTCTTTTTCATAAATATATTCATATAAATGTGTCACACAATGCAACTTTTGTTTATAAACTTCAACATCCGTTCCACGTACACCTCCCTCTTCATCATCATCCCCCCTCAAATTGTAAAAATATACAAAAAGTGCTGGTGCAGACGGCTGCTCTCTACACTTCTCATCTGCTGTGTTCATCTTTTTCTCGTAGTCTCTCACTCTCTCGCCACCGATTTTGACCTCGAACATGTCAGTTGTGCACTGATTTTGACCCCCTATTTCTCACGTTCTACAGCTTTTCAAATTTCGGAAACAAATCGATTTGTCTTTCAGAATGAGAGCAGTTTTGCTAGTCTGCCTTTTGGCAGGACTTGCTCATGCAGATTTGTTCACTGCAATTGCTGATTTGCAGGTGAGTAGTTAATCTATGATTATGTAATTAAGTTAGAGATTTCAGCATATGCTGGGAGCAGAGAAGGATGTAACAACAATCATCGACCAATATATCGAAGCAGAGAGAGCCAGGCTGGATGACTTGAGGAGGTGAGTACTGTAGAACTGCAAAATTGAGTAGGTTCCAGGGATAGAATGCCGTTTAGTAACCGAATTGTAGATTATAACAAAATTTCCAATTCTCAGAATCTAGAATTAAAATTTTCTGATTTTCATGTGTTGGGAGAAAATAAAGTTATGTTTCTTCAACAGATGAAAACATTTGCTACAGTAAAAATTAGTTTTTTGCTGATTGTTGAGTTTTTGATTCAAAATTGATTGAACTCCATATTTATCAAATGTCCCCTCTGGTAGGTTCGAAATATAGGTTTTTTTTTAAATTTTTGATAAAAAGTCTTCCACGTGGGCACATCTTACGCCTGTCTATTGCCTACACGATTACCGATTGACAAAGTACACAAAATCTATTGAACTTTTAACAAGTTATTTTTGATTAGACAGTCCGCAAGGGCCACCAAAACGCCACAAAAAATTCTTAAATTTCTAAATTGTACACACACCAAGAATAAAAATGTTCGCCAATACCAAGAAATACGTGATATCATGAAAGTCTCACTTTAACAAAAACTAAACATTTTCGGACATCAAGGTGACTCAAATAAACAAATCATTTTACAGATACGCTCACGAATACGTGCACCGAAACGCTCACGCCGAATCAGTTGGTCCAGAATTTGTGACGAACCCAATCAATGCTTATCTTCTCATCAAAAGATTAACAACCGAATGGAAGAAAGTCGAAAATATAATGTTGAATAACAAAGCTTCAACTTTCCTCAAGAACATCACTGATAACCGAGTTCGTAGTGAGGTCAAATTCCCAGGAGAAGAGGATTTGAGTGGAGCAGCAACTGCTCTTCTGAGACTCCAGGATACTTACAGTCTTGATACTCTTGATTTGTCAAATGGTATTATTGGAGGAGAAAAGGTTTCTAATAAGCTTTCTGGACATGATACTTTTGAAGTTGGAAGATCTGCATATAACCAGAAGGATTATTATCATTGCTTGATGTGGATGCAGGTTGCGTTGGTTAAGGTAAGCCTGGTTTAGAAAATACGGCTTTCAAGCCGAACCTAAAACCAAAAAATATGAGCACTTAAACGCGTAGGCAGGCACGCAGGAAGCGAAAAGCATTTTCAACTCCATTTATTCGTATAAAAAGTAAGTTTTTTGCTGCTTGAGATTTGTAATTATGCACCACTACGAGAACTATCATATTAACGGTGGTTTCTTTGTACTTACTCAATTTTTTGATTGATGATCTATCGTACCTTAAGCTGGACTTTTTCCATAGCAAAATTCCAACAACAAATCCTAATCAAACATTTTCCAGATCGAAAACGAGAACCCACCAACAATTGAGGAATGGGAAATTCTCGAGTATCTTGCATATTCTCTTTACCAACAAGGAAATGTTCGTCGTGCACTTTCTCTCACCAAACGACTCGCAAAAATTGCTCCAAATCACCCGAGAGCCAAAGGAAATGTGAAATGGTATGAGGACATGCTTCAAGGAAAGGATATGGTTGGAGATTTGCCACCAATTGTTAACAAGGTTTTTTGCTTAGTATTTTATAATTTAAATTTTTGTTTGCAGAGAGTTGAGTACGATGGAATTGTTGAGAGAGATGCATATGAAGCTTTGTGTCGGGGAGAGATTCCACCAGTTGAGCCAAAATGGAAGAACAAGCTGAGATGTTATCTGAAGAGAGACAAGCCATTCCTGAAGCTTGCTCCAATCAAGGTCGAGATTCTTAGATTCGATCCATTGGCTGTTCTTTTCAAGAATGTCATTCATGATTCTGAAATCGAGGTTATCAAGGAGTTGGCTTCTCCAAAGGTGCGAAAATTAGATTATTCGATAGTTAAGTTAGAAATAAAGTACGGTGAATGGGGATTTTGTTTTAAAATACAAAAAGAAACTGAAATTCCAAAATACCACCAAAATATGGCAAAAATCGAGAAATTGCTAGATTTCAAATGTGACTAATATTTTCATTCGAATTCCAAACATCATCCAAAATGAGAACCCCCTTGAAAAATAATGTTGTTCAAATATCGATTTTTGTGTGGTATTTCTGAAATTCTGACTATTTTGGGTATTTTAGTACAATCTTCCCACTCACGCAACTATACCTTTCAGTACAATACTGAAACTAGAAATTGTATAATTTTAAGCTAGAACGTGCTACAGTAAAGGATTCTGATGGTAGCCTGGTTACTGTAGACTATCGAATTGCCAAGAGGTGAAAGGTATTAAACGTTTAACTGTACAGTAACATGCTGTGAACTTAGAAAATTAGATATTTGACTTACTGATTTCTTTTTCAACTTCTATTCTTTCTCCTTTGTTGCCTGAAGTGTGTTATTTTTTAGCTGAAGCGAGCAACTGTCCAAAATTCGAAAACTGGCGAGCTGGAACATGCCACGTACCGTATCTCAAAAAGGTTTGTGCTTAAGTTTTTTGGAACGGTTTTGTTTGATTTATTTTGAGTTGAAAGATTAACTAAATCAAGTTGATTATCAAATTTCTTGAATCAAAAATGTTTCAGTGCTTGGTTGAAGGGAGATTTGGATCCAGTTATTGATAGAGTCAACAGAAGAATTGAAGATTTCACCAATTTGAACCAGGCTACTTCAGAGGAGCTTCAGGTAAGCAAGAGCCCTGCAACATGGCTAAGGCCTTTAAGAAGGCACATAAATGCCTGCGTACCTGCCTCATGCCTTTATGATAGGCGTTAGATAGGCAGGCAGGCAGGTACGTGCTTGCCGACTTTGTGTTGAAACGGAAATGCGCACTATAGTTATATATTTTCCTTGTGAAATCCTCTCGGGCAATGAATTTACATTATTTTTTCGAAAGTTGCCAGTTTCTCGTAATTTTGAGAAAATGTAAAATGGGGATTAAATTATTTCATAGACTTTCTTGATAAACTTTTAATTTTCAAAGACAAAACTCGAAGAATTCTTGAAATTCTAAAAATCGAAAAATCGTTTAAAATTTCCATTTTTAGATATTTTCGTTTTTTTACAAAAAATTGAAAATTCCTTGTGTCCATTTTTGAGTTTTCTAGGCTAGTCACATCAGCAAAAAGGTCTAAAATGCCTTCAATGCCTACAGCCTAGAATATAGGCATTAGAGGATTCCCCAAGTTTTACTAAAAATATTAATTAAAGTTTATAATATTTTCAACAAAATTGTTGCTGTTTCAGGTAGCTAACTACGGTCTTGGAGGTCACTACGACCCACATTTCGACTTTGCCCGGGTAATAACAATTTTCAATTCTTTTTTATAATTTCAGATTGCAAATTACGGTCTCGGTGGTCACTATGAACCACATTACGACATGTCACTGGTTGGTTTACTGCCTTCCTGCTGACTTGTCTTGCTGCTAATTTTCAGAGAAAAACTGCCGAATCGTACGGTGGAAATGGTAATCGTATTGCCACTGTGTTATTCTATGTGAGTTTTCGATTCAATTTTAATTTTCCGTATTTTATAGAAAGAAGAGAAGAATGCATTCAAGACGCTCAATACTGGAAACCGAATTGCGACTGTTTTATTCTATGTGAGACATGTTTCATTTATAATTAATGGTTAATAAGATTCCATCACGAACTTTTTATTTGCATGAAAATTCTTTAGCTGTTATTGCATGAGGTGTGCTAATCCAAAAGTATGTGATGGAATCTTAACGTTTGAACTTTTAAATTTGTGATTTTAGCGCGTGGGAGCTGTGAGAAAACGGAAAATTTTTAAGGGGTCTTAAAATTTTACTGTTGATATTTAAAAATGAGGTTTTATAGTTTTTTGGCTCTATCGAACAATTTTTATTATTTAATCTAATAATTATCTTCTTTTTATGATTGTTTAGCTGAAACTGATGTATTTTCTAATGCCTACTTCTGGAAATTCGATAAATTCGAAACTGAAAATAACAATATCAAAATTTACTTTAAACTCAAAGAGCAAAAATCGTTCAAAATATAGTCAAACATTCACTCTCAAGATTTTGATTTTTTTGAAATTTTCAAACTTATTGGGTTCATAATTTTTACAAATAAATAGATGAAAAAATAGTAATATTTGAAAAGTTTACAAACTGATGTTTATATCCTTTTGGTACTGACCTAAATTACGAGAAAAGTGTGTGTGACGTCACATTTTACAGACGCGAAAACCCGACAGTTACTGTAGATCAAACACATTGTCAGATAACTAGAACGAACCCTCTGTTTCTCCTTGAACCAAACAATTTTTTTCAGATGAGTCAACCAGAACGCGGAGGAGCAACCGTCTTCAATCATCTTGGAACTGCTGTATTCCCATCGAAAAATGATGCTCTCTTCTGGTATAATCTTAGAGTAAGTGTTCATTTCTATTTTTCCTCGCAATTTGGAAATATTTCAGAGAGATGGAGAAGGAGATCTTCGTACCCGTCATGCTGCTTGTCCAGTTCTTCTAGGAGTTAAATGGGTCTCAAATAAATGGATTCACGAGAAAGGACAAGAATTCACAAGACCATGTGGATTGGAGGAGGAAGTTCAGGAGAACTTTATTGGAGATTTGTCCCCATATGCCAATGATCCATAGATTTGATTTTTTACTCTCTTTTTTGTTTTTTTTTTTAATTTCATTGTTGCTTACTGGTGTTTCACGGTTCCAATATTTTATTTGATCGCCAAAAAATGAAAGTGTTCTGGTTTTAAAGAATGAGTTTTTGATATTCTGAAATCTAAATTCAAAGCTGTTTATGCCTGCTTCATGCCTGCCTACATCAAACCTACATCAAACCAAGATTATAGTCATGTCTACTTCATGACTATAATCTTGCCTATCTATGTTCCTACCTATTCAAAATATAGTCCAACATTTAAAAATCCTGTGAAAAAATCACGGTTGTGGCTTGGATTAAAAATGATTCGATTCAAATCAGCATAAATATCTCCCTACGTGCCTGCCTGCCAACAACTCTAACAAACATGTAATTGTACCTGATACATACAGTTTTTCCTTGCCATACTTTATTAAGTTAATCAAAAATTATTTCAAAATTATATGGACAAATTAAATATTATTAACTTTAAAAAGACTTTTAATTTTATTATTTTCCTTATTTTCTTCTTCACTTCCTTGCAACGCACTCTTTAAGTCATTCTGGAAATTTGTTTTGTTGAACTCGATCTCGAATTTAAGCAGTTCAATCATTTCGTTTTTCTGAAATTATAGTTTTAAAATTTAATTCCATGTAAGAAATCCGAACCTCTTTAATAATCTTTCTGGCTTGTACCAAATCATCAACCAACTCATTTGCATCTTCCTCCGCAAATTCCAATGATTCCAGTTTTTGGCTCAATTCCTTTATCACCTCGTTTCGCTCTTTCAGTTTTCTCTGAAGTCCACCAATTTTTGCCACAAAATCTCTTTGATGCATTCGAATTTTGATTAAATGATTGCTGATTTTACTTCTCTCTATTTTCATCTCCTTCTGGTGCTCTTTAATCATTTCCTCACTAGACTCGCACATTAATTTTAGTTGGTAATGAGCCTGCAAACGTTGTATATAAAAAAGAATGTCAAGATGCCTGCCTACATGCCTGCCTACCACCTAGCTCTATACATTTTGGCATGCATTCAGGAATTTAGTGAACCTCTAGAAAGTAAAACTGGGAAAATTTCCAAAGAAAATTTAGTTAATTTTCACCAAATTTTCGAAAGTTTTTTTTTTTAAAGTCAAACATTTTCCAATAAAATATTTCGCATTTTTTTCAAAAAAAACACATTTTCCCAAAAAAAATTCGATCCGTTCTACTGTCTATTTTAAAATTTAATAAATCTTCTCAGCTTTAAACACCTCTTAATTTTTTATGAGGGGCTCCAATAAATAGCTTGAGGGGAACACGATTATTGGAATTTACTTTTGAAATTGAGAAATTTTCAGACTCTCGAGAATTTCATTGATAATGCTAATAAAATATTCAAAAATATAAAAAAAAACAACAAAATTTACCTTTGCCTTTTCCTCAACTATTTGCAACATTAACAGAGCTACAGTAACCGCGTACAGTAACCCGAATAGAATCGGGAAATTATCCATTGAAAGTGTCATATTCCCGTCTTGAAAGATATTAGTTAACCACGACATTATAAAATAAAAAGATTGTCTTATAAGATAAGTAACAAACGAATGAATGAGCCGGTCGTCTTAGTCAACGGGTCAAGTGTTTCAGCCGCGTTCGTGAATCAATAAGAGCTGGAATTGCCTCCTGGCATTAGTGACTGTAGTCCACACTTTCTACTGCCTAAATTATCCATACAGGGCAATGTGATCAATTGATCAATAGGTTATTAAATATAACTATTTTATGCAGTGCAGTGTTTCATCCTTTTGGGAAAATTCACGGAATCAACAGGTGAATTTATGTTTTTTAGGGTGTGAACACAAATTGTTAATGTTATAATTGTCCTGGAGAGCCTTTAAACATTTTACAATTAATATATTATAAATAATACGTAGAAAATCAGTATTTGAACAGGAAAGTAGACATTTTAAAAATTTGAAATTTGAAAAACCGCCACAAACTCAAGCAACGACACTCCGAGATTACGAATCGCGCGTTGTTTACCGTAAATTTACACTAATTTTTGTTCTCTGAAATTTTTTTTTAATTGAAAAGCCGTCCATTTATTTATCTTTTTTTGTCAAATCCTTGTGTTTTACGTGGATGTTTGCATTTGTTTTTTATTTATTTAATTTCGAATCACTCAACTTTTTATTGATTTCTGTTCCTCAGGTGATGGCTGCGCGTAAGCTGATCGCACGTATCAACCCAACGAACAGTGCTCTTTTCGTCTGTGATCTTCAAGAGAAGTTCGCGTAAGTTTTGAAAGAAACTAGTTTATGAGCAAAAATAATTTATTTAATTATTTTCAGGTCAAATATCAAATACTTCCCAGAAATCATTACAACTTCGCGTAGATTGATCGATGCTGCCAGAATCCTGAGTATTCCAACCATTGTTACTGAACAATATCCAAAGGGTCTCGGACACACAGTTCCAACTCTCAAAGAAGGTCTCGCCGAGAATACTCCGATCTTTGATAAGACGAAAGTAGATTTTCAGATTTTTGTTCATAATTCAGTCTTATTCCAAAAATTTCAGTTTTCCATGTGCATTCCTCCAACTGAAGACACTTTGAAGAAAGTTCAAAATGTGATCCTTGTCGGAATCGAAGCACACGTATGCGTTCTTCAAACTACATACGATCTTTTGGAACGTGGCTTGAACGTTCATGTCGTGGTGGACGCTGTCAGCAGCCGCAGTCACACTGATCGTCATTTCGCTTTCAAACAGATGGAACAAGCTGGAGCTATCTTGACAACTTCTGAAGCTACCATTCTCGGACTTGTCGGTGGATCGGATCATCCAAAGTTCAAGGAAGTTCAGAAGTTGATCCTTACTTCAGCCCCTGATACTGGCCTCGTCCCGTTGTCGAAGCTCTAAATGTTTTCCGTTTACGGCTTCTTTTTTTGCCATGTAGATTTGTGTTTAGTACCTCACTATGTGTAATTACAGCATTTAACCGGTTTTCGTCCCATAAATTATGGTGGTAATTTGAGTCTTTTTGCAAAACGTTTCTTTCATCGCATCTCCTTGCCACCGTTTGACCATCACATCATGTTTCAAAAGTGTGGGTAAACATTCCGAAATTCGCGGAAACGAAATGCGCTTTGAAAATTTCAAGTGGCTCACACAGTAGAGCCCGCTAGTCCATTGACCTCCAATGTTTGTAGTTTGCGAAAATGATGGTGACGATGGTGCAAAGAAAACTTTCAGTTTTTTTTTTCAGAAAAGTCAGGTTTGTACAACACACATGCCACCACGTGGCAATGAAAAAGGCAGAGGCAACAAATAAATTGGAAGCAGAGACAATAAAATGGGTGGGTGATCTGATCTGTTGTGACGAACAAAATGATGATGATTGGATTCGCGAGCTGTTGATGAAATATGCAGAAATGAATCGAGAAAAAGAGAAGAAAAATACCCAAATATTCAAACAGACAGACGAAAAAAATGTTTTCCTGATTCGAGGAACGTGTTTTCTAAGTGGAACGACGGCAAAATATGGGTTGGTCAGAACGAGAGAATGAAGAAGCACAAAGTGAATATAGTATGGGTGATGTGGAAGGGGGTATGCAAAATTGGAGAGAGAAATGGAACCCGCATCAATGTAATACAAATTGTGTGTGTGGTCAGGAATCATGATGGGAATCTAGTGGGGGAAATGAATTAAAAACTTGGACAAAAAAAACATCTAATCGATCGAAATCTGGAAAAAAGAAAATAACAACTGATCGGGATTGAAGACGAGTAAAAAGGGGTCGAATGATAGGAAGTATCAGGTGAAAGTATATGTTCGAGGTAAAAAAGTCGTTTCTTGTTATAAATTGGGGGAGAACGAGCTAGGATTGCAGGCATTCTAGAAGGCATCTTGAACTTATATAAATACGAAGGAGATTATTTACATCATTATATAAGTCTTTTGAAGACTATTAAAATAAGTTCGTTCAGAAGGCGAGACGTTGATCTGCCAGTCGATTATGTGGTTTGATGCTTCCATAATAGCGGAGTAGGAAGTTCCTTATCTGAAAAAAAAATTATATTTTTCAGAAATGCCAAAAAAACAAACCTGCCGCCGCGAAAACTGTCCTCCAGAATGACACGTTGGACATAAGAAAGGTGCTGGGAACTGCATTTTCGTGAATTGTGGATCTTCTGTCGAGTCACCATGCAACCGATTGTTGACAATATTATGAGCTCTCCAGAGATACGTCATCATATCGTGTGGATGACGAACTCGTCGTTCATTCAATGGGAACAGTGTCGTCGTCATATGCATGAAATGATTACGACAGTGTTCACATCCGAAATAGCTCTTCACCCATCCCTGAATTGTGCTCAGTGGTTTCATTGGATTCACATAGTCATCTTTGATTGTATCAATATATGTGTGAACAGTAAGAGCGTGGAACGTTGTCCATAGACCACATGTGTATCCACGATACATTGGAGATGATCCTTTACAGTGTTGCCATGTCGAATTGACTGGGAATGGGCTGGCGTAGACACGTTCCACACTTTCGAATTGTCGACGATATTCATCAGATGAGACAGAACCAATTGATTTGCGACCTTCGAGGAATTCGCGCATGTGTGTGAACACAAGACGAGCTCTCTCAGAATTACGAAGAATCTGAAAAATATTTAAATTTATTCTTGGAAATTATTTTCAATCAAAAGTTTACTCACCACAGACGTTGTTCTCTTCGCGCGCATTCTTCTGATGTCATTTTGGAAGGAAAGAACCGGGAAGTGCTGAAAAATGTCGAGATAAAATATTTTTTGTAAATTTTTATAGCATCCAAAGCCAGGGTGTTGGTTTTTCGATTTTTCACGAAAATAGGAATTTTCGTTTTTTCCAATATTTCGAAAAAATTTCGATTTTTCTGAAAATTGGAAAAATTATATCTTATGTTTTTTCTGATCAAAATAAACGAAATTCGATAAACTTTTTATTGTTTTGTTGAAAAAACTTTTTTTCAGAGAAAATCCTCAAACTATTAATAATTGAAAATTAAAAAATTTCGATTTTTCTGAAAATTGGGAAATCTGAAATTTTCGATTTTATGTTCAATTTTTGGATTTTCTTTGAAAACTATTAAAAAAATGTCGTTTTTCGATTTTTTTCTTTTAAAAAACCCGAAAAAAAAATCTCGATCTTGTCTAAATCTGTCTTCATCTAAAAAAATACGTACATTTGATAAAAGAGTCATAAACTCGTGCAAATTGGTGAAGTTATCGCCTCGGATTGCTCCTGGAACTCGGGTGACCTCGTCGAGAAGAGCCATACGCATTGCTTTGAGCATATCAGTCTCAGAAACATAATACATATCACGACACCGTTCTGGATGTGAGTGACAATCGATAAGTGGAGTATTAGTGGTTGTTGTAACTGGAGCCAACGTCGTCGTCAGAATTGGTGCACGTCTTCCACCTTGTTCCATATCATTTGTGATAGCATCATCAATATCTTTTACAGTTTGATTTGTGTATCTTTGCATGTAGAGTGCTTGTTGATGGTCTCTTCTGAACAGTGCAACAGTTGGGAAATTGCGAATATTGAGCATCTGAACGAGTGGTGAATTCGAAAGTGCACGGCGGGCACCAAGAATGTGACTTCGGGAGATAAGATCCATAACGAATTGAGCACCAACTCCATCATACTCTTCAAATAGAATTGCCATATAGTTTGCTTTTTGTGGAACTCCATCCCAAAGTTGTCCATAAGTGGTACGGCTGTCGACGGCAATGTGTCCAAGGTTTGGCCAATCAGGATATCTGAAAAAAATCAATATTTAGTAAATAATTGTATTTAACACAAAAAACCTGTTGAACATGTACTCGTTGCTAACTGTTCGTAGCAAAGCATCTCGAATCTGTTCAGCAGAATGTGGCGTCTCAAACAGTTTTCCTTGAGTCGCTGTTGTGGCCGTCCTTGCGAAGTACTGTAAGAATTATGAATTTTCTTCAATTATTTTAATTTGCAAAATCTTGACACATTTTTTTCTTGTTTTAAAGTGCGAACAGTCCCCCCATTGCTCGCCTTGTATCTCCAATAGAAAAAAGAACGAACAAACGCGCAGCACAATTGCCTCTTCTCAGATTTCAATTTAAAAAAACGTCTTTCGGTCTCCTTGTTCAAGAGGGCGATTCACGTCAATCCGGTGGTGAGAAAACAAATAATCGATTGCGGGTCAACATTGCAATGAACAGATCTTCGCATTCTTTGGTCGAAACATGATATATCCAATTCAATTCAACAGTATCTACTATGATCAGTGGTTAGGAAATCTCAGAAAACTCTACGATCAATTGCGATTTCTGGGTCAAAATACAGTTTACCGTCTCGACACGGCAAATTGTTCTTAATTACAAACGGTCGCGTGCCTTTGAAGAGTACAGTAGATTCGAACATTTACAAATGTGGAATTTCAATCAATTTTTCAGTCTTTTTTTCATGATTAGTTTTGAAAAAAAGCTTTTTTAAATAAATAAATATATTTTCGAAAGTTTTCAACTACAGTACTGTTTAAAGGCCCACACCGTTTGAATTTAACGAAAAAAAAGCGTGTCGAGACCGGGTACCGTATTTCGCAAAATTTCGCGCCTGGGTGATATATTACTCATCAACCAGATCTACATGTTCTATGCACCATCAATGACTCATAAAACCACTCTCTTCCAGGAAATAACCTATCACACTTATCAATTGACCTTCTCTGCGTCTCTAGAAATTCGGCAATCCATTCAATATATATCCGTTCTTCTTTTCGAATCAAAAACCTGTGCACACACACACACATGAAATCCCAGTGTGTTATTGTGCGCAGTGGTGATAGGATGGCGCGATTCATTATTATTTCCGAGAAATCATCTTCGTCTGTCCGGCTGAGAGAGCTTCGATTATTTATTTACTTAAAAACCAAAACCAAATGCTATCACCACTCTCAAATCGCACACACACAAATTGAGAGCACCCTTCTGATTTTGAACCGTTTGTGTATAGATGTATGTCGCCCAGTGTAAATATGTACCCAAAAAGAAATGACATAACAAGCAAAGGCCACTGTGCATTCAGACATTATGATGATAGTCTCACCTTCATCATTGGGAAATAGGTTACACCATTTTCCCGGCATGCCGCCTGATTGAATGAGTCGGCGCAATTGATGACAGCTACAGTGACAACTGGATACCAATCACGGACCATGTTGGCAAACTGGCGGAAATATGGAGCAAACGCTCGACAATGTCCACACCTAAAAAAAAAAAGAAAATTGAATAGAATGTCTTTTGAAAGGAAATGAAATTACCAGTCAGCATAGAACTCGACAAGAAAAGCGCGGTCCGAGAATACTGTATCGTTGAATGTCATCTGAAATTTATTTATTTTTCAATTTTCCGAAAAAAAACTTTGTTTGATCCAAATAAAAATTTATTTTTATGTCGATTCAAAATTGCGGAAATTAAATTTTGTTTTCATTTTTCATAGCCTATTTTGGAAATTTTTCTCATATTATTTTACTAAAGGTACATAACCAATTTTGGTATTTTTTTGTGTGAGATAAACGTCCAAAATTTGCAATAAAAGATGATAATCAAATAAAAGTAAATTTCCGACTGCTGCGACATGGAAAAGTTGGTAAAATTGGAATTTTTTAAGCTGGATTAGCATAAAAATTTTTGAAACGTTGTCATATGATATTCGATCATTTGGATGCCTTTTGCATTTATTTGGGTAGTTTTCTTAAAAAAATACCTGATCTAGGTGCATGATGGGTTCAAAACCAGGTGTGTAGAGTGTGGGATTTTGTCCGATCGGAACATAATTGAATGTCGATTGTACTGCTTCTATTGAAACCGGTAATACTGCAATGAATAGTAAGCAGCTGATAGTGGTGGTGGTGGACACTGTCCCGTGCGGACTCCGCATTCTGAAAGAAACTTTATTTAATTTTTGCTTTGTGCAAAACCAAGAAGCTTGGGATATGGAAAAGTTTGAAATACGGGTGTGGTCGTCGGAACAGAAGAAAAGATAGTGAGAATAGAGATGATGACATAATGGGCAAGAGTTGAAAAGAGGGATACCGATCAAGAGTACGTCGAAAAGAAAGACTGAGCACCATCAATAGCAGGCAGTCAGTAGCATAGGATGAGTACTTGAGAAAATAGACCGACATGTCTACAAATAACTTCTCAAAAGCGGGTTATCAACCTATCAGTAGCGCCCAACTAGTTCCAACTAGTTTTTTTGTTTCGACACTAAATATAGAAAGTTCAAAAAAATTATTTGCTCATGTTCTAGTTTTAGTGAAAAATAACTTTTCTTCGAGCAAAAAAAAAACAAATTCTGAATAGATCCGGAAAAAAATTCCAGAATTTTTGTTGCCAACGTGTGGAAAATGAAAACAAAGGGATAGAGATATGAAGATTCAAAAAACAGCAACAAAAAACTTCCGGGGACCTAACAACCAACTGATAAACAGCGAGGGGGCTGGAAAAAAACGTCTGAGACAATGAGAGTAGGAAAATATTTGGAGAAACAGACAAAGCGAACACTGGTTGATCAAGGTGGGGGAAAAGATAGATTGAAGAGATTGTGTGAGCCCACGGGATTTCATGTGACCATTTTTTATGACCTGCCACATCTGGAACAGGCTAAAAGCTATGTAGGTGTATTTTTTTTATCCATCATCATCATCTTACGCCCCCAATTCTTTTAACTTTTTAGTAGGCTTTGAGAAGAAGAGATTCCTAACAATAAAATAGAGTTCAAAGGTTTTACGTCAAGCTCCAGAGAGCTCTTTTGTTGCTTTTCAACACACACACAAAAAAAACCAAGTGGTGGAGGTATTCGATTTCAGTCACCTCTGCTCTACCCATCGGAGACCTAAAACGAACTGTGTGGATAGGAATCCCCCACACAAACGTCCCCTAATTAGTGTGAAGAGCAAGGCGCGGCGAGACGCAGATGAGCTTACATGGCGCCAGTCGGGTACCTGATCCGCCCATTTCTAATGTTGATTATTTCGGAGAAACAAGGAGAAACAGAGAGAGTGAGAGAGGTGCAAAGTGAGAGCACGGTAGAGGATCAACTGAGGACTGTTTGTAAGTTGTCTGCGATTTGGCGCCACCTCACAGACAGTAGCTGCTCCCTAGGGCTTCCGACCATCAGACCTCCGGCTCTTTTTCTCTTATTTTGGAAGAGAAAGAAGAACCCAATCGGTCGACTGTTCACAAGAAATGTTCTTAAATAACAATACATAAATTTTCATTACTTCACACATCTCGGTAACAACTTAATTTTTTATGAAGATTTTCAAAAAGTATATTTTAATTTTATTCTTAAATCCGTATGTTTCTAGAACTATTTTTATTTGAAATTTTTATATAGAGACCGTCAAAATTTTAAAATTATGGATATTTTAATACTGTCTTAATAATTCGATGGAGTAAAATAGATTCAAAAATTCTGGTAAAAATACCCAACTTCATGATCGTAGTCTAAAAATCGTGAGTAGTTGAACAATTTTCCGAAAAAAAAAACTTATTTGATTAATACCTTTTACTCTTTTCTGGTTATATTTGTATTATAAACATGCGCAGTGTTCATTTTTTGAATCTAAAACGCATTATTCCATAATACTTTCAACTACGCAAGTCATTACAGTTGTACTAAAATTATGAGGCGGTATTACTTTTCAACTTTTGCACAATAAAAATGCTAATGGGATGATACTAATGGGCACTATTCAAAATTTGAAACCCCAAAGCAAAAAAGAATAGAGAATAGAGAGACGGAGACAGGAAGTGACCTCCAACTAGGTATCAAAATTTAGGAAAGACCTAGGAAATGACGCAAAGAAGACATGAAACTATAAGATTCCACGAGCTCACGGAGCTCAAGAATGTTGCTCGGAAAAGCATCCGGAGAGGAAATCACCTGGATCACATGATGGATCTATCTACATGCAGTGTTAAACATTCTGAGACCAGTTTGTGTGAATAAGCCCCCGAGGGGAAGCTCCACCCTCTCATTTGGATTTTTGGTGCTTACCTATCAACTGGTAGTGTTGCTTAATCTTATCGCCGACGAAGTTATTAGGGAGGCGCCACTGGGCCGCTCCAAATATTTGCGTCTCGTGGAGGTGAGAGAGAGAGAAAGGACCTCTGGTGGCAAGAGCACACTTTGGGTGGTGAGCATTAAAATAGAAATAAATACACACACGTTTCTTTTTTTCAGTGGATGAGAGAAGTAGTACACAAATAGTAGGGAAACAAATTTAACAGAGAGCAACCAAGCAGCTGATGATTTTGATGGTAGCATCAATGGTTTTTTGAAGAGTCTGAACACACAATTCAGCTGATAACAGATCACCGTGCAATTTGGGCGAACAGTTGATGATCAGAGATTGAGAGGCTCACAGTTCACGTTTTTTTGGTGCACTTTGTAGTTTACCGCGGATATCAAACACTTATTAGAAATGAAGTACGGTAGGAGATCAGATCCTCTGATATTGAAAAGATTACTGATAGGATCAGTCACAACCCAGAGAACACACCTAGTCGGAATTGGCAGCGTACTAATTGAATTAAAAGTTGTTGGAAACTGTTAAATGAAAATTTGAGTCTATTGTTTTAGAGAGCTAAAAGATATGGCTCGCCATGTTTCACAGTGCAATAATGAAGATATCAATATTCTATCACTTTTCAAAATTTAGACGTGGTGCCGCTTCCAATTGTGTTCTGCTCATTGTACATTGTGTGCTCATCCACGGAGCAAGAAGCAAAAAACTTACAAAACAACGCAAAAAACACGTTGTCAGTTGAGAGTGCAGCAGATGTTGCAGCAAAAAAGAAGAGAAGTGATGAAAAGCCGACGGAGAACAAAAAAGATTGTCACCTCCCGGTAGAAGTGTGTAGAGTTTGCAAAAGGTGGTTGTGTGGTGGTGGTGTATGTTTGTCCGAAAGAAACATGAAAAATCACAGAGGAAAGGGCGGCTTTTGTGTGCCGACTCCTCCCCAATACTTTTTTCCTCGTAAGTAGAAAGGGTCATTTGCCCGTTGTGGGTCATGGAATTCGGAATTGAGAAATGCGCGTGGGCGCTTCCCACCGACGAGAGAAATGAAAAAAAAAATCGAAAGTAGCAAGATGACTAATCGAAAAAGAAATACTGAATTTTAGGAAGACGGTGAATATGTGACATTCCAGAAATTGATAACATTAATTCAGTTACCGCTACCATGTGATTCAAGCTTATCATTTTTGTCGCCATCGCAGCTTTTTTTTCGGGACTCCATCACGTGCTCCTTTTGATTTGATAGAGAGAATAATCAAAGTGCACTTTACGGTTGATCTCAAGAGACAAAAAATCACTTGGCAGCTCTCCAGCTGTTTTCTTGGAAAACAAATAGTGGCGTGAAAAAGTGACGGTGGTGATAATTAGAAGGAGAGGATGAGATACGGTTGTTTTACCCGGCGATCCACTCGAGACAATACTCTCCGGAGAGAGCGGCGGTATCGAGGTTCGGAGAAAAAGAAAAGTGGAGGTACTAGGGTGTAGGGATCATAGGTTCAAGTTGAAGCAGACGTGATATTGTAAAGATAAGTGAGTGAATTGTAGAAATCGCTAGGCTTCATCAGCTCGGCTTTTGAACAATGGTTTTCCTCTAAATCAATGCTCGTTGAATAAAAATCGGTGGAACAGTGTAACAAAACTAGACCTGATTTGATCTTTAGAAAATACAGCTAAGATCAAAGGAAACCGGCTCCGAAATACGATATAGTAATCCAAAGCAACCTATATACTAACTGACACACTACTACAGTTTCAAGCTCTTCTTGTACTAAAACTTTTCAAAGACCTAAGCTCCGCCCACTCTTTCCCAGGGTGCAGGAAATATTTGTCAAACTGTTTGAACACTGTTCCGTGAACCTTCTGGAGACAAACACGTTGGTGCGAACGAAAAAAGATGATTTGAAGCAGCGGGCGAGATTGAAAAATGAATCAAAAGTGGACAATGACAAGGAATCGAGATGGGAATACGTGTCGCTTCCGTGGTAACAGAGGGAACAAAAAATGGGAGAGAGAGAGAAAGGGGAGGTTTGATCAAATTTACCAAACTACTCGAGACGCACAAAAAATGAGAGAAAGGTGAACGATGAGAACCAGTGCGTGTGAGTGAGAGGTCGCCTCACAGTTTGTCAACACAATACACATACAACCTTTTTTTGTCTCCTCCTCCCGAAGAATAATACAAAATTGTGTCGATTCTCTTTTTTTTCGGGAAATTGAGAGAGTAAGTAAGAAACAGTTGTTGACGACGGTTTGAGTCGGGTTTGACTGACTGAAAAGTCGAAAATGAGTGTGAGACGAAATGGGGGGAGTAAACGCTGAGAAGCGGTCATTAGACCAGTTTTAAAGGATTTCACTCTCCCTAGAATTGTGTCTTCTCAAGAAGAAATGAAGCGAACGATGCTTGAAACAATGGAGGGGGGTGGCAGGTGTTTTTGAAACACTTCTGGAATGAGACAGAAGGTGTGGAACCGACCATAATTGACACGTAGGTAGTGGTTGACCAATTGGACAACAGTTATGACAAGAGTTGTCAGCTGTCAATACTTCTACATGTCTTTATTTTAAAAAATATTGCTCTGTCAGCAAAATGTGCACAGTTAGATGTTAGACAGTGTAAGACATAGATGTAGTGAGAGAGAAAATGAGAGGGCGTCAATGATGTGTCAGAATGGTGAACAATTAATTATTTTGGAATGAATGTCAATAATTCAAAATTTTGAGAAAGCATGTTTTCTGTCAATCAAACGGTTTTGTCTAAAAGGTCTAGAAAAGTTGATCCGACAGTAGTTTCTGGTGATTGTGGCATCCAGGACTTAATTTTTCTTTCGTTTTTCTTGCGTTTTTTTGGCGAAAAAATTATTTTTCACTTTTCTAGAAAAAGTGTCCGAAATTTTCATTTTTCAAAAAAAAAGTATACTCAGAATTAGAGTGAAGGCATGTTTAAATCATTAAAATTTTTCAAGTTATTAAAATTTCGAGCTTGCAAAATGGTGCTATTTTTTCGTCTTTGACAAAAAATTCGTTTTCGATTTAAAAAATTAAATGTTTTAGGGAAACAAAAAGCTTTTTAGGTATTATTAGAGAGCACTTTAGAATTAAACTTGAAATATTTATTAGAACAATCAATGATCTTCCTAACCTTTTGTGTACATTCCAAACATTGCTCTCACACATGTGATATGACGTGTTTTCTTAACAGCACACACTCCCCTAATTAGATTGCTCTTATCACTGTTTCTCTCTGTCATACCGAGAAAAGCCGACAAGTGGCTGTGAAATGTCAACAATTTCACTCGTCTTTCTCGTCATTATCCCAGAGTCGCATCATCATCATACACAGCAGCTTTCACCCCATTTTGCAAACGAACAAGCAGCAATTCACAAGACAAATACAAACTGAAAAAAGCTTGGGGAAGACGCCTACGCCTTGTTTGACTTATTGATAACACTAACAGATTACGAACGTTTCGGAAAAAGAAAAACATAAAGGGGTTAGGTCGGAAGCAGAATGCGACACGAAAATCTGGATTTTTTGAATTTTTGAAAGATTAGTTCTAAAAGTAGCGCGGCAGCATGAAATCGAAAAATGTGACTGTCGAAATGAGTTGATAATAGCTTATCAATATGAGAGAATAACTCGGAAAATATTTTTCGATTGATTAAAATAGCCATTAAATCGTTTGTACTTTTTGGAAAAACTATATAAATTAGGAACTAAACATTCTGAACAGAAGTTGAACAACATACTCTTACTTTAAAATCTTCAGACGTAGGAGTCTTAAACTAGAACTGAGAAATTTAATGTATATGTATGATCTTGATAAAATATGGAAAAAGCATTCACAAAGTATATGTAAAGTATGATTTTAGATGGCGCAGGATATATTCTAGAAGCGATGTCATAGCAATACATGAAAGTTGAGATATTGTGATCCAAAGAATTTTCATAAGCAATCAGTGATCGATAAGCATAATCAAGCTGCTTATCTGGTTTAGAACAAGTAATAAGATTGGATGAACAAGTCGATTGTTATCGTTGTATTCACTTGATTTAGAATAAGATCCTGAAAACAAGCATAGAACACAACACGGAAGGAAGAAAGAAGAGAAGCTACATAAACTTTCTTGTGGAAAGACATACGAGTATGCCGATGGAGGCATCTCATCCATGAAAAGTTATGTGAACCGGTCAAAGAAACAATAACCTTCAACACGAATCTCTTTGTGTTCCTGACTACGTGCTAGCAGGCATTTTTGATCCTAGGAAAAGGTGAAACGAGGTTGTGCACTTATCAGGAAGAGGGTGATTTCTTATCAAAAAGAGTTGAAAGGCCAGTAAACAAAACGACCAAAGTGGGCAAACGGTTCGAGTTTTGTAGGCTTGAAAAGAAGCAAAACATGGACTTTTCTTGAATTGACAAATTCTTAGACGATGAGCAAGCATTTATAAACATTGATTGAAAAGGAGATGAAAGATATAAAAACGAGAAGACGTCATTTTGTTAGGTTTGTTGAAAAACGTGGGTGTTTACGAATGGTCAGAAAAAAACGTTTATAATAGCGCTTTTGGCTAAATAATATCATGAATGATGTAAGGATGCGTTTTCCGAAAAATTGAATAAAGATGGAATATTTTATTTCAAATGATAGAAAATGAGCAGTAATGAGCAGTAAATGAAAGCATAACTTTAACATAATTTACCAAATTTTTATCAATTATTTTTAAGGTTTGCAAGTTCAAATAGCTGAAAAATATTCGAAATACAGCGCAATTGAGTTGTCTAGGTTTGATATTTTCGGGGTTTTTTTTTGGTTTTTTCACTTAATTGTTACCTTTAAACACCTTTTTTCAATTTTTCAGCGACTGTTCTGTGAATAAAACTTGCCAAACTGATCGAAATTCGCTGTAACCTCAAAATCGGCTTTTTACTCTGAAAAAATGTCTGAAATTTTGACAAACAGTGTTTAAAATCGAAAATCACATGAAAAACATTAAGAGAAACCAATTATAATTGGTTTCTCTTAACGTTTTTCAGCCGAAACAAGAACTCATTTGCACGGGAATTCAAATATAACACAACTATTTTTGTGGCAAAATTGAGGAAATGTAGGAAACAAAATTTAGAATTGGAATGATTTAGTCTCGAATTGAAAAGTAAATATTCCCCGACGCTCGGGAAAGAAGGATTTTCTAAAAAAATCGAAATTTTAATCAAGAAAACTGACAATTTAAGAAGAATGATGAATGAAACGGAGGACGTAATGAATCTTTGTCTCTTTCAGTGTGAGATGTGGTAAATAACTAAAAAACGATGAAGAAGACGATAGCGTCACTGATATTTTTGTTTTGGCAGCTGGCTGAAGATAAATAATTCCTGGGGAGGATTATAAATTTTTTTCGAATTATCTAATTGGCGATATAATTTCAAAATTTATCAGTTCTATATCAATTTCTATCTACTAACAGACTAAAAACTAAATGTCAAAAGATTTGTTACCGCTGTAAATGAAAAGGGGGAAAATACGAGCGACGACGCCGTTTCTGCTGAAGTGCACTTCCAATTCGATTCGTCTCTTAGCGGATTACACAAAAACTGGAAGAAGTTCGGATGAGATTTGATTGGCGATAAGAGATGCCATCGGATCTATCCCGATCCAAACTGACGAGCGTTTCGAAAAACGCTATTTTCTTTTCTATTAGCCAAAAAGAATTCGCCATTTTTGTTTTCTATTTGCATTATTTTCAGCAGCGTTTTTTTAAACGATTTTCATAACAAATCAAAGAGAAAATAGTGTAGAGACTGAAGATACATCAGACAAGAGAACAGGTTCCACAAAAGACATGAAGTTATCAAGTGTTCCAATGGAATAGAAGGACAGGCCCAGAAGAATGGACGCCGGGATTGTCACGAAAATCAGAATAAAAATTAATTCACACTTATTCGGAGGTCGAATACCAGAAATTTTGTTTTAAAAATAACTAAAAAATGGCATTGAAATCACTCTCGAGGTCAATATGATATGTGGTCACCTACAACCGGTTAAAACATCTGATAATCGACACTTTCTGTATCGGAACATGATGAGAAGGCGAGAAAATTCAAAAACCGGTTTAAAATGCGAACATAAACAGAAAAAATGACGAAAAATGTGTCAAAAATCACGAAAAATGCTTGAAAACAATTTTAATTCATTTGAACTCTACCATGAAAGGAAATCGTGGCGAGACCACACGCAAGAATTACTGCATGCGCCTTTGAAACCTCACCGTAACCCAAATAATTTTATCAACTTTCAAATTAAAAAAAAAAGGTTTTTTAAACGAAATTGAATGAATTTACAAGAAAAACCCTACAGAATTGTGAGTTTTCCCCCGATTTAAAGTGAATACACCAATTGCAATTGTAAACAGTTTTTATGGCTACAACCCGATCAAAATACCGGTTCATTTTATTCCGATTTCAGTTCAATTCATCTCAATTGAATGTTTTACGAAAAAATATTGGTTCAAACTATTATTTGAAAATTAAATTTCAAAAACAAATACCTGGATTAATCCGATTCAGAAGAAAAAAGTGATGCACGTATTTCCACCATCGAAAAATGTGAAATTAACTTTAAAGCGCGTTTTCCATTAATGTTACACATTCAGAAAGCAACAAATAGTGGATAATGCGACTTCACAGAATATTATACAGTGCTAAATAACTAATTTAAAAAGGTTGGCTAATAATTAAAAAAAAAGTTGTCTTTGAAACAATATTCGATTGGATCGAAAGTGTTTTAATCGCTGCAAGACCCATCGCAAAAAGTGGGCACTTTGAAGCTTGATCCATTTCCATTTCCAGCTAAACCTTCTTTTGGCGCCCAAGAATTTTCTTCAAATTTCTTTTTTAGATCTCATTAGAATACATATCCTATCCATGTTTCAACCATCGACCCTCCAATTATATAGTAGCCGATCGAGATGAAATAACAATAGTCATTATAACATTTGGTGTTCATTGTAGAATTTCTGTCATTGTCCACATTTTTAATGTTTGTATTTCCGTTTACATGATTTGAATTAGGCATATTTAAAATCTGTATAAACATTTACATCATTTGAAATGCCAGAATCGTGTTTTCAATATTTTTCCCATTGGATATATTGATATTGTTCTCAATAGAGCAAGTGGCGGGTAGTCAAAGTAGGCACAGGCCATCAGGTAGGAATTTTATGTCTGCATCTTAAGTTAATAGTGTTTAAATAACATAAAAGTTCACTATTTTCTCTAAAAATAATTTTGAATTAATATCGAGTTTCAAATACTTTTCAATTTCTTGGCACTTTGTTTTTTGGTGTGGGAAGAAGTAAGTGGGAAAAAGAGAAACAAAAAAGTTTCGTGAGCTTTTCCTTTTCTGAAAGACAATAGAAATCTCTTTTTTTCCTTTCCCCTTTCTTCTCACTATTTGCTTTTTATCGAACTTTGTTTTTTTTATTGCACCACCACTTCCATTCTTGCATCCATGTGAATAATATAATTGTTTTTCTTCACCTCATCTCTGTCATTTTGATATATTATATTGCGTAACGTACTATATAGTGACATCCTATAATAGCTTGCATCCACGCAATCCCTGGTGTAATTAAATTAATGTTGGATAGGGTCTATCATAAGAAAAGAATAAAAACAATAGGAGTTATAACAATGATTCCTTGAAAACAATGTATAATTTCATGGGAACCAATTTTCATGATCTTCAGAAAATAAACAATACGTTTGAAGAAACTCTTGAACTTTGTTGCCCATATGTTGCGGATTGTGCAGGTCCCATCCGACCAAAATTGCAGTTTTGTTTTTTATTCTAAATTTTTCGATCGTTCATAACTAAATAACGAATTATTTTTTCGAAAAACTTTTGAGAGGCAAATTATTGATAATAATTGTGTCTAAATTTTTGCCGTTAACAAAATTTTATTAACTCCATTGTGAAAGACGTTGGAGCGGTTGACATCCTGCGGGTTCGTTTTTGACATTTTTTTAAGAGCACCTGTAACAAAACCTACTTAGTTAATACTAGATTCTACTTTCAGTTATCTATTTTTCACATATGACTGCCATTTTCGGACTGCGCCAAAAAACTGGAAACAAGGTTCAAAAAATTTGAAAGTCAGAATGTTTTTTGAGTTGAAAATTTTGAAATTCAAAGGTAGAATGGGAATTGTACCTTATAATAAGTACTCAAATATTATAATATTCTCGAACACCACAAAACAAAAGTTGGAGAAATTGAAAAAAAATCGTGATTTTTCAACGTTTTGAATATTTTCCAAAATGAGAATCCACGCCTACGTACGAACCAATCAGCAACGTATTACAACATACTTAAGGGACTATTAGTAGTAGCTGTTTCGAGTACGTAAAATCATCGACAGTATGACACCTTTTATAGAATTTTCAAGTCAGATTTTCTTTATTTCAAATTTTTATCGGATCTACTAATTAAAAAATGCCCTCCCAATTAGCAGGCACTTGACATGACAAGAATCTTCTTCCGGAAAGACACCACAGGCATCACCAACCGTTCTCCATTTTTGCATTAAGGTGTCAAGTGGTTAATGAGACTAATTGTCGGTTTGTCACTCCTTCTGTCGTTTTCTTATTCTCAATTATAATCATCCTTCTATTTTTCACCCATCATTCCATGTCCATATGTGTGTTTGAGCACTTTGCTTGTTCAATCTCAGTTCCTTCTTCTCCTTACTCAATAATTCATCGGTGGCTCACGGTGGTATTTATGATTGACACCAAACAGCTGCACTTGCATCTCCTTCTACTTCTCTCTCTTACTGCGCACATCTCCCATGGGTACTTCATTCTAGATGTTCAACGCTTTTTTGACGTACACAAAAAACAGCCATCACAGATTGATTTTATGGTGGAATGCTTTTAGAAGGAAGAAGAGATGGAAGCTCCCACAAAGAAATACTTGAATTGCTCAGATTTGCTCAAAGAGCTGAATATTGGCTTTTAACGTTTTTTGTGTCTATTTTTATACGGAGCCAATAGAAGAACCGTTTGCTTGATTAGAAATTCTAGTTTATATCAAAAACAAAGTAGATCAATGATTGCGAAAAAAAAGTGAAACATCCAAAATTAGCCAATAAAAGGGTGGAGCCTTCTTTAGAATTTACATCCGCAATGGACAAAAATTCAATGCTGATTCTTTTTTTGAATTATGTATTTTGCATTAATAAAATGTAATATTTTTGAAAATTTATGTTTAAATACTTTTTTTCAGTTCTACAAATCAAGATATTCGGTATAAAAATATTGTTCCAATTCTTGCATCGAAGTCGTGTGAAACATAAATTAAATACAGACTTTTTAGCGTTTGAATGTGTTTAAGATTATGTGACTGTTTAAAAATAATGATTTTACCAAAATGTCTCCAACGTACGACTGATTGGCAACATGACGCAATGTTCAAGGAAAAACGGTATCAAAATTGCATTTCAATGAAACCAGAAAATGTGAGAAGGGAAAGAAAATTGAAAAATTTTGAAGTGAGAAGATTACTGTACTATACTAAAGCTCACAAATTTAGCCCAGTTCGTGGCGAGATATGGGTATCGGGTTCCCTCTTTTTTTTTGACTATGGCTGATGCGGTTATTTTCGAATCAGATGTTAATCACAAGTTTTAGAAAAAAATGTACAGTAACTCTCAAGCTGAAACTCGTCGCTAAGAATACTGTATTTTAATTTACCAGGTGTTAATTTTTAATGTAAGCAATACATCGAGCATCTCCATGTTTGGAAACCTTGAACCCATTGAAACCCTTGAATAGAAGCCTCAATCAAATGTGCCATCATTACTCAAACCTTACAACTCCTTCATTATTTTCTTCTCTAGACCACCCATTACATGAATATTTAGCTTTTTCACATGATCATTCTTCTACACACAAGTCCTTCTCCTTCCTTTTTTCTCGGATACATTTCATTACACAAATTCATGTCCAATTGCTCATTACTCAATTTTTTGTCCCATTTCTTTTTTTATTTATCCATCGTCTTTCTCTTCCTGAGTCTCTTCAATCCTCTCTACTATATCTCTCAATTTTCTTCATTCTCTCCATTTTTCCATCTTGTCCATTCTCTTGTTCAATCTTTTTTTCCTTGCTACACCAAATCTTTTTTGCTCCTTCTATCATTTTTTTCTTCCTATTTTTAGGCAACTCTTTTACGTTTTCCGGGAACAAAGTTAAGTGTATCTATCCTTTTGTGGAGGAAACCTATAACAAAGTGGCCGAAATTTAATAATTTCATTTTTAAAATTGGACTCTGCTTGGCTCTATATCTATTTTCGTCTTCTTTTTTCCTCGAAAAAGTTCTCAAACTTTTTTCCGTTTCTTCTTCTTTTCGAGCTTTTCGTACAAGTTTTGTTTCGTTTCCCGTATTCGCCCGTTCAGTTCAACAACGGCGCTAAACACTCATAAATATTTCATTTCAAAACTAATTAGTTTGACTCACGGAACCAAAACAAATGTTGACTGGAATGTGGTGGAAATAAGGGTTTTATGGAAATAAGGGTTTTACTACCTTTTATCTTCTAATTAAGAACTATCCAACGCGTTCCTTCTGAATATCAAAAAACGGACAATTTGCGTTTTTAGATTTTCTAAAAATTGAAAGTTTTCGTGTTCCGAATTTTGTGGGAGAAAAGTGAATTTTTTTATTTAAAAAAATGTTTAGACAATTTTTTGTTTTAGATTTTTGAAAAAACCGTAATTTTTCAATCATTCAACTTTTCAACAATTAAAAATAGTTTTCGACAGTTTCTATGTTAAAAAAAGGTTTTCTTTTTTTTCTCGTTTGAATCGTCATATTTTTACATGTTTTTTTTCTCCGTTTGCTCTGATATACGCCGAAAACTCGAAAAATCTAAGAACCCAATTTTTTTACGACACCAGGCATTTTTGCTTTTGCATAAAAGGCTTGCTGATAGAAGTATAACTGAAATCTGCAGTTCAAAATATTTAACTGCGAAAAAAAAGATTTGAGGACCCTGCATTTACCACCCAGAAAGACACACGCCTCAAGAAAGTGTCAAATTTCATTAAGAAGGAAACCAACAAAAAAATTACATTTTTCTTTTGATTGTTGAAGTATAATTTTCTATTTTGATTTTTTCTGAACATTTTCCCAAAAAAAACTTGATATTCCCATTCCAAAGCAAAAAAAAAACAAATCGTTTCCGCTTCACTTTTTAGTTTTCCTTTTTTTTCCAAAAACCACCACCAATCAAAAATCCCATCGGGCACATAAAAAATTTCAGAAACGAGGCAAATATATGAAATATGTGTTAGAAATATATATATTTCTGAAAAAAAAAGTAAAAAAGCCAGAAAAGCTGGCTGCAAATGTCGACTGAAAATTGTTTTTGTATCTAATTTTGAAACGAATTTTTTATAGCATTGAATATAATTTTTTTCGGTTTCTATATTGTACCTTAATCCTGAAATTGAAAGTTTGGCAGCTTTACTGTTAGAATTGTGTTAATGAATATATCTTTTGGAAATACCCAAAATTTTTATTTTCTACTGTACCATGTTCTCTGTGACCAGTTATTTTGGGAAAACGTGAAATATCGAACTTTAAGCCATAATTCAAACATATTCTAACGTTGAAATGTATTTTTCTACATCACATTGAGCCTAGACACAATACCTGCATGCCTCGTGCCTACAAGCGTGCCTATTGCCAAAGATCATGTGAGACTTTCTGAAGGTCTTATTGTGAGCTGAACTTTCAACAAGCCAATTGAAACGTGAAATCCCTGAATCTATACTGTGCATAAGCCGAAAATAGGTATCTAGTAGGCAGGTATGTAGGCAATTAAGCGTGATTGCATACCATGGAAGTTTGCCTTGTACGTTTGCAAGCTGGTCACGAATTTCGATTTTAAGACCAAATTAGTTCTCATTTCAAATGTTCTATGTGGAAATAATACGAACTAAAAATCTAGTTTTCCTGAAATTCCTGTGCAACTTCTCTGTTGTACATCCTTTTGGCATCTCTTTGCCACCCTACTTCCTGAGATGTTCATCCCTTTCAAAAGTAAAGAAATTCTTTCTTTCTTTGCGCAAAACTTCTTGTTGCATTAGCATCTTCTTCTCCTTCTTCTTCTTTTTGCCTTTTCCTCTCTCACGTATTCTCACACACCATTAGCATACTTGCCCTTTTACATACTCTCTTCAGGAGGATGCTCTCAGTTCCATGTGCCGACAGTACTTGACATAATCCGCGTGGGCAAAAGCCAACAAGCTCATTGTTCTAGTACAATAACAACCAACACAGAAGCTTTTTGCAATCTATACATACATCACCCGCGCGGGTATTGTGGTGGCAGAGAGCCGAACAAAATAGTGCACCAGATGCACACAAAACAGACGGGAAGAAAGGGGGTGGGGCTCAGGAGAGAGGAAGTGGGTGTGTTCTTCTTCACCAAGAGAGAGAGAGAGAGTGACCTCTTTGAAGACACACCCCGTGTGCACCAAGAAAACAATTTGTAACTTCTGTTCTTCTAATCTCTCCACTATCACAATACTCTTTACACAATCAAATTTTTTAGGATAGCTGTTTTATTTCTTTCTAGGTTTCATGTGTTTTCTTCCTCGAAAAGTTCGAGCGTTTTCTCAAATTTTAGGTTTTTGAACATTAGCCCATAAAACACATAAAAATCATAATAGGAATATAAAAAACATTTTTTCTAACTATTGCAATTTTCAGCACTCTTCTCCCGTTTTGTTTGAATAAAATTTGTATCGAAATTTTTTAGGAGCATGGTTTTCTACTTTCATTCAAATTGTGTGCGTAGTCTTTTTTATATTTTTAAAAAATATTTTAGCGAAGATTTTTAAAGTTTAAAAATTGAGAACTGGTCTTCAAAAAATCTAGAAAATTTCAAGTTCTTCTAATTATAAGTCAACCACATTTTCAATGACTTTTTTTTCTAAGAGCTAACTTTTCAAAAAGTTGTTGTTTTAAATTGTAAGCCATTCTCCGTGGGCCACAAAAATGTATGCCTACCTGCCTTCAAGGCGACCTACGCCTGGCTCACAACTTTTGCAAAATTACACATAAAATCTGTTATTTACTACCCTGTTACTTGTTGCTTCTATAACTTACATTCAAATAATTTCCATTGCAGGCACAAGTGCAAAAGTGCCTGCATGTTCTTAGAGTGGTGGTCTTGCGTAAATCTATTTTTTTTTTCTCTAACAAAAGCCCACATTAAAATTTGGAAAATGGGCGAGAGGCAAGCCTAAATTAGTTACGTACAAAACCGTAGCCTTTTTTCCTCATTTACACAATATTTGGTATACATAAAATAAGAAATAATAATTTAACGTACCTCATCGAGCTCTGCAATTATGTCATTTTAAATATCTTATGAATAAGTACAGGAAATCTCAACTTTCTTCCTCTCCCGACCACACCAACCCCAGACGATCCTTTGTTCATTTACCCGCCAACGAGCTTTTCCTATTCGGAAAGGTTCGATCTCAAAAGCAATGCACCGCCCGTAATTGCATCCAATTGTTATTGTTTTGCCACTATTGAGACGTTCAGATGATGAATTACGAATTGCTTTTCCCTCCACCAGTTTTCCTTTTCCGACGCCCCGTATCTCCATTTTGATGATTTCTTCGTAAATCGTTTATTTTTTTTCTTGCTCGAAAAAATGTGATTTTTCAATGTGATTTTTTCTCTCGATTGCTCGAAGAATTATTACATCATTTTTCGACTTGTAGAATGCAAATGCTTTGAACTTTTTTAAAACTTGATATTTGCAAAGGTTTTTTTCAAATTAGTTGACTACTAAACTATTCAAAAATCTCGCTTATTTTTTTTATTTAATTTTTTTTTTACTTTTTTTAAAACCAATATATGAAAAGACATTCTTCGTATTTTTCCAAATAGTTTTGCACCGTTACAGCTCCACTTTGCCAGTTGATATCTCAGCTACTTTTGATTTTATCAAAAAATATTAAATTGCTAAAATGTAGGTTCAAGATTTTTCTACATTTTACCAACTGTAAATTTTTTTGATAATTTCAAATATGCAAGATATGAGCTATCAAAAAATATAATAGATTTCAGAAATTCGGGCACACATTTTCCTGCCTGCCTGCTCACCTTAAAGGCAACCTACTCTTACCTCGTACCTCGTTACCGCGCACTATGCGTATATCTGAAAAATTACAAAAAATGTAGGCAGTAGGCAGATAGGCAGGTACATTAATACATTAAAATTTAACATGCATTTTTCAATTTTTTTGCATTTTTCAATATCTCAATTTCAAAATCCCTTCCCCCCCTGTGTGCTCAACTGTTTCATTATTTCATCGATATCCTCAATAAATGAAGGAGTAAAAAACTAATATTTGCTCACTTTTTCGTGCTAAACGCTTCTCCATTAAACCTTTCTCACTGTTTTTTTTTTCAGAAAAACTCTCCCCCACACACATATGCCCTCCGGATTCGAATGAGTGGCCTTTGCCTTGTGCTTCTTCTCTCCATCTTTGCAGTTTCACAAAGTGAGTTTCTAACGAGGGAATCGTTTAATTTCATTTCCATCAAGAGAACGGACACCAATTTCTATATTTCTTGCGACTTTTGACACCACTTGCCCTTTTAATAGACGACTAGGGGATTAGCGGAAGGTTGCCCCAAAATGTTCTTATTCTCGTTTCCGATCTTTTTGTTGGATGAGATGAACTAAAGCCATAACTCAAACATTGAGCATCACCGAGAAGACACAAAAAAACCACAAAAACCAATGAACGGCAGGTGTCATTGGACACTAAATCGTCAGCAGTGGGGGTCTATGAATAATGAGCGAAACAGAGAGAGAGAGAGGAAAACCATCTGTCGGTTAGAATGTGTTGTTGTTCATCCTAAATGCTTTAGTCCTTTGAGTATCCGTTGAGCATACTTTTTGAAAAGATGTCAGGATTCTGGAGGACCGGAAATTCGTGAATTTGAATTCGAGTGGTCACCTCCCCCATGCAACTCATTTGAGCGAACACGGAAAGGCTACAATTTGGACACACGCTCTCTATCTTTTCAAGTGGCACAAATTCTTTTAGGTTTAGGGATACTCTTAAGAGCTCAAGGATTTACATGGGTTCTGTAATTGGGTAGTTTTGTTGGAAAATTTTTGTCGTTCTGTGAACCAGAACGATATTTGAATTTCGGTATACCAAACTAAAAATGTTCCAACCTAATTTTAGCCATTTGAGTAGAGCTTGCTGTCATACATTGGCAACATTTTATCGAATCTTTAGCAAAATCCTATAGAGCTTTGGAAACTTCCTGTTGAATTTTGGGAATTTTCTTTCAACTCTTTGCTAAACTCTGGCAAAATTCTATTTAAAAACAACTGAAAGTTTCCTATCAAACTTTGGAAACATTCAGTGAAAGTTTGACGCTTTCCATCAAATTTTTGCAACTCTTTTTTTTTTCTTATCAAACGTTTGTGCATAGTTGAATTGTTAAATTAAAGAAACCATCTCAAACAAGAAAATAACTAAATTAGTCCACTTTGTCTCTTTCAATCCTTTGATCCTTCACATATGCTCTAACCGAAAACCATAATTGTATTATGCAATGTGGCTTCTCGTCTCTCAAAACATAACCGAAGGGTGTCCTACCAGTCTCCTGGATTAGCACTACGAGTCATCGCAGATGGCTCAACTCGTCACACCGAAATAATCCTGTTTAACAAAGACCTTTTACACATGTCTCTGGACACCACCCAAAAAAGATCAAAAGAAAATATTACAAATTTCTTGCAGGCTCGGGCGAATGTAGCGACGTCTCCTTCTCATCCGTCGCATCGAAATTAGACGGTCTAAAGAGAGTGACACGTTTGTCGGTCAGTGGACATATTTCTGCATATCACGTCAAGGTGTCCATCTCGGATGACGACTTTCAATTGGTTCGACTCTCGAATGGAAATCCACTGGTACGATGCCATCCCTCAAGGGAATTATCTCTTATCTAGAGACACCGACAAAAACACAAAGTGTCCCCTCCATCTGTTTGAGGGCGACAAGATTAATGTGCGAAGAGAAACATGAAAAACCATGTCGTTTCAGGTCCTCTATTCAACGTTATCAAATACACCATCGTGGACACATGTTGACTTTTTAGCCACTGAAGTTCGCATATTTCCGGCGTTTGAACAAGCGACAGAAGATGTCAGGGGACCTTTGTTGATTCTCACGATATGTGATTATGGTAGGTCAACAGAGAAAGTGGGAGTTGTTAAAAGTATAAGTATGCATGTTTATTTGGTATACAGGTTCAGCAACTGATAAATGAATTACCGTAGACTTTGATTGCCTCTTGTTTTTGGTTTTTGACAGTATCAAAAATATGTCAACTGATAGAACACTTTTTAAATATTTTAATTTGAATTATAAGTTCAAAATGTTTTAATATGTCTAAAATATCCAATGAAAAGCTATGAAAGTGAAGGTTTGTGGAGACACATATGTTTTTGCTTGCATGCCTTCTATCGACACAATGGGCAGGTACCTGAAAATGAAAGGTACCTACAGATTATGAACACCTTGATTTTAATATTTTTAATTGAATTTTCAGTTTTTCAGACATGAAAAATCTTTAGAGACTATAGGTTTAACCAAAATATTTCTACATTCCAATTTTAAATTAATGAAAACTTCACTGAAAATTTGTCTGGTCAGGATAATTTGAAATATAGATGTATTTATTTTATTTATTTAAAAGGTTAGGCCCAGAAACCGGTCTTTATTTAAAAAAAAATGTATTGAACACCAAAATTATTTCAGACACTCCGATCACGGCATTTGATGACTCTTCATACACCGTAGAAGCTCATCACGCAGGCCTTGTCTCAATGTATGAGAATGATCTTTGCGTTGTCTTTCGAACCTATAGATCAGGAGTATTCTTCTTCTCAATGGCTGATCAAGGAGATGTACTAATTGCACAGATCATCCATGGAACTGTTCATGTTATATTTGATTTTGGATCTCTTACACCATCTAGAATAAGTGCTGGTAAAGCATTGGATGATGGAAGGTGGCATGAGGTAATCCTTAATTTTTTAGATCATTAATCTCATTTGTGACCTAATTTCAGATGAGATGGCTTCATCAATTCGACTCTGTGCAACTGTCAATTGACGGTGTCCTCCTTAACCAGACGGCTCCAACGGGTCTTTATCGAAAATTGGACTTGCATAGTGTGGTGAGTGCTCTTGAGGTTCCAATTGTTGAATGAAATTTGAGAAGCGTTCCGTTGTAATTACCTTCATGAACGAGGACCACCCGTTGTGTCTGTTGATCTGCGGATTATCGCTCTTACTTGCAGGTACATATTGGAGGACGACCAAATGATGACTTCTCGCAAGGGATTGAGACTACATTTACTGGTGAGTTCATGGGAGAATGATTATGGGATTTTGTATATATATTTGGTGAAAACGAAAAACAATCAAATCTAAATAACAAGAAGGTTATAGAATCAATTTATTTACTGATTATGAGTTGATGAATAATATTTTGAAATTTGAAACAAGTTAAAAAAAAAGGAATATCGTCAATGGGGCATTACTGAAAAATGTACTAGGTATTTCAATAATTTCCAAAACCTGATAAACTAAATTAAAACTGATTTTGTTTTCGAAAAACTCAAATTGCGCCATAAAACGATATATTATGTGTAGTAAAATTCCAAAAAAATGATTTTGCAAAACGGCAAATTTCCGAAAAAATTTTGGGACAGCACCACAGCTGTCTTAAATTTTCTGCGTTGAATTTTCTAAAATTTTTTGTATTAAAAAAAGGGTTTCATTAATACTTAAAACTTATGTTGTAAGGTCAACTATTAGAGCAAGGTTTTTTTTTATTTGTATCGTTATCTTTTAATATTTCCAGGATGTATTGCTGTTAATTTTTAATGTAAGCAATACATCGAGCATCTCCATGTTTGGAAACCTTGAACCCATTGAAACCCTTGAATAGAAGCCTCAATCAAATGTGCCATCATTACTCAAACCTTACAACTCCTTCATTATTTTCTTCTCTAGACCACCCATTACATGAATATTTAGCTTTTTCACATGATCATTCTTCTACACACAAGTCCTTCTCCTTCCTTTTTTCTCGGATACATTTCATTACACAAATTCATGTCCAATTGCTCATTACTCAATTTTTTGTCCCATTTCTTTTTTTATTTATCCATCGTCTTTCTCTTCCTGAGTCTCTTCAATCCTCTCTACTATATCTCTCAATTTTCTTCATTCTCTCCATTTTTCCATCTTGTCCATTCTCTTGTTCAATCTTTTTTTCCTTGCTACACCAAATCTTTTTTGCTCCTTCTATCATTTTTTTCTTCCTATTTTTAGGCAACTCTTTTACGTTTTCCGGGAACAAAGTTAAGTGTATCTATCCTTTTGTGGAGGAAACCTATAACAAAGTGGCCGAAATTTAATAATTTCATTTTTAAAATTGGACTCTGCTTGGCTCTATATCTATTTTCGTCTTCTTTTTTCCTCGAAAAAGTTCTCAAACTTTTTTCCGTTTCTTCTTCTTTTCGAGCTTTTCGTACAAGTTTTGTTTCGTTTCCCGTATTCGCCCGTTCAGTTCAACAACGGCGCTAAACACTCATAAATATTTCATTTCAAAACTAATTAGTTTGACTCACGGAACCAAAACAAATGTTGACTGGAATGTGGTGGAAATAAGGGTTTTATGGAAATAAGGGTTTTACTACCTTTTATCTTCTAATTAAGAACTATCCAACGCGTTCCTTCTGAATATCAAAAAACGGACAATTTGCGTTTTTAGATTTTCTAAAAATTGAAAGTTTTCGTGTTCCGAATTTTGTGGGAGAAAAGTGAATTTTTTTATTTAAAAAAATGTTTAGACAATTTTTTGTTTTAGATTTTTGAAAAAACCGTAATTTTTCAATCATTCAACTTTTCAACAATTAAAAATAGTTTTCGACAGTTTCTATGTTAAAAAAAGGTTTTCTTTTTTTTCTCGTTTGAATCGTCATATTTTTACATGTTTTTTTTCTCCGTTTGCTCTGATATACGCCGAAAACTCGAAAAATCTAAGAACCCAATTTTTTTACGACACCAGGCATTTTTGCTTTTGCATAAAAGGCTTGCTGATAGAAGTATAACTGAAATCTGCAGTTCAAAATATTTAACTGCGAAAAAAAAGATTTGAGGACCCTGCATTTACCACCCAGAAAGACACACGCCTCAAGAAAGTGTCAAATTTCATTAAGAAGGAAACCAACAAAAAAATTACATTTTTCTTTTGATTGTTGAAGTATAATTTTCTATTTTGATTTTTTCTGAACATTTTCCCAAAAAAAACTTGATATTCCCATTCCAAAGCAAAAAAAAAACAAATCGTTTCCGCTTCACTTTTTAGTTTTCCTTTTTTTTCCAAAAACCACCACCAATCAAAAATCCCATCGGGCACATAAAAAATTTCAGAAACGAGGCAAATATATGAAATATGTGTTAGAAATATATATATTTCTGAAAAAAAAAGTAAAAAAGCCAGAAAAGCTGGCTGCAAATGTCGACTGAAAATTGTTTTTGTATCTAATTTTGAAACGAATTTTTTATAGCATTGAATATAATTTTTTTCGGTTTCTATATTGTACCTTAATCCTGAAATTGAAAGTTTGGCAGCTTTACTGTTAGAATTGTGTTAATGAATATATCTTTTGGAAATACCCAAAATTTTTATTTTCTACTGTACCATGTTCTCTGTGACCAGTTATTTTGGGAAAACGTGAAATATCGAACTTTAAGCCATAATTCAAACATATTCTAACGTTGAAATGTATTTTTCTACATCACATTGAGCCTAGACACAATACCTGCATGCCTCGTGCCTACAAGCGTGCCTATTGCCAAAGATCATGTGAGACTTTCTGAAGGTCTTATTGTGAGCTGAACTTTCAACAAGCCAATTGAAACGTGAAATCCCTGAATCTATACTGTGCATAAGCCGAAAATAGGTATCTAGTAGGCAGGTATGTAGGCAATTAAGCGTGATTGCATACCATGGAAGTTTGCCTTGTACGTTTGCAAGCTGGTCACGAATTTCGATTTTAAGACCAAATTAGTTCTCATTTCAAATGTTCTATGTGGAAATAATACGAACTAAAAATCTAGTTTTCCTGAAATTCCTGTGCAACTTCTCTGTTGTACATCCTTTTGGCATCTCTTTGCCACCCTACTTCCTGAGATGTTCATCCCTTTCAAAAGTAAAGAAATTCTTTCTTTCTTTGCGCAAAACTTCTTGTTGCATTAGCATCTTCTTCTCCTTCTTCTTCTTTTTGCCTTTTCCTCTCTCACGTATTCTCACACACCATTAGCATACTTGCCCTTTTACATACTCTCTTCAGGAGGATGCTCTCAGTTCCATGTGCCGACAGTACTTGACATAATCCGCGTGGGCAAAAGCCAACAAGCTCATTGTTCTAGTACAATAACAACCAACACAGAAGCTTTTTGCAATCTATACATACATCACCCGCGCGGGTATTGTGGTGGCAGAGAGCCGAACAAAATAGTGCACCAGATGCACACAAAACAGACGGGAAGAAAGGGGGTGGGGCTCAGGAGAGAGGAAGTGGGTGTGTTCTTCTTCACCAAGAGAGAGAGAGAGAGTGACCTCTTTGAAGACACACCCCGTGTGCACCAAGAAAACAATTTGTAACTTCTGTTCTTCTAATCTCTCCACTATCACAATACTCTTTACACAATCAAATTTTTTAGGATAGCTGTTTTATTTCTTTCTAGGTTTCATGTGTTTTCTTCCTCGAAAAGTTCGAGCGTTTTCTCAAATTTTAGGTTTTTGAACATTAGCCCATAAAACACATAAAAATCATAATAGGAATATAAAAAACATTTTTTCTAACTATTGCAATTTTCAGCACTCTTCTCCCGTTTTGTTTGAATAAAATTTGTATCGAAATTTTTTAGGAGCATGGTTTTCTACTTTCATTCAAATTGTGTGCGTAGTCTTTTTTATATTTTTAAAAAATATTTTAGCGAAGATTTTTAAAGTTTAAAAATTGAGAACTGGTCTTCAAAAAATCTAGAAAATTTCAAGTTCTTCTAATTATAAGTCAACCACATTTTCAATGACTTTTTTTTCTAAGAGCTAACTTTTCAAAAAGTTGTTGTTTTAAATTGTAAGCCATTCTCCGTGGGCCACAAAAATGTATGCCTACCTGCCTTCAAGGCGACCTACGCCTGGCTCACAACTTTTGCAAAATTACACATAAAATCTGTTATTTACTACCCTGTTACTTGTTGCTTCTATAACTTACATTCAAATAATTTCCATTGCAGGCACAAGTGCAAAAGTGCCTGCATGTTCTTAGAGTGGTGGTCTTGCGTAAATCTATTTTTTTTTTCTCTAACAAAAGCCCACATTAAAATTTGGAAAATGGGCGAGAGGCAAGCCTAAATTAGTTACGTACAAAACCGTAGCCTTTTTTCCTCATTTACACAATATTTGGTATACATAAAATAAGAAATAATAATTTAACGTACCTCATCGAGCTCTGCAATTATGTCATTTTAAATATCTTATGAATAAGTACAGGAAATCTCAACTTTCTTCCTCTCCCGACCACACCAACCCCAGACGATCCTTTGTTCATTTACCCGCCAACGAGCTTTTCCTATTCGGAAAGGTTCGATCTCAAAAGCAATGCACCGCCCGTAATTGCATCCAATTGTTATTGTTTTGCCACTATTGAGACGTTCAGATGATGAATTACGAATTGCTTTTCCCTCCACCAGTTTTCCTTTTCCGACGCCCCGTATCTCCATTTTGATGATTTCTTCGTAAATCGTTTATTTTTTTTCTTGCTCGAAAAAATGTGATTTTTCAATGTGATTTTTTCTCTCGATTGCTCGAAGAATTATTACATCATTTTTCGACTTGTAGAATGCAAATGCTTTGAACTTTTTTAAAACTTGATATTTGCAAAGGTTTTTTTCAAATTAGTTGACTACTAAACTATTCAAAAATCTCGCTTATTTTTTTTATTTAATTTTTTTTTTACTTTTTTTAAAACCAATATATGAAAAGACATTCTTCGTATTTTTCCAAATAGTTTTGCACCGTTACAGCTCCACTTTGCCAGTTGATATCTCAGCTACTTTTGATTTTATCAAAAAATATTAAATTGCTAAAATGTAGGTTCAAGATTTTTCTACATTTTACCAACTGTAAATTTTTTTGATAATTTCAAATATGCAAGATATGAGCTATCAAAAAATATAATAGATTTCAGAAATTCGGGCACACATTTTCCTGCCTGCCTGCTCACCTTAAAGGCAACCTACTCTTACCTCGTACCTCGTTACCGCGCACTATGCGTATATCTGAAAAATTACAAAAAATGTAGGCAGTAGGCAGATAGGCAGGTACATTAATACATTAAAATTTAACATGCATTTTTCAATTTTTTTGCATTTTTCAATATCTCAATTTCAAAATCCCTTCCCCCCCTGTGTGCTCAACTGTTTCATTATTTCATCGATATCCTCAATAAATGAAGGAGTAAAAAACTAATATTTGCTCACTTTTTCGTGCTAAACGCTTCTCCATTAAACCTTTCTCACTGTTTTTTTTTTCAGAAAAACTCTCCCCCACACACATATGCCCTCCGGATTCGAATGAGTGGCCTTTGCCTTGTGCTTCTTCTCTCCATCTTTGCAGTTTCACAAAGTGAGTTTCTAACGAGGGAATCGTTTAATTTCATTTCCATCAAGAGAACGGACACCAATTTCTATATTTCTTGCGACTTTTGACACCACTTGCCCTTTTAATAGACGACTAGGGGATTAGCGGAAGGTTGCCCCAAAATGTTCTTATTCTCGTTTCCGATCTTTTTGTTGGATGAGATGAACTAAAGCCATAACTCAAACATTGAGCATCACCGAGAAGACACAAAAAAACCACAAAAACCAATGAACGGCAGGTGTCATTGGACACTAAATCGTCAGCAGTGGGGGTCTATGAATAATGAGCGAAACAGAGAGAGAGAGAGGAAAACCATCTGTCGGTTAGAATGTGTTGTTGTTCATCCTAAATGCTTTAGTCCTTTGAGTATCCGTTGAGCATACTTTTTGAAAAGATGTCAGGATTCTGGAGGACCGGAAATTCGTGAATTTGAATTCGAGTGGTCACCTCCCCCATGCAACTCATTTGAGCGAACACGGAAAGGCTACAATTTGGACACACGCTCTCTATCTTTTCAAGTGGCACAAATTCTTTTAGGTTTAGGGATACTCTTAAGAGCTCAAGGATTTACATGGGTTCTGTAATTGGGTAGTTTTGTTGGAAAATTTTTGTCGTTCTGTGAACCAGAACGATATTTGAATTTCGGTATACCAAACTAAAAATGTTCCAACCTAATTTTAGCCATTTGAGTAGAGCTTGCTGTCATACATTGGCAACATTTTATCGAATCTTTAGCAAAATCCTATAGAGCTTTGGAAACTTCCTGTTGAATTTTGGGAATTTTCTTTCAACTCTTTGCTAAACTCTGGCAAAATTCTATTTAAAAACAACTGAAAGTTTCCTATCAAACTTTGGAAACATTCAGTGAAAGTTTGACGCTTTCCATCAAATTTTTGCAACTCTTTTTTTTTTCTTATCAAACGTTTGTGCATAGTTGAATTGTTAAATTAAAGAAACCATCTCAAACAAGAAAATAACTAAATTAGTCCACTTTGTCTCTTTCAATCCTTTGATCCTTCACATATGCTCTAACCGAAAACCATAATTGTATTATGCAATGTGGCTTCTCGTCTCTCAAAACATAACCGAAGGGTGTCCTACCAGTCTCCTGGATTAGCACTACGAGTCATCGCAGATGGCTCAACTCGTCACACCGAAATAATCCTGTTTAACAAAGACCTTTTACACATGTCTCTGGACACCACCCAAAAAAGATCAAAAGAAAATATTACAAATTTCTTGCAGGCTCGGGCGAATGTAGCGACGTCTCCTTCTCATCCGTCGCATCGAAATTAGACGGTCTAAAGAGAGTGACACGTTTGTCGGTCAGTGGACATATTTCTGCATATCACGTCAAGGTGTCCATCTCGGATGACGACTTTCAATTGGTTCGACTCTCGAATGGAAATCCACTGGTACGATGCCATCCCTCAAGGGAATTATCTCTTATCTAGAGACACCGACAAAAACACAAAGTGTCCCCTCCATCTGTTTGAGGGCGACAAGATTAATGTGCGAAGAGAAACATGAAAAACCATGTCGTTTCAGGTCCTCTATTCAACGTTATCAAATACACCATCGTGGACACATGTTGACTTTTTAGCCACTGAAGTTCGCATATTTCCGGCGTTTGAACAAGCGACAGAAGATGTCAGGGGACCTTTGTTGATTCTCACGATATGTGATTATGGTAGGTCAACAGAGAAAGTGGGAGTTGTTAAAAGTATAAGTATGCATGTTTATTTGGTATACAGGTTCAGCAACTGATAAATGAATTACCGTAGACTTTGATTGCCTCTTGTTTTTGGTTTTTGACAGTATCAAAAATATGTCAACTGATAGAACACTTTTTAAATATTTTAATTTGAATTATAAGTTCAAAATGTTTTAATATGTCTAAAATATCCAATGAAAAGCTATGAAAGTGAAGGTTTGTGGAGACACATATGTTTTTGCTTGCATGCCTTCTATCGACACAATGGGCAGGTACCTGAAAATGAAAGGTACCTACAGATTATGAACACCTTGATTTTAATATTTTTAATTGAATTTTCAGTTTTTCAGACATGAAAAATCTTTAGAGACTATAGGTTTAACCAAAATATTTCTACATTCCAATTTTAAATTAATGAAAACTTCACTGAAAATTTGTCTGGTCAGGATAATTTGAAATATAGATGTATTTATTTTATTTATTTAAAAGGTTAGGCCCAGAAACCGGTCTTTATTTAAAAAAAAATGTATTGAACACCAAAATTATTTCAGACACTCCGATCACGGCATTTGATGACTCTTCATACACCGTAGAAGCTCATCACGCAGGCCTTGTCTCAATGTATGAGAATGATCTTTGCGTTGTCTTTCGAACCTATAGATCAGGAGTATTCTTCTTCTCAATGGCTGATCAAGGAGATGTACTAATTGCACAGATCATCCATGGAACTGTTCATGTTATATTTGATTTTGGATCTCTTACACCATCTAGAATAAGTGCTGGTAAAGCATTGGATGATGGAAGGTGGCATGAGGTAATCCTTAATTTTTTAGATCATTAATCTCATTTGTGACCTAATTTCAGATGAGATGGCTTCATCAATTCGACTCTGTGCAACTGTCAATTGACGGTGTCCTCCTTAACCAGACGGCTCCAACGGGTCTTTATCGAAAATTGGACTTGCATAGTGTGGTGAGTGCTCTTGAGGTTCCAATTGTTGAATGAAATTTGAGAAGCGTTCCGTTGTAATTACCTTCATGAACGAGGACCACCCGTTGTGTCTGTTGATCTGCGGATTATCGCTCTTACTTGCAGGTACATATTGGAGGACGACCAAATGATGACTTCTCGCAAGGGATTGAGACTACATTTACTGGTGAGTTCATGGGAGAATGATTATGGGATTTTGTATATATATTTGGTGAAAACGAAAAACAATCAAATCTAAATAACAAGAAGGTTATAGAATCAATTTATTTACTGATTATGAGTTGATGAATAATATTTTGAAATTTGAAACAAGTTAAAAAAAAAGGAATATCGTCAATGGGGCATTACTGAAAAATGTACTAGGTATTTCAATAATTTCCAAAACCTGATAAACTAAATTAAAACTGATTTTGTTTTCGAAAAACTCAAATTGCGCCATAAAACGATATATTATGTGTAGTAAAATTCCAAAAAAATGATTTTGCAAAACGGCAAATTTCCGAAAAAATTTTGGGACAGCACCACAGCTGTCTTAAATTTTCTGCGTTGAATTTTCTAAAATTTTTTGTATTAAAAAAAGGGTTTCATTAATACTTAAAACTTATGTTGTAAGGTCAACTATTAGAGCAAGGTTTTTTTTTATTTGTATCGTTATCTTTTAATATTTCCAGGATGTATTGCAAGATTACAACTGAACAATGCTGATCTTCTCCAATTGTCTCCAAATGAAGTTCACAATCAATGTCAAATGCCAAAACCTCCATCATTCACTCTCCATAATTCTTCCCGTGCAGTTCTCCCATTCACTTTCCTTCCGTTTTCATTCGAGTTCCGGATAGTTCCAATCAATGGTCCACTTGTAACACTTTTTGATGCTGAAAATGGAACTTTGGTGGATGTAGTGATTGATGAAGAGAGCAAACTACATCTTGTCAGTAATATTACAAAGTTCAAGCAAGCTGCAAATCCAGGTTAGAATTTAAATTTTGTAAGTGATTCAGATTTATTATAATTCCAGCAATCGACGTGGCTGATGGTGCTTGGCACAGTTTCTCTCTTCGAATACGAGGAGTTCGAATGGAAATCGACATAGATGGATATACAGTTCTTTGGTTGGAAGGACATGAAGTTCGGAGAGTCTCTCAAAGATTATCCAACTTCATTTTGTCTGCAAGTGGATGTTATCGAAGTGTGACGATAGATTTGACAAGTGTTCGAGTTGATGGAAACGTGACAAGAGGAGAATGCACTTTTCAAGAGAAATGTCTACCAAATCCGTGTGAAAATGGTGGAGGATGTGTACAGTCGGCGTTAGATGACTATGTATGCAATTGTAAAGAAGGATACAAAGGGAAGAATTGTCATACAAGTGAGTTTTCAGTTTTCTAAAAAAAATGTATATAATTTTAAATTTAAAAATTTCTTAATTTATTTTTTAAAAATTAAACACTTTTTTTAATCGTTGAATGCAAAGTTCGTTTTAAAACAAGAACACCTATTAAAAAGTTATAAACAAACAAAATGCTTGTAAATCATTAATCACATCAAAATATGCTTAACTGACGAAAATATTCAATGAGATTTTTGTCAGTTGACAATTTATCACAACTATCACAACGTGATTCGAAATTCTAAAAAAAAAACGTTGTAGAATTTTTTAATTATCTCGTTGAAATTCCCTAGAAATTTATTTTACTTGTCAAACAAGTGTTTATTTACAGCTGATCTACCACACTCTTGTGAAGAATGGGTATTCACCAAAGGAAACAAGCAAAAAGCGGTTCAAGGACGTAAAGTGCTTATTGATATTGATGGAGGTGGTGAAATGCAGCCGATAAATGTGACTTGTAAAACGGAAAGAGATGAGATCGGAATTGACGGAGTCAGTACGATCCTTGAACATGACCTTCTTCGACCAATGATTGTGACTGGAGATAATAAGCCCGGAGCAGTTCGGTACTCACTTACATATGGAATAAGCACTGAACAAATGGATAGATTAGTTGAAGGATTTGAGGCTTGCAGTCAATTCATGAGATACACTTGTCGTGGTGGTGCAAGATTGATGACTCAAGGAGACGAGAGAAGTCCATCTTCATGGTATTCAACGAGAAGTGATAAACATGGATTACAATGGGGTGAAGCTCCACCGTACTCGAGAATGTGCTCATGTGCAATTAATGGAAGTTGCCTTCATAATAGAATGTGTAACTGTGATAGTGGTGAAGATTCAACTGATGAAGGAGTCAATCCATATTCTCAACTTCTTCCTGTCACTGGTCTGTTCCTTGGTGGAACTACAAAATCATCATCAATAGAAGTAGAAATTGGACCTTTAAAGTGCAGAAATCGAGCCACATTTGATCCAGTAACATTTTCAAACCGGAATGCTAAACTCAGTGGAGCTCAAACGTTTAACCAAAGAACTTTTGATGTATCACTTCATGTCAAGTTTTCCCATTCACAAATGTCAATTCTCTCGTGGCATTCGACGGATGATCTACACTGGTTCCATTTGTATGTGAACGATGGAAAAATTGTGGGAGAAGTTGTAAATGGAGGAGAGAGTCAACAAATTGTCTCCGAGCATAGATATGATGATGGAAAGTGAGTTATTCGGAGGTTGATTTGAAATTCAAAATACTTAAAAATTTGATTTGTCAAAAACTCATTCTTAAAATATTAAAGCATAACGTTATAAATCGAAATTTGAGGTTCGCGCCCTCGGCAGCCAAGAATTCTCCGAAAAATCAGTGTTGCGCAGAAAGCGGGGCGAACATTGGAAAGGTTTCATTTACAATTTCATAAAATTCCAGATTCCACGCAATATATTGGGAAGCTGATTCAACCGGAATGTTTCTTAAAGTCGATGGACAACGGAAATCCGTCAAAACCTCATTTATTCTTCCAACAGTTTACATGTGGATTGTTGGATCACGAACTGAAAAAGGATCGACTGGATTTGCTGGAGTCATTCGAAATGTGCATCTTTGTGGTGTCGAGTTAGCATTAGGACAGTATGCGAGGAAAGAAACTGAACGAGGTAAAAATAATTTTGTTGGAAATTAACTCATTGAGAAGGTTCAGGAGTCGCAATCGGTGACGATGGATACTGTAGACCGGATCTCTGTCAGAATGGAGGTCAATGTGTTGACAAGTACGATGGATACGTGTGCGACTGTAGTATGACACCATTCGGTGGAAGTGATTGTACAAAAGAATATGGAATGATGGTACCTGCTGGATCGTCTATCCAGATTCCATGGCAGAATCCAGCTCATCAAGCTATGTGCCATCGGATTGCAATTCAGACGACTTCTAGGAATACAACGATTCTGAGGTCAAAAGCATTATTTGCGGACTCAACGTTCAATATGACTGTTGATGATAATGGTTAGTTGCTCTGGAGGTTATTTTTGAAATATTTTTCCTCTGTAAATTTAAATAAAATTAAATAAATTGATATGAAAAAAAGCCATTCACTTTGCCGTAACATGTCAAATTTTGGAAACTGTGAAGTAACACCTGTTTTCTACTGGCATTTCTTGAAACATTTTATGAGAAATCATAGAACTGGGACGTCACAGAACTGCGCAAAAAATTAATCGCAAATTCTGAAAACCGACAGACCAAATAAACGTTATCTATAAAATTGTCTTTATTTCAGGAAACCTACAAATGATGGCTTACGATGGATTCTTTTTCCATTTCAAGAGACAATCAAAACGACATAATCTGAGTGATGATATAATGCATGACATCTCATTTTGTGCTTCGAAACATCATTTCAATGTATCAGTTGATGGGATGCAAGTGATTACGATTGAAGGAAATTGGACATTTTTCGAAAGTTTCAATGTTTGGCATTTCCTTGATGAAAGTACGTTGATCTGGTTTTTTGAAATAATTGGAATTAAACATTAAATTTTCAGATTTCGAAGGTTGTGTGTCTCGAATTCAGACCGGATCCGCATTCCCGTTAAAGAATCCAAAAACTGCAAGACTAAACTATTCGGGGAAAATTCGATTTGGAACATGCCCAATAGAAGCTGTGTAAGTGGTCCTATATTATCTATTATAGTGCTATTAGGGCCTTATAATCATACATTTGCAGTCTTATTTCTCACCTAAAAATTACAATTTTCAGATCTCGTCAACAAATGTACGATTTCAACCCGCAACCAGACCTAATCTCCTCCACAATAAAAACATCGACGGAGGATATCAAAATATTTTCCGTTTCCCAAAATAAACAAGATCTAGTGTCAAAAGCAAGTGAGTTCAAATTTATTAACTTTAAAAATAAATCCAATTTTTAAAAAATTGCAGTAATTGGAGGTGGTATCTTGGCACTTTCTCTATTCATACTGTGTATGAGTTCATTGATTTGTTACATGAGGTCTCGACCAGAAGGTGTCTATAAAACTAATGAGACAGGTAAATAGAATTTGTAAATTTTCCATTTTACAAATGTATCTTTTCCAGGTGAAAACTGTTCTCCAAGTCGAAGTGAAGAGCCTTTAGTACATAATACAACTAGCAATAATAATAATAATCCAACATATGCTTCCAACAAAGAGTATTTCTGCTGAAATTTCTGAAACTTGCCACTTAAATTTTTCGTTCGGGTCTTGATTCTCACTTTTTCCATAACTTCTCTTCAGTTTTTTACAAATTGTCTTTCGTCTGATGATTCTTGAAACGGGTTATTTTTATCTGTTGAATAAATGATTTGAATTTTAATTATGTTACTTTTTTTTAGAAATTTCTGAAAAAACCACTAATTTCTTTTTGCGAATAAAAATTTGCATTTGACACTAGACTGACGGAGGTTTAGAAATTTCCCATTTTTATGTATTGACTGTATATGAATATCAAGACTTCACTGGTTTTAAAAATTTTTAAAACTGAGAATTATGGAAAATATGGAATATCAAGACTTCACTGGTTTTCAAAATTTTTAAAACCGAGAATTATGGAAAATATGGAATATCAAGACTTCACTGGTTTTCAAAATTTTTAAAACTGAGAATTATGGAAAATATGGAATATCAAGACTTCACTGGTTTTCAATATTTTTAAAACCGAGAATTATGGAAAATATGGAATATCAAGACTTCACTGGTTTTCAAAATTTTTAAAACTGAGAATTATGGAAAATATGGAATATCAAGACTTCACTGGTTTTCAAAATTTTTAAAACTGAGAATTATGGAGAATATGGAATATCAAGACTTCACTGGTTTTCAAAATTTTTAAAACTGAGAATTATGGAAAATATGGAATATCAAGACTTCACTGGTTTTCAAAATTTTTAAAACCGAGAATTATGGAGAATATGGAATATCAAGACTTCACTGGTTTTCAATATTTTTAAAACTGAGAATTATGGAGAATATGGAATATCAAGACTTCACTGGTTTTCAAAATTTTTAAAACCGAGAATTATGGAGAATATGGAATATCAAGACTTCACTGGTTTTCAAAATTTTTAAAACCGAGAATTATGGAGAATATGGAATATCAAGACTTCACTGGTTTTCAATATTTTTAAAACTGAGAATTATGGAAAATATGGAATATCAAGACTTCACTGGTTTTCAAAATTTTTAAAACCGAGAATTATGGAGAATATGGAATATCAAGACTTCACTGGTTTTCAAAATTTTTAAAACCGAGAATTATGGAGAATATGGAATATTAAGACTTCACTGGTTTTCAAAATTTTTAAAACTGAGAATTATGGAGAATATGGAATATCAAGACTTCACTGGTTTTCAAAATTTTTAAAACCGAGAATTATGGAGAATATGGAATATCAAGACTTCACTGGTTTTCAAAATTTTTAAAACCGAGAATTATGGAGAATATGGAATATCAAGACTTCACTGGTTTTCAATATTTTTAAAACTGAGAATTATGGAGAATATGGAATATCAAGACTTCACTGGTTTTCAAAATTTTTAAAACCGAGAATTATGGAGAATATGGAATATCAAGACTTCACTGGTTTTCAAAATTTTTAAAACCGAGAATTATGGAAAATATGGAATATCAAGACTTCACTGGTTTTCAAAATTTTTAAAACCGAGAATTATGGAGAATATGGAATATCAAGACTTCACTGGTTTTCAAAATTTTTAAAACCGAGAATTATGGAGAATATGGAATATTAAGACTTCACTGGTTTTCAAAATTTTTAAAACTGAGAATTATGGAAAATATGGATTATCAAGACTTCACTGGTTTTCAAAATTTTTAAAACTGAGAATTATGGAGAATTTTTTTATCTGCGAAAAGGTTTAAAAAAAATTGTGGAATTTTGTATTCTTTTCTAACATATTTTCAAACACTTATTAACTTTTTATTTTAAAACTCTCATAAATTATGTAAAGAAAACCAACAATGAGATATGAATGTGAAAGAGATTTCAATAATTACAAACAAGTAGTGATGACATTGAGCTGAAAGGAGATTACTTTCCAGAGTTGAATACTGGGTTCCCATCTTGATAACTGCTTGGCACACGAATTGGAGCACGAATTGCCATTCCGTTCTTGTAGATTGTATCTGGAACAGCAACATTTCCTCCGGCATTGATGTTTCCGTTATTTCTGTTTCCGATGATGATTGGTCGTGGTCCGAAGAAATGACGACGACGTGGGAACATGAATCGTGGACCACACGAGTTTCCGAAGCATGGTGGTTGAGCGAAAATGAATCTTGGAGCTCCGCATGGTGGGGAGAAGCATCCGTTGTTCGAGTTGGAATAAGATGGAACACGGATCACCTTGATTGGTGCAGTGTTTGAAGAGATGGTTCGGATTGGGATAGGCATTGGGGTCGTGGTCTGAAAACTGAAAAGTACAATGAGTTGGAAGTTTTGTTTGGGATACCGTGTAGATCGAGGCATCAAAAACTGGAACAACATTGGCAGATCCAGCGACAGGTCCATTGCAGTTGCCAGTAGAGCATGCGGAAGCCTGTTGAGTGACTCCGCAGTTTCCAGTAGAGCACGGAGAAGCTTGAACTGGCTGAACTGAGCCACAATTTCCAGAAGCACATGGGCTCAAGGTCGGCGTGGGCTGACAGTTACCGGTAGAACACGGAGTTTGTTGAACCTTCAGGAAAGATAGAACAATTTTAAAAATGAAAGGTAAATTCAAAGTACCTGTGGTGGCTGTTCGGATTGGAAAACAATGCGAAGTTTGAGTGGTCCAGCGTTCGGATCCAGACTGATTTGTTTTGATTGAGTTGTAGTTTGTGCAGAAGTCAATGCAAACAACAAAGCAATAAGGGCAAAACGACGAGTCATTTTTTTCTAAAAAATAAATATGCAAAGCTCTTCAAAAACTAGAAAATTTGGAAAATGTTTTTAAAAAAATTGAAAATGAGTAAAAGAAGTGTGTACCTGTCACTCTCTGTTCCATGCTTCTTTTATAGTCTGGCACATAAGAAAACGCCACGTCGAGTAAGTTGCGTGTGCCCGCCTTCTCAATTCCTTGTTTGTTTCCATGAGCTCCTCCTCTCCGCTGATTTACGCGAGAGGCGCCGCGCGCGCGGAAAAAGAGAGAGACAAGGCACTGACAATTTTAAAAGACAATATGACATTTGCTGTGGACTACAAAGTACGGTTCAATTTTGCAATTGTTTTATTTTTTCTTGAGAGAACCTTTGGAGCTTGGGTGCTCATGGAAAAAAAAGGTTGCCTGCTAGCGTGCCTATAGGCGTACCTAGCCTAAGCTCACTGTACCGACAAAGTTTTTCATCAAACCTTGTAATAGTAATAGTTAATCCTACTTTGTAGGCAGACATGTACGAATTTTTGTGCCTACATCAAAACAATATTTAAGATGTGTTCACCTTTTCAAAAGTTTTCGTTTCTTTAAAATATAAGTCTTCCCCGTAGGTATATAAAGTAAAGAAAGCCTATCTGCATGCCTACTAGACATGACTAACTTGCCTTAAAAGTGACACTTACCTTTTTAAGTAGGCATGTTTTGTAGTCACGTTACATGCCTAATTGGAAATTTAATTGTAATATTTGGTATATTATTTACCAGAAACAGTAAATATTTTTTTATAAAATGTTTTATAAATAAAACAAAGCTTATAAAATCTGTGACCTATTCGGTTAGAGAATTGTAAAAAGTAATGTTATGCGTAGCAAGGTAGGCATTTTCAAAGCAAGTTACGCTTGACTTCTACATTTTTTTTTTGAAAAAAAGCATCTGGACTTTCTTCAAATATGTTTGTCAACTTTTGAAGTTTCAGGGTAACCCCATCATTTTGCCACATATTTGTTTTGTTTTCTTTCAGGTAATTGCTCTTTTGCTCTCAATTTTTTCTCATTTTTTTCCAGTTTTTCATCATGTTCTCACCTTGAGTACACTAATTGTTCCAATAAATTTAAAGAGGACACACGTTGACTTTTGGTCTCAAAGTAAATATTACCGGGGCCGGCCGTTGTCTCGATGGATTCGAAGATGAGCTCGCACACGTAGTACTCCGGTCGTCGAAAAAAAGTGTGTCTGGAGGAGAGATTGTGCACACTCATTTGCAAACATGCACAAATACACACACAAAACAGGACAGGTCAGTTTGGCGTGGGAGCAGGAGCAATAGCCGACGCGGAAACAAGACATACGCAGTACTTTGAAGTGATTTTAACATTGAAATCATAATGTCTAAAGTTGAGGTTGATGTGTCATCATTAAAGTTTTAATAAGTGACATCAGCGGCAGAAGTTAAACAGGTTCCATGAGCATGTGAACTTTCGAGTGCTATTATAAGAGTATGATTCATTGAGTTGACATTGGGAGATGCTGAACCTGGTACTTTTGAAATGGAGCATAGGAAGAATTTTACTAAATAGTTATATGTCCGTGGACTATAAAATATCTCCAGAATATTTCCCGAAAAATTCAAAATTTACAGCTTCAACTTCAACTTTAACATTCGCCAAAACAGTTCCCAACTTTTCAAATACTTTTTGCCAGTTTCCTCCAGAAAATGGTCACAGTATTTCTGTATAGAAACCGTTTCAGAAGTTGGTGCACACTTCAAGGCTACTTGGTAAACTTTTGAAACTTTTGATCAACCTTGAAAAGTTTTCCACAAATTTTTGCAACTTTTTGGCAACTTTCAACATCTGCATACTATTTTTTGTGCCCACTTCAAGACAACTTCGAAAAGTTTAGAAACTCTTTGGATAACTTTTTCAGCTTTTTAGCAAATTTTTGAAACCTTTGGAAAGACTTGAAAACTTTTTCAAAATCTGTTCCACCGTCTTGGAAAAGTTGGAACATTTTTGAAAACTACTTTGAAAGTTTTAACAAATTTTCAGAAACTTGTGGCAGTTTTGCAAACTTCTATTTTTCACAACTTTTTGAAAAATTTTGGCATTTTCTGGGAAACTTTTGCAACCTTGTCGCTATGGTTAATTAATTTTTGTAAAGCTTTGAAACGTTTAAAAAAGCCTTTGACAATTTATTAAATAGCTTATCGCATGCGAAGCACAGCTTTTTGAAAAACTTCTTGCCGATCTGAAGAAACTTTTTGTCAAACTTGAAAATATTTAGAAACTTCTTGCCAGCTTCTATTGATCAAAAATGTTCCCATGATGACGGAATCTGATATCAAAAACATTCCAACAACGTATGTGTTTGCTCTTTTTCCCCTGAAGTACCTGAAAAAGGCGTGGGTGAATTTATCGGCATTCTCGATAAGAATCACATCGTTCGAAAAGTGACCGAAACACGTTTTCAATGATCTCCCCCTATCATTTGAGCAGACAAACACAACAAATCATCATCATTGCTTATTTCTTCTCGGAGATTCCGTGTGTTTTAGTCTAATCAAATGACAAAACGGGAGACTTTACTTTGCGAATTTGGAATTCGGAAGAAAGATTGGCACAGCACAAAGACAGTTTGCACCTTTCCGAGACCAAGGAAATGAGAGCAAAGAACATGAGTGATAAGACCGGAAACATTTTTGGAGGGATTCACACCAATTGTTGCGACGAGGAGAGAAGACAGAGAGAATGCAAATATTAGAACAAATTTGAAAAAGCATGACGCACATTTCCCTTAACTTTTTATCTCACTTGAAATGACAAATATTGTTCTGGAAACTGTTTATTTAATAGTTTTACATGCAATTTGTTGTTCTGTTTTAGATGCATTTTATCAACGTAACAAATTCAAAATTGTGACGACTTACAGCAAAATAACCCAAAAAAATTAAGGTAGTTCAAAATCAAAAATGGTAAAAGCAAAGAACTGTAGAGAGTTCAAAGCCAAAGGTTGTTAAATCAAAATTGTGACAATTTTAAAACTGTAACCTTTAAAGTGTTTGGACGCTATTAATTAAAACCTAATTAAAATATCAAGCTCGTAGGTTGCGAATAAAAACTTTAGAATTTTGTTTTAAAATGTATTATAAAAATTGACTCTGATTCCTTGGCAGCTGCTTCACATTCTTAGGTGTATGTACATGAGTTTGCCCTGAAGTTGTATGCTCGGCATTGACTCCAGCTTCTTGTCTAAGTTTGGCCCGAAAACTTTTGTTAAACTTAGATGTAGGCTGCGACAGTTTAACACAAGTTTGGCCCAACTCTTGTCAAACTTTGGCCGGAACTTTTCTTGCTTTATATTAAACGTGCGTTAAAGTTTGGCAAGAGTTGGGCCAAACTTGGGTGAAATTTTTGTCGCAGCCAAAGTCTTGTCCAATTTTTTCCCAAGTTTAGCCAACTTCTGAACCAAATTAATATTTTTCTGACCAACCTTGGGCAGGAAGCTGGAGCCAAATGCCGAGTGTATTTGGAACGGTTTGCACTAATTTTACAATTTTCAACAACGATCTGTTCTTGGAAAGGCTTTCAAGTTATTCTTCAAAATTGGAACAACTTTCAGCAGTATATTAAAAATTTACTCCAAATTCCAAAAAAAAAATGCAAGTTTCAAAAATTATTATCGTCAACCACAAACACCCAAATTTGTTAAAATTTCACAGATTCACTCATTCATTTCTGAATATTTTTATAAACAAAAAAATCGGCACTCACCGTTCAAAATTCAATTGAAATTCCGGTTTTAGTTTAGCTGCCAGTAAAAATTTACTCTAAATTCCAAAAAATTATTATCTTCAGCCACACTCTGAAATTGTTTTAGATACTGCAGCTTTTCTGAAAAATGTTCCATCTGCGTGACATGCTTCGTTACAAATCTGAAATAGTTTTATTCTGAATTTCTCAAGTTGTTTTTTGAAAGTTCCATATGATTTAAAGCTCTATTATTAACAATGAATTTATTATCCAGCAATGTTTTCACATTTCAGTTACAATCAATGAATGTTACAAGAATTGACAGCATCAAAATTCAGTTTCAATTAGTAAATGAAGTCATCTTTTTTCAGATAACTGGTACAGGAGTTATGTGTATCTTGCCATTTTTTTCAATTAAAGGCAAATTGTTCCAATCTTTTGGAAAGGTCGTGGTAGTTGCGTCGGAGATGCTCCAAGAGGTTAGTACTGTTAAACTCTTTTCGGAGCCAGGATCTGTTCTGAAATAGTGCAGTTAATTAGGTGGAAGCTTCAGTAGAAGGACTTACGGTACTATATAAGTTCAATTCTCTGGTTTGATTTTGCAGAGTTCTCTGGGTGTTTTGCGCAGATTGTTCCAAATTGGAGACTTTCTTTTTCAACTCAGCTTTTTCTTTTCTGTCGTTGAAAGCTGCCTCTTCCAATTTCTGATTCTTCATCTTTTCATCGTTGAGCTCAGCTTTCAATTTCTTCTGTTTCATTTTCAATTCGATCCTCTTTGCCTTGAGATTCTTCATTTCTTTTTGTGAAGCCTGATCTTCAATCCAAAGTTTGATATATTCGTTTTTAACAAATTCCAAATCTTTTGATGAGTTGATAGTGGTGATCCATAATGAACTTGACACGCTTGAATGTGTGTCGGAGTGGCAACTTGGTGATCTATAATGTCTTCCACGTTTGATAGAATAATTCAGGGGAACTGTGTCTAGTAATATTGATTTAAAATTATCTTTCTTTTTAGTAAAAAATACGATTGTCATGTGATTCGGTAACTCGGCAACTTCCGAAAATTCCGATTGCCCAACATTCACAAAAGCGGCAATTGCCAATATTACCGATTCTCAGAAAGTTTGTAAACCGGCAATTGCTAGAATTGTCGGAAATATAAATTTGTTACTTTTTGTAGAGGAGCCTAAACATGCATTTCAATAAACAATTTTCTATTTTCAAGCTCAAACTTATGCAATTTTTAAAGGATTGAATGTTTCTGTTAGAAAATGACTAACCGAATACAAAAAACAATGTGAATTTTTTTTCAATTTCCGAAATATAATTAGGTTTGAAAAATGCCGAAAATGGATTGGCAATTACGGCAATTTCGGCAATTGCCGGACTTGCCGATTGCCATCCCTAGCTCTGGGGCACCCGTAATATGGCTTTAAATTTTCCCAAACATGCATAACTCACCCTGAGCGGGGGTTCGTGTTGTTTCCAACAGGTGAAGTGTCTCTTAAGCCGTCTGTCGATGATGAATCATGGCTTTGATGCTCCAAGTTGTCGTTTGCTTCCAAGGGAGGAGTTGGGAGCCGACGAGCAGGCCTAAAAGTGGAATTGATATATTGCTTATATTATTTCTCAATAGAATACCTTTCATAATTGGCATCTGGATTCTCACGAACAATGCGGCTTTTTGAAGAGCACGCAGATCTGAAACTTAATACAAATTTCAGACAATTCAACAAACATCTAATTATTTATGCAACCAAAATAGCTTGTTAGTTTAAAGTTTCAATTCTAGAAATATCTTGAGTTATAGATATTTTCTGTTTGGTTTCAGAAACTTTGCATAATAAGAAAACAGTGAGGATGTGCGTAAACTAGGTGCAGGTTTCTGGCAACCTTTGGCATATTTTAGAAACTTCTTAAATTTAGCGGTTCTTTCAAATTTTTTGTAAGAAAAAAGTTTTCATGAATTTGTAAACAGAATAATTTTTGAGACATTGCAAAGGACCGGATTGGTAATTTAAGCGGTTTAAAATAAATTGACAATTATTCCAGAAAGTTGACATAACAGAACAAACACTCAAGTTTCTATACTAACATCGTGCTTGAAGTTTCATCATTATCAGCATTGCTTCTTTCTGGACGCTTATACTCAGCTTCTGGGTCTTCTCGGAAAACGTTTTGCATTTTTGAAGGTGCTGGTTGTGAATTTGGATTTTCTCGTCTAAAACTGGGTTAATACTATCATATTTAAGTTAAGTTGAAAATCCTCACCTTGACTCATTACTTGAAATACGTCTCGCGGGTGCTGAGATTGGAGCAGTGGTTGTCGTTCGATTTTGTTGAATCGACGGTTCAATAGGAACAGGAACCGGATCAACTCGAAGATGGGAATTCTCAAGTGGTGGAACCAAATCCATTTCTTCATTGTCCGAGAAGAATTCACTGCCGCTGGAATAGAATTAAAGTTGGAAAAAAAATAGAAAATGTTGTGTACATAGAGATTGAATTGAATAAAAAGACTCACTGATCCTGATTATTAAAGTTGGGGAGAAAATTGATTCTTGGCCCGGTTTCGATTTTTCTTGACAAGTTTTGAATTTGTGTGACTTGTTTTCGGGATGACCCCTCTCTTGGAAGAGAAGACTGCTTCTTGAGAATTCTTTTTGGAGGATCGAGTGCTTCTTTTTGATCTCTTGTGAGCGTGGGGTTCACGTTGAAACTCGTTTGAAATTGTCCAAGAATCAGCGAGGGCTTCTTGCTGACACCTTCCATTGAAACCTTGACATAGATTAGAACATTTTCAAAATCCGAGAGAACTCCATAATCAGCTGAAATTTAAATTTTCTTCGAAAAATGTGTCTTTTGATGAATATCTTACCTAATCTGTTATCCTTATCGATAACCTTTTCAAAATGATGTGATTGGATGATTCCATCTTTGCGGGAACATTTGATGGCAATCTGAATGAAATTCATAAACGTTTTGCGGTTTATACTTAATAATGAATTAAAAATTTGGGGTTTTTTCAAATGTTCTATTCGTCAAAATTAGTTAAATGATATCATTATATGTACATTGATTCACGCCAAAATGCAGATAGGTTTCAGGCAGGAGTCAGACCCTGAAACTGCGCATATCTACCATGGAAGACCTATTCCATTCTGATATTTATGAATAATATTAAATAGTAAGGTAGGCCTTCCATGTAGGCAGAGAAGCCTGCTTAGACATACAAGCGTGCCTGCTGCCGAAGTGAACCTACAAACACCGGATATCACTCCAAAATGCGGAAAATAGGCGCAAAGCAGGCTCATAGAAAACATGCCTAGGAGTATACAGAAAAAAATTAATTCAGAAAATCCAAAAAGCCATGATACGAGAGGGGTTTACTTGGATATTTTCTTAAATACTACAAACTTTAAACAGAACAAAGAACAGACTTTGAGCTTATAAAAATAACTTTAGGAATACATATACCCTTTTTCGTGTTTCCACATCATGTACAGTATCAGATTAAGCCCCGCCCACTTACTGGCTTTTTGCATCACTTTTTCTTACTAAATTTTTCAATAGTTTTTTATCTTTTTGTTCTCAATGGCTTTAGCTTTCAAAAGATTTAGATTTGGAAAAATCATTATCGGATAAAGCTTAATTAAATTTTTTGTCAATATTATTCACTCACTTCTCTATTCCTGTTGGTATCTAATAGATCCTTTTCCAGGAATTGAAATCCTTCCGATTTCTTCACAGAAGCTGTCGCCGTACAGGCTAAGAACTTGACCCATGTGCCTTCTTCTGATCGGCTGAAGTTACTGAAATATTGATGATTGGTAGAGATCCCAAAAGTCTGCACAACTAACGTTTCCTTCGATATTACAAACGGTTCAGGATATCCTGGAACATAGACATATGCATCACTGAAATCAGTGTAGTAAATCTGGCCAATTAATGAATACGTCTTCTCTTTCTGAAACAATTAAGTTGTTATAATGTTATAAGATATAAGATTTCCTAATAAAACATAAAAAACCAGATATTTGATCGAGGTGCCACGAGGGCGTATCTTCAATCACCCTCTTCGCACCCTATCGGTCATGGTTAATGTATAATAAAACACACTCCAAAAAGTATTAGATTTTTCAAAATTTTTTATCAAAATTTTTGTTATTGTTGTAGGTTTAAACACAGAGAATTTAAATACAAACCTTTAAAACGCAATTAAAATTTTAAACTCGTAATAAAATATTTGTATGGTTGAATTTCAAATTTTTGAGTGGTGAAAACTAAAGTAAGTTCTCAAACATTTTGACTTACCAAAAAATAATTTTCAAAAACTTTTTTTAAATTTTAGCCCTATGTAGTAGTGGTTTTGAATAATTTAGCCCCTAGCGAAACTAGATTGCGAGAGAGGGTCGGGCTTACATCTTACCTCTTTGGAAAATCTATCAAAAAACTTACGGGTTCTTCGAATTCATCAAGTTCCCACACAATTGAGTTTTTCTGGTGGGTCAGTTTGACTGTAATCTGCCTTCCGAAAAATGCGTTTTTCGGAAGATACTTGAATTTCTCTCCTTCTCGAACTTGCTGAAAATTGAAAGTTTCATAATAACTGACAACCTGGGCATTCTGGAAATTCTTACCGTAATGAAGTCAGTTCTAAAAACTCTTTGCTGAGATTTGGTGAAGTCGTAAAACCCCAAAATCTTCAATCTGAGCCTCAATGATTGATCTTGCTCATACACAACGGATTCAACAATCTGGTTCCGTGGTTTGATGTCAGAGGCACGTTTCAAATTGTTGGCGATGTCCCTGAAAATAAAATATAAAGAAAGTCATTATATTTCAAAAACTTACCAAGTCGTGAAGGAAACCGAATCGCCCAACTTTGTATTTTGGTCTGGATCTGCCACGAATATCTGGGAAAAAATAAGTTTTAAATTTTTTAAAAATAGAAAAAACTCACATCATGACTTGAAGAAATGAGAATATGGGTCTCATCACTTTGCACGACAATTCCAGACTTTTGCGACGACATGACGGTGACACTGAAATAAAAAATGTAATTGTTTTGTTTTTTCGAATTCGTTTATCTGAATTACAGGTGCCAAAAAATGTATACGTTTACTAATTGACAGATTCTCCCATTCTAAGTTTTTTGATATGAAAACGGCGAGAAATGATGGAAACGAAATGATACAGAACATAGCAGAGCTTTACATTTGTGCTTCTGGGTGTAATCTTAAAAACGAGTAGGCATATATTAAGTTAATGATACATGGAAGAAAATAGTTGAAACCCTATTTTGGTGCAATCAACGAAAAAGTCAAATATATAGTTTTTTGGAAAATGGTCCCCAATTCAATTTTTACAGCTTCACATGAACAACCGAAATATAAACCGCTAAAGTTGAGCGAAGAAGGTCAGAACAAACATACCTACGTGCCTGCCTACTAACTATTCGTTCGAATTTTGGCACGCAGATTGATAAAAGGGTGAAGAGCCTCATAAATGTTCTAGGGGGTTTTTATTATACAGTTGGAAGAAGAGAAACAACACAACTGAAAACAACACTCATGTGGAAGTTAGATATGCACAAGGTGTGCCTTTCAGAATTTCGCTGAAAATTTCAAAAAATACTAAGTCAATACAAAAATCCTATTGATTTGTGTCCGGTTAGCATCAAATGTCAAAAACTGCAACTATAATTTTTCAGATATACTCTAAAATAGTTTCAATTCATATTGGCAAGTAAATAGCATTAAACTATTTGAAAAAAGTTTAGCTAGATGTGTGAAAACCGTAGATCAAAACATTTCTATAGTTTTTGAAATGATAACGTAATTTTAAAGTATTTTCGCTTGAGGTCAGATCTTGAAATTTTTCACAAACTTTCATTGAAATTTTAAATTTTTTTAAGTTAAAATTTCTTTCGTAGCGAAGTCGGTATTGAAACCGATATACCTGCCCACTGCAGTGTAGATTCACAAATCAATTAGTTAATTGAAAACTCAAATAACATGTGCGCTTTGTCAGTGAGCGTATGAGGCAGGAATAATTGTTCTTAAAATAGCTTATATTAAATATCATACATGAGTAATAAATTCACTTAATTCTGGCAGAATTGAGCAACAATCGTTTTACAAAAAGTTTGGAAATAAATTCCGAGAAATTGACTTGTTTGAAAAATGGAACACCAGAGGCTTCAAATGCGAAATAAACAAACGAAAGAAAGAGAAATCGCAACACAATTTTTTTCCAGAGCGGGGGGAAACATAAATGTTATAGCTTTCGAAACAGTGGCAGCAACAACCACGTTATGGCTTCGAATTGCCAATATCGTATGTTCTGCTAACAAAAATCGATAAACTTGGAAGAAGAGGTAGAGAGAGAGAGAGATGCGGACAGCAGATGGCAACAAAAGGAGGGCAAGAGGACTATCGGTAATGTCAAGAGGCATAGAGTGTGGAGATAGAGGGGGGCAATAAACAACAGTAAAATGAGTGATCCGCTAATATGTTTGGTTTGTTTTGCTGTACAATGATGAAGATAATGACAACATACTACGTCAAAAGGTTCGCTATAAAACAAAATCATTTAGAACGAAGCTACACCCATATACTGGCTTTTGGGATGGAACCAAAAAATAATTTTGGACCAAAAAACCAAAAATTGAAATTTTTGAAAAACCAAAAATGTTTGTTGCCCGAGTTTATTTTTAATGGGGATGTTGCAAAATGTATTAAAATACACAACTGTAAAAACTGTATAAAATACATGTTTTTATGAATTTTAATTCAGAATAGTCTCGAGTCGAGACTCGACACGGCACTCTGTTTTTTTTTCGGATTTTTTAATTTTTTTGGTCCCAAAAAAAAACTTAAAAGTTTCAGCCCTAAGCCCTACCACCTACTGCATTTGTGTCATAAGTGAGACATACATAACGTGCCCAAAACTGACAGTTTCATAAAATTAATCATGGCAGGTAACCTGCGCCTAATTTTTTGTCAAGATTTTATAGTAGATGTCTGAAAGCGTGTCTTCGTGTCTTATTGCCTTCTAAGCTTTAGAACACGAGATACTTTGTATAAGAGCAGCTTTATGCAGCGATTGTGATGCCATAATACTTTCTAAAAACGCGTTTTTCAGAGGATAAACCAGAAGTGGATGCCTCGTGCCTGAGTAAATCCTAATCCTGACTAGTGAGTGAGAGGCGTTTTTTTGCTTTCCTGGATAGCCTAGAAACCTCTCCTAACCATCTCATGTGTAAACGCAGCCGGCTGTTTGAAAGAAAGGTCCTAGAAAAGAGAGGTACCCGAGAATTTTCTGTGACCACGGCCATAAATCATATTGGAAGAAGGAAGACGTGGTATTCTTGCGACAATGAAATCGAGAGATATTAGATGGGAAAAGTTTGAGCTTTGCAGTTTCAAAACCTTGAATATCCTTTTCAAAGTCACGTGACTCTGAGGAAGAGTGTGGATACGAAAAAATCGATATTTTTATAAAAATGTTGAGTAGTAGATTTTCGACTTACCTTCTATTTCTTTGTGTGGATTTAGATAACTTTCAGACAAGATGATCTAGCCTTCTGAATATAAATATCACATTTCAAGTTGTACGTTGGTATATGTGAATTATTATATTTCGTGTGTTCAGTATTTAGTGTTACCACGTTCTGTGGAGCGAAGTTGCGGACACAATGCGCGAGAGTAGTGGGAATTGGAAATAAAGAATTGTGGTCATAAGATTAAGCCTAAGTTTCAATTTTTAGCACTATTAATCTACATTTTTCAACAAATTATTATCACGAAATATCTATTGAAACATGATAGAAATAATTTTAATTATTATTTTTCAGATATTTGAAATACTCTTCCGTCCTCATGCATCCAAAGCATAAAACGTGCGTTTCAATCTATCATAAACGTATTCACAATTTTTATTCAGTTTTTAATGCTGACGTTGATTTACCAAATTCTATATTTCTGCCCATTGCATGCATATATATATCATTAACTATATATAAAAAAAATACAGTTCGTCTGTCCGGAGTTTGTAGTCTATGTAGTCTTTGTAGTCTGTGACGTCACGCCCGAATTTCAGTGAGAATAGTGGGCGTGGCACCCTTCGTGGTGAGACCCATCGTGGTGAGACCCTTCGTGGTGAGACCCATCGTGGTGATACCCTTCGTGGTGAGACCCAAAATGTTGGCGGGAAATTCAAATTTTAAGTGAAAAAAATTTTGGCGGGAAATTCAAATTTTCAGTGAAAAAAATTTTGGCGGGAAATTCAAATTTTCAGTGAAAAAAATTTTAGCAGGAAATTCAAATTTTCAGTAAAAAAATTTTTGGAGGGAAATTCAAATTTTCTGAGAAAAAGATTTTGGCGGGAATTTCAATTTTGGTTTTGGAATCATCTGGAAAATTCCAGAAAATTCTATAATGTTCTAGAACTTCTGGAAAATTCGAGAAAATTCTGGAATGTTCCAGAACTTTCTGGAAAGTTCCAGAACCTTCTGGAAAGTTCCAGAACCTTCTGGAAAATTCGAAAAAAATTCTGGAACATTCGTGGTGAGACCCATAAATTTTGACCGAAAACTCAAAATTTCTGAGAAAAAATTTTTGGCGGGAAATTCAAATTTTCTGAGAAACTTTTTGTTAGCTTAAGTACCACCTCGAACTGGCGAGACCCATCGTGGTGGGACCCTTAAAAATATGGGCGAGAACTTCAAAATTTATGAGAAAAGAAATTTTGGCGGGAATTCAAATTTCCAAGAAAAATTTTGGCGGGAAATTCAAATTTTCTGAGAAAAAGATTTTGACGGGAAATTCAAATTTTCTGAGGAAAACATTTGGCGGGAAATTCCAATTTTGGTTCTGGAATCAATTTTTGTTTCAGCACCTTCTGGAAGTTTCAAGAAAATTCTAGAATGTTCTAGAATCATCTGGAAAATTCAAAAAAGTTCTGAAATGCTCTACAACCTCCTATAACTGTAGGAGTTTTTATTTGTTTCGTCACATCTATATTCAAAGAACTTACTATTAGTAGTTAATTATTCAGACTTCTCCAGTTAAGGAAAGTTATTAACTTATTGAAAAAACTGTAACTCTGTGGAATTTTTTCGGGGGAGGGGGACAGCTCGCCACCCCAACAGTGAGAAAAATAGTGTGGTGCGCGGACCTCGAATGATGCTGATATTACCTGGGGTACCGCTTTTTGCCTTTTCCCCGTGAGTGAACGAGAAAAAGGCGGGGACTATTTTGGCGTACACGCAACGCAGTTTTATAATTTTGAGTGTAGAAAAATCAGAACATTCTAACTGTCTCTTTGAATTTTCTGAATCGAATACCATGGAAGAAGAAAATGCGATTTAATCGATGAAGTTTCAACTTTTTTAATGATATATTTTTGAATGATTAAAAGGACATCTATGTGTTATACATTTTAAACTCCGCCAGTCGTTGGCCGCGCCGGAGGCGCGGTCATCGGCTGGTATATATATATATATATCTACTCATATTAGTTTTTTTTTCCGCTAAAAAAATATACTATTAGAATTTAAATTTAAAAAAATTATTACTAGAAAATGGAATTTAATATTAAATTTAAAGAAAAACATGTTTTTTGAAAGTAGTTTGAATGCATTTACAGGTTACTGTAGTTTTAAAGGCGCATGACATAATTTTAAAATTTAACTTTTTCGCTGCGATACCTTCACCGCGAGAAATCTTTTTTGTGACATAATTTCTTCATTTTTGTTGGTTTGTTTTCGCTGAAACTGCAAAAATTGAATTTTAAAATTGTATTACTAATTCAAATTGCGAAAAATTATGCGAAAACTTTTTGAAAACCCGCATTTTGTTGTAAATTTTCCGATTTTAAGCTAAAATTATGGTTTTCTAGTTAATTTTTTAAACTTTATCAATTTTCAAAATTTATTACTGCTTAGATTTGAATTTTAAAATTATTTAAATAAATTACAATTTTTAAAGCGCTTTGAATGCATTTAATGGTTACTGTAGTTTCAAAGGCGCATGGCATGAATTGTAATTTGAATTGCTTCGCTGTGAGACCCTCACCGCGAGCAGTCTAATTTTTGTGACCTATTTTCTCAATTTTCATTTGTTTCCTTTCGCTGAAACGCGAATAGGTTGATTTATAAATGGTTTTTTATCAATTAAATTGCAAAAAAATGTGCGAAAACTATTTAAAAACCCATATTTTGTTTTAAATTTTCAGATTTGTGCTAAAATTATCGTTTTTTTTCAGATAATGTCGGGAACAAAAGTTCCCTCTTTACCGAAGGGCAAAGAAAAACCGTGTGTGGTTACTTTTGCCACACAAAGTGATCGATCTAACGAACCGCCACCACAACCGAGAGTAAGGAAAGTGACAACAATCATCAATACATTAGGAGTTGTCGTTCGAAACACAACAACAGAAATTGGAGTTTGGGTGTTCACTTCCTGTGTAGAAGTCTCTTTTCCAAGATCAAATTCACCGATATTCTCAGTAAGTGAAGTTGAATAAACGAGTTCTCTAATTTTTATTTCAGAATTTCACATTGGGCACTTGGATGATTGTTGGTTTATATCCTGACGCGACGGTTGCTTCATGTTCACCATGGCCTTTGATTCTCAAAGCTTACGAGATGAGTGTATCATATGGAACTGTATTTATGAAACGAAAGGCTTCAGAACTTTGTCATGAAAAGGTTGGACGTGAACTGTTTCGCTCAATTGACGGCAAAACTTTCAGACGGTTTTGTATAGTGAAGTGGTCGTCCCGCTTGTGAATCCATATAGCAACATGTCATATTTCGAAGTTAGTGCAAGGTCATAATTCCATTTTTAAATAACTAAATTTTCAGCGCGATCCTCATCTCACGGCGGAGCTGTACATGATTCCTGGATTTGGCCGTGTGCTCGGATCCAGCGCTTATCGGCAGTACTTAGAGGACAATAGAGATAACGTTTCCTTCATAGTTCAGTATTGTGGAGGATCATTACGCGGTTGCAGTTGGATAATGTCGGTGGTTGATGGAAAAGCTCAGACCGATGGCGAGTTCAGTGACAAAGATCTCAGAGAAATTGCTGAGTTCATTCGTGAAAGACACAACAAAGAGGTTTAACACACATTCGATTAATTAGAAATTTCAAAATTAAAGTATTAAAACTTTTTCAGAATGAATCACCCCCTTTGCCGTCTAACTCTATCGCTCGTCACGCCGGATTCGTAACAGAAGTGTTCCCACAAAAAAATTATCTTTATTGTTGGTCACCACAGGTTTCCTTGGAAGCAGATCATACGGCGAAATTTCCGCAGCCACCAAAACATAGAGAAGTAGACAGTCCAATGTTGTCTCCGCTAGTAGGCCAATGGATCCAATTTGATGTGCAGTCAAAAGATTTGGATAAGTATATGAGCACGAGATCTGGATATCGATTGAGCATTCAAGAATATTTACCCATCAACAGTCCGTGTGGCGTCGGTGTTGTTCAATGTGGTAAAATTGTTCGAGTGAGAAAAATCTATCCTAAATGTATTTTAATTATTTTATTTTTTTTAGGTCATGATTTCATGTATTTTGGTGAAAAGCACCGATCATCCGATGTTGTTCGAATTACAAATGTTTGGACCTGTCATCGATAAAAAATCGTCTTTAATTTCGGGAGCGTTCATGCAGATAGTCCTGGAGAAGACATCATCGAGAATCCGTAGAATGAGTGGAGTTTGCTGGAGAGTAATCTATTCGCTCATTGTGAGCGGCGCTGAAAATATGGTGGAAAATTCGCAGAGCGTGCGAATCGAGGCAATTTCCCAACGAGACGCCATGGAGACTTCTCACATCATTCCTATAGAAAAGCGTAAGTAAATTTGACAGATTTCATGTGAAATTCGATTCATCACATGAATTAGAAGCAATGTTATTCAAGACCTAGTTAAGATTCCATGGCTTATTTCCAATAATGATGTCTCATTTACAGCCTCTAATTCAGGAACTATTACAAACAATACTGGAGTGACTACATTGAAGTATCAACAGCCCCATCAAAATCCCCATTATCAGGAGCAGCGTCGAGATTATTACATGGGAAACAACATTCAAATTCAAACAGCATATAATTCCACACAACTTCGGAAGTACCAACCGAAACCGAAGAAATTCTCGTCATATACCGGAGAATCATTGGTTCGCTCTAGGCCTATATTTTTTTTCGAAATTAATTTTTTGCTTTTTTCAGGAAGGTCATGCGCTCGTCGAAAAGATTATGGCTCATGCGAAAACCGGAATCTTATGGTTCTTTGATAATTATAACTCCAGTGGTATAACTTTTCAGAAAAAAAATTATTTGAACACATTGAATATATTCAGTTCACTTCATTTTCGATGATTTTGAGTTGAATGTTGGTGACTATGCGTATGTGAAGCTGATCCAGAAGAAAGAGGAAACGGCTCATCTGCAATTTCGATGGAAATGGATATCTGGAACAAAGAAACTTTCACCATTCAATTGTCGCATCGATCTGTTTCAGTTGTTTGTATGTTTTCAGAAATTATGATAACTTTAATTCGGTTCATTTTCAGATAGAGGAACAAGTGTCTTACAAATCAAAGGACATGTTAAACAGAAACACATACACTTCCAAAAACTTTCCGATAATTTTCGATGCTGATGGAATTATCAAAAATCCCATTGTAAGATAAAGTCGTTTCGTTCGAAACATAAAATTAATTATTACAGCCAGGAGCCATATATTGTGTGGTTATTCTTCGAAAGAAAATTCAAGTGACGCAAACGGAAAGCCCGGTAAGTTGAATTTTTTTTATAAAGATAATAAAGTTTTATATTAATATTATTATAGACTCACAAATATCAATGGATTATTGATTCTGCTCAGAGCAATCCGTTTATTATAACGGAATACTACAATCCTCACAATGCTTTCAACAGATCGTTCATAGCCTCAAAGCAATTTTCGAGTTCAGCAGCTTTATCAACTGGTAAACAATTATCTATATTAGCTACTATAAATAAACAAAAAATTAATTTCAGACTCGAAAAAAGGATCCTCCGGTTCTGAAAAATCATCGACGTCTCCTCCGCTGAAAAGTCTCACGCCACCTTCAGATGAATAATTATGATGACTACTAACTTTTTCTTCTGTTTTGCATGTTATTTAATCATATTGAGACAGATCTCCCTACCTGAAAACGTGTTCTTTATAACTTGCCGGGTGCCGAGTTTTTCACGGTTTCTGTCCAACTTGCGCATTAATCGCGCCCCGTATTTGTTGTATTTTATAAAAGTTTCCCAGTTTCTTATTAAACTTTGTATCTCTGTTCATATGTACCATCCGTTTCCACCGGAAAGTTGTATCTTCTTGAGAGCATTGAGAGGCCAGAAAGAATTTTGTTTAGTGAAGCAAAACATTTTTCACTTTATTTAATTGCCGATTGATTAAAAAACGCCCCCAGATGTCCTGTTTTCTATTACAAAGTTTCCCGTCTTGAAACATTGACCGTTAATATATTTTAGTCATAAATAATGCTCGGATTAGCCGCACAACGAAAATCAAATGGGAAAGTCGCCGTAGTCTCGTGAGTTTGCTATTTTTTCTAAATAAAATAATATTTTCTCGAATTAGGTTTAATAAATATTTTCAACTTTCAGTCCAACAGATGGAATCGAGTTCGATGTTAACGAAGATATTCTGAACATCCACATGATCTTTCTGGGAGACTTTTGCCAAATCAATGTTGAGAATAATATTCCGATTTCTTATTCAAAAGTGGAAGATGCGTTCAGGTCTTTAAAAACTGAAGTGAGAACAGATACTGTTGAGGTTAGTAAAAGCTTAATTTTCTTAAATATTTGTTTTTATTAATTATTTATTCAGGTATCCGGTGACACAGGAGTTCTAACTAGTGGACTTGCTCCATTTTATAAAACGAAAGAATTTGGAGATGTTGCTTGTAAAGGCCAGGCTCCAGGAGAGGCTGGAACAAACCATAATATTATTGTGTCTAGGTAAGATTTTTGTATCACTCAGATGTGAGATTTTTCGATTTTTTGCGTCAAAAAATACAGTTCCCGGTCTTGACACGAAAAAGTTTTTTCTAAATTCGAAAGGTGTGCGCCTTTAAAAAGTACTGTAGGATCCAAGCGTTGAAATTTTCATCGATTTTTCAAGGTTTTTCTCTCGGATTTCTTATATTTTTTATCGAAAAATCGGCAAAAGTTTTGCAGCGGCGAAAGTTCGAAACTACAGTACTTTTTAAAGGCGCACAACTTTTCGCATTTAACAGAAATTTGTCCTGTCGGGACCATTAGCCGTATTTTTGATGAATATCTCGCATCTTGATAGTATTGTGTCGTACTTTAATATACTTTTGATTTTTTTATTCAGATTGCCAGAGGAACAACGTATCGGTCTATACTCGAAGTTCGTTTGGCAAGGATTATCGGATGGAAAAATAGAAGTGATCTCCAAAACGGCGGGTGTTCTAACTGAAAGAAAAGAGAATAAATCGAATGCAAAAAAATCTGAAGCAAAATCGAAAGAAGAATACACAAAATATATTATCGGAGTTGTTACTGGAAAAAATCAACGAAATAACGCAGTTTTCGTTACTTGCAACCTCACATATCCAGGAACCGACGGAATAATCGAAAAGAGTCAACTACAAATTGGTGATTGGGTTGAAATTCGGTTTACGAAAAAAGATTTCGTAAAATACTTTCCATCAAATCCAACTGCAGATACACCGAGATTCAATGTGAAACATTTCGAAAAAATTGAAAAAATCGAAAATTACTCTGTAACATGGGCCGGCAACGGACCACAAGTGAAAATCAGAAACTTTCAATTTCCGGCTGGACACGTTCAAGGACAATCTGTCGAGGATAGATTCCTGGGAACTATTGCAATTAGCAAAAAAATTGTTACCAGTGAATCTAAAGTCGATGTATTGATCAAGCACCGAAAATTGTTCCAAGCCGGTGACGGAAAACAAGCGACTTGGTTTTTCAAAAATGTCATAAAATCTGAAAAAGATTCGGAGGATTCGGGGGATTCGGAGAATGAAAATAGTTCATCTACGGTTTGTAATGGAGATATTTTCCAACAATTTTTTAGTCTTTCTTTCAGGATTCTCGTCCATCAAAACCAAAGAAAAATGTAGAAAATAAGAAGTCAGAAGAAAAAATTAATAATTCAAGCGAAAAAAAGGAATATTCATCCAATGTACCAAAAATCAACTATTCACATCTACCTGAACCTTCTCCAATGAACTGGCAAATGGGACCACCAGGAATCATGCATCCAATGAGACCAATTGGACATTTTGGAGCAATTCCCAATCCACTTATGTATTCAATGCCGTATATGTCAAATATGGCAATTCCTCCACAAATGATGAATCGTCAGCCAGTTCCAACGAATAATTCTGAACCGGTGATTCATAAAAAAGGATTCAAACCATTGATTTCTACGGAGAATCCACTTGTACGTTTTGGGAGAATGTGAATTTTATAAAAACTGAAGCTGTAGAATTCGTTTATTGTGTCATTTTTAGGTGTTTCTCACCAGAATTTTCACAAAAAAAGACCAACGTTTGTTAACAAAAGAAATTTATTTGAGATTTGAACCAAAAAATATATAATTTTTTTTCAAGAACAAAAACGAAAAAAACACTTTGAAAGTTTGATACTGTATTTTGAAAAAAGTTTCAATATTTTGGTATATACTCTAGTTATAATTTCGAGTGTTGTTTTTTTAAGGAAAAAAGTGAAATCTAAAAATTTACGTCTTTTCTAGTTAGTGACAGGTTACTTTTCTGTTGGGTATCAACGTGTATTGACCCACATTTTCGCTCACTTTTTCTGAAAAAAAATGAAACAAAAACACGAGAAAACAAAGAATTTAGAAAAATATTTTTTTTTTTTAACAAAAAACACCAAAAATTCAACAAGAAACAGCAGTCTTAATTAACTTTAGCAAATTTATGATAGAAAAAATTACAGAATGATTATTATTTCAGGTTCTGAAAAGAGCTGTGATCACCTCGTTGAAACCGAATAACGGAAAACATTTGTATGGAAAGGAAAAGATTGCGTTTTTGTGGCTTCTCGATGATCACAAGTAAGCCTTCTAATATTAGTATCTAAAAAAAATAAAATCATCTAATTTTTCAGGCAATCAGTCTATTATGTCTCTAAGAATGATGGCATTGAGCCAGGCCACTTCTTCAATGGTCTTTTTGCATCTAATGGTGACAAATGGGAATGTAAGAAATACGTGAAACCACTTGGAAAACTCATGGACGGAATTGTATCGAATGATTCGATTGAGCTGCAACTAATTGTTGAGACATACTTTCCACAGTCTGGAGAACGTCTGAATCCCGAGACATATCATAGTTTCATTGGAAAAATTGTTTGTGTGAACATCAATAATATTAATGATCTTATATTTTTCAGGTAGACAAATTCAATAAACTTCCAGAAGATTGCTCAAGAGGAGTGAAAATTAGCATCAAAATGTGGAATATCGTGGAGCGAAATGAATGGTGTTGGATTGTTTCGAAAGTGTTTCAGTCGGTAGGGTTACTGTAATTCTAAAAAAATTTCATAACGAATTACTAAATTACAGAAACACATCCAACTTCTCACTGAATTCCACCAAGCATGGAATGCTCCAGGAATTCGTAAATTGATCAAGCTAAAGTGTTTGTCATTATTTGTAACAGTTTGTGAACTTTTCGACACAGTCCAGGATGGAAAAATGACTCATGCAAGGAATCAGTTGAGCAATGGAAGAGCTTCGGCGGAAACTGATAATAAAGACGATGGGAAACGCTTTGGATGGGTCACTTGTCATGACGGAGACTTCATTAGAATGGTGGTTTTCCCTCGAATTGAAGGACAAAAGATGAGCGATATGAAGAAGAATATAACGGATAAAAATGTCTTCAAGTGAGAGTTTGACTAGAAATTTTTGTCCAGAAAAATTCCGATTTTTTTGCTAAAATATACGGTCTCAACACGCTTTTTTCAGAAAAAAAATTGAAAACATAAATTTCAACAAATCGCGAGGAAAACGACGAAAAATCGATTAAAATTGCGCAGCAACGAAATTTTGAAATTACAGTACTCTTTAAAGCCGCATACCTTTTTGCGCCGTGTTTTTGGCTAAAAAATCGTGACATTTTGCGCCTGGATAATATAATTTTTTTAAATTTTATATCTAATTTCAGAAATGTTGAAAAAATGGAATCTCGCCACCTCTATGAAGTGATTCTCGATAAAGATGGAAAAGTCGTCGAATTGTTCGATTGTCCACAGTACTTTACATCTAATTCCAAGGGGGAGGTGGAATTTAAAGTGATTTGCAGCGATGAATGTCTTCTTACAAAAAATGTTGGTCTCATGGAGCCAATTGGTGCACCAAAATGGATCGGAAAACTGATGTTGTGCACAGAAGATCGTCCAATTCCGAAAAAGAAGATTCTAATGAATGCGACGTTCAAACTTCTTGAAGATGATGATCTTTTCGTTGACGAGGATCTTGTTCGTGAGGAAAGCGTGTGCTTCGTCAATATTGGACGCGGTGAGAAAAGTGAGCAGATAAAAGAAAATTACAGCTGAATTTTTCAAAAATAAATAATTTTTCAGTGGAAAATCAAGACATCGACGAAGTCTTTAAAATAGAGAAGAATGACTCGGATCGACAAGTGAACAACTTGTTCCGCACAAAATTGACGTGCATGCCAAGCGAGACCATTTATTCGCAGTTCGTTCAAGTGTGCAAAATTTTGAGCAACGAAGATATCGTTGATGAAATGAACAAAAGAAATATCGATACGGATTTGCTGATCAAGCTTCAATCGTCTTCACGTTGAGTATGAAGCTTTTACAAAACTCGAAATGGAATGTTTTGAACGAATTTCCAAACATTTTAAATTATGTTTTTTGTATTTTAAACGTGTAATTTTACAATGCATCCGAAATAAAAAGTGCGAAATAGTTTTTATATTTTTTTTGCTGTTCCGTTATGTTCTTTTCCATTACTTTCATACCTACTTTATATTTTAACCAGAAAATGTTCCTACAAAATACTTTAGAACACATTTAGTTTAAATTTTGGACCAAAAACAAACAAAAATCTAATTTCTCCCAATACAAAACTGTTTCCAAAGCTGAATCTGAGAAACTTTTTTTCGCCAAAACCCGAAAAAAAAATTTTCGAAAAAGAAAATAATTTAAGTTTGAAAAGCTGTTTTGAAGAACTTGAAAGATTTATTTTGAAATATTTTAATCAAAATTGCACTCAAGTCGTATAATTTCAAGTGAACTTTTTCGGTTTTTCGGTTTTTTTTGCTCACTTTTACGAAAAATAGATATTTCGCTAAAAACACATTTTTTGATAAACAGCGGTTTTTAGTTTTTTTCCCGAAAAATTCAACAAACAATTTTTAAAAACGAGAGTCCTGAATACGAAATACAAACAAAATTCTCCGTGTTAATTCTACAAATTTGACTCGTCGTATTTTCTACCCGAATAAAAGCGAAAAGATCGAATCATACAGCATACAACTGCTACAATTTATATGAAAACGTCTGCGTCTCTCTTCCCTCCGCGAGTGTTCTTTCTTGTTTCCTCGGCCACGCGCAGATGCAGCCTCCGTTTTTTGTTGCAAAGTTTTGTTTTTAATACTAGTAAAATTTGTTTCAATATTATTTAATCCGAGTAACTTAATAATTGATTTTTATTTTACAGGTGGCGGAAACGGGAACCAGCGACAGTAGAAATGGTTTGAATTTAACTCTTTATAAAATATAATTTGAATTTTTAGCAGAACGGTGATTGGAGTAGAGCCTTCGTGCTGAGTAAAGTGAAAAATCTTTATTTCTTCGTCATAATCGATAAAGGATTCTCGGCGATTCTTAATGATCCAAGAGAGCCAGTCCAGGTGGGAGGATTTTTCGAAGTAATATATATGTAAGTGTATGTTTTTTTTTTAATTCGCACTTTCCTAATTATCATTATTATTCAGAAAGAACGATAACGCAAAAGAAGATCAAAGAGCTCAACACACTATCACACAATACAGGCCAATCGAACCTCTTGCTGATGTTGAATTAGATCTTGATCGCCGGAATCAGACACATGTGATAGTAAGATTAAACAGTCGGTTGCCTGAAATTAAGTAAATATCATTTTCCAGATGACAACAACCGCTAGATATGATGGATTGTTAGAGGGAAATATTGTTACTTTGTACAACAGGGAATTCGGAAATTTTGTTGATATGGATCGCCTAATCGCTGTAAGAAACAAATTGGTCGTGTTCCAATTCAGGGTGAAATATAATTTTTGTAACGGTATAGATGTTATTGTTGAATTGCAGTGCAAAGCTTCTCCAGTTAACAACTATCTTTCAATTTTTGTGCCGGTTCGTGTAATTGCATATCATGACATGCCACCACAAGACGATCCGCGTTTTCGTCGAGATCCAGAGTGTCGGACAGTCGTTGGTTTCGTGTGTTCTGGGTTTAAAAATGGATATCAGTACGTCTTTTCGAAGCAACTGGATAAAGATGTCCATTTATATGAAAATGAATGGTAGGATCTAGTTTTTTTGCATCTGACTAAAAATGATCAAATTTAGCCCATCATATCAAGACATGACTGGAAAATGGATTGAAATGGATATCGATATGGAAGAGTTTCGTATAATCAGGCCAGTTAGAGAAGTGGAACCAATATTTCCTACACGTATAATGTTAGAAGTACCCGAGATTTTCGTCGAATTCGAATATGATGGTTTCTATGAGACCGACAATTTCTTCGTTTTCCGCGATAGTGGTTATTTCGGTTTAATCAGCGATTCCTTTAAAACGATGAGAGATGTTGACAGAAATGGTCAATATTCTGGATGGATCGTGAGGCAAAATACTAGTATTCCTAATTGTAACTGGGCAATATCTCCGAAACAAGATCTGCTTGTGCCTGTAAGTTTTGTGAAAGTTTGCATTTCCTTATTCCTAATTTTCAGGCCAACCTGCACAGGGAGCCTAATCGGTACGAAAATCGGTCGGCATCGCCTCATTCAACATCTGGTCAGTTCCCGGGAACGTCTACCAGACGATCGGATCCGTATGATCCGCCACGGTCAAGAAATTCGAGTAGTATTTCCAATCGAGCTCGAAGCAACGTTGTCGAAGAAGACGATGAACTTCGTTCTCCGACTCCACTCTCAAGAGCTCCCACTACAGACGATGATAGTGATGCCGGCTCACCTGAAGAAAAAACTCACATGGAAAGAAAAAGTCCGGATGATGTTGCTCCTGGAAACAGAAGAAATAATTCTTCTAGTAGTGCTGGTGGTGACAGTCACTTGAGAGGAACCGTAGAATTCTCGTCGAGCGATGACGACAGTGACGACAGTGACGACAGCGACAATGAAGCGAGCAATAATTCAAACAAATTATCAAGTTATAGCTGGCCCATGCCGGTGAGTTGATATTAACTCTATCTCAATTTTCCAATCAAAATTTTCAGCCAATTTTGCAACGGCCAGCGGTGTCCGGACTTTCTACGCCGTCTCGGAATGGACGGATGGACGCAAATAGCACATACGCAACGCCGCTGTCACATATAACTTCACCTGAACAAACTCGAAATGAAGCTGGGTCTACAACGCCACAAAAATCAGAATCAGAACGGGAGAATAGAAAAGATAAACTGGTGAGCAGATTGATATGATATTCAAAAATTCAACGAGTGTCATTTCAGAAACTACTGCGGATCTCCGAGCTGGTCAGAAAGTTTATGAGCAATGCCAAAATTCTTGAAGACATGAAGCTTGTCGACTTGGAGGAATCCGAGGAACTTGCAAATCTTGTTAGCAGTTAATATAAGCTGTTAAATAGTGTCCTATGCTGTTAAATGTTTAAGTTTTCTGAATTCTCAATAGCCTTATTCTAGACATATTAACTTGTTACGTATCTCTTGCGATCAGCAATCACTAAACTTTCTTGTTGAAAATCGTTATTTTATGAAGTCTTAGCTACTTGATCTCGTAAAATTTCATAGATCTCGTCGATTCTCGAGAAGATACTTCGATAATACATTCTTCCCGTATAATAAGACTCTAGTTTGAGTTTTAAAAAACAGGTTAAAATGTCTGAGAGTGGCCACCGCAAAGGCCAAGCAATCATTGTACAATACTCGGACAGCTCGAGTGCATATTATGCATATGCGGAAGGTATCGAGGACGACATCATCATCAGTTCGCGATATTGGTAAACAATCAGGTAGTTTTAAAAGCTATTCAATCAATTTTTTCAGTCCATCGAACGAAGACCTACTCGGAAAATGGATTCATTTAGCTATCGACGATAGAAGTTACGCATGTGACACCATACAAGTCATCGATGACGTATTCGAGACCAAAGTCTTCCGAGGACAAGTCGAGGTATATTTACAGACAAGTATCCGGAATATATTATATTTTAGGTTAAAATCAACATACAATTTGACGGTCGCACCGCTAGGGGCATGGGAATGTTTTACAACGACTATTTTGGATACATTTGCGATCCGAATAATGTATTGCACAACACAAGGGATGGTGCCAATCATAACAATGTGTGGGTTGTTCGACGAAACGCGGAAGGGCTGAATTCACGATGGAAAGTATCGTCAGAACAAGATGATATCCAACACATCTTCCCACGCCCAGTAAGAAAAAAAAATTTTAATTGAAATTTATTAATCTTCAGGAAAACGTCGACAAACTAGAAACTGTTGTTGGTGTCATCACAACGCACGCGAAACTTGGCGATTTCTATCTGGTGTGGTCGCCGAGTAGACCTAGATCCACCATTTGCATAGCTTACAAGTTCTGGTTAGTGATTGGATAATTATTCAGCACAACGATACGTTTTCAGCCCTTCCAAATCGAATCTTCTGGGAACATGGGCGGAAATGAGAGTAAATAGATCACAGCGAGTTCAACGACCGATTTCTGTCATCGATGCTCTCTACGAGACACGTACGATTTTTGGCATGACGGAGGTAATTGACACGTGACATAATGGTTGATTAAACTATTTTTCAGTTTCGAATTGACTTTCAACAAACGAGACGATTCAATCCGGATTATCACTTATTCTACCACGAGTATTTTGGAGGTATTCTCGACACGCTCTGCATAATTGATGACGTCAAAGAAGGCGGATGGTATAATGGCTGGATTGTGTATAGTCAACACTCTGACGCTAGTACATACTGGAGGCTTGCCATGAAACAAACAGTTCTAGGACCATATGTTAGTTTTTATTTCGAATTAATAAATTTTAAATCATATTTTTCAGAATTCGCCGTATTCTTGCCTCTCACCTCTGCAACAGGACAATAATTTCAATGAACCGCGAAATATGGATCCGAACCCACCTTATAGAACACGTGATCGCTCGCGTTCAATGGACAGATCCACCAGACATGCCACACGTCGCGTCGACGAATTCACACATAAGCGCCGTTCGCCATCTCCGGAAGTTATTAATGTGTACAAGGAACCATCACGATCACACGCTAATGAGCTTTACGATAGTCAAAAAAATCAATATACGAGCCACGAAGGCCATTCTACATCATCCCCGACTGCCGAAAATCGACAATGCCACCGTTCTAGATCACCAGAGCAGTCGAACTTTCGTCCATCGCAAACAGTTCCGGGACTGAGTTCTATGGAGCAGAGGAAAGCACACGAAAACGTTGATTGGGGTCCACATAGGACCAAGAATGTCCCACCAATTAGATCGGCAACTGAAACTCCGGAAACCGATCACCGTCAAGACGATCAGTCAGTGGCCAGCACATCTGCCTTATATTTGCTCGACTCTCCCGGGCCGGATCCTTCCCCAAAACTTCATTTAACCTCCGAAGAAAAGGAATTGAAAAAGTTGAAGACGGTAAATATTTTTACATTATTAATTTACAAATAATAAGTATTCTTAATTTCAGAAGCTGTCCCGAATATGCAAGCTGTCACTGTCGTTCACTGCAAATGATTCCGTTTCAACTCCAATGCAACTACATTCTCTCGAAGAATACGAGGAACTCATCAAGTTAACTAATAAATTTCAATAAGTCCGCTAGCGATTTCAACACAGTTTTCAGTCATTTAGTATATATATGTGGTACGGTAGAATACGGTAGTGTCGTGTTTGTAAACTGTGTTGTCCGCAATATTCATTTTTACTTGATTACGTACAATCTCACCTGATCTTTTTCTTTGCATTCCACTTGATTTTCTGATTCAAATAAAATGTTCGTTTCGATAGATGTTTAAATTAATCTTTTATTTTCTATGTGTTAATTCCACATTTCTTATATTTTAACCTCAAATTCTCTTGCTTAATCAAACCTATTTTCATTTTACAGAAATTATTCAATGAGAAGATTTCGCACAGAAATTGCTTTTGTCATTCACAGAGGAGCAAACGGAGCATACTATGCGTGGTGCAGTTACATATCAAAAGATATTGTAATAGACCAGAGATATTGGTAAGTAAATGGTAATCTTCAAATTTCATGTATTTTTCTGCAGTCCTCCAAATGAAGATCTACTCTCAAGATGGGTTGGAGTGGAGCTGGATGACGACGAGATTCATGCTCGCAAAGTGACTGTTATGCCAGATAGATTCGAAAGCAGAATATGGAAAGCATTTGCGGAGGTGCTGAATAAAGTTGAATTTCTTTGAATCTAATCCCTCGTTTCAGGTGAAAGTGGAGATTCGACTAGATGGGAATTTTCAAAATCAGTTCAATGTGTTTTATAACAGCTATTTTGGATTGATCTGTGATCCGAATCACTTTATTCAGAATGCCGTGATGGATGATGTATATTATGTCTGGCTTGCGGCAAGAAAACAGCCCGGTGTTGATTCTAGATGGGTTGTTGCAGATAACAATGGCCAGGTAAAATAAGCTTCATCGTCCTTAGAATAATTCATGTTTTTTTTTCAGATCCAGCAAAGACGTGGCACTCCAGTGAATAACTATGACGGCCCACAGAGTAGTAATGACTACAGATCTTCACGTCATCAATCTCCAGAAGGCTCTCGGTATGGACATCGTCAGCGCTCCATTTCCCCGTTCAGAAATCAGCAATTCGATCAAAGAAACAGTCGTCGGGATAATTATCCAAGAAATCAGTCTCCACGAGGATCTCGTCATTCAAGATCTCCAATCAATCAGTATAGCGATGAGAGAAATAGGTCTCCAAGATACAACGATGGCCGTAGTAACCAGAATGATTATGGAAACACTAGCCAATATTCGAGAAATGGTTCTCCGGATAGATCTCGTCGTCAAATACCAAATGAACACAATCGTCCATCGAATCTTCGTCGTTCGAGATCAGCTGAAAGAAGACGTTCTCCTACTCGAAGCTATCGTGGAGCATCTCCAAGAAGTGAGATCATAAAATATCCTAAAATTTCGAATATATCAAAATAGTGGTGAGATTTTTCATCTAACTGTACCATTATCTCTCGGTTTCTCAAAAAGTTGTCTTAACAAAAACATTTTATCTCTTCTTCTATACTTTTGTATTTAATTTTTTTTTTGGATTAACTTCAAAGTTAATCGAGAAATTTTTTGTTTGACTTTTAAAGTACAAAAATAGCTAACTTTACAATTTGCAAAAAAAATTAACTGAAATTTGTACAAATTCAGATCTTGCTCGATCGAATAGCGGATTGTCAACAACTTCGAAAATTTCACGTGCACCAACGACCGATTCAGAAGATTCTGACGACGATGCTGCTGGATTCAATAGAACTAAAGAAACACCAATTCTAAGGGATCAAAAAGTACATAGTTATATTCAAAATTCATTGAATATTTTATTCTTGATTTCAGCCCACTGCGAAGAAAGAGCGTCCAGTTTCACCAAAATCTTCCTCCGACTCTGAAGATTCTGATGCGAGTTTTCGAAGTAAACTCCCACCGCATTTTTTCGCTAAGACAAAGGCCAAGACAGCCTCAGGCGCATCATCTGTAAAGTCTTTTGCTAGCCAGGATACTCGCAATAAATCCAATGCGGGTGATTCTCGTAGTCTTGGAGGGACGAGCAAGGTAAATTGTTTCTTTTTAAATCCCTACATTATAAATTTCTTTCAGAACTTCACAGATTCCGGCATGCCAGATGTCAGCAAACTCAACGTTTCTACTCGAAATCCAAAACCTGAAAAAACACCCGAACAGCGAGAGATTAATATTTTGAAATCGGTAAGACTTTGACTTATTTGCACTAATTGAATTGAAAATTTAATGAAATCAAGTTTAAGAGGCTGAATCGTATCAAGGAATTGCTGTTGTCATTCACAAAAAATGAAGCTGTTTCCTCAAATATGAAGATCGTCAACTATGAAAACTATGAAGAATTAATGCAACTTGTGAACCGTACGAATTGATTAACATTTCATTTCTTCTCACTGTCAGTATCTTCATGTTTAAAATTTGTTTTTTTTCTCTTTGATTTTGGAGATCTTTAAGGTTAAGATCTCTTTTCTTTGTTTCCCCAGTTGCTCCTTACAATTAATGAAAGTTAAATATTATTTCGTCTATTTATAAATTGTTTGATTCATGAAACATCATATTTTCTTTTTTTGTTTATTCGTTTTCAAGCGATTTAATTTTTATTTGGTTTTTTATTTAATTAATTTTATGGAAAAGTGAGAATTCCAAAAATGGGCGTGACCAACCAATCCGGGATTGTAAAATTTCTAGACTGAGCAATAAAAAAATCTGCTTAACACAGACGAATGAAAATTCCATTTTTTGCGCACATTTTGGACGCACCATTTAACATAAACAAGTTTCTAATCATGCTTCAAAAAATTTTAGACACTATTTTTTTTAACGAAACTTTCTTTTTTTTCATTTGATCCCAAAATTAGTTTACTATAGTCTACTCCTCCAGGACTGAAGCCAACTAATTTTTTATGAAAACAAACTGCAATTTTCGTACGAAATTTCGTCAAAAACATGAAAAAACAAAAAAAAAGTGTGAATTCACATGTGAAACGTTAATTTAAAAAACTTACAATTTTTAAAATCAATATTGCACTCTTTTTATAATTTCCGGTGTAATTTTGTTTTTTTGAAAAACATATATATATTACCGGTACAGAGAGTGTAGATAGTTAGAGAGTGCCAGACATCCGGGACCCAATGGGGCGGGGCGCGCGGAAGAGACAATTTTGTGTCGATTTACGAAATTTTTTTTCCTCGTTGTCATCATTTCGTAAATCGACACAAAATCGTCTCTTCCGCGCGCCCCGCCCCATTGGGTCCCGGATGTCTGGCACTCTCTAACTATCTACACTCTCTGTAACGGTAATAACGTTTATTCAAAAACAGAAAAAAAAATCCAATTTTATTTTTTTGGAAAATTGCTCTGAAAATGACAAAAACGGGGTTCTTCTTCGCTTTTTGGACGCGGCATTGTGAATTTATTTTTGAAAAATATTATTATATTTTCCAAAAAATTAAACTCAAAACTATAACAAGAGTGCAATTAGATTAAAATAACGCTTCACAATCATAATTTTTTCTATTCTTTCATAACTTTTATTTTTCCCACTGTTTTTAGAAGAAAAAAATGTTTATAAAAAAAATCAAAAATCTACAGCTCAATTGTAAAGAACTATAAAAGCGAAAATATAGTTTGTTATCATTCTCCAAAACCTGTTTATTTATTTTTTTGAAAAATGCTTGCAGAGCTCTAAACGAGCTCCAATTCAAATATTATTGGTGTTCCTCCGTCTTTATCTTTGTCACTCTGCTCCTCTTCTCCCTCAACCTTCCATCTTGCTTCTTCTCATTGTCAAGGAAAAGTTCTTTTTCTACTGCTGTTTCGTTACATCTCTCCGCTTTTTTTTTCGCATCATTTCGCTTCTCGTTCAACCGAAAAGCTTCTTCTTCGAAGAGGATCCTCCCGCAAAAATGTTTGTTCTTTTACCTTTGCCACGTCGATTGATAATTTTTTTTGAAATATTTAAAATGCATTGTTCTATATAATCTTTTAAACTTCACAATTCTATAAAAAAAATTAAAATTTCGATTTAAAAAACTGCCATTTTCAGATGAAAAACACTCTGAAATTGCCGCTCCTCATCGGTGTGGCTGGAGGAACATCTTGTGGAAAGGTCAGTTTACACAAATGATTCTCATTTTTTAAATCTGAAATTTCTAGTCAACAATTGTGGAGAGAATAATCGAGAATCTCAATGCAAACGCGAAGCAAAGTGGAAGAGTAAGTTTTGGTTTTATTTTTGTTTGAAAAACAGAAACTTAAAAATTACTGAATTTCGCAAAGCTTTAGCATCTGCGTTATTCTTAGAATTTTTCTGGCATGGCAATTTGCCGGTTTCCAGAATTGCCGGAAATTTTCAATTTCGGCAAATTGCCGGTTTGCCGATTTGTCGGTTATTTTCAATTCCGGCAAAATAGATGTAGGAAGATACATAGGATGCGTACAATTTTGCCGATAATGATTGAAACTCGAAAATTTTCAAACAGAAAAGTGCAAAACCACAATTTGCCTGTGTAAATCCATAATAATTTTGAATTTTTCAGCAAATCGACATTGTCCACTTGTCACTTCACTCATTCTACAGAGAACTGTCAGCAGAAGAGAAGATTCTTGCGAGAGAAGGAAAATTCAATTTCGATCATCCTGATCAGATCAACTTTGATCTTCTCGCCGAGACTCTTCAAAATATGATTGATGGAAAAACTGTGGAAATTCCAAAGTACGATATGATCACAAGCTCTATGTAAGTTTTTGGTATTTATTTGCTGATTTGTTTAAAAATTCAAAAACTTTCAGCTTCAGATTTTCTCTTAAAGAAACCGAAAAATTCGACAGCATCCACTTAAAATATTCAAAAAATACCTGCTTTTTTTCAGGAACGGAACAGTGACTGTGGAGCCAGCAAAAGTGATCATAATCGAAGGAATACTTCTTCTTTACGATGAACGTGTTCGTAAGCTGCTCTCCACTAAGCTTTTCGTTGAGAAAAACGCTGAAAGCCGTCTCAGAAACCGGCTGGCCACTTATATTCGTGACTATCATCGTGCTCCGCTCTCGATCATCCGGCAATACACGGAGTTCGTGAAGCCTGCTTTCGAAGAATTCTGCCGACCAACCAAGAAGTACGCTGACGTCATTATTCCACGTGGAGCCGACAATCACGTGGCAACTGATCTCATTGCAAAGAATCTTCAGGTTAGATTCAAACGACAAAACAATGCATTGTTTGATTTCGAATTGTAGCAGAAAATATTAATTTCAACCTCATGAAGCACGCTTAACGCATTCATTTTGCTGTGTGGCGGCAATATATAACTACAGTAAGACAATGATTAACGTTCGATGTGCAAATAGAATAGTTATTTGAATTATGGATGTGTGATAAAATGAAACTCTGAAATTATTTATAAAAGGGCAAAAACATATATTATACAAATTCATTTAAAAAAATTTTTGGAAAAAACTATAAATAACCACAAAAAACGTCGATTTTGGTATTATTTATTACATTGTAAAAGCCTTAAAACATCGTGTTTTTTTCAAAAATTCACGATAAATACGTTATCTCTAAAAAATGTTTTTACCATATGAAAACAAATTTCTAAGGCTTCATTTTGACACACTGACTGTCCTGGCTGCTTGCAATCTCTTGGAATTTCTATATTTTTTGTATCCCTGATTTTGAAACCGAATCTATCTCTTTTCTAGAATTAAACAACTTTTTCTGCACGAATCATAGTGGCGTCTTCCTTACAATTTTCGCATGCTAATATATATATTTTCTTGCAAACTCGCGACATTTCAAAACAAAAAATCAGTTTTTCAGGAGACATTTCGTAAAATAGTAGTGAGCAGCGACGAAGAAGAAGAAAAAGAAAATGAACTGGTAAAACAAGGAAGCTTCCGTCGTCCATTCTCCCGTCCACATTAAATCTTTTCATTTTAGATTCCACTTTTTTAAAAACTTTTTGTAAGTAATTGTTTTGAGCATTATGCTTAAATTCAATGTGCATAAATTTCAAAACAATTGCCCTCGTTCTCTATGACATCATTCTTCTTCACTTTGAAATTTCTTATGTAATTGTTGACACAGTTTTCTCTCCACAGATCCCATCCTACAGTATTCATCCGGCCAATTTTGTTAGCTATATTTCATTAATCAGTTCCTTGTTTAGATCTAATATATTCCTTATTCACTTGGTTCCTAGTTCTACTGTTTCCCTTGTTGATTCGTCTCGTTTTGATTTCCCATGACTCTACCGCTTTACTCGATTCCCTTCCCCCCAGTGTGTAGGCATAATAAAAGAGCGAGAGTTTATTATTAATTAGATTAAGTACAGAATACAGAAAACAGTGCATATAAATATGAGAAACATGGTGAAGAAAAGAACATTCTTGTGAATAACACGTGCAAATAAAATTGGGTTGGTGGTGAGGAAGTGGAGAATGAATAGAGATCTCGTGTGATTACTGTTAGTTTAGTCGATCATAATTTCGTCGCTGGCTCTCATTGGTTGCTCTTTCAAATCGATTCGTTGTTTCATTGCGAATTGGAATTGGCATGAGCCCTTGCTCACAAGACGGACGACGCGATGTTGATCGATGCTCACGACTTGTTTGACCTGAAAATTGAGTTTTAATGGTTAGAACTGTCTTTTTTTTAAAAGAGATTTACCTCTTTCTTGCAATGAGGGCTATCCAGTTGAGCACGGAAAACTTCAGCGATGGTGACACGAATTGGCATTATGAGCACATTGTCACGGCGTCTGAATTTGAGAAAAATTGAGAAAAAAAATATTTTCTCGGGTATTTTTGAAAAACAATTTTTTAATTTATTTTCGATTCCCAAAACAATCGAACATTTTCCTTTTTAATTTCTATTTATTGAGTTTCTCCAAAAAAAATGTTCCAAAACAACATTGTTCGTGTTTCAATATTTCTTACTGTAGATTTTTTATTTTCGGGCATTTTTTAGTTCTGAGGAATTTTAGTTTTTCTCATCTAAATCAGCATGATTCTATATTTTCTCTGGTATTTTTATATATTTAGTTAACAAATTTCTAAAGATCGAAAACTTTATTTTAAAAAAACTCTACACTATCGATTATCTCCGAAAATTACCGAAAAATAGTACATTTTTTGATTTTTCATATTTCAAAAACCGATAAAAATATTTTCTCATCTAAACTTGATGAATCTACTTTTCCGATTAATTTTTTCCATTTTTTATTTGATCGCAACTAAATTTCCCCAAAACACTTATAATTCATTTCCAATCTATCCGTCTTTCATTTTTGTCGAAAACTAAACGAAATGTCCTCATTCTCCCTCCCATACAATTCCTCAAATTGACATTTACTCTTACCAGTCAATCTGGTAAGTTGGCCGGCCGCCAATGCGCAATATGAGGTACAATGCGACCCCCTACTATTATTATTGCATTTGTTGAATAAGTGGGAGTCTACCACAGTGAGACATGACCGGATTAGACCCTCTGGGAGTGAAGGTGTTACTAACCGGGGAGGAAAATGCCGAAATGTTGAATTATCGAAAATTTAGAAAATCAAAAATTTTCGAATTATCAAATTGCCGAAACACTTCAGAGTCTCAATAAAATTTTTTAAATAAATTTTTGTAAAATTTTCGTTTTAGATTTCCAGAAATAATCGAAAAATTGAGGGGGTTTTTTTTTTGATTTACCGATTTTTTTTTTCGTTTTCTGATAATTCAAAAAATATTAAAATTCGACCATTTTTGAATTATTAAACTGCCGAAAAATGTACATTTTCCATAGTGAATCAAGATTTCTAGATTTTTTTCTTAAATAGAAGAAAGCAATTTTTTAAAAGAATATTAGAATTCCATAGCTGCCCACAAGGCCTGAATCTAAGAAAAAAAAACTACAAAAACTTTTAAAATTTTATACGTTTGAAACGGTGTTTTGAAACATTTGAAAATTTCACCAGTTATAATATGGAATGAAATTTTTTTAGAAAAAAATGTAAAAATTGTAATAGTTTTTCAGTTAATTTTTTTTCCATAATTTAGTTAAATTTTATCGGAAACAATTTAATTTTGTTTTTCTCGAAAAAAATAATAAAAATTCTAGTCTACTAAATACTAACCTTCGAATAGAAACGACAACAGTTCCAGAAAGACTTGAAACAACTGAATAACTTCCTCTATAATTCATTTCTTCAATAATAATCGATGCTTCAGTCATATAATGTGGTGGAACAGAGACATTACTGTCAACTGACCAAGATAGAACTTCCGTTTGACAATTCTCATTGAGATTGTTGAAGTGCATCTCGTGCTTGAAACCGGCTTTTAGCTCGGCGATTTCACCTGAAAAATGAATTTTTTCTCTTTGGGTGATTTGTTGGTTGGCGCCAAACATTTGTTTTGTCTGCCATTATTTCAAGGTTGTTCTTTCTTTTTTGTGTGAAACAAAGAGTAGTAATGACTTACACGGCGTTTTGAGTGTCAACTCGGCTTCCGTTCCGATCATATATCCTTGTTCTCGTGCCACTGAACATAGAGATTCGGTTGTACGTTCCGTCTTGAAGGAATACTCTTGTGGCCTGGAATAATTACTTATAAGGGATTGTTTTATCTAGAATTCAATATTTCAAGAAATTGAATGTTGAATGATTATATTTTTATTTCATTATGTACTTGGTAGGAAATTATTTCGAGTTTATTTTAAGGGAAATTCGGTACTAAAATATTGACTTTTTAACCTCAGATACACTTACAGGTATGGTTTAAAAAAAACCAAAATAACTTTTAAACAATTTATAAAAATCACCTAGATCTTATTATAATGAGAAAGATAATGGCTTCATGAAAATTGTAGCACCGAAATTTTATTAAATTTAATTTTTTGGTACTTTTCATATAAAAAACAATAACATTTAATTTTCGAAATTTCAATTTTTCAGAAATATTGAATTTTAATATTTTTGCCGTGAATTTTAGTTTAACACTACCGAATATTTTTGAATTATGACACAAAATATTTTTTCGGACTCAAAAGCATTTTCCAATTTAGCTGCAATTCTTATTTCTGAGAGGTTTTGCGAATATTACAAGGATTTTGCTTCGAATTAAACATTTTCTTTTTAAAAATCTAGATTTGTTTGGAAATAAATAAATAATTATTATTTCCTCATAATATTCAATTTTCAAGCTTCTCAGTAATTTTTTGGGCTTTTGGGCACAGATTAAATATAGTTAGGAATTTTCAGAACTTTTTTAAAATAGAACATGATTCTAGGAAAGTGTCAATTATTAAAAAAAAACGTTTTTTGTCAATATTTTTTCCAAAAGTCTCACCGATTGGTACTATTCGTGTAAACCGATTTAAACAATGTGTACGGTTTCGATCCAGCTGGTTGAAAATGCGAATATTGTGGATCTCCTGAGACAACGACGAGATGCTTGCGATTCTGAAAAAATATTTCAATTTTAGGAATTCTAGAGATTCCATCACTCTTCCCCCGGTCCCCGGTGCTAATCGAGTTTTCACTATAGAGAGGGCTCTAAAAGACAACACGAGATAGGGAAATTCCCACGAGAGCCTCTTCTTTTCCACCCATTTCGAGCTCATCATCAATAAACGAGCGACACGTTGGGAGAGAGAGAGAGAGACATAGGAAAAGTGGAAGCAGAAGGGGAAAAAATTAAGCTCATTTCGTAAATGGGTCGGAAAAAAATGTGATACATCATGATTTAGATTATCATGATTTCAACTTGATATTTTGAAAAAAAAAAGTCCAAAAGATTTCTCAACAGAAAATAATATCGTATCAGTTGAGAGAAAATTAAAATCTAGATGTCACCATGATATAGAGATTTGCAGCACCTGACACTTCGCGGGTTTTGCCACACATCATAAAAGGTACCAGTAAACACCAACTAATGACGAAAGCCGGTAAGTGTCGGTCTATGACAATAAGAGAAGAGCAGCTTTAGAAAGGTGGGATCGTATTGTTCAGAAATCGGATCAGTACCACTTTTCGCCCCTGACCTTTACATTTCCTATTTCCTACATTTTTCCATATTTCCCTTCCCCATCATTTCAAGACTCTTTCCCAACTAATCCCACTTCTAATTTCGTTCTTCTTCTTCTTCCAACCCTCACTCTCTCTCTTCTAATCGCCTCTGGGTGATGTGTGTGTTTCCTCCCGTAATACTGCCTAAAATGTATGTAAATATGTAGACCTTCATCTTTTTTCCCTCATATCAATCTTTTCCAATTCATCCATCCACACCGAAGAGGTCACTCTTTAATTAGAGGGTTTCCATTTGGATGTTACAATGGAATGGAAAAAGAGAGTTGACTGACTAGCTGCTCATTAGCGCGTTTCAACAAAACCACCAAAACTGAGGAGAGGACTCGTTTTCTTTTGAATTTTGAAAATAGAGAGAGAGCTCGAGAGAATTCAAAAAGAAAAAGAAGAAGTGAATATCGAGTTACCGAATCTATAATATTCTTCATGCTTTTCTCCGTATTTTTCTTCAATTCGACCCCAACTATTTCAACATTAGTGACTGAACTGAGTGGCGGGAGAGCACTGTGCTCGTTGGCACTTGATGTCAAATCAGCTCGCAAATATGTCTAAGTCTCTGATGAACATACATTCTATTATATCCCTGTCGATCCCATTCACACAGGACAACACAAACAACCGGGGCGTTTCGCGCGGACACTTTTCGATTGAATCTCAGACGACGGCGACACGCGTCATATCATACAGATGAATCGGGTAAACTTGAGAAAAATAGTGGTAAAAGGGTGTGACAGTTGTCGTCCCTCAAAGAGTCAGAGATTCCACAATTTGATAGGTGTGAATGGAATTTTTTATCGAATTATGTAGAGTGACATCTAATAGGAATCGCGAACTGCGGTGTCGGTAAAAAGCGTAATTTTTCGAAAAAAAAACTTTAAAATTTGGTCAATTTTCTTATTTTAAAGAAGCACAAAAATTTGACAAAAATTGAATTTTTTGATAATTTTCTAAACAATTTTTCGGTTTTTCGATTTCCAAATTATTTTAGCCAAAAACTGTATAATTTTTCTAAAAAATGCACGTAGTTCTCGTGGAGACATCAGGACATTTTCAAAGCTAAAATACGGTAAAGGGGCTCGATACGACAATTTTTGTTAAATGCAAAATGGTGTGCGAATTCAACTTTTGTTATTGCCGAATTTATATCGATTGCTCGTAGGCTTCGACAAAATTGAATTTATGTATTTTAAAAATTTCGCAGAAACAAAACTTTTAGATTACAGTACTCTTTAAAGGCGAGCACCTTTTTGTATCAAACAAAAATGGGTCTTGTTGAGATCGGTTAATATTGCGTCTGTGTAATAAGGTGGGTTTAAATTAAAATGAATGCCAAAAATAGAAAATAGGCCGAAAAAAGAGTTAGAAACCCTAATATTCATTTCAAAAATTCTAGATTTCCAGAAAAAGAGCAACATTGTTTGTAGAATTGCACCCACCCATCTGGTTGTATTTAATTGAATATGGTTACCTTATTGCCTACTCTTATTTACCATTTTTCTATTCAATCTCTTCTATTACCTCTTTTCATATGTTAAAACGGTTTCTTTGAAACTGTACCGGCACGCGCCTCTTCCCTCTTTCTCTTTCTTATTTCTACAATAATAAATTGGTTAGGAAACAAAGGAGACACAATCTCTCGGACCTATGAAGATGGCCTTCGCCTCTTTTCAAGTATCCAACTTACGATCACAAACTCGCAGTCATCTCTGTCAATTCCGCGAAAGTCATCGATTCGAGTCTTTCGAAGTGACTGCACATCTTGGAATTGGTGCCATGCATAGTCTTCGAGAATTTGATCTACATCGACGTGATTCATTTTCTGAAATAAAAAAAAATTGAGGAATGTTAGAAATATTATTTTAAAGACACATAAGTGAAAGAAACTGAAGAAAATATTGTTGAAGCGCAGAAAAACGATATATGGGTCTCGTTAGGTAGTTGGCAGCAAATTCAAAAATCTTCAAGATTTTTTCGTATTTTTTGTAATTTTTTCTGTTGTTTTTAATGATTTTAGTGTCGAAAGTGATGAAATAAAATTCGTAAACAAATGGAAAACCTTCTTGATTTTTCAACTTGACATGAATTTCTATAAATATCATTTCGATAGAAAACTCGACAAAACTAAGGATTTGCCACCAAATACCTAACGAGACCCATGGTGTGTGGGCGGAGCGCGTTTCTACGCTTTCTGTGTCCTCATAATAATGATATATTAGGAAAATTTCGAAATATGAGGACAGAAGTGAAGGAAAACAAAATGGAATAGAAAAGTAAAATGAAGCCAATCAGTGAGAGGTATTAGGAAAAAGAGAGAATCCCTTGAGAAACTCTTTTTCTTTTCATCGATAAAGTTGATGAGTCAAATGAGAGAGTAGAGAGTGAGAGAGAATCACAGGCGGAGGTATCGAACTCGAAATTTACACACAGATTATCATTAACAACAATGATAACATTACGGTTGAGAGAACACACTGTGAGTGCATTCTGTGCTTGGAAGGGGAGGAATAAGACAAGTTTTGAAAGGGGAACCGACACAATAGAAAAAGCCGGTTGAAAAGAGCCAAAAACGGAGAAAGAAGAATAGAAACGGCCTTTATTGCATTTTTTAGGGCATTGGAAACTTAATATTTTAGAAAGCAACAAACGAAGTGTTTAAGCTTTGTTCAACATTGAAAAGTTATCGTAATCTTCTACTTAAAGGCGCATGGGCTCATTTGGTTGGGTCTCGCCGGGACAAAAATCAATGAAACCTTAGCAGCAACGCTGGTTTGAAGTTACAGTACTCTTTAAAGGCGCACACCTTTCCGGAGTTAACAAACATTGTCGTGGTGAGACCTGGTACCGTATTTTGACACAAAAAAATCGGTTCAAAAACTTCTTAGAAGTGAAAAAACAGAAAAAGTGATATTGTTTTTCAGCCTGTCGAATTTTATAGTCGTAGATTTTCCCACGACATTTTCTCCCGATATTCTTCAATTTCCGATAATTTATCAGAAGATTATGGGATGCGTGTGAAAATGTATAGATGGTGAATCAAATAACATTTCAAAATACTGATCTATTTGGTTATAAAGGTGCTGTTTGACGTCATAACCGTGGTGAGCCGTGTGTCAAAAAGATGTTGAAATAAGGGGAGGAGCACAAGTACAGTACCCCCTTCGTGTGCCAAAAGAATACAGCTGTTACAAATCAATAAACACAGGAAAAGAAATGAGTCACAACGAGTCTATGGAGTTGACGCGCGTTTCCCCGCAAAAATGGGTGGAGCCTGTTAGGAATGGAATGGGCGGAGAGATGTTTGTGAGGGACTGAAGGAGGGGAGAATACTCTCATTCACTGCGGGAGATTTCGAGTCGATAACGGGAAGAAATAGTTGAATGGATGCAGAAACGCAGATAATTTCAATTTTCCGACTGTAAGAATTTTTCCGACAGTTTCTGTTTCTGAGTCATCAAGAGCGTCGTTTTTTGATTATTGTTTTGCTCTATGATGTCAATTGTTCTAAACGGTTGTTTCTTTATTTAGGCATGTGAAATTAGGTTTCTCAAAATTAAAAATCCCTATTTTTGCCAAGAAATTCTGAAATCTCGTCATTGGAGAATACTACGAGGGGTTCTTGCACTAACTGCTACCACATCTAACTGCAAAAAAAATTATAAAAGTTTTCTAAAATTATTTTAGGTTTTTTTTCAATTTTGAAAAAAAACTCTTGCTTGTAAGATTTTGAGGTATTTTTCCGCAATGAAAGCATGACAACTTGCTAGAAAATCGTAGAAACTCTAACATTGACCTAATTGTGCAAAACAAATTTTAAATTTAAAGAAAAATCAATTTATGTAACGGGAAAACGCAACAAATCGGAAAAACTGAACATTTTTTTTTGAAAAATAGGAAATCAGAGTAGATAAATATTTGAAAATAGTTTTTTTTTTCTAGAAACCGTATAAAAATACCACAGAATTTGATCGAAAAACAGAGAAAATCGAAAAACAAAATAAAACAACCTGTGTGCTACTGTCAATTACCTTAAAGGGACACACTCCTTTCGGGGTGCGGGTCTTGAAGCGCTAGAAATATCTTACTGTAGAATAAAATTCATTTTTGTTTTTTGTTGTTGCATGGATTTACAGCTCAGTTTTGCTATACAAAATTTTTACTTAAAAAAATCAAAATTTAGATTTTCTGTCGGATGACATAAATATTGGGAACTTTTGAAATAAATAAATTCCCAAAAAAAGCTCACCACTACACCTACTCTGAATACTCTCTCGTGCCAATAATTCACTTTTACGTCGCCGATTCCAAGATCATTAGGCGGTGAGCATTCTGAGAGAGCATTCTAGTCGTGGAGACCCTCTTTTCGTCTCCGATTTTTCTGTATTCACTTACACGCAAATTATAACGGGAAGCGGAAAAAAGCGATTCAGAGAGAGACAAACGAGAATGTTATAGATCGACTCTCTGTTGAGAGGGTTCCCGACTAAATCCTATTACCTGTTAAGAACATGATTAGAAGGCGTTGTGAGATGGTGGAAATCGATAAAATAATTTATTGTCTGGTGGTAGTTATCAGAAAACACTACATAAAAACATGGAATGACAGAATCTAGAGCAATTAGATTTTTGAGAGGTGAAAGGCAATAAATATCACACACGAATATTCAACAAGTACATAAAAATACAAATAATAAATTGATCACTGATTCTTCTTTTCTTCTTCTTCAGTAGTAGCCGTATCCTGGGATGTCTCATCTTCACTAGTAGATGTTTCATCCGGTTTCGTGTCGTTTTTCTTTTTCATATTAGAAATCTCAAGCGGGAACCATCCTTTGTTCCGTGGATCCGACTCTCGGAATCCATATACCCAGCCAGCAATTCCACGTGTTGCCACGATTGTTTCACCAGCCGAAACTTTGAGACATTTTCCATCGATAATCGGTTGTTTCATCCAAACTTTGCAGCCGAATTTACGAGATGCGCAGCAGGTCCCAGCAAAATCTTCGCTGATGGTGATTATACGCGAACGACCACGCTTCGATTGTTTCTGGAGCAGTTGATCGATCTGAATATAAACATTTTTAACGGATTTTATTGTAATTCAATTTTTAAATGAAAAACTTCAATGTTTTCATTCTAAAAAAATAATTTAATGAGCTTGAACTTACTGTAAACGTAAACTGCGTGCATCCGTTCACAACTGGCCACCATGTTCCATTTCCTCTTGTCCTCCCGTCAAAAATTCCAATAAAAACTTCACGAAGATTTCTCTTCCAACCAAGATCATATGGATACGTCCATTCACCCAGACTCTTGATCCATTCAATTTCTTCTTCATCGTCACCTTCATGGACTTTACGCATGTTCAGAGACTTTCCATCTGAAAACACAGTAGGTATTTTTAAAAAAATTGTCAGAAGCAGCTCACGAATATAGTCTTCAATTCCATTTCTGTTTCGAATCACATATCGTAGTTGAGTTATGAATAGAAAAGTGAGAGCCAGAGCAACAGCAATGGCCATTGCGATTGCAAATACGAGAGCAATGAAGGAAATTGGTGTAAGAAGGATTATAGGCTCCGTTCCATCGCCATATTTCTGATACCATCCAGCAAAGATTGCGTGATAGAGTGCTGAACCATCAATGATAGTCGAGTGAATACATCCAACAACTGAGAAGAACAGGAAACGAAGGAAATATTGATGGTTTCGGTGACCGACACAATTGTTGATCCAAGCTGAAATATAATATAATTTGTAGATTTTTGCAAAATCATAAAAATTTAAAAAATTGTATTATTTTATTCCAGCTATATTCGGTAAATATATTGAGAATCTTTACTGTCTGTTCGAGCAAAAAACCCGACGATACTCTATCTATTATTTATTGAAGAAGCTCGGCCTAATCTAGAAACTTACGACAATGATGATCCATTTTCATACAACAACGATCACATTTTGAGCAATGGTGAGATCTTGGAACTTTGAATCCGTTGCACGGAACACAAAATTGAAGTTTCTTCTCGTCGGCTGCATTCTCTGGTCTCCAGCCACGTGGCACATATCCTGGACCGAAGAATGAAGCGTTGAAGAGATTTCCTATTGTTAAATAATTCCACAATAAAAATGTTAGTGTATTGAAAAGTCCCATGTATGAAGTAACAGGCATCCACTGAAGAGCAAAAAATGTTGTTACTGCTCCAATCTGAATCAAATATTATTTTATAATGATCAAAATTATATAAAAAATACCATGGTTATTGTGGAGAATGCAAAAATGGTTCCAAAATGGAACATTCGTCTAAATACAGGCTTATCTCCAATTTCTGCAATTGGAGCAGGCCAATCCGGAGTCTCCACCACCTCACCCGTCATCTGAATTGATTAAATTTCAATAATAAAATATTTAAAATTAAATCAAATTTCGAACATAATTGTGGCGACCTGGGTGAATCCACATAACTGACAACGATATTCTTCCATCGAAAATCGACTTCATACTTGATCCAATAAGAAATTATTGACGCTCAGTTTATTATTTTATCGAATTTTTAAAATGTGGACAAAAAGATCACGAGAAAGGAAAGTAGTAGAACGATAAATATAAAAATTGGTGATTGTGTAAAATATTCCGAGTTATTAATGTGATAGAACAACAGAAGGATCAGAGATTATAGCAGATATCAAGAATGTTCAAAAAGTGATTTATAGTTTAAAAAAAAAGTGCTCAGGCATTTCGCTTCGCCATGTAGGCTTCGAGCTCCGCGTCGAGTTCAGCTTCGGTCTTCTTTGGTTTTGCATCACGAGCTCCACCACGGCCTCCCTTGCGGAATCCACCTCGACCAGCTCCGCCTCTCTTGATGTCACCGGCGTGCACTCCGTCGCGGAGGAAATCTTCTGGTTCTGAAAATAAAGATTATTCTGGTGAACACAATTTAATCATTAAAACGTACTGCCATTGTTTCTGCGAGGACCCGATTGGAATCCACGAGATGATCTTCCCGGTGAACTACGAGATCTGTTTCCAAAATCGACTCTCCCAGCCATGTTGCTCGAATCAATGACGGCGAATTTCATGATCTGAAATATTCATGTTCCATTTTGTGTCACCTGAGATCAGGATTTGGGTAACGGAGAAATCTTGAATAACCAAGTCTCGAGCCAATCAATTAATGCGTGTCGACAGCAACGGCTTTCCCCTCACAATCCATCTCACGACACGGGTCAAAACTAATTTCAACGAGCTTCATCGAATGAACGGCCACACTCAACAAAAAAACCTCAACACAGGTTTATTAAGTCTCTTTTTGAAAGGAAACAACGAGATTCTGATTGCCTGGGTCTGTTGTTGCGTACAGTAGATTTCTGTGAACTGGTAGAAGAAGAACAGAACGCATTCAGGAGCGTCCGCTGGAGCACACACTTTAATCAGGATTCAGCCCCAATTGATTGTTTCAAAGTCTTTGTTATCGATTTGTTGTATCCCAATGCAATACCTTTCCATCTAGAGCGACACCGCTAAACTTCTGAACAAGTCTCTCAGCATCACGTTTGGTGAGCGAAATGTCACCAGTACCCAATGAATCACCTGAAAATAAATTGGTTCAATACGGTTGCATATATTATCAAGCTTACCATGCTCGTTGAAGTTGACCGAAACTGAGCTGAGTCTGTAGTCGCCGAAGAGTTCCTCCAAATCGCTTGAAATGACTGTTGGGGCAAGATTAGAGATATTTACTCTAATAACCTTGCTATCTATAATCAAAATGAGTAGAAAATAAGATACATATTGATTTGAAACCCACCATTTCCTCTGCTTGAAATTCCATGATTCTGAACCGCGTCCAAGTCTTTCCATCCACCACTTCCGCCGGAGCGGCGTGGAAGTCCAGTGGGTCTCGTATTTCCTCGTCGAGCTCCTCCGAAGGATTTCTTTTGAATGCTTCCAGTTGTCTTTCTGGTTTTAGAGATGATGTCCTCAAGAGACAAATCGACATTGGTAGCCTTAACCATTTTTCGAAGATTGTTGGAGTTGAAACTGAAACGTTTTTCAATTGAATTAGAACGACAACATTTGGTTTAAGATCAAAAGTAAGTTCACGGGAAAAAACAAAGAAAAAAATTATAATTATTCGGAAGAGCAAATGTAGCGGAGACCAAAGTGGAATGAGAAATAATGAATGAAAAGATAGGAATGAGCAAATGAGGAAACTGAGAAAAACGCTGCGTTTGGTGACCGCGACGCGTACGCAACGCGGTCAACAGCATACGTTACCTCTTATTTGAATAAAATTCTCAACACATTTTTTTGCAGAGAATTAGGGAAACAAACAAATTGACAGCTTAAAATCAGTGTAGAGAAATTTTAACGTTTTTCAAATAATAATTCAAAGTAAGAAAAAGGATGGAAACAAGTATTTAAAACTAACGACACAACGAGTGGCTCATACAAAAAGTTTATTACTTCTTAAGGCCAATTGGCAACGAAAAATCATTCTTGAAAATTATTTTGAGACCAGTGATGTATATCTAGCAAAGTAACTAAATAGGATACAGTATTCATCGACGCAGAATTAACCGTATAAAATTCATCGCATCATCTTCTTCTTCTTGATCATCGTTGTCAAACTCTGGAACATGATCCCAATTTTCCTCTGTATCGCCTTCTTGTAATTCGTTTTGAAACGTAATTCCTTCTCGTTGAATTCCGAAAAAGCGTCGTGGTTCACGAGTCATGCTGATATATTCCCATCCAAGGTGTTCATGACATCTGGAGCACTGAATGATAATCCATGCGTACCTGAAAATCTGACTAATTTAATGATAAAGAGGTATTTGAATAAGCTGACTCTGGAAACCATGTGAATTCATATGATGGTGGTGTAGCTCGATCATAGTTTCGTATTTCTGACAGTAAGGTAATTTTGTGAACAAATCCGTGAGCATTAACATGAGTCATTGTTTGATCTGGAAGCCTCATGATATGTTCATTGCGGAAAATTGGAATGCGACATCTAGAACATCTCCCGACAAATACTTTGAAATACTTCAGAGCAGCAACTATACGACCGTTCGCTGAATCTTCTTTCAAGAGACTGTACTCAGTTAGCCGATTAGAGAAAATATGCTTTGCAGCAAAATAGCTGAAGTATGTGAGGCCACGATCTTTAGCTTGTCTCACAGTGTCATCTCCAAGCATTCCTGAAAGTAGTCCCACGCATTCATTCACAGCACTTTCTGTAACATCTCGAATAGCATTGAATGGATATCCATTGATTCGGGTTGCAATTGAACGTTTTTCGTGAGCAGGTAAATGTATTGCATATTTCGGAATAAATGATGGAAGTAACGATGGAAGTTCGACGTCTGGTAGCAATTGTACTTCTGCTTCACCACGCCCTCTGAATTTGAAAGAAATTAGAAGGAAATTATGTTTCGTAAAACTTACAAATTATACTTCAAAACTTTACATCTGTAGACGCCCATCAACTCCATACTCAGAGCGTTAGAATTTGCTTGAACAACTCTAGAAAGTGTAGCAATATATGGGAGTGATGTGCATTCTGGAATATCCAATGGAAACAGTACAACAAATCCATTAGCTCGAGCACTCGATACAAGTCTTTCATAGATTTCTCGTTCATCATCGTGGAATTTCATCGGGAGTTGTTGCCCTGTAAACTAATATGAAATCGGGAGGTTTTTCTTTTTAAATGTAACTCACCAGGAAAACAAACAGCACTGACTCCACAAATCGGAAACCAATTTGTTCCATAATCTGTGAGTCTGGCTTCATTTTCATAATTTTCTCTATTTTCATTGTCTTGAAGAGCATAATCGAATCTGTGAGTCACGTCAACATTCAGTCCTTCCATGGCTTGTGGCTCCGCATCTTCTGCGTCATAAAAATCTTCTGATTCTGATTCATCTTCGTCTTGAATAAGTTCCATTTCTTCTTCGCTCATTTTAAAAACAAAATTAAATAGGATAAAAACAGGATTGTTTTTTTTTGACAAAAAAAAAACAATGCAGGTGCGCTCTGTTGCTACATGCTAGACAGTGGAGAGTGCGAGACAATCGTTGTTTGCTATATTTCTAGCAGGCGCGAATTTCTGCGAAAAATCAGTTTTCTTCAAATTTCTCAATGATTTTTCTTTCCAGGTAACTGAATCACTCACTATTTCTACTCGAAAGCCTTCTTCATGCCGATCAGTTACTGTGTTTCGGCAAAGAAGGCATCCGTTGTCGTAGAATCTGTTGTCGGAAACTTCACAGGTGTGTTCTAACTTTCAAAACCCTATTTTTTCTTTAAGTTTTATTCTTTCAGGACACGAAAATGTTAACTTGATTGTGGCTCGTGGAAATCGCATTGATGTTCAACTAGTTTCACCGGAAGGACTCAAAAATGTCTGCGAGATCCCAATCTACGGCCAAGTGTTGACAATTGCACTTGTAAAATGTAAACGCGATGTAGGTTTTTTTTGCAATATATTGACATTTTTCTTCGAGTTTCAACAATTTTAATTCAATTTTTAGGATTTAAAAATTATTTTCATTTAAACAGTGGGCGGAGAAATCTGTGATTGGTGGAAGCCACATAAAAGTGTAAACAAGGCTTGTTTACAACAATTCCACCAATCAGTGAAGTCTCCAATGAAAATTCAAAAATTATTTTAAAAGTTAAAATAAAATCAATTAATTTGATGTAACTATCTCATAGTCAATCGAATTTCATGATTTTAAACAAAAACCAGGTACGAATTGAAAATCATTGTCAAAATAACCGTTCTTGATTTATTAAAGAGATTCAGTATACCTTTTTCAGGTATAAAAAGCAATTTTAAGCAATTCAAATAGGCTATTAATATGCTAATTTTCTCCACTGATTTGAAAAATAAACAGTTAAACCTATTTTTTTTTAATATTCAGAAGCGTCATTCATTGATTGTTGTCACCGAAAAATGGCACATGGCAATTTTGGCGTATCGCGACGGAAAAGTTGTGACTCGTGCTGCTGGATGTATTGCTGATCCGACTGGAAGAGCGACTGACAATTTATTCAGTCTAACGATTCATCGAAACGGACTCATCGCTATTCGAGCTTTCGAGGGTAGTGTCAAAATGATTCAATGGGAATCTGGTACTGATCTACGTCATTTCAATGTTAGATTTGATTATCCAAATGTCTCAGACTTCAAGTTTGTTGACACTGGAGAAGGTGAGCATGATCTTTGGATGCAAATCTGAAAACTCTTGTCTTAGATGATGTATACCGAGTTGCCTTCATCTATGACGACGATCACGGAAAACATCTTCAATTTTCCGATCTTAACATGCATGACAAGGAATTCCGTACCTATTCCAGACAAGCCAGTATTGCTGCTGATTCTTCGGTTTTAATTCCAGTTCCTCATGCTATTGGAGGTGTTATAGTTCTCGGATCGAACTCTGTCCTATACAAGCCGTATGTTTATTTTTAAAAGGTTTTTGTCAGAAATGACGGAAAACAGTCAATGTACCGAAGATATAATTTTAAAAAAAGTAGTTTTCTAAAAATTATATATTTTTCTAGTGACAAAATGAAGAAAGAGCTAAATTATTTTTGAACTCACGTCCAAAATTGCAAGAAAAACTCCATAACCCATAAAAATTCGCGGAAAATCTGAAAATAATTTAAAAGCAATAATTTAAGATTATTTTAACCAAAAAAAGTGACAACGGATGTTTCTAATCATAAAGCAAAGGAAAAACGAAAAAAAAAACCAAGTTATATAGCCGGAAGATGAAGAAATAATTCAGCCCTTTTTGTTGCTCTTTTGCAAAATTTAAAAAAATCATATAAAAATTTTTTTCTGTTATATTCTGAATATTGCGACTGTGTTCTGTTATTTTGGGCAAAAAACCACCACAAATTCTACTTCAGTTTCTAATAAAAAATCTCCGTAATTTTCAGAAACGACAACCTCGGAGAAGTAGTTCCATACACTTGCTCTTTGCTCGAGAACACAACATTCACATGCCACGGAATCGTTGATGCTTCTGGTGAAAGATTTCTTCTTTCCGATACAGATGGACGTCTTCTAATGCTACTGTTGAATGTAACTGAAAGTCAATCAGGATACACAGTTAAAGAAATGCGTATCGATTATCTTGGAGAAACTTCAATTGCTGATTCCATCAATTATATTGACAATGGAGTAGTCTTTGTTGGTTCTCGACTCGGAGATTCACAGCTTATCAGGCTTATGACTGAACCGAATGGAGGAAGTTATTCTGTGGTTAGTTCTATTGTCTACTTTGTTATTTGAATATAATGTATTTTTTAGATACTTGAAACCTACAGTAACATTGGACCAATTCGTGATATGGTTATGGTAGAGTCTGATGGACAACCACAACTTGTAACCTGTACTGGAGCTGACAAAGACGGATCACTTCGTGTTATTCGTAATGGAATCGGCATCGATGAATTGGCTAGTGTTGATTTGGCTGGAGTCGTCGGCATATTTCCCATTCGTCTAGATTCGAATGCTGACAACTATGTAATTGTTTCACTTTCTGATGAAACCCACGTTCTGCAAATTACGGGAGAAGAGCTTGAAGATGTGAAACTTTTGGAAATCAACACAGATTTGCCAACAATTTTCGCGTCCACTTTGTTTGGTCCAAACGATTCTGGAATCATTCTTCAAGCAACGGAAAAGCAGATTCGACTTATGTCTTCTTCGGGACTTTCCAAATTTTGGGAACCAACAAACGGTGAAATTATTTCGAAAGTTTCTGTGAATGCAGCCAACGGACAAATTGTTCTCGCAGCTAGAGATACAGTATACCTTCTCACTTGTATTGTTGATGAAATGGGTGCTCTCGACATTCAATTGACTGCTGAAAAGAAGTTTGAAAACGAAATTGCATGTTTGGACCTTTCGAATGAAGGAGACGATCCTAACAATAAAGCAACCTTCTTGGTTTTAGCATTTTGGAGTACATTTGCGATGGAAGTAATTCAGCTACCTGATCTTATAACTGTAAGTGATAATTGCAAATTTAAAAAATGACCAATTGCACCATGCTTCTCCAGATTAAAAAATTAGCATCAAAATATAGAAAATCGCTTGATTTTTCTAAAAAGTAACATTCATTTCAGCTGAAAAAATTGATAAAGTGCCTGAAAATGCCAAGATAAATCGAGAATTTTCGATAATTGAAAAAAGTCAATTTTCAGGCCAATTTTGAGAATTTGATGATATTGTCCAGCTAAAATAAATGTTATTTTCAAAAAAAAAGTCGTTTTGTGGAAATGCCGAAACAATATAAAGAGAGAAGTTTGAAATCATTTGCTCATCAAGGGTGTCATTTTTCGATTGTTCGATGTTTTTCAGGGAAAATCAAAAAAATTGAAAAACGAAAATTTTCGATTTTCCGGAAAATCAGAAAAAAAATTCGAAAATTAACCGTAAAATATGATTTTCTATCTAATTTTGTTTATATTAATGAGAAAAAAGTATGGTACTTTCATTTAAAAAAAAAGAACAATGACCAAAATAAAAAATTCTGAAAAATCGAAAAAACGAAAAATTTTTGTTTTTCGATTTTCTGAATCATCTCATCACATCTATTTCAACTCATCTAATTTCAGGTGTGCCACACGGATCTTCCAACAAAGATCATTCCTCGTTCGATCATTGCAACATGCATAGAAGAAGTTCATTATCTTCTTGTTGCTTTCGGAGACGGTGCACTTGTTTATTATGTGTTTGATATCAAAACAGGAACACACGGTGAACCAAAAAAGTCAAATGTCGGAACACGACCACCGAGTCTTCATCGTGTACGCAACAAGAATCGACAACACTTGTTCGTCTGTTCTGATCGTCCAGTGATCATCTTCTCGGCCAGCAAAAAGCTTGTCTTCTCCAATGTTAATGTTAAACTCGTCGATACTGTGTGCTCGCTGAGTTCCAGCGCCTATCGGTAAGCGGACAGAAAATATATTCTTGTTTTCGGTTTACGAGTCGAAAAATACACTAAAAAACTTTAAAATACCAGCATAAACACTCAATAATGACTCAAAAAAATCCTAATTTTTTTTGAGTACTACAAAAAAACCAAAAATATTGAAATTTTCGCACCTCTAATGCTCAAAAATATTTTAACAAGAGTTAACTCCAAAGTCCAAAACATATTTTCGAAGCTCCAAAAAATACCACAAATTGAAAAGTCAAAAATAATTTGTTGAAAAATGGGTGATCGAGGAAAAACCCAAAAAGCCAGTGATTTCTCAAAAAAAAAATCAAAAAGTTGTGTTTTCAGAGATTGTTTGGTCATTTCGGATGGAAATTCGATGGTTTTTGGCACAGTTGACGATATTCAGAAGATCCACGTTCGCTCGATTCCAATGGGAGAATCTGTTCTTCGTATTGCATATCAAAAGAGCACAAGTACATATGGAGTCTGCTCGAATCGAACTGAATCGAAGGCTGAACGAGTTTTTGCTTCGAAAAATGCACTTGTCACTTCTCAAAGTCGACCAAAAGGTGTGTCGATTCTCAAAATAGTTTAGATATTAATGAGATTCCAGAGTTTCAGTTTTCGGATTTTTCAAAAATTCTAAAAAGCTGAAAATTTTGGCCATCTTTCCTTTTTTGAGAGGAAAATTGTATGTTCTCTCAGGTTTTTCGCTTCCAAATGAGCAAAATGTGATTTAAAAAATTTTTATTAAATTATTATTCAATTTAAAAAAATCAAAATTTTTTGTTTCGATTTTTTCTGTAAAAAATCGGAAAAATTCGAGGATACTCTTGATTCTGACTTCCTTTTCTATTTCAATAAAAACGCGTTTTCAGTTGCATCCACCCGAGCTGACATGGATGAAAGTCCTCCAAATACCACAAGCAGTTTTATGGTTCTCGATCAAAACACATTTCAAGTACTTCATTCACATGAATTCGGACCATGGGAAACTGCGTTGAGGTTTTGTGTTTTTATATTAAAAATCCTTGTTTTTTCAAATATAAATTTAAAATTATTTCAGTTGCATCTCTGGACAATTCACAAACGACTCGAGCACCTACTACGTTGTTGGAACTGGTCTTATCTATCCAGACGAAACAGAGACGAAGATCGGTAGAATCGTGGTATTTGAAGTTGACGACGTGGAAAGATCGAAACTTCGACGTGTACATGAATTGGTTGTTCGTGGAAGTCCTTTAGCTATTCGAATTCTGAATGGAAAATTGGTTGCTGCAATTAATAGCTCAATTAGACTATTCGAATGGACAACTGATAAGGAACTTCGACTGGAATGCAGTAGCTTCAATCATGTCATTGCACTTGATCTTAAAGTTATGAATGAAGAGGTTGCAGTGGCTGATGTGATGAGATCTGTCTCTCTTCTCTCGTACAGAATGCTGGAAGGAAATTTTGAGGAAGTTGCTAAAGATTGGAATAGTCAATGGATGGTTACTTGCGAGTTCATCACAGCTGAATCAATCCTTGGAGGAGAAGCTCATCTGAATCTGTTCACTGTAGAAGTTGATAAAACCCGTCCGATTACTGATGATGGTCGATATGTGTTGGAACCAACTGGATATTGGTATCTCGGAGAGCTTCCAAAAGTCATGACAAGATCGACTCTTGTCATTCAACCAGAAGATAGTATTATCCAGTACAGTCAACCAATCATGTTTGGAACAAATCAGGGAACAATTGGAATGATTGTGCAGATTGATGACAAATGGAAAAAGTTTTTGATTGCAATTGAAAAGGCTATCGCAGATTCCGTTAAAAACTGCATGCACATTGAACATTCCAGTTACAGAACTTTTGTGTTCCAGAAAAGAGCGGAACCGGTGAGTTTTTATCAATTACGAGAAGATTTTTTCAAAATATTAATTTTTCAGCCATCCGGATTCGTCGATGGAGATCTCGTTGAATCGATTCTCGACATGGATCGTTCTGTTGCAATGGATATCTTGAGTAAAGTATCTGACAAAGGATGGGATCCAAGTACGATTTTTTATTTAAATAAAAATAATTCAAATTGTAAAAATGATAATTTCAGGTCTGCCAAGAGATCCAGTTGAAATTCTCAAAGTCATCGAGGATTTGGCGAGAATGCACTGATTATCGTCTCGACTATCATTCCAATTACTGTACCATGATTCTCGGTTATCAAAATCTCGAGTGATGATCATTAACTCGATTTGTAATATTAATTCAAATTTGATTTGGATTCCTTTTTTCGTTTTTTTTATAAGTTGTTATGATTTTTTTACGCTAGCTTAAATCTTTGTGTCTGACTTTGAATAAATTGAGTAAGTTTTTCGGATTTTTTGGAAACAGGTTGAACAAAAGAATTTCAGTAAAGTTTGAAATCCTAGTAAATTGGTTTTGTTGTTGTTTTTGTTCTACCTTTTCCCCCCAAATTGTTTTTTTCTTCTTTCTTTTCCTCTTTCTTTTCTTTTTTCTAACCCTCTATCTCGTTTTGTGTCTATCGAAATAAAACCTAATTTGTGATTCAAATGTTCAATTTGTCTTTCCACTATCTGCTCCTTTCATCCTTTTCTCTTTCCAAATATCTCGTCACTGCGTCTCTTCGTCTCCCATGCTCTTTTCACAAAGATTGGCAAAAAAAACAAAGCACGTGTCGTCACATTTCATCCAATTTCTTCTACTTTTTGTGCTTTCCAGGATGTCGAATCGTTTGTCGTTTTTTTCTTGTTCGTGGCCGAAGTATTCAGTTAAACTTGAGAAGGAGCTAAATTGAGTGGAAATCAAATAAATCTCAATTCTAGGCTTCCTGCTCAACTCGTTGGGATAACAATTTAATACTGAACGGACATTTTCCAAATACCCCTACTTGTATCTAGCATCGTTTGCAGATTTCCAGTTTAAATAGTTTTTATAGCCGATTCTGAAATTTTTCGGGGCAAGTATACGGTACCAGGTCTCGAAACGACAAGTTTTTATGAAAGGCGCCTTTAAAAAATTACTGTAATTCAAAACTTTGTTGCTGTGGAGTTTTCGTCGATTTTTCTTTTTTTATCGGTTTTATCAGTAAAAAAATGCATTGATTGAAAATATAAAACAATGAAAAATCGATGAAAATTCCGCAGCGACAAAAGTTTGAAGTTACAGTACTCTTTAAAGGCGCACACCTTTTTTGCAATTAATAAAATATGTATCGTGTCGAGACCGGGTACCGTAAAATTTTTTTTTTACAAGTGAAATTCGAGTGAAAAGTTTAAAAAAAAACTATTAGTTAAAATGTTGAAGACACAAAGTTTTATAACTTGTAAACTAGAGTTTGAGGTTGCTAGTTTTTACTTACAAAAGCTCAAATTTTATGTGTAAAAATTATAGAAAAATGTGGCTCTCTCAAAATAAAACACATGGTGCAACACATAGTATTACTTATTCGATGAAATTGTTCACCTTTTCTTGCGCCCATGGGTCTTGACAGCAATTTGTGCATTTAGTTTACTTGAACGGTCTTGTGGGAGCAGCCACGGGTTACTGTGATTCGTAGTCCTCGTGGCGAAACCCATGTGTGTAATATATACTGAAAATTACAATTTTAAACGTCTATGAAATAAAGTTTGGAGTAATAACTTTTGAAGGATTGACAATTTATTACCAATATTCTCGTACGAACCTAATTTTTGACAAAATCCTCACAAGTGACAGTCTACGTAAAGTATAAAATTTCCAAATTTGTTTTTTTTTCAACATTTTCTATTTATTTCCAGTTCTCTTTTCGCTCCCAGCACATCTTCTCAATAAACCATTCTGCTCGATGTTTCATGTGTTTTTTGACCTCCCCCTTCTCTTTTCTCAATGACACTGTTTTTGTTATTCTCGACTTTTCCTTCCTATTACTATTACTGATGAATTTTCTTTCTCATGGCTCTTGGTTGAAATGTGTTAGTTTCGGCACCAAGAATGTTCACATTCATCCATCAAATACATGTCTCGAGATATCTTGAAAGCAGAGCCACAAAGTGAAAAAATAACGTTTTGATGAGGTCATGAGAGAGAGACAGAAATGCCACAAGCTTTTTCTTGTGAAGCATGAGCCAAAGAGGCTCTTCTCATTTCATCTTCTCATCATTTTCTTTCTTCTTTATCTATGTTTCTTCTGTGTTTTTTCCTTCCTTTTTGTCTTTTTCTTTTCTGATTGCGACAAATCGACCAACTGTTGTTGCCAAACTGGCTTCACACACGGGCGCCACAAAAGTTCTTGCTCCTCATCTCAACTTTTTACTCTCAAGCTCCGGTGGTGGCTCCTAAGGGGTTTCTCTTGTTTCAGATGCACTTTTTTTTTGCAATGTTGTGTTTTTTTGGTCTCAAATTGAATGCGAGGAGGAGCCCGCCTAGGATTTTGAGATATTTGTAAGAGATAGGTTTATGTGGGAGGCCATTTCACTTTCATGAGAATGAACTGATACTTGAATGTGTGTCTTGATTTTGGTTTATTTCTAGGGTATTCTAAGAATAGAATATGTCAAAAACAGACATAATAAGGATGTTTATTTTACAATTTTAACGTTTTTTTGTTATTGTGAATTTCAATTGACTTTTGATCTGGAGTTTAAATAAAAATCAAATCTACTCTAATTTCAGCCGATAACTGTTTACATTTACCATGTCAGTGAAATATATGTAGAAAAAAGTTGCGACTTCAAATTTGAACAAAAACCCGTTGAAATAATGCAATTTAAACCATTTTTTGGGCGGAGCCTATTTGTCTATTTTTCGATTTTTTTTCTATTTCCGCTTCATATCTTGCACTTATTCTAGATCTTTCCTAAGGTTCAGATCAGGTGTGTGCGGCAAATCTCAAAATTTACCGAGCTCGGCAAATCCGGCAAATTTGCCGCACACCTCTGGTCCAGACCCTATTATATCAAATTGAAACATTTTTTGAAGGTCGGAGTTATTTAAGTTTTTTTTTTCATTCAAAAATATTTTGCACTTGTCGTAATTCTTTCGCCAAAACGAAAAAATCTCCAATTTGTTCATAAAAACCTGAAAAAACAAACAATTTATAGGAAAAGAGAAGAAAAAACCGTTCAGAAATAAAAAAAACATATGTACCATACAATAGAATAGCTTCCAAACCATATGCCAATTTCGAGCAACTTCTACAGTAACCCATGTCTTCCCATCTCTCATAAAATCCTTTAAAATATACGAAATTGATGTTCTCATTTTAGCGTGGGCTTTACAAATTGCCTAGTTTTTCAAACTGAAAATAGACAAATGAGGTTGAGATTTAAGAAAATGCGCTTTCAAAATGGATTTCTACCAATCTCCATTGAGCGAACATTTTGTGTTTATTGTGCATAAAATCTTGAATTGAGAAGCATTATTTCGGAAACTCTGAGCATTAAAAAAAAGTGTTTACAATTTTTCTGAAACTGCTAGAATAGTAGTTTGATACAATATTTTTTCGATACTAAAACGCAAAAATTAAATACCGTAATTTCCTAATTAACACTTGAATACCTTCCATCTCGAATGTTTTTAAACATATGAAACAGATAAAGTATGAAATTCAAATTTTTATAAAAAGTTTATTTCCGCCAATTTATAAAACCTTCTCATCTCTCCATATTTTTTGCACTTTTTTTTCACAAAAATGATGTTTGTTTGATCTGATTAGCTGATCGATTCGCTGATCATTTTACAAAAAGTTCGTCATATTTCATTTTCAAAGTTCATGTTTCAAAACTCTCCAAAATAAAATTTGCAGAGTTACCCCGATCTCCAGTTCCAATTTCATACATCACATTCCGACGATTAAAACATCCGAATATTTCAAAATGTCGGAAGAAAAGATTGAAGTAAAGGAGACAGATATGGAAGATCCACAACGAGATATGGTGATTTCTGTTGTCCGGGAGGCTCAGAGGCTGTACAATATTGATAAAGATGTGGCTGCTTTTGTGAAGGAAGAGCTTGACAAGAAGTTCGGCGCCACGTGGCATGTCATCTGTGGAAAGTGTTTCGGGAGTCGTGTTAGTTATGAAATGGGACATTTTATTCTTCTCAAGTGCAATAAGGTAAGAGGGAATCAGTTTTATAAATGTTGTGCTTAACAGAAAAATAATCAAATATAGTTACATGTGGGCAAGTAAACAAGTAGTGGGCAAGTAACCTGCCTAAGCTTCAAAGATACCTACTGGTCATACCTATAACTAAAAAACGTATACCATTTTGGCAAAATGTTTCTAGAATTCTATCCATGTCGCTCGTTATAAGTTCACTTTCCAAACTGCTCTTCTTACAATTAGGAGTAAGATTGTTTGCTTATAGGCAAGCACTCTTGCTCCTAACCTTTGCCGCCTAAGGTATACCTTCAAGGCGAGCTATGCCTATCTCGTACCTCCACGTGTATCTACTGCCAAAGTGTATTTGAAATTTTTTAATTTTTCAATTGAAACTTCTACTAATTGATTGATATTGGTAAATTAAGCCTGTACAATCAATAACCAAAGTTCGCGTCAGATAGTAGGTAGGTATGTAGGCAGGCACGTAATAACACACGTCCCTTACTATAATGAGCCTGCTACTTCAAATATACTCCAAATTTCAGGTGAATGTGATGATCTACAAGTGCGGATATTAAAAGGAATTCATCAAATTGTAAATATTCAAAGGAGCTTTGATTTCATTAAATTGCATTTCATCTTGTTATAAGTATTGGCTTATCAAATAAAATATATGAAATTGGAAAAATATTTTTTTATTCACTGTTACTAAATAGTTTTTAATCAACCTGTACCTTCACTTTTCTGATATCAAAAGAAAGTGAAAAAGGGAAGAAAGTAACTTCCATGAACTTATTTTTTTTTCTCCTAAAATTTTACACTTTTCCCGTATCAGAAGATACCGTTTGTTTCGAAGAAGACGTTTACACCATTTCCCTGCGTCTCTATCAAAGCCTTCAGTCTTTTCAATTTACACAACACACAATGCCTCAAAAATCCAGCAAAAAACTGAAACCGATTTACTGTTACTGTAACAAAAATGTAGTATAAAAGAAGGATAGATTGTTGGAAAAAGGACAAGACAACAATGTCGACGGCTCGTTATCTCGTCTCAATTGCAGCTGCGGCTTCAACTTTTGCAGTTCTTGCATCAATTGTTTCATTGGTTTATCTCGTCAATGATGTCAACAATTACTATGATGATGTGACCAGAAACATTGAAAATTTCAAGGTAAGATTTGGCTCTGAGCTAAAAACAATTGGCACGTCAATCTAGAAAAAGCCATTTGAAAACTCATTTTTTGAGAAATTTAAACTGTTTCAGATTTATGAGGTTATTCGAGTAATGTTGCAAAACGTATTTAAATACATTTATGACGTCACAGCTGTATGAAATTACATGTTTTTATGTATTTTGATACAGTTGTGACGTCATTTTTCTACACTTTTTAATTTTGTGAGACAACTTGAATAACCCATATAACTTGACATTTGTCAATTTAAAAATACGAAAACACTACTAAGCATTTTTCATTTTGATTATATAGTTAAGATACTTTCATTCAAAGAGCTCTAAAATTCATTTTTCAAAAATTTGGCAATTGCCAAAACTTTTACTGAAAACTCTAAGAAAAAACATTTTAGACGTAACTGCATAAATTAATAGATTTTCTTAAATTCCGACATTTCAGGACGATGCTAATACCGTCTGGCACCAAATGATGACTGTTGTCCCACAAGGAGGCAAGCAACGTCAAGTCTACGAGTCCCTGTTCGGTCGTACCAAGCGTCAAGCTGCCCAATGTAACTGCGGAGCCAACTCTGCTGCCAGCAACTGCCCAGCTGGACCACCAGGACCACCAGGAGCTCCAGGAGAGGACGGAGATCACGGATTGGTTGGAGAGGATGGAACTCCAGGAGCTGATGGAAACCTCGGTGTTCCACTTTCTGCTAATGGATGCATTGTGTGTCCAGCTGGACCACCAGGACCACCAGGTCAACCAGGACAGAATGGACAACGCGGAAGTGATGGACAACCAGGACAAGATGCTATGGGAGGAGGACAAGGAGCTCCAGGACCACAAGGACCAGCTGGAGATAATGGACAACCAGGAAGACCAGGAAATGACGGACGACCAGGAGCTCCAGGAGCACCAGGAACTCGATCTGTTGGACGCCCAGGAACCGCTGGATCTCCAGGACCACAAGGACCACCAGGACAAAACGGAAATGACGGTCAACCAGGAAATGATGGAGCTCCAGGACAACCAGGACAGCCAGGACCAGACGGACACCCAGGACAACCAGGAAACGCTGGACCACCAGGAACTCCAGGAGCTGCTGGACAACCAGGAGGTGATGCTGCCTACTGCCCATGCCCATCCCGTTCCTCAGTTGTTCGTGCTCAAGCCGCTGTTGCTCGCAACCGTCACGTCGCCGCTAGACATCGTTCGGTTTCCCGTAGAAAGGCAGTTGCCGCCAGAAGATCCAAGGCTCGTCGTGTTGTTGCTGCCAAGCACCGTGCCGTTGCCAAGAGACATCGTGCCGTCCAAAAGGCTTAAATCATTCCTTTTCAGTAATAAACATAGATTGCATTCAATTTAACATGTTTTCCAATATTTACAAGAAATTCGTAACATCAATACAGAAACCTACAAATTTATACTTGAAGGGGAAATTTTCTTGAATATATTCTGAAACGACTTGAAATGAGGCGCATTCAAATACAAGGTATGAAATAATGTAGTGTTCTGTTTGATTAAATTTAATCCAAGAGTCTACGAGTTTTGGAAGCGAAAAAACTAATTATTTGCAAAGTTACCTTGAAAAACTTAAACACCGTTTTCGCCTTTTTCGATCACTTAAAAAAGGAAAAATCTACATTTCTGCTGAAATTACATCCTCTTTATCATGTGGAAGAAAGTTATTATTAACAGTACCCAAATTATCAATTTATTTTTCAACAAGTAATCATTCAAACATCAATTCACATCAGTTTTCAATAAATGCGGAGATTTATCACTTCCTTTGATAGAATTATCACCAGCGTTGCTCATTTTTGCCATTCTCGATCCAAATTGCATTGCCTGTTTCGGAGCATCATATGGGGATCCCAACATTTTCACTGTCTCTCGGAGCAATTGTTTCTCTCCAACTCCACGTGGCAATGATAGATCCCATTTGGAATCGACTGGAAGTGCGTTGAGCCAAGTGACTACGGTATCTTCGAGAAGTGGAGATCTGAAATATAACAAAAATCATATTATTTTTTTTATTAGGAGATTTTGAAAACTTACAAAATGGTCTTCCCAAGTTGAGCAGCAACTCTAGCATCTCTTCCTCCATTTCTCGATCCCAGCCTTCGCAATTCATTTTCACATTCTTCCGCTACATTTTCTGGAATTTGTTCCTTCTCAAATCGAGTTCGATGCCTTGCGTATCCGGCAAGAAGTTCATCTGCTCCTGATCCCAGAAGGCATGTAGTTGCAGGTGACCTCACTGATTGTTGATTCTCACTATCAACTCCTTCGGCTCTGACAGCAAACCACAGAACACAAGACAGTGAGTCATCAAGTACTGAACTCGCTGGTTGAGCTGCATCTGAGATAGATTCTTTGCGATTCACTTCGAGGGTTTGGCTATCAACGTTGACAAGAATGAGGCGAAATTGGCGAGTTGGGTATGCAGTTCGAAATGATTCCAGCGCCTTTCTGGCACGTTTACGATCAGGTGCTTGTTCACATTCCTATAAAATATAGATTTATTATTCGATATTAAATTAAAATAAAAACTCACTTTCTCACTATTACCAAATGCCACATTAATTAGATCAATTTGCATATTCTCTGGAACACTTGAATGTACAACATGAGCAACAAATGTAGAATCGACACCTCCAGACAAGCATACTGCCACGTGGCTTTCATGATCTAAAGTTAGATGTTATAAAAGCGATTTCATTAGAAAAAACAAACAATTTTTCAATAGAATCTTAGTCGCATCGATAACTTTTTGAAAGAGATCTTTGGTATTAAATGAGTCAATTTCTCCTCCAGTTGATCTACTAACATTCAATAATCCATGTTTCTTGTTGACCACAATTCGAGAGATATCCGACCCAGAAAAGTAGCCATCCAATACATTCTGTAATGATATAGCATTTATTGTCAGAAATAAGTAATAAATGCCTAAGCATCAAATATAGTAAAACTTTTAAAAATATGGAATTGTTTTTTCAACTAATTAATTATATTTTTATTTGTATTAGGTAGAATATCGTCCGTGGGGATTTTGTATAAATATCAATGTTTTGGTAATTTGTATTAAATTTGGACGTTTTGAAGAATTTCGAGCATTGTGGCAGGTTTGAACTCCTATTACGGGAACACAAAATTCTGAGAATGTGTATTTATTGCGAAAAAATTTTGACGCGCAAAATATCTCGAAGCGAAAACTACATCAATTATTTAAATGACTACTGTAGAGCTTGTGGTGATTTACGGGCTTGAAATTCGATATGATTTTTTTTTCGAATATCGACAGTGATTTTCAATTTTCGAAAAATTTTCCTTCGTTTCTTCGTAGGATTTTCTAATTTTTTGCTGAATTTTGATATTCAATCGATAAATAAAGTATTTTTGTCATTTCGAAAATCGAGCCCCGTAAATCGACACAAGCTCTACAGTAGTCATTTAAATAATTACTGTAGTTTTCGCAACAAAATATTTTGCGCGTCAAATATGTTGCGCAATATGCATTCTCAGGTTTTTCATAATAGAATGTTTGAAAAAAAAACCATACTATGATTAGAATTCAAAAATCGTAGAAAACCACTTTTTTACCGACACATCCGAAATTATAATGAAGAAAACGAGAATTCACCAATTCTTGCTTGAAATTTGAATTTTTTAAAAAGTTTCTATTCGGACATTTCAACACTTTACGAATTCTGAAAATTTTCCGAATTTCAGCAGTTCATCGGAAAATTTTCGGTTTTTTAAAAAAGAATATTCAGGCAAATTCTCCACTGGCGGTACTTCATATAAAATTGCACAAACCTCTGGATACTCGTCAAGATATGAATAAATAACTGGATCAGTTGAATCAAGACTAAAAACAGTCACTTGTCCGAATGGAATTTCAATCCATTTCCCAGATGTTTCTGGCTTTGTTCTACATCCAAAAATCATCGATTCGAAATTAAAAACCAAAGATTGTCTTCCAAAAACATCTCTTCCAATGAAAAGTTTTTTCAATTTCTGATTATAATAAATAATGCTCCAGGATCCTTGTTGCTCCAGAATTTCATTAACAATACTATTAACTGATCCATTTGAGAGTTTTGAAACATGAAGTTGTGAGGTGGTTCCAGAATAAACAAGATAATCTTCTTCAATCATTTTGATATATCCTTTTAATTCCTCGCCCAATGTTTCATCCTTTAAATGCCACCATCGATTGTAATCAATGCCCATTCTGAATTTCAGTTCTTTTTCCAAATTTCATAATAACTGGCAATAAGAAATCTCAGAATATTGACAGAAAAAAAAAATAGTTTCAAAGTCATTGCATTTAAAATTGGATAGTTTTATTACTACAAAGAATGAAAAAGACACTATCTCACAACATAATAGTCCGGGATATCGATTGAAGTAAATCATCATCAAAAAAAAGAAGCGGGAAGTGTTTTTGCGTTGAATCACAGAAAAAAATGAACTCGTTATTCTGAGGGTACTAGTACTCGAAACTATACAAGATTTTGAAGCAAAAAAAAAGAATATGAATAAAAATAGGATAAAGGCAACTGTGTGTCGATCGATAGTCGATAATTTAATAACCCATATGCTAAATGAAGACAGAGTGAAACTGGAACCAATAAATAAAATAAATATGGCTACTGGAGGGTGACGTGGCTATTCCACGGTGGCTTGTGGAATATTTTGAAGAAGGAAGAGTGTTTGATATGATTTGATTGTCTTGATCAGTTGATGTTCCAGTTGAGGATCAGCATGGCAGCAAGGCATCACATCAACAACCGATGGAAATAGTGAAACTAAGTGCGAGTAGAGTTCAGTCATTTTTGGATCTCTTGCAAGTCGTGCAATTAGTGAGTCAACAGCTTGAAGTGCAGATATGATTTCTAGTATTCTGGATCTAGGTAAACGAAGATCTCCAGCAGCAGACCAATCTTTGCAGAAATCAGACATAACCTAAAATCAGAGTAGTTTGTGTCTTTATCGGACCTATTTTTGATCCTACCTGTGTGCATCTTTGTAAAAGACTTGTCACAGCAACATTTCCAAGAATTCCTCTTCCTTCGTCTTCTTCAGTATTTGTATGTGCTCCATCAGATGACATCAATAGAGCATCAAAACAGGCCTTTGCCAGCTCATTTCGTTGAGTATGCGAGTCTGAAGCTGAATTCGAGGGTTGTTACCGAGTACACCGAAAACATGCAATCAGAATGGAGAAATGTGGAAAGGAATACCAACACCAACTAGTTTTGTGAGAAGTGTTAGAAGTAAAAAGAAGACGATTTCTCTCGAGCACTTACCAAGAACATCTGTAGAATCGATTTGTGAAATGGAGCCACGATGAAGTAGTGCAATCAGCCGTTGAACATCTTCTTGTGGTAAACGGGATGCATATGCGAGCATTTCACTTCGAATTATTTCAATTGCCTGACATTCCATTAGTTCATCACGTTTTCTTTCGTCTGCTGCCAGTCTCGTTGACTTGCTAGAACCGCAGCGAAAAATCAAAGATTAGAATTTTAAATTAATTGCATTTCTATTTAAGCTATATAAAGAGTGAAAAATTTAAAAATTTCCATAACGAAAATTACATATTTTCAATAAAAATATATAGTTTTCTTTTTTTCGTACATTTTTCAACACAAGTGTTTTTTTTTCAAATTTCTAACAATCGATGTTTTGAATTTCTCTGAAAAAAATTCGAAAAACCGAAAAAATTGAAGAATATTTTCGATTGAAACTATTGATCCATATTCAACATTTAGCAATTTCGCCCAAAAACTACGGTACCTGGTCTTGACACGACCAGTTTTTGCAAATACAAGAGACTATTCGTCTTAAAGGATTACTGTAGCTCACGATTTAAAAAAAATTCTATTCAAGTGAAACATAAATTTTAAAGGCAAACAACGCCGGGTTTGGAACGAAATACAGCTGTAGAAAAAATATAGAAATACTTCTAAAATTATTTTTTTTTAAACTAAAAATGCTGGTTTTTCGAGTCTCAAACAGCAAAAAAAATATTGCGAGCTTTTGCGATTTTTCCCTCAAAAATACAGTATGTGTACCTTTGAAAAATCAATTTTTTTTTGTTTTTTTTTGAATTGTAGTCATTCTCAATTTTTTTAAAATTTGAATTAGTTTGTAAATTTTGATGTTTTGATTTTTTTTTTCGAAATATGAGACTTGGAAAATGTATCTAAATGTTCTTAATTTATCTGAAAGTCATCGAAAAAGCTTTAATCTAAAATTAGTATGTATATTTTTGAAACAGAATTTTTTCGATAGTTCAGAAAATCAAGCATTTGAAAGAAAAGTTATTTAAATGTTTCTTTCGAATTAATACTGAAGAAGCCTTCTATTACACCTATACTAATTTTCCCCATGAGACTTTTTTTGTTGAAAATTTCCAAAATCAAATCTAAAATAACTTACTTTGGAGTAAAAAGCCATCTTTCCATAGTATCACAAATTGCAGACCATAAACCTCGAAAAACTTCTGGATTCTGACGAGCATATGGAATGGATGTTCTCAAGACAGACATCAGAGAAGTTGCAGCAAGTTTCCAAGTACTTGCAGAGATACAAGTGTACTTCATGTAAAGTGGTTCTCCGAGGAATTTTATGATATCAATAGCAATGAGCGAGTTGGCAACTTCTGGATTCTGTGATGTTGAAGTAAAGAATTCGATTGCAATTCGGAGAGAATATTCGGAAAATGGAACAATTGTAGTCAGGGCGTAGTCTCTCTGAAAATTTAAATTATTTATTCAAATTAAATAATTCTTTGCTTTGTTATACCCAACATGGTCTCAGAAGGGCGAATTTAAAAATAATATTTCTCAAAATTTCGAAAAAAGCCAAATTCTGCTAAAATCTTATTTTTCAAAGAAATTTATATTTTTCTTATTTTTTTTCTTTCGCATAACCGTAATACGATAAAAATTGAATGTTTTTGGTACCAACTGTGGTTACTTAATAAAGATTTTTTTTTCGATTTTTCGATTTTCCCAGCGAAAAAACAAAAATATTCCGTCTATCGATTTGTCTAAAATTGAAATTTTTTGACAAGCATGTAAATTAACGCGAGATCAACTAATAAAATATGTACGATTTTTGCGAAATTTCGTTTTTTTTTTGAAATTTTGACCTGTCATAATTGTTTTTGATCAGCACCTTTTTCGAAATTCGTGCACATTTTGAGTCCATACGAGCAATATTCCTTCAATAAAAAACACTTACATAGCTCTTCTGTCCACCAGGCGCAACTTTATTCGGAGAAATTCGTTGTGTTGCCATACTTGCAAATTTCAGCAAAAGTCGTATTTGATCCGGAATAGCGGCTCGCAGAGATGTTCCTGATAGTGTACATTCAACAAATACAATTTTAACAGCTTCCAAAAGAGCTTCCTGTGTCGGTGTCAGATGTGTAGTAGCTGATGGAAGTACAAATGGTGCTTGTTCTGATGGAATGGGTACATTCATCATACTTTCCAGTACTGCTGGCAGACTTTCATATTTTAAATCGTCTACAGTAATACTTTTGGCAACTTTGTCGAATAATGGAGGGAACACATGAAGAATCGCTGTGAGATGAGAAGGTCCGGGAACATAGATTCCTGGAGCAAGCGATGCTAACGAAGACGATGATGAATTCATTCTTGGAGTTGAAGAAATTGATTTCGAATCAGCATTCACTGAATTTGCCATTGCAGCACATCCTTGTCTAGCCAATCCTCTTGAAATTCTCAGCCAAACTTTCCAAGATTCAACCCATTGGGCTTGTGGTAACTCGGGTGTAATTGCATCAATAGTAGAATCAGATCCATTGCTTTTTTCATGACTATTTACATTCAACGTCTGTGATGAGATTTTTCCGAGTAAAACTTCCTGATAACTTCGAATTGCTGATAGTGATAGTTCGGCATTTTCGTAGCACGCAGCCCAATCCAAATATCCTAGAAATGCTTCCCAAACAGCACCAAAGTCATTCAACGCGAGCAAAGATTTTCGTTGAGAATTGAAAATTTTGGATATAGCAGAAATGGTATGAATGCATGTTTCCGTCCATTGCTTCTGTTCTGTATCTCTCGAATGATGCATTATCAGTTCTCCATTTGATTTTTCCGTAGATGCACATCTTGTCTGTGATCGAACTTTGTCAAGTAATGGAATCATTATCTGCCATATAACACTATGCCATGCAGCAGATCGAAGTGCATGTCCATGTGCTGTGACTGTTTGTAGAAGAGTTTGACACGCTGATTTTCGTACAGCAAAGCGAGAGTCTACACATGATTCGGAGAGGCACGTGTACAGTACCATCCACACAGCTTCGGAAGCATCGTTTCCAACGGATTCCATTTTTCGGTAAATGAAGTCGGAAATCGTCCACTGAAAATATTAGGATTAATTATCGTAAAACTTGAAAAAAAGTTATTGCGGTGTCGTCTGAAAGACGCGTGGATTTGTTGGAATGGGTCTCGCCACGATATTGTTTGGTACCGTTATTCTATTAATTCAGGACTATTATGGGATCACAAAATTCGAAGAATGCATATTGCGCAACATATTTGACGCACAAAGTATCTCGTAGCGAAAGCTGTTGTCGATTTACTCGATTTTTTCCATTTTCTTTAGTTTTTTCGTCATTAATGTGTTTTATTTTAATATTTTAATCGAATTATAATAACTGATTTCTGTAAATCGGCTTCAGCTCTACAGTAGCCAGTTAGAGAGTCAGTGTAGTTTTCGCTGTTTCTGCTCGTGGCGAGAACCATTTAATCGAATCTTTGCGTCTTTAAGCACGCGTTATAAAAATTGGAAATTACGATACGGTATATATTATGATAATTTTTTAAGAACAAAAAATAATATAATTTTAACTCACCAGCAATGTTAACGCAGACAAGGAAATGTTTTGGTCCGTGTTCTGCTTGGAATATCGTGAAATCGCTTCGACAAGCCCCGAAATACAATCAAAAGGAATTGATTGTAGAAAATCAGATGACACGAGACGAAGACCAAGATATCCTTGTCGTACCAGAGACAGCTCACACCTTAAAATATAAAATGTATAATTAAAAACTTCAAAAGAAAAACTCACTCAGTATCACTATCAATGATGGCTGAGATAATTTGTATAACATTGGGCCATGACGTCGAAAGTAAGAAAGCACCATCAGTTTGCATTAGTGACATTACACAATCGAGTTGTCTCCGACGAACTTGAATATGAGGAATTGAACAGAGAGCTAGAAGCGATGAAATTATCATTTCCTGTTGACTTTTTGCATCCATTGAAGTTTTCGATTTTACAGCATGTTTTGCTAGTGAAGTCAGTGCAACTGCTGCCCAATCACGCATTGATACAGAAGTATGATTGCACACCTGAAATTAGATCATTGAAGTTCAGTAAAATTTATTTCCAAACAGGCAAGTCTAGCAGTTCTACAAAATGATCCAGTGTGGCTTCACAATATATTTTTTTAATGTTTAAAATTTAATGATAAAGACATGATATCTGAAAAAATTTAAAAATTTACTCAAAAACTGTCATGACAATTGCCGGAAAAATTTCGGCATGTTTAAACTTTCATACAATTTTTGAGCAACATTTTAATTGTTTCAACTTTAAAAAAATTTTCAGACAAAGCACAATTTTTTTACATTTTAAATATTACTAAATTACAATGAAAACTATTAGAAGAACTGGTTCATTTTGCTGGCCGCACCCCTGATTCCAACAAACCTTGATAAAATGATTAGCAGCTTTTTGCCAAAATACTTGAAGTCTCATCAATGAAAGTGAGCAAACTTTATAGAGAACTGCAAGAGGAAACAGAGAACTTTCTCTTCCAGTAGCTGCAACAGCGAGACTTTCATCAGAAAGACGAATAAGGGCATCTATCACAGAAAGAAACGATTTGTCTGGTAGTGCAGCGATTGCAGGTGCTACTTTATCCATTAATGATGATAGCATTGCTATGTCAGAAAGTGCTGCATTTGTCACCACAGTTGGTACATTCGAATGATCATCTCTTGTTTCTCGTTCAAATTGTCCAACTTGTGTCGGCCGCATTGCAAGAAGCCAAGAAAGATGCTCACAAGTTGCCATACACAGATACCACAGATTGTTGAGTTCCTTGATGTGTGTAGTGATTGAGGCGATAAAAGTTCGAGCAGCTTGCAAATTTTTCGAAGTGAGCAATACTTGCTTATTCCATAATTCTGTTGAAACTACAGGGCATGGACATGGAGGCCCTGATGCTGTAACTTGGGTCGTCGATGGCCATGCTTCCAAATCAAATACTTGCTCCGAAACTGGAGCATCCCGTTTATTGGCTGGACTTGGTGGTGCGATTCCTGCGAATTGATTCAGGTATGATGGTGATGGTAAGCTCATTATTGCCAGAACATAGACACTTCTATGAAGATCAGCATCAGCTCCAACTCGACATCCAGCAGATATAAGAGTCGAGAGACAACATAGTAATTGATCGCTCACAATTTCATCTGTACTGGCAGCTAGAAGACTTCCGATTGCAGCTAGAATACTTGGCTGAGAATTTGCATATGCGACTTTTGCAATTTCCAGCTTGGTTTCTGAACTTCCAGCTTCACTATTCTCATCGACAAGACACAGTTTATCGATTGCAGCATAAACAGCTTGAGTCATATCACAAAGAGCTACACAGCATCGAGAAAGTACATAACCTTCTGGAATGGCAACTGCATCCATACGATCAAGAGAGTCCAGTCTGAAAATGAGATTTTTAATGAAGAATATGATTTGTTTTCGACTAACAAAATTGTTTTCTTTGATGTCAGATGTTCCACGTATGGAACCCATAATCCTTTGCTCAAGAATCCAGGTCCTCCATCTTCTTGGCTTCTATCTATTTCATTTTCTTGGTCTGAAAAAAAACTGTGATTGTAAATAAATAAATATTACACCATACACGAAATTTTACGCACAAACTACGGTAACAGGAAAATAAAACAAACATTTTGGGTTGCATGCATGTGTGCGCCTTCAAAGAGTACTGTAGTTTCAAATTCTGGTTTCTGTGGAATTTGTACCAATTATTACAATTTGTCGTGTCGAGACCAAGAACGTCGTCAAAAAAATTCCGATATTTCGGTTTTTCAGAGATAATTTTTAAAATCGGAGTTTTAAAAAAAAAATGTTTCGGGAATTATCTGAAAAGTTCAAAATGTTTTCAAACTTTGTTTATGTTGAAAAAAACAAGAAGAAAACGTATATAATTTTCTTTAAAATATGGCCAAAATATTTTGGAATTTCGAGCGGTTTTCCGAGAAAATCGATTTTTTTTCGGAATGTCGGAAAATCAAATAAAAAACGAAAATTTAGATTTTTGAAGCCGAAAAACCAAAATGTTTGTTTTTTTTTTCAGAAAATCGGAATAGCAACATCCTTGGTTTTCATCCTTAGACCTGTTACCGTATTTTTGCATCTGAGAAATATTTCGAACGTACCACTGGAAAATGTCGTACAGACAAGACACTGCTGAACAACAGTAGATAATCCAATTGCAACTTGTTCGAGAACATGCGTCGAATTAGGACGACAATCAAAAGATTCAGTCATCCATTTGACAAGATCCGTACTCGAAACAATTCGATGCAAAGATTCTAGGGCTAAAGGTCTCTGCCATCCTTTCCTATCTCCATCCACAAACTTCAGTAGTGTTGATATGAAAATTTCGCATTCTGTGTGCTAAAATTTGAGAAAGCTTCGATTAGAACTTCAGTAATACTACGGTAGCTTACAAGAATTGTCTGATAGAACTGTACAATAAGAGTGACAATCCGAACGAGACGCATTGAAATTGGAAAAGATTGCCGTTCATGAGAAATTGTTGGTGGGTAATTGTTGAATGACGCATTGCTGGTTCGAGATGATGGATGTTGAGAAGAAATGTGCATAGCTTTCACGTTTGGAGAGAACAACCGAATTATTAATGGACACACATCGTCTTTGAGCAAATCACCGAATTCGGTGTGCTGAAAATTTAATATTAATGTTTTTTTCCGTATAATAACGTTTTTTGCTCAACTTACTCTAATAAATACTGAAGGAAATCCTTTAAGAAGTGATTCCAGCAATTCCAATCCTAGAGTCCGCGTTGTTTCCTGTATTCCAACTAGCCAAATTGGAGCTTCTCCATTGATCAAAAGGCATAAATCCTTGAACAACATGTATGCATCAGCAGCACAAGGTCTCAAAGTTGGTGGAGCTGCACGTGGACTCGGTCGCCCTCCAGATGGATTTACAACAGTTAGTTCCGTGGAAAAAATCCCATCTTCTTGAATAACTCTCTCGAAAACCGTAGAGACAAGCTGACGAACTGCAGCAGAAGCGGCATTTATTACAATTGGATCTTTGGCAAAATGAAGACGGAAGCACATAACGATACACTGAAAATGAAAAATAAGAATATTTAATTGTTTAAAATATTTTTTCATACTTTAGCCAGTGTGTTACCAGTGACAATTAATTCAGAAGAAACAAGTGGAGGGACTGTTTGAAGAACTCGCAATTCCTCGCATTCTGCTTCCACTAGGGACCATAATTCATTAGTTACAATTGTGGCGCCGTTCTGAAAAAAAAACATTAAAAAATTAAAATTCAAAAATGTATAGGCAATTGGTGTCTGACAGTTTTACAGAATGATTTTTTTATTTGAATTTAGCGATTTCATATAGAAAGATATTTGCTTTATCTGAAAATTACGTTTATTTCAGTCGGAACAATTCAAAAAATGTCTGAAAGTTGAGAATTGCCGCAAAAAATCTGAATTAAATGTCGAGTTTTTCCACCTGAAATAAAAGTGATTTTCAAATAAAGCAAGTAATTTTCTAGGTGAAATAGCTAAATTTCAATGAAAAATCTAGGGAGCACAAGCCACACGGGCTCATTCTGGAGAACTGCCGGTCACCAATTGCCACGCATCACGGATCCAATCCTACCTGACTGAGAATCCTATGCTGTACAAGTCTCTGAATTCCTTGCAAAGCGATTTGCACAAGCCTCGTGTGTCTAGTTTCACATGAGAGCACTAATGGATGTAAAAGTTCGGTGCAAGCAGCTCGGAGATTTGTGATCAGAACCGTATCACCGACAGACGCTGTACTGATATTTCGAATCCGAACAACACCCGATTCGGCTGCTTCTTTTACATGATTCTGCTTCTTTTTTGCTTCTTGTGATAAAAGACGAAGATCGCCTAGAAGTGCTTCAACCAGTTTCTTCGAATCTACCGCATTTATTGACATTTCTGAAAAATGATTTTTAATTCAAAAATAATTGTGAAAAAGGTAATGAAAAGAAATGAACAACTTGTGGAATTAATAAAAAAATCAATGCTCTTAAAAATAAATATTTATTATTTATCCATTCAATTAAAAAAAGGATAGCAGAGATCATTTCAACGTGAAAAAGAGCCACCAGCAGCAGTATATTAAAACATTTTGGAGATGACATGGGATTCAAATAAAAAGATTATGGCAAGTTGAATGTGTGTGACTAATTATGAATTTAAAGAGGAAATTTTAGTGTTATTCGATATGGAACACGAAGTTTGGAAGGAAGAGTACAAGATTGGAATGATTGGATAGATTGAAAAAAATATCACATTAGAGCTCTGGAACAGGCACCTGTTTCGATGCTAAATACGGAATGATATTTCCTGGCGCCCATTGAGAAACCGTATACACAGAATTTTCGTAGAATTGCATTCCGATCGTTGCAGCAGTACGGAAAATCTCGCCAGAAGATGCTGGAAATTGTTGAGCGAGAACGGCGAGAATACAGATAGCGAGGCAGATGAAGGTTTGTAGAAGCATCATGAGAGTTCCCTCAGTTTTCGGAAAAACGGACTGTTCGTGCCAAGATGGTAGCAACTCTTTGTCAGCTGATTCCAACTGTGAAGAAAATGCATTTTTATCTTTGCTGACTTTTGGAACAAAATCCTTCCACACAATACTAAGAAGTTGAAGAGCACCATCAATTCGTTTCCAATGTTGAATATGGAAAAATGCATAGGCCAGTGCTTCAGAGTCTCCACGTTTCAAAAAGTGTTCAGGTGGCATTATCATTGATCGAAGTTCGAGAAGATATGGTGGAACATGTGGATTGAACTCCATTGCACGAGTCAGTGCTTCGATTGCAGTTTGTTCAGCAGAAGAAAGTCCACGACGAATTGATGAGTCTGCAGCGCAGCGGAAACTGAAAATCAGATGTTAATTGGGCATTTTTGTTTGTCTTTCAAAATCTTATTTCAAAAACTTACTTCTCTGCAACAGCTCGAACCTTCAACAAGGCTGATGTATAACTCATCGCGGCTGATCTTGGTTCACGAAGTTCATAGGAGCAGGGAGCACCATATCCATCATATCTTACAAGCAAATTCTGAACATCTGCATATGCCTGAACTTCTAAGCATGCTTCTATGAGATTGTCTTGCACAGATAACAACGTTGAAAGAGATTGGTCTCGCGACAGCTGAAATTTTTTTTTTGAATTTGTATTAAAATTTCAAAGAATTCCTTACATCTCGAAAGCCTTTGATAGCTTCACGAAGTCGTCCTTGTTTTCTTGCACACATTGCCAACCTTCTTTTAATGTATGTTTGAATCGTCAAATCACGCTCTGAATATCAGTTTTTTGGTATTTTTTAAATAGAAATTCAAGATAAGCTCACTTCTAACAGCATCTCCATTTTGCGCATAACTGGCAATTTGATTGTTGGAATAGGAATTCAAAGTGGACTCAATGGCACGGAGAGCTCGACGAAGAAGATTTTCAGCTTGAGACACGGTTTCAGATTCTTCTTCTGCTAAGAGGACAAGTGCCGATGCACATTCCGGATTGATTGCCAACGCTGCTCGGGCGGTTTGAATTCGCTCTTCGCTTTCTCGCTCTCGCCATGCTACTTGCATTACTGAATTTTAAAACTTTTGCTTTTTTTTTAAATTTAAAAAACAATCCATACTTTCATATTCTGCTCTACCTTGATCTTCATCACACATGAACAATGACTGATGGTCCTGAGCGGATAAATTCATGTCATAATATGTTAATGGCTCTGAATTTGTTTCCTTTCGAAATCGATTGTACTCGGCTGCTCGAAACAGCGCCATCGGATTCCGCCAGACTTTGCATTCTGAAATTTTTCGTTTTGAAATAATAGAGATTTTTTTATTATAATTATTTATTAGGAAAGTATTAATTATTTCAAATTCCGATATGAGTTTGTGTTAATTGACATTTTGAGCCATACCTGGGACGGTTTTCGTATTTTCGATGCTTTCGTCGTTATCAGATCCCTCTTCGTCTCCTGCATCGATTCCGGCGTTGCTGAAACAAAAATTGAAGCTTAAAACGTGAAAATATGAAAAATCAACTCACTTCTTAAAGTACCACCATTCGAAAATTAGAATTATCCCTGATACCAAACTGGAGGTTCCTGTCAATGCCACGTAGAACTTTGGTGTTAGATTGTTGAAGTACGACGTCGCTGTAACTGCACGGGACATAGAAAAGAAAAGTCTTAATTTAAACTATAGACTAACCACTTTCAAGCGACTCTGATATCTTGAGTGGTCCTCGCAAAGCGAAGAGAAGCACTGCAACAAGTGCGATCCATAGGAGCCACAGGAAGGTCCATGAACAGGCCATGACCCCTAAAACACTCCAATATTAGGAAATATAAAAACTAAAAAGGCTTTGAGAGAAAAAAAAATCGATAAGAGATGAAATTGATCGGATCATTTTGCTCATTTTCGTGATGTGTAGGAAGCTAAAATTAAAAGGCTTTAATTTTGTTTGAAAGTTCTCAATTTCTTGTACCGCGCATGAAATAATAGTCAAAAATATTACTTTTAAGGCAAGATGCAACTTATTATCCGACAGCCGGTTGGTGGTTGTTGGTGACGTGCCAAAACAACGCAGAGAGAGAGACCGCGAGACATGGAAGACGGACGAGAAATCGATTCAATTCAAACCCTACGGCCGCGGCCTTGAGCAAATTTGTATTCTTTTACGTTAGCTAAAATATTTAACATTTCCGCATAAAACGCAAATTTTCATATTCGCAGCCTTAGTCTTTTTGAATTTACAGATTATTTTACGCTTGGTCGCTAATATATTATTTAAAACATATGTTTCTAATTTGAGTTTACTTTTGAAAGTTTTAAATCTAGAATAAACATTTTTAGTTAGAAAAAACGTTTTTTAATCAACCTATATCAAAATGCACGTAAGAATCGTGTCAATTTTCAATTCCGTTAGCTCAGGATTTTGCAAAACGAGAAAGGAATAAAACAGTTTCATCGGATAAAACAAATTCAATTTTTAATTTAAATTAAAAGAGTTTGAAATAAAAATAGAATTTATCGAACAAAAGTCGATAATTGGAAAACAATTGAAACTTTGTACGCAATTATTTGAAATCTGTGCAATCACCGTTGCTTACCGTAGTCGTGTAGTCCTCTCGGACAACTTTGATGCTTGGCTGATTTTTATTTCTGGAGTTTTTTTTTGTTTCTCCGGAGAAACAAGTTGATTAATCATTACTTTTTTAGTCAATCAATTATTATTTTATTCTCAGATGATTGTGGTGGCGCAGCATGTTCCGGATATGCAGCTAAATCCGATGCAAAGATTATTCGCTCCTCAAACCATGACAGATCTTGTTTCGAATATTACCGCTCCTATGACTGATGTGGAAGAAGCTTTGTTCAATCAAAGAGGAATGAAAGAGGTACAATTATTCTTCCAGTATAAAATTACAACACATATTCAATTTTCAGGCTCCCTTTCGCGATCTGGATCGAAGTGGAAAAGCGGTTTGTAGGAAAAACAAATTAAAAATGTGTCCATTCGGTCCAACATGCCCTCTTCGTCACATCGATGGAGAAAAAGCTGTCGTATGTAAGCATTGGCTTCGTGGTCTTTGTAAGAAAGGAGATCAATGTGAATTCTTGCACGAATATGACCTCACAAAAATGCCCGAATGCTTCTTCTTCTCTAAATACAGCGCGTGCAGCAATCGAGAATGCCCATTCCGACATATTGATCCCGAAACGAAAATGAAAGACTGTCCATGGTACGATCGTGGATTCTGCAGGCATGGACCATACTGCAAACATCGCCATCGTCGTCGTGCAGTCTGCCCCAACTATCTCGCCGGATTTTGTCTACAAGGACCAGATTGTCAATATGCTCATCCTTCATTCGGTCTGCCATCATTCGAGAATATAGCTGTCAGTCATGCCAAACCAACATACAGTCAAGCTATTACTTGCCACAATTGTCATGAAAGAGGCCACAAGGCAACTACATGTCCACATCTTCCAGGACAAACAAGACAAAATCAAGATCATCACCATCGTGTTGATCTCTCACTTATACCAGATAAAAAGAATCTATCAGATGTTACTTGTTACAAGGTAGGTTCATTTTAATCATAAAAAAAGTAAAATAATTCAATTTTAGTGCGGAGAGAAAGGTCACTACGCCAACAGATGCCACAAAGGAGCTCTCGCATTCTTGTCAAATACTGCTCACCTGGCTCACGAACAAAGAGAAAAAGATGAAAAAGAACAAGGAAGGATCAATAATATGCTAAGGCCGCCAATGTGAACATTGTCGAATATAGGAGAACGGGTGGAATCTGTTATTTTTGTTGTTTGTCAAGAATTCGAGACTGTTGGAATAAAAATTTAACCTTCCAATTATTTAATTTGTTGTTTTTTTAATATTCTTGGTTTGAAACCACAATTTTACTGATTAACATTACAAATTTATTTTATAGAGTTATATTAAGCTAACATTATTCAGATGACTCGAAAAAGACCAGCTCTTGCAGAACCGGTTTCATCTTCTCGATCACGGGTAACGAGAAGATCAACAACAGGTGCACCTTCTTCAAAAAAGAAGCGTTCACCTGAACCGGAATCTGATGCAGATTCTGAAGATGATTACGATGGCCCATCGACATCCCAAACCAAGAAATTGAAGCGGGGAAATTCATCGACGAATCGCGGAAAAGCAGCTAATAAGACAAAACGAGGATCTTTTCAAGTTAAACAAGAAATCATGGATGACGATGAAAATGAGGAAAAAATAGATGGAGAAGTAGAGAATGGTATAACATCCAGAGAACATTCACCTGATCCATCTACGTTCAAAAAGACAGCGAAATTACAAACTAAGAAGAAAAAGAAAAAAGAAAGCCCGCCGGAAACTCCACCAACATCACCAAGTCCATCACCATCGCGTTCGGTGTCTCCGTCTACAACAAAATCAGATATTTCTTCGAAAAAAGGACGCAAGGCTGTTGTAAATTCAGTATCAAAAGTGAAAATCGAAAAAGAATCTACACCAGTAAAAACGAATGGAAGAAATTTACCTCCTAAACGAAAAAAGAAGCCAGTTGAAGAAGAAACTGCAGAAGAAATTAAACTTCGTGAACGAGCTGAACGTAAAGCGAGGAGGATAGAAGAAGCTAAAAATCGTCCGAAACTAACTATTGAACAAAAACTGGCAAAACTTCGGAAGAAAAAAGAGCGAAGAGAACGGAGAAAAGAGCAAGAAAAGGAAGAATCGATGCGGCAGAAATATGGGCAACGAAAAATCAAAGCAGAAGCCAGTAAATGGAATTTTGGTCCGATATCATCGATTAATCAACGAAGGAGGGACGAAATGATGGCTTATTTTCCAAAAGCGAATTTTTTGGCCGAAGATGGTGTACCAAAAGTGATGAACAATTTTCGAAGAGCAACAGTGAAATATAATATGGAAGTTTTGAATCCATTCATTACGTGTGGAATTTGTGATGTGAGTTTTTAGTTTTAATTTATAAGTCCAAATATTTAAAAAAAAAACCAGATCATAAATTAAACTTTAAAGATCGGTTAAATTTTTACTTTGAATTTGAAGTTTTCTGAATTGAATTATCAGAAATTTCTGTATTTAAAAAAAAAAGATTGAAATAAAAAAAAATTGAAAAGAATTAGGATTTCTTGATTAAAAAAAATTACATCGTGTTTGTGAACCAGAATAAAAGAGAATAATAACCTCTCGAAGTGTTTTTCGGTAATTTTTAGTGCAATTTTTGAAAAAAATAGAAATTTTGGAAATTTGATCACTTTTTTGGATAATCTGAATTTGGAAATTACCAACACAAGTTAAAAATTTATTCAAAAAATTTTATAACTTTCCTTGAGTTGTTTGATCTCCTCTATTCCATTTTTTGTAGAAAACTAAACAATTATCGCACAAATCTCTGTTGATTTTTCTGGTTTTTCACAAAAAAATACTTCAATCACAAGCAAAGGCATTAAACTAAATGGAAATCACCATAGGAAAAAATTATATAAAAAAACTAATAAAAGTGAATTTTATTCCTACAGTCTTATAAATACAGAGTGCTTGGCGAGACAAAATTTGTATAATTTGCTTCCCTGGAAGCCCATGAAAAGGAAAAAAGATAACGAGGTTCCGCTACAAAATCATTCTCATTTCTAGAAGTTTTCGTTACGATCTAGACTTTAAATCTAGATGCATAAAATCAAAAAACCCATATTTCAAGAATTTAATTATATATTTTCAGGGCTACATCGTAGATGCAACAACAATAATTGATTGTATGCACACATTCTGCAAGAGTTGTCTTCTAACATATTTTGAATCGGATAACAACACGTGTCCAACATGTGGAACATTTATTCATGGATCTCATCCAACTCATTACGTGACTTATGATCGAGCAGTCAATGAACTTGTCAATCAATTTGTGCCAAAAATGGAGAACAACGAGTTGGACGTACGGAAAACGTTTCTAAGAGACTGCCGAGAAGCTCTAGGAATTGATACGGCAGCCGAAGATCGCGAGAGAAAAGAACGACTGGAAAGAGAACGAATAACTGGGACAAATAGATGTTATCCATTGGAAAGGCCTAGATTCTCACATCATAGAGATGATTGTCAAGTGACTGTTAATCTACTCCCCGGGACTGCTAATCTACCTCTTATCACTCGACCGTATGTTCGGTGCAGTGAGATGACTACTATGAATACTTTGAAAAAGTAAGGTTTTTCAAGTTGTATTCAAATTTTGGTTTTTAAAATTTTATCGTGATAACATAAAAGAAAAAATTAATTAAATTTGAAACAATATGACGATTTTGACTGATCTCCTCAGTTGAATTTCCGCGCATTATTCTCCGAAACCACGCCTATTTTTCCGTGCCGCACTTTTACTTTTTTTCAATTACAACTCAAAGTTTTGGTATTTCTCCGAAATTTCAAAAACAAATTTTTTCTAGATGTAAAAAAAATATTTATTTCAGGTTAAAAATTTTAAGGAAATTAATTTTTTTATAATTTTCCTTCTTTTTCAGATTCCTATCTCTTCAAATATGGGACGATCAGAGCCGGTATTCTGATTTAGACATGTTTTGTGACGGACAACTCATGGGAAAAGACTTTTCGGTTCGCTTTGTTTGGATGATGAAGCGCCGTGGTCAACCCAAATCTGAACCACTTATAATTCGATATCATATGACGAGAACATGATCTTCTTCTATCGATTTCTTCTTTCTTCTGAACTTCTCAAGAACAAATTCCCAGTTTTACCATGTTTTAGTACTGTACCATGTATCTCTATCTCTATATTTTGTCTCATTTCCTATGTTTTCATATTTATTAACTGCATTTTTTTTTCAAAAACAACCAAACCCCAAGATGAATAACACGTGTCTAATTAAATTTTTTTGTTGGTTTAAAATTTCTTCGATTTGAAAAACGTGAAGTTTCTTCTTCTGGAGAGAGATTTTATCGTCACCTTCAAAATATCCGCTTATTTCCTGTTTTCACCAGCCACATTTTGTTCTGCTTTTCGATAACATAGTGTTGGTAAGTGAGAGAGTGAAAGAGAAAGGTTCTCAGTGGGGCGCACTTGACGAATCCAGCTCACAGCGTTTACACCATTCCTTTGAAAGACATTGCCGAGTGGATTTGCAGACAAAATGGGAGTGAAAGCTGTGCTTGGCGATCTGCAAATCGTCGTGGAACGGCATTCAGACGTCTTACGGAATAATGCGTTACCGTTCAGATTTCTTGTTGTGCTACGAATTATTGGTGAGTTTTTGCCAATAATTATTATTACCCAGACGTGAGATTTTGCGATTTTTGGGCCAAAAATACCGTATCTGGTTTCAGCACGGCAAATAAAAATGCGTGTGCGCCTTTGAAGTGTACTGTAATTTCAAAGTTTTAGTTGCTGCGGAACTTTTATCGGTTTTTCGATGAAAATATATTTATTTATTAAAAAATCTTGAATGAAACGGTAAAAAACTAATAAATTTCAACCAATTGTGAGGAACGCTGTGAAAAATCGATAAAAATTCCGCAGCAATGAAAGTTTGAAATTACAGTACTCTTTAAAGGTGCGCGCCTTTTCGCATTTTAATAAAATTTGTCGTGTCGAGACCGGGCATTGTTTTTTTGTTGCAAAATCGCAAAATTGGACGCGTAGCTGAAATAAGGCTCCAAACTTTATTATTTTTATTATTCTCATCAAAAATTAGACATTTTTGTAAAATAATTATTTAATAGAGTTACAAAAAATCAATTTTCCAGGCTATATTATCTCATATCTTCACTTTGCACGTCTTCTTTTATGGCTTCACCCTTATCAAATTGCTTCAATTGAAGTATAGAACAAAATCTTCAGAATTAGAAACAATTTCATTTTTCCAGCTTTGGCGTATCGCGACAAGCACATTCTGCGGTCACAATGTACTCGACGTTCTGTGGACAGTCTGGTGTCTTCATTTCGGAACGAATCTCGTCCGTCTCAACAATACAAATGAGTCTCTTCTGAAGCTTTATGCAATTACTCAGGGTGTTACCACTTTTGTCATCGTAGTCTTCGCATATCTCACCTACATTTTATTCGATTCTATCAAATTTTTCTACATTGAACCACTTGTTGGTATGACTCCGATTTGTGCGTCGGTTATGGTTCTCATGAAGCAGGTGGGCAAACACATGAATCTGAAAGAAACTGAATATTTAATAATGGCTCTTTTCAGTTTCTTCCTGACACCATTGTCCTGGCAACACCACTTGGACGTATTAAATATGCTCACCTTCCATTCTTGGCCATATTTGTCTCATTTATTCTAGCTCTCACCAAATTTACTTACTTTGTAAGTTTCTATAAAATCAAATGGAATAATTTAATTTTTCTTGATTTAGGTGTCATTTCTCCAAATCACCATCGGTGTTCAAGTTTCTTGGACCTATCTTCGCTTCTACAAACCCCATGAAACTGACGAAATCTATGGAGACGGCAGTGAGCACTTCACGTGGGCCAGCCTCTTCCCGTCTCGCACTCAACTCTTCTTCACTCTCATTGGAAAAGTTTGCTTCAGAACCCTTGCTCGAATGGGCGTCTGCAAACGACAAGTTCGTCATGTTGATCTTCACTCTCTACAATCAGGATCCGTTGGAATCAACTTGCCTGCGCTGGAGAATTCTGCAAAAGACTCGGAGAGACGGAGGTAAATATTTGATTTCTTTGATTTGTTCCAGTTAAAATGCTAATTTTTTCAGACAAAAAGCATTGAAAGAGTTGAACGATCGATTGAACAAGACTCGAACAGCAGAAGTTGCCAGCTACGGAAACTGGGACGATGGTGACGATGATGAGCCGACTGAGGTTACTGTAGTTGCTCCGCCCCCTGTATCAAATGTACATTCTTCAAAACCAGCCATGGACAAAGAATCAATGGCATAAATAGATTTTTGGGTTCCTTTTTTATTAACATTCATTAATTATGTATTTCTTGGATCTCTAGTTTCGACTACTCTCGTTTATGTTTTCTTTCGCTTCATTTTGCTTCCTTGTTCTTCATGGGTGTTTTTCATTTATTGCCTTCTTCCCTCTCTGTGAGTAATTTTTGCATTTATTGTATTTTTCTCTGTGATAGTTTTTTGTTTGATGAATAAAATATTAGATTTAAAAAACTGTTTTTATAGTGATAAAAATAACAAAACAAAACAAATCAACAAAGTTATAGATGAAAACAAAATATTCAAAAACCTATGCCATCAGACGTCCCTTCTTTGCAGCCTTCTTCTTTGCAATGGCTTTCTTCGCTGACTTCTTCAAGGCACGACGATCATTTTGCTCAGTTGTTCTGAAAAGAAAAACAAAATTATCCGGTGACCAACGGAGTGCTAGTTCAATTAAATTACACGCACACGGAGGGCCCACGCTCATATAGCACTACAAGTACCGCAGACGGTAAAGTTCCGAAAGCAGGTTGCAGTCGTGCAAGCAGTGGGGGTCGAACTCGTGGGCGCCGACCTCGAGTACAAACGCACACCCAACTGCGCTACGCTGAACGATTTAAATAGAGAAGAACCGGGCAATGACATTGCGCGCGCGGGCCCTTTGACAAAATGCCACATATTTACAAACCTTTCTTTTTTGGTGGAGAACTTGAACTTGTGCAATTTTCCAGTAATTTCATTCTGGTTCTTCTTTCCGTGAGATGTTCGCTTTTTAGCAGTTTGGATCTTCTGAAAAACAAATTATAAATTGAAGAACTATTCGAAGAAAAAAAACAAACCGTCAAATGTCCCTTCTTCATAACTTTTGTAATGCGCAAGTCGCGTTTTTCCATTTTGATAGTCTCCATGCTCAATGCAAGACTCACAGAAGAATCTTGTTTGAAATTGACAAACGCGAATCCTTTTCCCTTTCCAGTATCTTTATCTCTGACAATTCTGACAGCCTCGACAGGTCCGATTTGTGCAGAGAAAAAAGTAATGAGAGCATCTTCGGTAATCTCGAACGGCAAGTTTCCAACAAAAATGGCCATATCCTTTCCAAATTCTTTCTTCTTACTTCCAACTTTGTCAACACGAATCACATGATCGTCCAGCTTGGTTCCATTGTACTTCAGAGCTTTCTCCACTGATTCTTCTGCTCCGAATTTCACATAGAACGTGAGAGAACTCTGTTTGTCATTCAATTTTCCTGTCAAATGAGTGACTCGTTTCGTCAATTTCTCATTCGCAGGAAGCAGATTTCTCATACGGACAGAGGAAATAGTTCCAAAGTCGGAGAAAATTCGACGGACTGATTTCTCGTTCATTGTCAATGGCATATTTCCAACAAAAACAGTCAGAGCATTTTCAGCAGCTGAAGCACGTGCATTTGACTTTTGAAGAGTTCTATTCTCTCTTTGCTTCGTTCTGTCTCGCTTTCCTTCCTTATTTTCATCTTTTTTCTCTTCTCCTTCTGTTTCAGGTGCAACTTCTTCAGCAGCAGCAGCAGCATCAGCTGCCTTCTCTTCTTCAGCCTTTTTTTTTGGATCATACTTTCTTCTTTTAGGTTTTTCAATTACTTTATCTCCCTTCACAACTTCCTCTTGTACTGCTGCTCCTTCTGACGACTTTCCGAAGAGACTTGATAATCCACCAGCCTGATAATTATCAGGTTCAGAGACTGGAAGACTTGGTTTCTGCTTCTTGATTTTCTTCGGAGCTTCTGCAACGGCTTCTGCGTCAGCGGACACTGCTTCAGCTTTTCTTTTGACAACCTTCTTCGCCATCTGAAACTGATTTTTTAAACTATGAAAACTATAATTTTAATTGAATAGACATTGTAGACGGATCAGTCAACCTATACTTGATTTAAATAAAATATCATCATTAAAAAAAAGGAAAATAATTTATTGTTAGATCATCGAAAAACACGAAAAAATTGTTTTGAATTTTGAAATCAAAAAGATAAAAACATAGAGTATCAATAGTACGGCTGATCATCGAGTCGTTCCAATTTGAATGCGACTTGTAAGAAGAATTGCTTCGTGTCTTTGTTCCACATCGTCCAAAATTTTTCAGATTTGTCAACTTCTCTGGAAAAAATTACTTGGTATATACAATTTTTTTAATCGTAACTATGAGATAGAAAAGTGCTAAAATGTTGTAAAGCCTCACCTTGATGGAATTTTGAATCCAATCGTTTCATACGGCTCAGCAGCAAACAAGAGGTATTGCCATCTCTTGTCTGGAGGCTGAATCTTTTGCTCATAAGCAGACATAAATCGATGACGTGGCGCAATACCGTCAGCAATCTCCGGATAATCAATTTGGAAGAGAAGTGCTTGCTGGCCAGCTCCTGGATCACGTTCTTTTGTTACCTTGTATCCAGGACGTCCGATTTTCACAAACTTTTTAGTTTCAACTGCAGCTTTCTGTGGAGCTGGTAGAAATGGTTGTTCAGATTGTTCTTTAGCGGCACGCCGTGCAAGATTCGCTTGATGCTTCTTTCCTTGTGTATGTGCCAAATAAGATCCTTCATTGTTGTGAAGAGTAAGACACAGCTTGCATTCGTACGTTCCAATGTGATTTCGCATGAAATACGGATCCTTTTGAAGATCAATTGTCTCTAGAGCCAACTGGCGGAGCCGTTCCCGTCGATCAACACCAGCATCGGCGGCCGAAGCCACTCCTCCGCTTCCCGTTTTTCCTCCAGCTCTGTTCTGAAAGTCCATCTGAAAGAAAAAGTTTAGATGATTGAATATATTATAAATTTAAAATAAAATCGAAAATATATAAATATCCGAAGTTAAACGGATCATTAAAACAAAAATAGGTATTAGCATTAAACATCGAATGATTCACAATTTACTCATTTTCGAAAGACCAGGTTAAAGATAATGGAAAAGATTAATGAAATAATAGAAGGGCACGTGAATACACCCGAGAGGCAGGCAATGCTCACTCGAATAAATTGGAGGGGAATTAATTATGGTAGAGATTTAATTTGAATAAAAATGGACAAAGAAAAATAGGTGAGTATCACGGTAGCCGCACTTATTTTGAAAGTTTTCTTTCGCACAAAGGGGTTTTTGACAAGAGGAAAACTGGTGGAAATTATGATAAAACGGATTTCAGTTTGAAATTATAAAATCGATAAACGGAGGTAGATTGGAAGAGGAGGATGGGACATCATTTAGTGTCCATTGGCAAGATTTCCATTCGATTTGTTGAGGGTTCCATTAACAATTGTATTGTTCGAATCGTCAGCTGTTTGCCATTCACGTACAATTTGGGTAAGTTGGGCTGGTAGATTTTCGCGGTTCCATTCGTCCCTGAATAATATTTAATTGTTAAAAATAAATATTGTTTATTTTATTCTACATTGTGACTACAATTTTTTCGGGATTTTTCAGAGAATATCGAAAATATCAAAATAGGAAAATCACGGAAAAGCCGAAGAAATGTACAGAAAATTACGAGCATTTTTTCAATTGAATTGAAATTTTTTCAATTAACCGGAAATTATTGAAAATTTCAATTTTTTTTCAAAATAACGAAATTATCAATTTTTGAAATTTTCAAAAATATAAACAACCTTCATAATAAATGTTTTCTATGTTTTAAAACGTTCCAAAAATCCTTAACATTTCCTTTTAGTTCAAACAAAAAGAACAGCGAGGTAATAAAAAATCATATAACTCACCGGAATCGTTCAATTGTATGTGATAGAACAGAAGACAAACGTTCCAACTCGCTGACTGACCAACCCTCCGACTTTTCGACACAACACTGAATCAGCTCGCATGTTGCTGGCTTCGAAACTATCAATTCTTTCTCAGCAATCGAAATTTGCACGGAAGGTGTAGAATCTTTAGAAGCATCTTTCATCTCGATATCATGTTCACTGTTTGGAGTTTCCTGATTTTTCTTGATTTCAAGATTTTCTACAATTGTATCTTCTCCTGCGTCTTCAACTGTACTATCTTCATCGTGCTCTTCAGATTCGCCGGTTTTGCTTTTCTTTTGACCCTTCTTCTTTTTGAGCAATTTCTTTTTATTTCCAGCAGAAGCTGGAACTCCATCAGTTGATGTGCTCGTTCCTTCTTCACTTTTCATATCTTCTACAGGGACAACAACGAGTTCCAATGTTGGAGCAGCTACACCAAGCTTGCTCAACATTTTTTGATTTTCAGCTTCACGCTCTGATGTCCATTGCTCAATTTCTTTTGCAAGTGAATTGGTCATAGACCACGCCTTTTTTCGGGCAAAACCTTTGGGAATTTCTGTGAGTAATTTATCAGAGGTTGGAGTTACTCCAGCGTCTTGTAGCATTCGTGAAACTGTTTCAATTCGTTCGACAAACGATTCGTCAAGTTCACACTCGATCAGATCATCAATTGCATCTCGAAGTGTATTTGCCATTTGACGAATCAGTTTTCCGTCTTTTGTTGTCGACGGATTATATTCGAGAGCATTCGTTTGAATCAATATCAAGTCAGCAACAAATTTGTCCGCATGATTATATTCGCAATTATTCAGCTTTTCCATAATATCCTGCATACAAATCGGTGTTTCGATAATCTCATAATAGTCCTCAGCCTCATCCGGATCCACGGGCTCGACAAATTCAACGAATCGACGATCTCGCATAAGACGTGCTGAAAATATTCAATGAGGTTGAGCATGCGGAATATTAAAACTCACTGAGCCTCTCTTTGAAGAATAATCTCATTTGTCGCTGCAAAGCAGTGTACATCTTCAAAAGTTCTCTTGTCTCGTCATCATTGAGCTTTCTAGAAGGCTTCGAATCGGGAGAATCGTCATCTGGTAGAGGCATCTCATAGACTGTTGCTGAAATATGGACAAAGGATTTAAAATTTTTAAAAAATTGTATTTCGTTGAGACTTACGATCAAATACTTTTGGTGGAGTGTTAATCTTCTCAATAACGTGCTCGAAATATTTTTGACGAATTGTTCGGCGGGAAGGATTCAAACTGAAAATTATTATATTTTAAAAATGTTCTGAAAACACATTTCTAGTTATACTCACGTGATACAGTTTGCATGTCTGAAAATTTCCGTGACATATTCAGGCGCATCTTCAAACGAAGTGTCAAGCGTCGATAGGAAAAGAATCGGCGTGAAACCAGTCATTGATTCCAGACATGTGATAAGCATATGTTGAACTGATACAGGAATGACTTTAATCCATTCATCGATTGATGGAAGAAGCATGATACATGGGCCGGTTGCTGATGCACGCATTGCCGACTGAATTGCATTTGAAAATGCTTCTTCTGGACGTCCATCTGTTAAAAGACTTGAAACAGAAAGAGAGAACACCGGTAGATGATCCAGTTTTGCTAGAATGGCGGGAAGAACGTAAGACGTTTGTCCACCGTCCGCGAGTTGCTCAGATCCACATAGAAGAAGACGAATAGCAGGCACGGTTGGATTAGGTTCCAATGCCCTAACAACTTGTTCCAGTTCGCTTGAAGCTGTCGCCATTGCATTTTCCACGCATCGATATCCTTGTGGAATTCTCAACGAAATCAAGTTGCTCACAGTATCTCCAAGTAAAATTGAAGTTCGTTCATCCAATGGTCTCGATGGAATTGTAAGATCTCGTCTGGAAGCAGGTGTGATCCTCCGCATTGCATGTCCAAAATGCTCAGAAGTGATTTTAATGGTGGCAACGTCGAGTTTCAGCCTTTCAGAACACATGTAGATATGAGGATATCGAGATCTCAATCCAATAAGAACTGCTTCTGTGCACAAGAATTTCAAATCGGCACCGCAATATCCACTAGTTCTCTCTGCAATAGCATCGAGTGTTTCCGGAATCGGTTTGTTTTCCTCCCATTTGGAAGTGTGAATATCTAAAATTTGTCGTCGGGCATTCAAATCAGGAAGGGAAAAACGGAGTTCCCTATCAAAACGTCCTGGTCTTCGTAGAGCTGGATCAAGAGTATCTAATCGATTTGTAGCTCCAATTACAACAACTTCTCCTCGACCATCTAATCCGTCCATCAGTGCTAACAATGTACTCACTATGCTCGCATGAATTTGATCTTGTTTCGAAGAACGAACTGGAGCTAAACCATCGATTTCATCAAAAAAGATAATTGATGGACGCATGGCATATGCTTGATCAAACAATAGTCGAAGTTGTCTTTCAGACTCTCCGACCCATTTACTCAAACAATCAGCTCCTTTTCGCATAAAGAATGCAACTTTGTTGGCTCCTCTTCGGCATTCATTCGCAAGAGCACGTGCAACAAGAGTTTTTCCGGTTCCTGGGGGCCCATAGAATACGACACCTTTTGGCGGATTTATTCTGAACTTTTCAAATACTTCAGGATAAAGCATTGGGAAAAGGACAACTTCTTTGAGAGATTGAATATGATGACCGAGTCCTCCAACTTGATCGAAACCAACCGACGAATCAACACTCATTGGATCAATGTCACTTGCACCTTGACCAGCATCAGTTTTTCTCATTCGATCCATCAGAATGTGTTGGGCAGACTGCAATTCTTTTTCGGTCATATTGATCGGCATAAATCGACCACGTTCACGTTCTCCACGGTTATGCATATGAGGCCTCGATTGACGTTTATCAGGTCTCGGAAGCACCATATCATCACTATCAGAATCCGAATCGCTTCGTCTTCGACGAGATCCATTTCGATTGCGGTGATGTCTGTTTTGATTTGCAACCCGATGATGTTCAAGACGAGCCCGTCGATTTTCACGAGCTTCTGATGCATTGAACTGGACAACTGGTTGACGGCGGCGAAGACTGTATTGACGTGGAGCAGTTGATTCCTCTGAACTTTCTGCATTGCTGCTATCATCCTCTTCTTCTTCTGGATCTTTTTCACCGCTTTGCTCATCTTCTTCAGCGCCTTCCTCCTCTTCTTCCCTTCCAATTTTCTCAATCAAGTCCTCATTTTCTTGTTCAGCCATTCCATCAATTTCAGCAATTGGTAGCACAATCTCGCCACCTCCTTCCATTGGCAACGGATCATCTGCTGCTAGATTTTCCTCTGGTTGCTCACTTCCAAGGCGCTTGGCGGCTTTGCGAGTCCTGCGAACCGGCGACTCTTCCTGTTCTGAAACTGAAATTCGCTTATATTTTTGAAATTATGCGATTCGTGTACCTCCAAGTTCTTCGTGCATTGATGAACGTCTTCTGGTGCTACGTCGAGTTGCACGCTCGGGGACTGTGTTCTCAACGTGCGCCGCTTCAGCAAAATCTTCCTCTTCCTCGTCAGACAAATATATCCGCTTTCGTTTTGCAGGCGGCACTTTTTGATTTCGCTTGGATTCATCTATCGCCTGCATTACTTGTTGTCTGTATGTCATCGAATTCGAGCTTCTAAATTTTAACAATTATAATATTTTTTGTCAAAATTATCAAAAAACCTTCGAGTTCGATATCGTCTTTCATCTTCCTCGCTGCTAATTGCCTCATGATATTCCTCTTCGTAATAACGATTGTGATTAATTTTCCGTCCGGAACGTGTGTACCCATTTCCATCTACACCACCGCTGCTTCTCTGTAAATAGTCAATTTAAAAATGTATATGTTTTGAATTAACTCACTCTTCTGCTTGATGGTGCGTACATGTCATCAAAATCCTCGTTGCACTGACCCGCATACGAACGCGAGTGATCTCGAGCAGATCTCCGCAAATTTTTGCGCGGAGAAAATCCGTCTGAGCGAGGCATCTCTGAAAAGCTGAAATTTTCGAAAAATCGATAATGTAACAAGTGAAAATGATACGTAAAAATTCTTATTTTAATTTATCGAGATGAGAAAAGATAATAGTGGAGGAATAAGTAGATGTTTTAATCTAAGAATTCGGCTTTTGTTTTAAAATTATGGGAGAGTACAGAATGAAGCAGTAATCGATGAAACCGAAACTACTATATTTCCATTACGAAAAACGAAAGCTAAACTGTAAAAATCGGATGCATTTTATACAGAAAACATTTTCGAAAATGAAATCGTTGGGTGAAAAGTAAATGTGGAAATGAGAATGGCTGGAGAGAGCGAGCGATGGGAGAGGCAGGCACGAGGCGGGGAAAAGTGCATGAGAAGAGTGTAAATGCGCTCTATGGAAACACAAAATGAGAACTAGTTTAAAATTAATTTCTATAGACTGGGGAATTTAAATTCAAGAAAATTATAAGAAAAATAATCAATAATCAAATCAATTTGAAGAAAAATGGACGAAAGGAAAATTGTGGAAATTGACAATATTTACTCACTATCGTTGGCTAACCGAATTTCGAAATAATTAGAAAAAAATCTGATCAAAACCAATATTTAAGTTTAAAACCAATAAATTGTGAACAGAAGATACTCAGGATTTCATGTGGCATCAATTTTCAGATGTTTCACACAGTAAACTCTGAAAATTTTTACCTAAATTGAAATACCGTCGTTTTCTACGTATAAGGATGTAAAAATAATGTATTTGTGAAGGAAATTAAACAATTTATCGCAAAAAACGCATGCGCAAAACAAATGAAAACTGGAAAAAAGAAATCTGAAGACTACTGTAAGCATTTCAAGACCCAAGAGTTATTTTTGAAAATGTTCCTGTAAAGCAGGCCCAGAAATTATTTGGTGTCGTGTTTTCTGCGTTAAAAGCTTATGAAAATAACTTCAAAACATACTAAAAATTAAATTTATACCTATTGAACGTTTTTAATCGTAATTTATCTTTCCATCACGCCAGTGAAAGAAAAATTCTGATTTGAAAAAAAATAGGTGTAATCGCGCTCTATTGGACACAGACAAACTCTGAAGATTTACACGTAAACTATGCGAGTTTTTCGTTAATTTTTTGTTTTTATCTTATTTATTATAAAATTAAAGATATAAATGAATTAAATAATTGCATTAAACAATTTTCCGAAGCTGTAATTCTGAAATTATTGTCTTGAAAATATGTTATTGCCTCGTTTTCAATAGCTTTACTACAAAAATGCATCGTCAATTTGTTGGCTTTCTCTTAAAATCAATTAATTTCAGCAATGGGTGAATTCACCAATATAATCACTGTAATTCTTCTCATCACTCCATTTATTCTATGTGGAGAGTACGATTTTACAGTCGAAGTTCCTGCCGGAAAATTCCAGTGCTTTTTTCAACCTGTGGATCTTGCAAAACACAAAACCCTCGAAGTTGATTATCAGGTATTTTATAATTCTAAACCATTTGCTGCATTTTAAATCTTGATTTCAGGTAATCGACGGTGGTGACTTAAATATCAATTTCATGATACTTCACGGGGCGAACATTCTGAAGCAGGACCAGCTGAAAGTCGACGGATCCCATCGAATTGAACTGAATCAACCAGGAGATTATCAAGTCTGCTTCGATAATTCATTCAGTTATCAATCTCGAAAAGTTGTATTTTTCGAGATATTTTTGTTTGATGCACATGGCAACCTCGACGAAGCCGATTTATCTGCAATGGCACGTACTGATTCTGATCTTTCTGCAAAAATGAATGAACTTGGAGTTACCATTGATGAATTCCATGTAAGTTTAGATTTTAATCGTACGTATTTCTTGTTTAAAAGCCTTATTTATTGCTTCTGTTTTTCAGCGACGAGCAAATGGAATCAAGAATAACCTAAACAAAGTGGAATATCATCAAGCTCTTCTCAGAGCTCATGAAGCCCGAGATCGCGCAGTCATGAGCGCAAATTTTGATCGTGTCACATTCTGGAGCGTCGTTCACACTCTCGTGATGGTCGGTGTCGCCGGAGTTCAAGTCTTCATGATTCGATCCCTTTTCGAAGAAAACTCAAAAATTGGAAAAGTTCTCCGAAAAGGAAAATTTGATTAAATTTTCCCAATTTTGTAGTATCTATTGTTATTTATCACCGATGTTTTGTTCCCCTCCGAATCCCTTTTCTAAGTCATAATTTTAACTCAAATAATAATGTGCATAATTTATCAAGTTATGGGTTTGTTTTTATCTATTTTCCAGATTTTTTGTTGGGCGCTTGATTATATTCATTGCAATCGATTTTTTGTTATCAAGTATGTTTTTCTCGTTACCATATGAAACATTTTGATAATTAATCTTGTTATCATTCATTGTTTCGATCTTCGTATTTAAGTTGAACAAGCATTATTAAGAGAGAAAACAGATTCTGGACCTTTTTGTGAACAATGGGGAATTTCATGCATACTTTATGCATATTGCAGGAAAAAATAAGTCAAGCTTTGTATACAACTAATAAAAACTTTATTCGAATAGACATAAAACTACAAGTAACGATATCCTTTGATTTTCATGACACGATCCAAGAGTGTTGATTTGATATCATCGGAGACTCCAGCATAGAACTCATTCTTTCTGAACTCCACAAAATCTTGCATCTTCTTGAAACCGTCGAGACAATGATCCTGAAAATTTGTGTTTATTGAATTTCTTCTAAACAATTTTCAATCAAAAAACTCAAAATTACTCACCATCAATTCATTCAAAGCAAATCGTTCAGCCCAAATCAATTTTTTCGCCAAATTGACCGAGTCCGCTTTGATGAGAATTTTCTCACAACAGCACATAAGACAATCAATTAGGAATAAATCAGCAAGTACCATCATGTTCTCAATCGTTTCAATATTAATTTGACTGTCGGTGTGGTGAATGAAGTTCAGAAATTGAATGACGTCATCGTATTTAACTCCAGGGATTTCGACGGCTTCTTGCTCCTTCTCCTTGAAATCACCGAAGAAAATGTTCCAAAAATAAGTCGACTTCGTTGCCAGGTATCTTTTTTGGACGTAAATCTTTTTGTTCTCAACAAGGAGAACTCCATCGAAGTAATCCGGATGATTTGTAGAAAAATCAAGCATCTTTCTTTTTCGATATCCATAGAGTTTTGTCACCTTGACTTTGGCTGTCACTGTGATAGCTCCTTTGAGTTCTATTTTTCCATTGAATACATCGATCCATTGCTCCACCGTTTCCTCCATTATTCTTTTATTGAAATCAAATTTTCTCCCCTCGAAAATTGTTTCCATTTTTGTTGGAGTGTCCGATCTAACATCGTGGTAGTTGATTTCGAGAGCAATGTCTGCTTCACATTTCCAGACATTACTTGACGAGTCTTCATTACAAGAAATTGTAACTTTAATTTGATCCTTTTTTACAAGTGAGAGCGTCCTGAAAAAACTATTATTTATGTTTTCTGTAATGAAAGGTTTTGCAACTAACCATGGCAGATTCCGTATCTTAGCAATGGAATGTTCACTTCTGTGGAACAAGGGATTGAAAAAGTATTTTTTGTCGACCAGCTTGAAGACCAGCTGAATTTCTCCATAATTGTTATCCGTATTCGATTTGTTCTCAGCATCCATTGTGTATTTTGAATAAGCAAAAGTTGAAATAATATATTTTCAACTTGTTTCGGTTGGATTCCCGTGATTAAATAAATGACGTGTATATAAAACACGTTTTACGTATTATTTTTCGAACATATTTTGTGAAACTATTTTTTAAAAAGCTGGACAAATGTAGGAACGCTGTTATGGGTGACAATTAACTCTGGAAACCTGCATCAGTTATCATAAAAACTTTTGGAGTAAAGATAGTACACGATATTGTTTTCAATGGTTTTTCAATTGGACGATTTTCAGGTTTTGAGCGATGTGAGACATTTCTTTCTTAATCTGAAGTAAAAACAGTCATTTCTTGATTTCCAAAATGTCTTGGCACTTGACTCTAGCTTCTTGCCCAAATTTGGCCCAAAAATATCAACTTGGATCAGAAGTTGGCTAAACTTGGGCAAAGTTGGGCAAGACTGTTCAGAGAGAGCCACAGTTTAACTCAAGTTTTACCTAACTCTTCCCAAACTTTTCTTGTTTCGTTTCAAACTTGAGTAGAAGTTTGGCTAAAGTTGGGTAAAACTTGGGTTAAACTTTGGCTTTCTCTGAAAAATCTTGCCCAACTTTTGCCCAATTTTAGCCAACTTCTGATCCAAGTTGATATTTTTTGGGCCAAGCTTGGGCAAGAAGCTAGCCAAATGCCGAGAATATGAACAACATTTAGACAAAGAACTCCAAAATTAAAAGTACACAGGTTTAAAAGTATCGTTCAATTCCAATCAGAATATGGATGTATTTTCAATTTTTGCCAACCTCCTGTTTTACTCACTGTAGAAAAAACGATTTGCATTCGATGTCTGAACAAATTTCTCAGTGATTCACTTTCAAATAAAAAAAACAATTTTTGATGACATTAAAATCTTTATATATTCAAATCAGACATCACAGGTATTTTGTGAGCTCAGTGGCATATGACAATTACTATATGCACTAGCTGAAGAAGGCACAACGAGACGAACGTGGCGGGAAGAATTTCGACTTGGAAATGATTCAGGACTTTCGCTATGATTCTAAAATTGAAATGATATATATTTTTAAAGTTTAAGAAGGAAACCAACTCACTTCATGTAATGACCAAAAGGCACTTAAGTCCGATGCAGGATACCACGTAAGAGACGATGAAATGTATGGAAGAAGACAAATAATATCACGATAATCCATTGGAGATGGTAGAAAATCAAAAATCCATTGCTTTGTTTCGACGGAAAAATAATACCAGAAACTTGTAGAAAAATGAATAATAGATATCCAAAACTGAAAAAAGAACACTGGTTATATTTTCAACAAAAAAAAAGCAAAATTTACCAAATAATAATTCACAGAATTAATTGAAATAACTGTCGAAATTTCCTTCGTAATCATTTTCAGCTTGAGGGCGCACACAGTGCACAAAGCTATCGGAACAAGAACTTCAACAAACAGAGCAACTCCGTCCGTGTAGACTTCTTCAGCAAATGGAATTACACAGAAAAAAGATTCGAACATGACACTGTATAGTTCTCCAGGTAAATGATTTCCATGGATTTGTTGATCTAACTGGAAGAAAAAGGAAATTTGAAGATGGCAAGTAAGGATGTTGTATCGAAAAGTTTTTGAGCTAATTTGGTCTATTTGGGATTTTTTTAATAGAGGGAATACATTTTGTGGGTATTTTTTTCTTAAGTTAAAACTGCCCCAAAGTGTTCAAATTTTATAATGAGACTTCTCAAAAAAAATTTCAAAAATTTCATAATGTGCCGAAATTTCGAAAACTTATCAAGTTTTGCTAGATCTGTAATTTAGTCAATTAAATCGTAAGCAAAATACCCACAAATTCTACTTCCCCAAATTTGTTTAAATGATTTTTTCAAGTACATATACCACTGATACCTTAACTCTTTTCTAAAATTGAGCCCTTGGCCAGTAAAATCAAGTCCAGCTCTTTCGAGCTCTTGGCCTTTTTGAATCGAATTTTGGTTTATTTTTTATTGTTTTGGTGTATTTTTTATTATTTTAATGTTCTAAGTTGAAAATAAAAAATCGAATATCACTCGAAATATTTTTTGTTTTTTTTTAAATTCTCAGCAAAAGTTTTGGTAAGTTGGCAAATTTTTGTGGAAACTGAGTATTCACCACTTTGACTGTAAAAAAATTAAATAGTTTTTTGAAAAGTTTAACTATGATATTTAGATCTTTTAGAATTATAGAAAAATTTTTAACCCATCTTTAAAAACAATTAAAAATCTATTCCAAAAGACTTACCGTTGAGCTTCCAATAACTGGAATTATAATGAAAAGCACTAAAAGAGCAAAAATGATAACAAACATCATCGACATAAAGGACTGTCGAATTCGACATTTTCTCGATGGATTTATAGACATTCCCTGTAAAAATGAAGTTTATTAAAACCCCCATCTACTCCTTTATCAACTAACCGTAATAACATAAAGAGCTACAATAATGTATGGAAGAAGAGTTCTTCCAAGTTGAGCAGTTGCCTGATATACTCTACAAGCATTCTGTCCAAATGTCCAATGTCTCACTAATGTCTCCACAATCATCCATGGAGTTCCAAGTGATACAAATGCATTAATTAAAAAGAAAAAAGCAAGAAACTGCTGAACATGAGTAGTATCTCGTAACCTTCTCGTGTATAATTGTAGTACTAATTGTGATACATTTCCACAAAGAATCGAAGTAAGGCAGAGGAGGTGTAGAAGTGATAAGAATAGTTCCATGTCTGAAATTTATGAATATGTATGATCATGTTGTTCTTGAATTTTTTAGATACATTGTCTACTTCGGATCACCTTGTGTCATCCTACGTTACATTTTATTTTTGGGATTCAGATTTTAAAGAATGTGTGGTCGTGTATGGAAAGTTATGATCTTACAATAAATACTATGGGTGATCTTACAATAAATACTATACTTTTGAAACGATTTTTTAAAAAGGACACGAATATAACCTGCAAAAATTTTTCTAAAACCTTTTTCAAAAATAAAATAAAACATAGAAAATATAGCGAGCTTATTCTTCATTCCTATAAGATGCTCAAACTTTTTTAATTGTTAGAATTTTGAAAATTTTAATTAGCGATTTTCAGAAATGTTCTACACTTGCCAAAACTATATACATACATACCTAAATCAAAACAAATTTGAAAAAGTCACTAGATCGTTCAAGGACCGATCATTTTGTATTTAGTTCCGTCAAATGTGAATCAGCTCAACATCCGACCAGATTATCTAACGTCTATGTACGTCAGAACACTGATACATATTTGAATTTCACATGGAAACCCTTGTCACTTTGTATTTTCAGAAAATTGAAATAAGGGAGTTTTAGAAATATTTGATATTTTGCCAAAATTGTCAGAACTCGGACTTTTATGGTATGTTTTCAGGTGAATGTGCCTGCCTACCGCCTATTTCTTGCAATTTTGAGATTAACTTATTTGTGGAAAAATAAATTAAAAATGACAATAGGAATGCGTGTAGGAACAAGGCATGTCTAGGACTTTCTAACTACACCAAGTTTTTTTGCATAACGCAATGATCTTTCACAAATCTATTTATACTCGTCGTGTGATGACTCCTCTTAACCCCTCTTAGGACATATCACTGATCCATTCTGACGTTCGAATCTTTAGCTTTGACTCAAGGAAAGCCGTTTTCAAATCCTCCTAATTTGATCTAAAGCCATGTGTGTGCCTGTCTTGAGATATTTTGGAAAATGATGACTTTAAGGTAGACAAAATTTGTATCTACTACTACTACAATATCCTGTTGATTGAGGATTTCTCTGAATTCTACGAAAATGAATTCAGTTGGTCAATGCAATAGACCTTGCAATTGAATTGAGATGTACTCAATTCAGGAAAAATGTGAAATTGAGTTCTGACTAGCCACGTAATGGGTATAAAGAATGGCTTGAAAATGAATTGGACTGATTTAAAATTTAAAAACAACTTTTAAAACCTTTTAATACTAAATTATAAAGAACCGCTTAAAAGTTGTCAACTAACAAATGTGATTATCAAACAAAAGTGTTTTTTTTTCTGGATAATTTTGGATTAAAAATTTGATAACTTTTGCCAAGTTTTTCTAGAATCCAGTTCATGTAAACAATTTAATGCTATTTTTCAAATAGAGCCAACTTACTTGATGGTTGTTGTGTAGGAGGTGGAATTGCAATATATGGATACGGAATAAGTGTTGCATTTAAATCATCCTCCTCTTGATAGTTCATTGTGTCTGAAATAGAGAATATTCTAATTTTTTATGGAGTTTCTAGTTACTATCAAATTGAAAAAATTGCTCGAAAATGCACCCAAACCGGTCTCACTAAAAAAAAAGAAAAAATTGTTTGGGTCATCGAAACTGGATAAAAATCGACGATTATAAAGGAAATGCCGCGACTGACGGAAAACATAACAACGTAATGAAAAATGAATAAATCGGATTGATTTGAGTTTTCAGGATAAAAGAGAAATAACAGAAATTAATCAAATTGACGCAAATAAACAAATAAAATGGAGTAGTGGGTAAGAAAGAACAGTTATGGGAGGAGTCAACTTCTTCTAGTCACTATGATGCTCCAAAAAAGTACGTGAGCTCAATGATGAATCGAATTTCCTGAATTTGAAAAAGGTGGTCGAAAAAAATTGACATTAAAACTATGATTTGGAAGTTCTCGTCTCAAAAACCAACTAATCGGAAAGGAGTATGATGATTAATTTTGGAATGGTTTTACTAGAGATCATGTCTCTCCTGCTGTAATTTGTTCAAGGAAAAGAGAAATAGGAATGGAGAACGCAGAATATCAACCTGCATTCTTTCAAGCTATGAAAGATCGGCTTGAATTAATAATAAAGTAACTGGAAAATGTGAAAAAACCAGATTTCGAATGTTCTCGCCTCAAAAATCAACAAGCGAAAAACTTAAGATACTTCTACGATGCCCGTAAATTTTTTAAAACGAAAAATGCAACGGTATGAATATATTTTAGACAATAGCGAAAAGATGCCAGAAAAGGGGCGTGCCTAGTTTCAAATAATGCTGCCTTTTACAGAAAATTTTTAATAGTTACAACACTATGTATAAAATTGCAAAATACATTCGAAGATTGGCAAATACTAATAGAAGCAAAATTAATTTGTCAAGAAGTGACCGAAAATCGAGAAATCGTAAAATGGGTTCCGCCCGTATCTTGGCTTCAAGGTACCCTCTAAAATTTTATCTGATTACAATAAACCTTCAAAACTCAAAATTTCAAATGTTAATTGCTTCTAGAAAAATATTTTTAGAACGCTCCAAAAATAATTAAACTTCTCGAAATTGTTTACGTTTTTCGCCAAAACTCAACGAAAATTACTGTCAAGTCATTTTCGCAATTCTTACAACTTTTTCCTTGTTTTCAAAGCTTTAACTGAACTATTGCCAGACTTCTTCTAATATTAGTTACATTTTTTCAAGGAAAATAAGTTTTTTGCCTAATTTTTTCAAATTTGCACTTAAGGACACACACCAAAATATTGCGAAGATAAACATAAGTGATTAAGTAATGAAAAATGAAATATTTAATGAAAATGTATTATGATTATCAGAGAGCTTATTTATAGTAAACATTAAGCTACTTCCGTGTTGGTACATGTGATGTTCAAAAATTTAAATATTTTTAATCAAATATTCTATATAATGAAGCACATCTATATTCTTCAGATTATTCCTAAACATATGAAAACTAACTTTTCAACTAGAAAAATTGAACTGGACTTACTATTAGAAATACCCCCGCATTAGTTCCAATTGTGCAGAGGATCAACTTTTGGAAAGCTTTTGAAAAATAATCAGCAAAAAAATTTTATTATTTTTTCTGACCCGAATCAGCAGTCAATTTCCGGGGCCGAGCGAATACGTGCATACATTTGTGTAGTTAGATCACGAAAATTATTGCGTTTATTCGAATAGGATGCAAATCGTTTTGATAGATTTACGGCTCAATTCTAATTCAAGATTCATAAGGCGAGTATATTTAAGTATTAAATAAATGTGATAAAAACGACTTTTGACCTGAAAATTGTGAGATTTAAACACACTAGAACAAAGGGAATTCCGGACTAAATAAATTATAGAATTTGGTTGCAAAACGGAATTGATTGTCACGAGGAGAAGTCGATGTACTAGAAGCGGAATGAAATTTTAAGAGCAAATTATATGAAAAATTCAGGATCTAGAAATTAGGTAATTTTTCCGTTTTGGATTTTCCAAAAATTATCTAAAATTGTAATTTTTCAATTAAAATAAATTATATGTTTTCTGTTTCAACCGCTCTATGTTAATTTAGAAATTTTTGTTGATTTTTGGAACTTCGAAAATAAAAATTTTGGATAGTCAATTTTGAACAGTTAGACATTTTGAAAATTTCAGAAAAGTTGACAAACTTTTTGGAAACCAATTGGCAAAATATGCGTTCATATTTAAATATTTTTTGAAAATCAACTTCCGGAATGCTAGCTGCCAAGTGAGGAGTTTTTGAAACGCTTATATTTAATTCATAGTGTTTTTTCTAAAACCTGGCTCTCCCAAGTTCAAGTGAAACATGTTTTTAGTTTGAAGCCAAAGAAATACTAGTTGACTTTTAAAAATAAGTTAGATTTTATTATTGAATGATTAATTATTGTTCAACCAAAATATATGATTTGCACTTGAATATTATGTTTGAAGGAATGTTGGAGTAAAAGTATGAAAAGTATACGAAGTATACAAAGTTTACTTCTCCAAGAAAATGCTCATCTTTCCCCACGCAAAAAGTTTTGGAAGAAAAACATACGGAATAAGAGAAGACGTTTTTCACTCCTCCGCCCAGTAATGTAGTGAGTGTTGTTAATCTTCTTCAGAATAAAAAATGAATTCATTGAAAAATTGGAAGAGGGCAATGACTTCAGAATACTAATTTTTTCGATCAAACTAATTATTTGCAATTTTACATTTGCAAATTGTAATTCTTTCTTCGAAATTGATGTTTCATCTAAATTTAATTTACTAAATGGACATTGTAGATCATTCAATCCTTTTATCGGTTAAGATTTCTAAGTTCCAAATTATAGTCTTAAATTTTCGGAAAACACTGTTAAAGCTGTATATTGTTTTGAGAAAAGTATCTGGCCTCTAAGATATCTGAAAAGTTACTTCGCGTGCGAATGTCAGTCTAGAGAATCTGGACGAGTTCACAAGATTGAAATAAAGTCAAGTTTTTAAATTTGTGAATCAGAAAGTAAGCTTTCTACTTCATTTGGTCTACAATAAATCTCAATAACCATGCAGATTTAGCTTACAATTCAGAATATTTAATTTTTAATATACTCAAATGGCATATACATAAGTGTGTTACTCAAACTGCACATACTCGAGCAAATTTTCACAACTCACATCCTATTGCGCAACAACAAGCTAACTCTTACAAAATTATCTCCACAGTATGCATACCAATCCAGTATTCCAGACGACACTCGGAATATGACACTGGGACAGGGGGACCACTTACACAAACTTACACATAAAAGGTTCCTAGCCTCGAATTTTTCGAGAATTTAAAATTTCACAAGCCCACACCCGCTCGTTCTCAATTCGTAGGGTCATGAAATCAATTTCTAAATACCAGCAGTAAGTAAATTTGGGGTTTTCATGCAAGTCATGCGAGACTAAACTTTCTGCACTTTTTTCAGAAATATATGAAAATATTTTGGTTGAAATATCTGAGTATTATTCAAAAAGCTGTATATTACTAGGTAAACACTTAGATTAGTTTCTCGACTCAAAAAATGTCTGCTTTTTTGTTATTCAAAACTGTGTAAATATACGAAAGGGTCTGGTGTCTCCAAACTTCAGAAAACAGAAACAAAAAACTTCCAGGGAAAACTTTTCCCCTTGCCTATTTAGTTTGACTCCTTTTAGAGATTAAAATGTAGGATTGGCACATCCTTCTATTCATTTAGGCCTGAAGTATTCTTCAAAAAATTGGAATTTATGAAAAAAAGAGGATTAAATCATGTTGTCAAATATCAAACTCTATTGAAGTCTTTCTTTTTCGTTTGATGAGGTCATTTTTTGCACCCACTTATATAAAATATCTAGATTTCCAGATCCTTTTTTTTTTGGAAAAAAATCGAGCTCTAAATTTTTTTCAAAGTTCTCAAAATATGTTTTATTTTAATATGTAGGTACGTAGAAAGGCATTTTGTGCCTGCTTAAAAAGATTTGTAAAATCGTTGTTATGCATTTTTAGTTCAAAGATTATCAATAAAACTCAGAAATAATTTGTGTTTAGTTTCCAAAAAAAGTGAGAACGTGCGACGTTGAATAGAATTTCAAATGCGAGTGTCGGACTAAAGTGGCGCGCGAAAAAATCGGAGTCAATAGAACTTTCAGAACAACTCAATGAATTTATATAGATAAATAAAATGAAGTTATAGTCACGGTCGGTTGCACTCATTTAAGATGTCTGATCAGGTTTGGAATAGAAAATCTATTTTTGTGAAAAATTGTCTACCAAAGCGTATGAGTCCTAGGTAGGCAAAATTCCTGACCTACCAGGGCCTATCAGGTAGACAGGCACGAAGGCCTGAAGATTTTTCTATGTACCTTCTTTATACCTACAAGTTTTACCTACAAAGGCAGTTTTTTTAACAAGAAGAAGTTTTGGATAACCAAGTTAAATTCCGAATTTTTCCCTATCAGACTTGCACTCTGTGAAGTAAAGAAAAATATAAATATTTTTTACGACTTTACAATTTTTACGGTTCTATGTGTATTTTAATTTCAAAAAACATAAAATTAAAAACAAATTAAAAAGTTGAACGAAGCAGTTATTCTAGATGTTCTTAATTTGTTATGATATCTAACACTCTACCACTATTTATAATGAAAGTTCCCCCCAAAAAAAAGTTTCTCGGAAATAGTGAACACCCTGGAGACTTATTAACTCAAACAAGTAAATGTGAGTGCCAACTCGCATCTGTTTACGGGAACGGAAGAGTTCCGGTGAAAAACAAAAAAGTAATAAAAATTTAAATTATTCTTTAAATTCCTAATTTTTCAGGCGACAAATGCCTATTTTCAACAGAGCATTCCTTCGTGGTCAGACACACTCCGGATGACGCGACAAAATAAAAAGCAACGAGGCAGAAGGAGATGGAAGAAGAATCGGAAAAAAAGAAGGGTAAAAACGGGGTGAAAAGATGAATGAATTGAAATTGTTGGCCGTGTGAGCCATTGAAATTCGCCGACGCATAACACTAATTGGCCTGCAAGCGACTAATCAACATTCGTTTTTCGTTTCGGGATTTATTTTTGTTTGCAAATGGAAAGAGTGCTGAAAATTCGAAAGGGTCAATTTTTTATTCGTTTAGGATTTTTTAAAAGGATTTTTGAACATTTTCACCTGATTTGGTATTTTTCAGCAATTGACTTGACTTAAATTGATAAATCGAATTTACATTCTGTCTTGAGTTTAAAAAAATATTCAATAGAGAAATTTGGTTCACATTGTTAAGTACCGTTTTAAATCTGTAACTGAAAACTTTATATCTAGTGACTTTTCAAAAATATGCAATAAAATTAGAGAACGCCTTGTTTTAGATTTGCACACCCTTGCTCCACTTTGACAACTTTCATTTCGGTTATCTTAAGTTTTGCCAAATAATATAACACTATCAAAACATAGAAAAATACTTTTCACATATTTTTGTCAGTTGACAACATTGGGGTAAAACTGAAGGGAACCAAGACATAAGCTATGGGGTGCAAATCTAATAGCGAAAATACGGTAGACTATCTATCAAAATGTCCAATTTAAAACACGTGTGCAAGCTTTTACTGAATAAAGAAAAATCATCTGATCCAAAATTCAGCGACACTTATCATGAGCAGCCTGCGTGGGAATTTTCCTAATTTTTAAAGTTATCTTTTGTGGTATTTCTGAGTTTAGGAGTGGTAAGAAAATGAACTCGACCAAAATTGTTGAGTCTCTTCTATAAAGCCACGCTGGATTGTGTTACCCAGGATTCTACCAGGACAAGTGTATATACATAATTTAAATACCGTATTTCCTCTATTAGTATTGCACCCGACTACTTAACTTTAAAACGCTATATATCGCTTCATTTTATAGATATCAATACTACAAAATGATAGAAAAAGAACTAACAAATATTTTGTTAGTTGACAATTATTAAATATGACAAAAGGTAACTGAGATATCAGCTGTCAAAGTTGAAAAATGGGGTGCAATACTAGTAGAGTAAATACGGTATGTTAACAACTGACATCTAAACGTTAAAACACAGCAATTAAAAAAACACGTCTATGCATAGAAAAAACCACTATGATTTCAGAAATTAACTAGATATCGGGTCATAATGCATTCATGTAAACATATTTATGACAGACTCTCCGTTCATAAAGAATTTTCGAGACAACAATATATTACGTAGCAAGTTGGGAATAGAACTTCTAGTTTTTCAAGCGAGTCTTTAAGCTTAAACTGTAATTCTGAAACAGTTAAATTTAAACTTTTTTCGTAGGCATTTAAATGCCTGACTCGTGCCTACTGCCAAACGACAATTGTAGGCATTCAGTTCAGACACAGTAAAAGCTGCAGAAGTAAAATGTTCAAATTCACAGATTTTTCACACTCAAGAAGAGCCAAATTCACAATAAGGAAGCATTCTCAAATAAGGTTAAAACATGAGGTTAGGTCATCGCCCCCGTCATTTGTTTCCAAATGAATAGAGAACAGAATGAAAAAGCAATAAAAAATGAGAATAAAAAATACAAGATGAGCAGGTTTTTAGTGCATTTCACTGATTAAGACACAAAAAAATATGACAAGAAATTTGCCAAATCGAACAACAAAAGAAATAACAGAACCCGCCAGAAAAAAAACAACCAAAATTATTTTTTAATCAAAAAAAAAGTTTGACCCATGTTATGAGCTTGTTGTGACGTTTTCGAGCTCCATTACATTATTCATTTTGCGGTTTTTTGTTTTGTTTTTGTCTAACAAGGGAGGGTTAACCAATTGGAAATGCGTATGTGTTTTTTTTCTTTTATCGCTTTCTGTTAAAAACTTTTTACCGAAAAATAGATGGATTGAGACATATTTAGAATTTAAGTACAAGCTTTACATATTTTAAGTAGGTAGGCACGCCTTCAGGCACACTTGCTTCATGCCTTCTTGTATTTTTCCATGAGTCCTGGTGCCGTAAAAATATATTTCTATTATTAGTAGGTAGCAGTAAGAAATAAAATCTAAATCTACAAAAAATGTTTATCTTGGCAAGTATGTAGGCAAGAAGCAAGTTGTCTTTACAGGCCTAGGTGGAAGGCAGCGGAAAAAATTATATAATTTTTTAAAAAGTGAATTCTACAAAGTGGATTTTTGGAGAAAAATCAGTTTTTCAAGGGAGAAACCGAGTTTTCACTCTTTGGGGTAACATCGCTATAGAATTTTTTTTTTCAAAAACTGTTTATGATTAATGCTTTTCGCTGACTGCATTTTCGTTTCTGCAACAAAAACCAAGACTAATTAATTTTTTTTCTCTGTAAAATTTTTTTTCTCTAGCGACTTATGGTGTTAGATCAAAAATTCAAGAAATCGATGCATTTCTTAAGCTGAACCAACTACAATTTAACATTAGTTTTGGAAATTTAAAAATAATTACAAAGTTTTTGGTCGAAAAGAAGTACACATTTAAAGTAGAAACTGATACTAATAATGAAAAACATGATGTAGTTCGTATTTTAAAAATAGAAAGAATTCAGAGTGATCTTATGGAACCGGAATCTTTAATGAATCGGACAAGGAAGTCTGGGAGGACGGGAAAGAATAGTTTCATAAGAGAATAAAGGTTTCGAAAATCTCGCTTTTTCTTGAGATGTGCTCATTTTCAATTCAATAAATTTCAATAAATTTCAAAATCAAAATACCAAATGCATGAAGAGATGCATATTAATAGGTTAACTTCGAGTCCACTTAAGCCTACTAAAAAATATAATGAAAAAAAAACCACAGCATTTCTTTGGAAAAATATTCGAATTTCCACTGGTTTAGAAGCCGAAAAATCCCGAAGCGGAAGATGCAATCAAAAATGAAATCAAAATGAAATTGTATTCACTGGTCATTCATCGTAAATACTTTCAATACTGGCCAAAGAGCACATTTCTAAAATTGAACCCTCCTCGCCTCGGCTACCTCATGACAATGAATAGAGGGATTATATAATGTTAAAAATTGATAAAATCTCCTGCAAGAGACCCATGGGTAGTCAATTGAAACCAATAAGCAAATCATGAATTGAGAGTTGAAAATTACGAATTTTGAGAAAGACAGGTGAGTTTTGGAAGCTAAAAAGTAGAAAAGCAGGTGATCTCTTTAATCTGAAATCGTGTGAAACGTGCGGAGGTGTGGAAATGTTTTATTCTTCTCGTAACTTTCAAAAATGCTCAAATTAATTACAATTCCGATTATTTACTATCAGGTTAATCAAATTCTAAAAATCAGCACGTAATTTATTAGAGAAAATATGGAAAACCCTTAATTTTATGTATACGTTGACAAGGGAAAATCCCGAAACAGACTCCGCCTACATCTTGGTTTTTTTAAAAAGATTTTGCGTTAAAATATTCTTAAATCGCGAACCCTTTACCGAGCTTCACAGATGGAACTTGATAAGATATAATTTTAAATGATAATGAAGACATCAAGAGTCTCTTATTTTCCCCAAAAATAGTATTTCTCCAAGTGCTGAACTAATATAGAAAATTATATACTCTAACTGAAATGCAGCCTCAAGAGCTTGAACATTTTTTTCAAAATACTATTCTCTTCATTTCGTCTTAAAACTGCCCAGAAATTCAAAATTAACCTAAAATGCAACTTTTAAAATTGCAATTACACTAAAAAACTCACTGATTCCGTAGTTTTCTTTCTAGTTTCTAACCCAGAGAATTTTAAAATTATGCAATGGTTTTTCGATATTTGAGCTATTTAAATATTTTGTAACGACACCATGAAGCGGAAGTGATTCAGAGGGCATGTGAGAATAGTAAGTTACTTTCAATATTCATAGCTAAACTTATAAAATACACCTGCTTATTCTTCTAAAGTACTGATAGATATTACATTTTTCTTTTAATAAAAATATTCCGTGGCTCTGGAGCTTTCAAAATCATTCAAAACATATATTTTTAAGTTGTCAACTATTTGGAAACACCGAGAGATAGCAGTATTCTATCGTAATCCGCATCTTTAAAAATTCCAAATTCCAAAAGCCAACCATTCATCAAAAATCAAAAACTCATAAATGCAAACAGATATTTTTGAAGTGGATTACCTCGAAGATCACGCACTCGTAGTACTCCCAAATGAATTACAAATCCGTGCAAAACGAGATGGATTAATTATTAATTTCGAAAAGAAAACTCGCAGCTCAAACTCACCACGTATTTCTTAGAAAATCAGACTCTGACAAATCAAATAAATAATATTTCATTCATGTAATAATGTTAGGTTGGATTGATTTTCTTTCAAGTCTAGCGAATATGCCAACACAAATTGAATTTTGAAATTCAATACACAAACTATCAAACTATCACGTTGAGAAATGGATTTGTATGTATATGGTTTATTTTCATTAATATTGAAACGTTCAAAGTTTGAATGAAAGTATTTCGAGACGATATTCCGAGCTGGAGTAGACGGGAGCTTTCTAATAATACGATAAAAACTCTTCAGCATCTCCGTACTCTGGAGTTATTCTTCCACGCTCGGCTGCTATTTCGGTGCCTTCGACAACTATCACATGTTTTTGAAATTATCTCCGTTTTCCAAACTTCAAATACATGTGTTGAACATTGAGTCTAAAAGTTTTAAAAGTTCAAAAATTTATAGTCACTCGTTTGACTTTGAAGGCCTTTTTAAATATAATATTTACTCTCTTGAGATGATCACTTAATCAATAATTCCAGCTAACAATGCAATTACAATCCTTGTAAGTTTGAACAAATGTTTAAAAATCGTCTGAATGTTGTATGTTCAGTGCAAACACACATTTCTTTAGCCAAAGTTTATTGATAGGCATATTTAAATAAAATTGAATGGCATATTACCCATATTACCCAGTCGCGAAATCATGCAACTTTTACCCGAAAAAATACGGTACCCGGTCTCGACACTACACATTTTTGAGGAATGCTAAACATTTCAAACTTTCGATTCTGCGGAATTTTCACCAATTTTTCATAGTTTTTCTCTAGGTTTGTTACAGTACTCTTTAAAGATGTACACTCTTTTAGCAATTCAACAAAAACTGGTCGTGCCGAGACCGGGCACCTTTTTTTGGCACAAAAATCGAAAAAGTTCGCGTCTGGGTAATATTTTCAAATCAGCTCACACTGAAAGTATTTATTTATTTAAAATGGTCCAAATTTTTTCCAGCATTGGGTTTTCTCTCATATCTCGAGTTGCAAAGAATCAAACAGAACGTCTGAGTTTGAAGGAGAGGAATGTATCGTTTCATATGACACGTTCAAGAAATGAAATTGGCATCGCATTCCCTCATGCCATTGCAAACTTCTACTTGGAAACGAATGATTGTACTAACACTTGCTCAGTTAGATACGATTTACTACCCGGTTACGTTTATTGGTTGAATCTAAAGTTTGGAGTGCGACAATTCATTGATCATATTCTTGAAACATTTCACCTTCACAAAATTGATATTTCAATAGAACAATCCTATGATTACGATAAGACCGAAAGAAACTTCGAACTGCTCAAGGGGCTGAAAATTGACGAATTCATCATGATTGTGTGGTTGAATTTTATCAGCGATTTTAACCAACAGGCTTGGAAACTTTTTTCTGTTCAATCTGAATCGATTAGTTTGAACAACTTTCCATTTGAGGATATCAAAAAAATTCATTTGACGGCATGCCAAAATCATTACAAAGCATCGTTGAAATTGGGGGATGCTCGTATGACACTTAATGATATACTAGCATTTAATTCTTCTATATTGTGGGTTAATTGCCGCCCTATATTAACGGATAAAGATGTGAATATATTCTTGAAACACTGGATTTGCGGATGCAATAGAAGATTGGAATACGTTCATTTGTGGTTCAAAGTGTCTGACATTTATCAAAGTGATGATGTTGATCTTAATATACTCTTCAAGAACGTGGATTACTGTATTGCACCTGTAGAAAGAGAAATATTAGCTCAGCCGTATGGAGTGCCCAAAGAATGTTTCAAAGGAGGATTTGACGTCACACGACTTGATGGAACAAAGGCAATAATCACTGTAGATCATCTATATTCGATATTTAAAATGGTTGTTTTGAGTTAACATACGCGTCACTGAAACATGAAGGCTACACTCCTTTTCTATATTATATTTTCCCATCATTTTTTTTGTATTTTATTAATTTCATAAATAAACGTATTCAATAATAAAAATTTATGTATCATCCAAATTGAAAATACACGACCAATAATTAATAACATAAATACAGTGCTGGACAAAAGTATATCCCATTTTCGATTTTTGATACATTTTCAAATTTTTAAAACGAGCATAACTATGAATGTTATCGAAAAAAGTTGAACTGACGAAGTATTGCCCATAATTAAGTCTACTCGTATTCAGTTGTTTAAGTTGTCTACCGGTTTCATGGCAAAAAATATAGCGGCCGACATCTGGTGAGCCCGTTATTGACAACGTTTAGTGATTCGACCGTTTCACACTGTTCTGCAAGCTTGATCAAGAATATTTTCTTACAATATACTTACTTAAATCTTCAATATAATTCATTCAACATAGAAAAGCAAAACCCGTAAATGACAATTATGAATCTACAATGAGTAAGTTAACTTATAAGTTAAGATAATAATAATGGCAAGCGATTTTGAGATTGAATTTCATCCGGTGAGTTTTGAGTTTTTGAGTTCTTTACCGCCTGCAAAAAAGGTTAACAAAAATGAAAAATGATAACAGAGGAGGGGGGAGAGATCAAGAGAAACATAGAAATGTTGGTGAATATTAATTAACATAAACATATTATTATCATTAAAATGAAGAAGTGGAGCAGATATTCCAACTGGTTTACCTAGTCTTGTACCACGAATTCACAATATGTCCATCTTCATTGAACCATGCAATATATCCACACGTGGCTTTTCCACGAAGACCAAACAGCTCGAGACGGTCACAACGATCGCCGGTAATTTCAGATGAATTTTGTGCCTAAAAATCGGAAAATATAGGTTTCTGAGACTTAACTTTCGCAATAAATTATGATAAATTTACCTTCAAAGTAAAGTGATTGATAGAACAATCAATTGTTCCACATTTTCCAACATTGTCGTATCTACAGTAGATATTATGTGCTGTATTGGCACCCATCCATCTTCCAGACCACGTACACTCCATTGGATCGGATTTACAGCAGAATCGTTTACTAAAATAGTCTCCGAGAATCGTGGAGCATGGCTTTCCGAAACTTGGATCAGGAGAGCAGAATCCGGAGAGCCACCAAGAAGAGCATCTTCCGTTATTTGCACGAATGTAGTCATAATCAGAAGGACACGGGAAATTGCAAAGTGGTGCAGTTCCAAACCATTCACATCCACCTTCGGAAAGACGTGGATTGAAACTTGTCAACTCGGCCACTGTCTTTGCGGTCATTCCTGAAATTATGAATCATTGTTTGTGTAATGTGCTCTTGGAGAGCAAAAGTTTATATGTGAGTCAGAGAAACAAACGATGTAAAACAGGAATTATTCATGTTTTAATTTTTAGTTTGGATTACGGTAGCTCACAAAAGGTTCGAACTTAAAAATATATGTATATTATCCGAGTTATTTTCAAGGTCTCGAAACGATCGAAACTTTACATCTACCGTAGTATTATTGAGACGCGAAATATTGCAATTTTTACTACAAAAGTACGGAATCCGGTCTCGACACGCAAATGTTTTAAATGCCAAAAAGTGTGCGCCTTTAAATAGTACTGTAGTTTTAAAATCTCGTAGGTACGGAATTTTGATTGATTTTTCATAGTTTTTCTCTGGATTTGTTAATGTTTGAGTTTTTATAGTTTAATTTCAGTTTCAAAAAAAACCAAAAAAAAACTGAGAAATTGATTAAAACTTCGCCGCGACAAAAGTTTCAAATTTCGCGTCTTTGTAACATTTTGCACTTTCCTACTAGAAATTATGACAATATGTGGGTACGATAGCTGCGAAGTTTTCTTCGCGTCGAGTCCTGCTATCGTATTTTTGAGTCAAAATAGTAGTTAAAAGTTTTCTTCCGTTTAAATATTTTTCGATTCAAAGTTTCTTGAAAAACTTGGCATTAAATTTTAATAACTCACCAATCATTCCAGTAACCAAAGCCGTGGCGACAGGTCCTGAAACGATGCCTCCGTCTCTTTTCCTACGCGTTTTCTCAACAGCTGACCTGATAACTGATCTGCTTTTCGTTTTCGTCACATTTTGAACCTCGATCTGCTACAAACGAAAAAAAACAAGTTTTTGTTTTAAATAATTCATCACTCAATTGTTTCACTAAATTCTTCTAATTCTTCGGTCGAACGGCCGATTCCTAAATTGAATTGGTCAACCAATTTCGATTGGTATGTTGTAAAAAATAATTTGTTCGTTTTTTGTTCATACGTCATACCCGTTTTACAGTAAAGTGTGAAACATTGTCTCTTTTTTATGATGAACATACCGGGTGTTCATGATAGTGGTGTGAGAATTTTTCGGCGGCAATCACAGAGAGACGATCACGAATTTCTTTCTCATCGACCCAATTTGTTTCCTCAATTGATGCTTCCGAGGATTTTTCAACTGAATATAAAGATTACGTTGGCATAAATAATAAAGTCTAGATCTTGATATCTAAAATAAAACTTAGACCTACCGTAATCTGATACATATGAGTTGGCAAATGCGATGAGAAGAATAGATGTTAGAATTCGCAATAGAGTGTACATGTCTGAAAGTAAGTGACAAGTGATGATGAATTTGACGATGAGGTAAGTGAAAATGAGAAGAATTGAATGAGAGAGATCTCTAGAGATACTTGACAACGGCCTGTGATCGTCTCGTTCGACACAAAACGAAGAGGCGGAGGCATAGGGGACAGCTGTGATTGGGACGGGAGATGAGTCATTGTTTGAGTGAGGGGAGCGGGACGGGTTCATGACACCGGTTTAGGAAAAATTCAACAGTTATGTAGATGAGGTGTGCCATAGATGGTCGGATTATTTCTCGATCAATCCATAACATGACGGCAATCGAACCTTTGTAATGCGTTTCTTATTACAGAAATGCAAAATTTTGCGATTCATGTCACAAGAATACGGTATCTTATCTCGACACGATTGCAATTTTTAAAATGAATTCTGTGGAAAAGGGTGTGCGCCTTTAAGAATTACTGTAGTTTCTACACTCGCAGTTTACTTCGATGTTTTGCATATTTATTTTCTAGATTTAGGTTTTTCTTTAAATTTAAAGCACTCTTTACGTAAATTTACAAAAATCAGGCAGATTATAAAAGAAACAACGAAACAGTCAGAATCAGCGAGCAGTGCATACTACAGTACCCGTTGAAGGCGCACACGTTTTTTGCAAAAATTTTCCAATCATGCCGAGACCGGCATTCACTTATTGTGGCATTTCGAAATTAAAAACCTTAAAAATAATTTTCAAAAATCTTCTTGTAATAAGATTTGAAAGAAGTTAAAAAGTAGTTCAGTTCATATGTTCTAAACGAATGATCTACATATCATTATTTTCCCCCTTTCGCAATAAAATTCAGTTGTTTACTTGATTTCTTCTCCTCGAAAACAAACTGAATTATAACGGCAAAAATTTCTGCCAAAATCGATCTCTCGACCTCACAGAAAAGGAACAAATTCGCGGGGAATTTGTGTGTCAAAACCCCGAAAACAATGCTAAGCATTTGTTTCCGGCTCCAAAAGTGCAAATTTCCAAACAAAAAAAACTGTGTTTTTCTCTGTGCCCTCCAGTATTTTATTGCCTTTTTTGTGTTTGTTCTGATACATGGCAAGTTTTTTTTTTCAGCGTATTGTCCGAAATGGAACAGTTGGGCTCGGAGCCGGAGACCTATCAGATAATGAAAACAATAGAGAAATCGATCATCGAGAATGACAATGTCGATTTGGAACAATATCTGCTCTTTTGGGAGCATGTTTGCAAGTGAGTCACACAGATGTTCTAGAATTTTAACTCTGAATCATTCTATTTCAGCGTCATGTGCTCTTGGGGAACAATTTTCAGCTTTGTCGTGAAGGATGTCACTGCAAAATTGGAAAAGCTCACGCAAATGAGATCGTCGGATCCAGATTCTTACAGGTGAATATTTAATTTGTCGAAATATTTTTTCAATTCCTGATTTTCAGAACTATCATCGGAATGGCAACGAAGGAGTCGGAGAATGGAACTATTCGAAATCAGAAACCAAATAGAAGCGGCACTGGACATTTGATGGTTCTTAACAGGTATTCGTGGATTCGTAGAAGAGAAAATCAATGAGTTCATCATTTCAGAGCTCTTGAATTCGTCATCGATTTGCTGGATGGAGTGTTCACGTCGAATGATGAAAATGTATCGACAATCGCTCGTTCTTCTTATGACAAACATCTTTCTCAACTTCATTCTTGGCCAATCAGAACTGCTGTCGCTGCGGCTCTCTACACTTTGCCTCGAAAACCAGAATTTCTATGTAGACTTCGTGGTGATATGCCAGAGGACGATGATAATCAATTCCATGATATTTTCAATCGAGACGGACGAGATATTGTGCGAAGAGTGAACAAACTAGTTGAAAATTTCGAACTAACTGATTATAATCCTTCAGCCTGAATCTCTTTACTACCCTCTTCATTCTTGATCTCACAAAAAATATGTTCTCTGAAATTAAACTTTTCATTATATCTCTTGGTTGTACAACAAGTGTATTTGTTTTTGAAAAAGAAAAGCAGCAATCATTTTAAGAAATGTTTAATTCAAATAAAACAGTGTATAATAAATAAATAAATGAACGATTTTCAAAGGGTGACACCAAAAAATAGACACAACGAAGTGAAACTCGTCGAGTGTCGAATAACATTTGAACAGAAAAAAGCGAAGAAAAATTGGAGAATAAATAGTAAAGTGAACAACTTTTCAAGTTTCGCTATGCATTTTGCAGCACAATCCAATGTTGATGACTCGCATGTCTGACATGTCTTCCTGTGATCGGATAACTGCTTCGAATCCATCCATGGAAACAAGTTGTCCACTGTGACCTGCATCTTGTCCGAAAATCACTCGAGCCTTAAAGTTAACATTTCATTTAGCATTTTCAATTTAATATTTTCTTACATCATCTCCTGGTTGCGGTTTCATTGGAGTTAGCTGATCGAAATCAACTTCCAAGTTGCACTTGTGATCTGGCATGTAGACATCCACTTTTCCATCGGTAACATCTTTAATGATCGCCTCACGTCCGTTGAATCGCCCTTCGTGGTCCTTGATTTGCACACACAGATTCTGCACAATCCACACACCTTGAGCCAGGAAGTGGTCCGCTAAAAATAAGAAATTAGCTTCACTATAATTCAAATAAAATCTTGAGCAACTTACGAATTTGCTCAATAGCTCCATCGGCATTGTTGTAGTTGTTACTGTCGTAGCCAGCGAATGGAGAAGGCGCAACATATTGATCGTATGCTCCTCCACTTCCTGGCGTCATTGGAGCAGCGAATCCAGGTGTATCAACGTGATAGGCTCCCGGAGTTGCTGGATTGAGCATTGCACCTGGAGTTGGCACAACGTACGAGTGTGGAGGAGAATCATAAGTTGGAGACGAAGTGTCTCCGATGTCTTCCTCAACTTTTGTAGCTGCATCTGGTTCGTATGTCGGGCTGCTGTTCTCATATGTGTCGTATCCTGGAGTACGGGACACGAATGCTGGAGTTCTTGCTGGAGCATTGTCATACGCTTCAGGTGCATCGGGCTCGTATGCCGGACTCAACGCTAAACAATTAAAAATTAAAAATTGCAAAGATATGTAATGGTTCAACTCACGAATATCATAATCATTATTGTATGCTGGAGTTCTGGCGGAATGTTCGGATTCTGGATAGGCTGGAGTCTTACTGCTTGAATCATAGTTCGGAGTTCTCGATGGCATACTTTCATAGCCAGGCGTTCTTCCAGAATCATCATATGCAGGAGTTCTACTGTTGTCCATTGATCCGTATGCTGGAGTCCGTCCACCTTCCGTACTTCCATAGGCAGGAGTTCGTGCACCATCAGCACTACCGTAAGCAGGAGTTCTTGAACTGTCATTTCCATAGGCTGGAGTACGTGATGATGAATGTTCATCAAGATCTCCATATGCTGGAGTTTTGCTTCCATATGCAGGGGTACGTCCACCTTCTCCATACGCCGGTGTTCTTCCTCCATCATAAGCTGGAGTCATCGAGCCATACATCGGTGTTTGTGCTCCATACATCGGAGTCTTCGATCCATACATTGGAGTTTTGCCAGAGTCGCGCATCGGTGTCTTCGAAGAACTGTAGAACGAGCTTCCACCTCCACTTCCAGCTGTTATTCCAGTGTCTCCGACAACCATCACACGAGCACGATCGACAGAAATCGTTCTGCATTGTGTATGCAATTCGACACGAACTGTGTCTTCTGTGGCATCTCGAACAATTCCAAAGTGGCCCTTCATCGGACCTTTGATGATTCGAACATTTTTTCCAATGAGGGTAAGATCACGACGAACTTTTTGTTGATTTGCAGTTCCAAAATGACCACCACGTCCTCCTCCTCCACCTTGTCTCGGAGTTTGTCCACCACTGCTTCCACGACTTGACATACCATCTTGTGGAGAACGAGGAGTCATTCCTCCAGAAGAATGTCTTGGTGATGCCATAGGATTCGGTGAAGCCATTCGAGAAACCATCGGTGTACTGGTTGTTTTCTTAGCTCCTTGTAAAATCAGTTGTTTTGGTTTGCAAACCAAGACTCCTCCATTTTTAGTCACTTTGCGAGAATAAACGAAGACAGTTCCACGGAACGCATAGAGAACTTCTCCAACTGGATCCTCATCGGTTTCCCGCTCCTTTGCGTTTGGTCCTCCAATTACTTTTACCAGATCTTTAGCCTCGATGGAATTGTTTTGACTGTCGAGAACTTTCGCAAATCGAACGTCTTTTTTCGCTATAATAGCTTGTGGCTTTATACGATTCACAACTCCGTGCATGTTGAGAACTTCCAAATGTTCCTTCTCCAATCGAACAATTACTCCAACATTTCCTGTATGGTCGAGCTGTACAAGATCATGATATTGGAACTGTCCCAGTGAGTCCACTCCAGTTGTCACATCAGCACAAAGTTGCAAATCTCGTACACGAACTTTCAATTCTTCCATTCCAAGATCAGACAAAACTATGGCTGTGCTATCTTTTACTCGGACAATTAATCCAGTATGTCCTTCGTATCGTCCACTAATAACCTTTGCATGATCTCCTTCCTTGAAGTATTTCCTGAGCTCATGAGCGTTCAAAGTGATTGCTTCTTTCAAATCTTCTTGATCTGGCATCATCACAACCTTCGTCCCATCGACCGTCATCACTTTACCCCGAAGATTCACCAACTCTCCAGCTTTCACTTCGACGATATCTCCAGGAACAAATGGATTTTCTGTGTCTTTGAGAGAAGCCGTTTCCACTGAAAAAAAGTATTTTTAAAAAAGAATAAAGGAATAAAAACTTACATTCTCTCTTGAGATCATCGCTAGATTCTTGGAACTTTTCGAGTTCTCCAAGAGTTGGTTTAACACCATCAGCTTGAATTGCGTTTATGGGGAAGTACTTGTAGAGGAATCCTCGCCGGAAATGATTTCCTTCAAATACTAAGAAGTCTCCGTCCGTCACAATTTCTCCTCCAACTTCTTTGATGGTATCCTGATCAAATAACTTGGGCATTGGGCGTCTTTTCAGCTTATAGTTTTTATCAGCATCAGTTCTCATTGCTCCGCGCCGCTTCTGATAATCGACACGGGGAATCAATTTCAGGTTGACACGGTTCTGAGCGATATCCACAAGATCAACGACAGCCAGATCATCTTTGTACATTGTTCTTTTCAAACGAACATATGATCCGAGTTTCAACTGTGGAATGTCTTTGACAACTCTCAATACATCTACCATATCTTTGATGGGAACCATGGTTATAGTGAATTGATTGAGAGCTGAAAATCCTTCAATTGCAGACATGACGTGAGATTGTTTGAACGCCTCGATATAGATCATTCCTTTGAGTCCTTCCTTGACGACAACTGATTTGATTTGGAATGGCTATAAATTGATTAAATGCAATCATTATTACGGGACATTTATCAATTACCTCGTTTGTGTGCTCAACCGCAAGACATTTACGCATCAGATGCATCGCTACGAGTTTTTCCTCTCCCATGCGACATTTGACAATCCACAGGTTAGGATCCTTCGTGGATGGAAGATGAGAATTTTTTGAAATATCATCCATAGCTGAATCTTCGTCATCATATTGACTGTCGTTTTTGTCACCCTTGTACTTGTTCTCAAAGTATTTCTGGACTTCGTCTTCCGTCATGTTTTGGAACTTGTACCGATCTCTATTCCGTTGACTCAATTCCATTTCTTTCATCGCACGCTCAGCTTCCTCTCGCTCGTTCATTGCATTCATGCTTGGATCGTCTTCGTCATCGTAATCATTGTCGTCGTCTTCGTCTTCGTCGTCGACTTCAACATCCCAAGCAAGAAAATCTCGTCCAGAAGGAGCCTTATTCTTCCGTTTCTGCTTTTTAGATTTCTTGCTGGTCACGTTTTCATCTTCATCGTCATCGTCGTCATCATCATCGTCCGAGCCACTTTTCTGAAAAACCGACAGGATTGTAACTTTAAAATTAATTGTTTTCACTCACCTCACTCTCTGAAGCAAGTTTCCGCTTTCTGTCCTTCTTTGAATTTTTGATTTCAACATCTGAGCCATCATCATCGCTCAAAGTCTGTAAGAGGATAAAAATCGATAAATAAGTAAAGTCGCATAATTTGTGAATTTTCCATGAAAGCTTATTTGTTATTTTCGGCGAAATCGATCGAATCTCAAATCATAGAGTGAAAAATCGATAACTAACCGTGTCTTCTTCTTTGTTTGAGGCTGCATCACTTTCGTCAGAGGACATTGCTAACTGAAACATTTAAGTAAATTTCAAATAACTTGGGGCAGAGAAATGAGGAGGAACGCGTGTGATTTAGGACAACGCTTAAAAATTCAGAAAATTAGGCAAGAAGTAAATCAATCAATTGAAAAAATGATTAACTTTATAGGTATAAATGATTAGAAGAAATTAAGCGCAAAAAAGAAGAAGAAAATGAAGAAGAAATAAATTGTCGTCGGTTCCGATGCCCGGTACGCAATCTGGTGTTCACGTCCAAAACCCACAACTTGCCGCGCATTAAATATATATTTATTTAACATTTTAATGTTTTTATGCGTGCGGATTTTGAAAAGGTAGGAAATTCTCTGTGGATACGCTTGAAAAATCTCAAAGCTTTAAGAAGTATTGCTTTGCTCTTCAATTTCGCATAAATATTTAATTTCATTTCAGAAAATATCATGAACTTTCTTCGTTTCAAAAGCTTTTAATTTTCACGATTACGATTTTTCTTCTATGGGTACTTGGAGTTGTGGATAAGTTTAGAGAGGTACTTTATACGCCAGAAAAAATTATTTAAACATAATGATTATATTTTTCAGACGAGTTTTGGTGACTTCAGTTGGCCACTGGAAACGCGTAATTTACAATTGCGAAGCAAGTTTACAAAATATCCACAGTGCAAATTTTCTGGCAATGGACAAAAGATTATTATTATTATAATCAAGTCAAGTGCGAAAAATGGACCGGTTAGTATTTGCAGAAAATCAAATTTCTATTTAAAAAAAACAATATTCAGATGCGAGAGTCAGTAAGAAAGACGTGGGGAGTGTTTCGAATGATTGATGGAGTCGAAGTTATGCCAATCTTCATTGTGGGAAGAGTGGAAAATATGGAGATAATGAGAAGAATTGATGTAGAATCGGAGAAGTATAAGGATATTCTTGCAATATCAGACATAGATTCATATCGGAACAATACCTTAAAAGTTTGTTTTCTTGAACACTTTTCTCAATAAAAACCTAATTTCAGTTGTTTGGCGCCATTGACTACGCTGCGAATCCAAATCAATGCTCTTCTCCAGACTTTACCTTTCTGGTAGATGACGATTATTTGGTACATATCCCAAATCTTGTAAAATTCGCAAAAACTAAACAAAAAGAGGAACTTGTTTACGAAGGCTTCGTATTTGACACGTCACCATTCAGGCTTAAGATCCACAAACACAGCGTAAGTGCTTCAAGTAAAAAAAAAACCTATTTCCAAATTATTACAAGTTACAGATTTCGCTGAATGAGTATCCATTTTCACGATATCCTCCATACGTCTCCGCTGGCGCTGTCTTCCTCACTTCCGAAACCATTGCGCGATTCAGAAATTCAATTAGAAAACTGAAAATGTTTCCATTCGATGATGTCTTTACGGGTATTCTCGCCAAAACAGTGAATGTCGCAGCAACTCATAATGAGAACTTCATCTTCTGGTGTCGACGAGTGTCTCAAAAAGAATGGGATGATGGTGTAATTGCAGTTCATGGATATGCCAGGAAAGATCTTGAATACGAGTATAGCCAGTTAAACGGGTTCGAATAAATTGTATTTTGAATTTTTTTCATATAATTTTCAACATATCAATAGAGATCGTAAGAAATAAAAATTAAATATTCAAAGTTTAGCTCGAGCAATATAATAGTTAACATCACTTCCCAGAAGCATTCTTCCTTTTCCATCGTCAATCGCAATTGAGACGGCTTCAACTCGTCCTGTTTGATCATGATACGACTCGATGATTTGACCAGTTTCCGTGTTGACTTTGATAACAAGACCTTCTACATCAGCGACATAATTAGCAACATATCCAAGAGCTTGTGGAGATAGAATTTTAGTGATAAATTCTCGAACTGATGGATTTTGTTCAAGGAATCGGTCTTCTTCGGAACGATGTGATGCGATTGGAATGAGAAGGTGCCCGGATTTTGTAAGACGAATGTTATCCGGATATCCAGGAAGATTTTCAATAAGCGGTGAAGTTTTAACAGGTGCTGTTGAATAATGATCTCTTGGAACCCAAATCTGCATAACTCGAGCTAATCCCATTTCACTGTAGAGCACCCGCCATGGAGCATTCTTTCCCATTCCTTTTTCAATGCTTAATTGAACTCCATTCGGGAAATATAGCCCATCTTTCAGTACTCTCAAATCTTTCTTTCTTGGATCATAAATCAAGAGACGACCATTTGGACGATGTTCGAAGAGATCCAGAATGAAATCACGATCGTCGAATTTCGTTGATGATTCGGTGAAAATAACTCTTCCATCGGGAAGAATATCCAAATCATTCAAATATTTGATTGGAGCAGCATTTTCGTTGTTTGCAGGCAATTCTCCAGCTCCGAGGATTTTCACAACTTTCTCCTCTTGCCAATTTATAGCGAACAATCCCAAATACGCATCAGCAATGACCAGCTCGCCGACGTCGCTCAATCTGAAAATATTTGTATTAACAAAATTTATTTTTAAAAAGCAAATCATGAAACCCCGACATTAATATCTCTTCACTTTCAAAATATTTGATTTGTTGTACTCATGACGAATCGAATTTGCATATCTTATCTTATCACAATGATAATAAAGAAAGATTCTTCCCCCCCGCCCCCCCCCCCCCCACCCCATCTACATCTAACCTCAATCCGAGCGGACGCCCACACAAATTCATTTTTTTGTAGGAACCATCACAATCATGATTTCCCTGAGCAAGTTGAACAGCATGAACAATCTTTTCTCTTCCTTCTTTCATATCGATTTCCGCAATTATTCCAGTCTTGAATCCAGCATACAGTTTACTATTTTTCTCGTCAAGAACAAGTGACTCCGGGCCGTATACTTGATCTACAAGGAGAAGTTCTGCATCGGTTAGTCGCTTATTGACAGCAAGAACTCCTTCCAACGGAATCTTGTCGCCGAGACTGAAAAAAAATTGAATAAATAAATGTTAAGAATTCTAATAAAACATACTCAAACTCGACTGCTTTGATGGGTGCATTGATGATCCGATTCGTCAGAAGGCCTGCGATAATCAAAGATCCCAGAAGTCCGAGCACGATTTTCACCGGTGTGCTTCCCAGAATCCGGAGAATTAATCCAGGTTTCTGTGACTTCGGAACCTTTTTATGTTTCTTCTCTGGCAGTGGTACCACTCTTCCACCGTCATCATCTTCTCCACGTCTTCTTCTGACGCTTCCGTCTGATTTCTTCATCTGTTTCTGAAGCTGAATAATAAAATTTTTGTAGGAAACGATGAGTATGAGTAAGAAAAAGCGGGTGACTGGTATTGAGAAAGGCGAATAGAACGGTGAAGTGTGTTTACATTTTTGAGACGCAGGTATTGTAGGAGAGGTCACTTTTGGAAGCAAACATTTGCAAAGAACCAAAGATGGTATCGCGACGTATCGAAGATGAAGCTAGGATATTTTTCTATTCCAATTGTAATTTTTTTAATTTGTGAACGGAATTTTGAGGGAACAGATTCTGTTGCAAAAATATGTGAACAAAACAAGTGAAATTATTTTTAAAAAAGTTGTTCTTGAAGTGAATAATTTATTGACGTATGTACATATACTTAAATAAAAATACTTATAGTTAAATAAATAAATAAATCATTTCCGATTATGAGTCAAACACATAACAAATAAAAATCTAATTCAGAAATTTGAGGCAAAAATTAATTGTCTACCGTAGTGAGAGTTTCTTAAAGGCGCAAGTGCCAAATCACAAGTCGTTGCGAGACCAGACTCAAGTTTCAGGTCTGCATATTGTCCAGACGGGAAATTTTGCGATGTTGCTCCAAAAATACGATAATCGGTCTCGACACGACAGCAATTTTTTTGTTAAATGCGAAAATGCGTTCGCTATTAAAGGTTACTGTAATTTCAAACTTTGTGTGGAATTTTATCGATTTTTCGTAGTTTTTTCATGGTTTATTTAAAATTTCTGTGTATTTAATATTTAACTTTTTAGTAGTACATACACCTAGCAAAAAACTATTTAACGAAAAATTATAAAAAGTCGATGAAAACTTCGCAGCGACAAAATTTTGCAACTACAGTACTCTTTGAAGACGCGAGTCGAGACCGGGCAATTTGTTTTTGGCACAATAACCCCAAATTGCCGCTTCTGGATATTAATAAATATTTCAGTTCTAAAAAAATGAAACATAAAAATGGAACAATGCTCCAAAAATGATATGTTTTGCATCGCGCTGGTGACTAATAAAAATTTCCATATTCGCTCCCCTGTATACATATAATATATGCTAATTTACCACTATTGACCGAATGTTTCTCCCTCACCTCGCTCTTCTCGCTCTTCGTGTCGCTATTATTATTATCATGCCAATTTTTTTGTGTCAAACACGCAAAACCGGCCAGCAGCGGGACGGGTCACTGATAGAGGCCGTTTTTGTAGAGATGTGATAGGATAATATGAAATGAACAAGACACAGACAAGATAGATGGCAACTTGTACGGCAACAGAAGAGGAGGACGGGTGTCTCGGTTGAACCGTAATCAGTACACACACACACACACGTATGGTCTTTTACATACATTCTACCTAAAGTAACATAAACATACTATTGTGTTTATGACTCCGAAGATGGCAAACACCTGATGGATACGGTAGGCAACTAGGTCCGCAAAGTCCGTAGTCTCCCCGTTTTTACCGTAATACAGTCTAGGAGTAGTGTGTTTTAACTTTAAAAAATATTGATAAAAAAGATATCATGTGACTGATAGAACCACGAGGAGACCAGAGAGATCGGAAGATGGCTGATCACGGCGACAATTCTCGATTTTTTGCGAAAAATGTTAAATTCGTAGGAGCGTGCGTCTTTTTATTTTAATCTAGGTGAATATCACCATTTATTCCCATTCACAATCACATGAAGTTTCCTTTACTTCTTTTTGATTATTATTTTGAGTACAATTTTTTAAAATTTTTATTTTACCTATCTCACTTTCAGTTGTTTTGTTTTATCGAAGATGTTCCAATTTACAAAATATTTATTTTCTCTTCTGTAATTGTGAGTAATTGCATGCATTTCTAATAGAAGAATCTCCGGTATATATTCATAGGAACTTTTTAAATTGGTAGGTAAAGCCAACAAATTTGAAAGTTTAGTGAAGAACATCCTATTCAATTGTGTATTCAAAAGTTTTATTTTAGACTTGTTTTCAATATAAGAACATCAATAACTAACGATCAGTATAATTTTTTCTATTTTTTTATAATTCTACCGTATAAATTTTAGCGACTATAACAAAACTTTTCTCATTTCATCAGTTAATCTTCCAGTTTCAAAGTTTATGGAAAACTATAACTATTCAAAACTTTTGAATAGTACAAGTTTTACTACTATACTTATTAGTTTCAGCTCTGTAAAGCTTCGATGGTCGGCAATATTTTTTTTGTGAAAAACATACCTACCTACGCTTTGAGAATAGGCACGAGGTCGCCTTATGCACATATTAAGGCAGACAGGAGTTTTGTACCTATGTCGAAAATTGGCAACTCTGAAGGTAGTATGATAATGTAGCATTAAATTTTCCCAATTTTGTCGAAAATTTGAGCAATTTGCCAAAATCCGAAAAAAAATTGTATGTGTTTTATTTTGAATTCGTGCATTTTGAACTTCTTAATGTATCCACACCGACTCTACTGTACCCTATGAAAAGTGCAACATCTAAAATTTAAAATGCAAGCCGTTCATTTTTTAGAGAAAGGGATGATTTTAGTTTTTTTTTTTTTTTAATTAAAAAAAATTCTTAAATTAACCTATCAAATAGACTGTTCATCAGGTACCATCATCTATTTTTGACTGAAGTTTATTGATTGCTGTTTTGTGAGAACAGTCACGACTTGCATAAGAACTTCACAAATGTTCTCTAAACTACATATTGTTAGAATGATGCAATCATCAATAATCATTATGTAATACCCAGTTCATGGGTACAACAGCATACTATAGAAAACTCCCACATTTCCTTGACCTCCTCATCTCTCAAAAACAATTCTCAAATGAATCCGTCGATTCGTGTTACAAGTAACAATTGTGACCTCTTCCAAATATGCAACTGCTCTTCCCGCTAAAAGTGGAAAATGTTGCCATCTCATGCCAATTTAATATCATAACTGATAACAAATGATCAAAACCCAAATAATTGGGTGTTAAATGTTAGTGTGTGTACTGATCAGATTTTCATTTTTCGTGAGACGTAGTACACATGCCCTTCGATATCCTTATTCACATTCTTCATTTTCTCAACACCATATCATCTCTCGTAAATATCGTTTGTATGTTTCTCCTGTTCTCTCTGCTTATCTTGTTTCCATTTGTTTCCATTCATTGTCCATTTCATCTTCATTGATCGAAACATTTTTTGGCACAGTGCCAGACTCTTCATTTCCCAGATCGAGATAGATTGAATGTGTGTGCGGCAGGCAGAGCGTTTTCTCTTTCTCAATCTGTTCATCTACCCTTTCCACCCACACTTTATTACAGTCTTGTCTAGTTTTCTCGGTGTCCCCAATCTCTGTACAGTCTCTCTCTCTCTCTCATCATGGCCCGTCTGCTCGGTATACCTGTTCTGTTATTCTGCTCACAGTTCAGTCTTCTTTTTCTTGTCTTGTGTCGCTTTTTGACTGCAAAAACATTTTGCAAAATAGTTTGTTTGCATAGAGACTAAAGTGCATTGAACATCTTACTATCTATTGCTGCAAATTTTTCTTTTTTAATTTTCTTTAACGATTCAATTTTGTCACTTTTGAACTTATTTTTGCTTTTCATAATCCTATGAAACATTCAAAATAAAATTTTGATGCCCAACTTGACAAGTTCTAATAATTCCTCGTATTTTTTTCTATAATCTTGCATCCCGTTTGCTCTACTTTGACAGCCTATACCTCCGTTGTCATTATTTTGTATCAAAACATTTTCAACAGAAAAAGTTTGTTCCAGATATTTGTCTACATTGTTACAGTTAAAAGTTTTTTGATAAAGCTAAAGGCAGCCGAGATATGTGCTGTCAAAGTATTGATCTTGAATTCCACTTGGACATCGTTTATTTTGATCAATATTAGAACTATCTGAAAAATTTCAAATACGACAAATAAATTTTGATAAATTTAGCAGTTGACCTTTTTTTTGATACAGACAGAGAAACCCGAGATATAAGGTTTCAAATTTTGAATCTGGGTTGCAAGGGAGTTGCGGTATTTCAAATAAAACTTATTCCAGACAACCGATAGCTTCCGAATTTTTTCTCAGTGTTACAATTCTTATCAGATAATAAAACTCCGCTTTGGAATTGTTTCGATATATAGTCTGATCGAAGTTTGATTTTCGATGCATTTGTTTATAAAGCAACATTTTTTTTATCATGGTGCATGACTATTTGAACTTGAACCTTCCTAAAATTTACGACGGTTATCCAAGATGATTTGTCGTCGATTTCTTACATTTTTGCGATCCGTTTTTGGCAGCTCATATCTCGATTTCTTTTTATTAATTCAAAAAATCCAATTTCCCAGCAAACTTTTTCGTTTATTTTTAAATTGTTCTTCATGTTAAAAATGTTTTCTTTGGACATGTTCATATTATTGAAATATTTTTAATTTTATTAAGTTGGCCCGCTTGTGAGATTCTTTTGCGATTCTTGCTGTAAATTTTACTTCTTCCAAAACTTTTTCTCTCCTTCATAGTTTTTTCCACTAAGTTTTCAACATTTTACAGGTAGTTACTCGAGTTGCGCGAAGTCGTCACCGATCGCTCTTGAGTTTCTTTCGCCCGGACGGCCCCCGTCAAAAGCGGGCGCCAGCCTAACTCCCGCCGCACACTCTCAAACAAATAAAGGTTCATTTTTTGATTCTGGCATGGAACTCATTCTCTAAAAGTAGAACCTTCCCCTCCAAATCTGTCATTCAATTCGGGTGTCAATCTGTTTCATCAGTCTTTTATAGACAATTCAATCAATAAGGATCTCTTCAAATCTTCCAATCAATAATACATCAACAATGGTTCCGAATGATGTATTTCAAAAATTGCTGTACGATCTGTTTTGTATGTGGCATGGTGTCCAACGACACTATGATCCACCGATTCCGGATAGTGAGGAACAAAGAATGCAAAAGGTATGTTTCTTTAATTTGTTGACCTTTTCTAGCGTACGTCAGTTGTCTGAAAATAATGTGGGTAAGATGCAGAGAGCAAAGAGCGCACAACACGTCTTAACAGAGAGACATAAGACCGTAAATGACCAACCACAAATCATACGATGGGCGGGAAATCGTATTATGTAGTCAGGAATTTTAGAGGAATTCTAGATCCTATAATGGGGTATTGTAGCCGTTTGTGAACAAAAAGTACGAAAAATTTACCATATTGGAGATCTGAGAATTGTGGTTCGCTAAATTTAAGTTGGATTATAAAATTAAAACTAATTTTTTGCATGTTTTCAAAGTTTTTAGTCATTAGGTCATTCAGAAAAATTTGAAACAAAACATCCACAAGTTCAAATTTCCGCCAATTAAAAGATTTGCCGGCCAATCATCGATGCGCTAAGGGCGTGGCTAATGTCGTTGATTGGCCGGCTCACTCTTCTTTTCGCGCGCTCAAAAGATCTAATGCTTGATACCTGATATTGAACTTCACATTTCCAGGTGAAAAATCTGATCTGCAAGCTCCTTACCGAAATCGATGGACGTGTCAACCGAATCAAGCAGAACAACAATCATCAACGTGGACAGGACTTTTATGAGGAATGGACGATGCTTACGTGGAATGTCTTGTGTATTACAAACCGTCTTCAGAACAGCCTGTCACAAGTTGTGGTCTCAAATGAGGATAAAATGATCTACTCGCGGTTGAATCAGGCTCTCGTCGAACTTGTTAACTATTCAAGAGACTTCTTGCCATTCCCATCCACAAATGAAATGGATCCAGAATATGTCATGTTGAGGGATAAAATGAATCAGACAATGATGAGTCTTCATGGATTGTACCGACAAATGAACTCTGCAATGTATCAAACACCTGATGATGTGGAAAACTTCAGAATTCATTTGCAAACGTTCGGAGATGATATTCTTGTTCCTTGCCTTGAACAATATAAAACCTTCTGCAACAAGAATTGTATGGCTCTGTGGCAACAGGTCAGATTGGTTCAAGTGGAGAGGATGAGAGATCAAGTGAAAGATCAGGGATGTTCCATTGAGAATCTTGTGTCGTTCTATTCAAACATGACATATGTCTTGGCAGTTCTTGGTGCAAGACTTCAAGGATTCCGTTATGATTTGACTGTTAATAAGAAGTTCTTCAATTTTGATCCAGTCGTTCATATGTCTGAAGCTGTTTTTGCTGCTTTAGAGCTTCTCATGTCCAACTGTGTTTTGGCTACTGAACCATCGACAAGTGCTATTTTGGTCACCAACAACTTGTTCGCGTGAGTTTTAAAAGATTTTTATTTTTTAACCGAAATTGCAAGTTCTAAATCAATTTACTTATTTTTAGAATGAACTGCGGAGCTCTTGCACGTGGAGTTGTCTTCAAAGATTTCGAGATTCAAGTTGTATCAGAAGAAACTGCAGAGCATATTCAATCTGAAATGTCCCGTCAGCGGCTTCTCCAACATCCTGCTCCAATCGGAAATGTTCCATCTGCAGCTCTTCTTGCAATGAAACCAACAACTGGAACTAAAAGAAGTAACGCTGCGAGCAACTCAGATTCAGCCAACAATACTGCACACAAGAAGAGTGATGTGAACAGCAAAGAAAGTGTCATAATCTATCCAGTTTATAACAGTAAAAATAGATACTGGGCAGCCACCTATCCACATTTATTGTGCACTACACGACAGAAGGGACGTCAATCGATTCACAGTTCGTATCAGGATCTTTCTCCATCTGGAACCAATTCGTCGGCAAGTAATGACAAGAATGGAAGTGGAAAACGTCCGATCTTCTATTTCCACATCAAGGCGACAATGTTCTCACCATCAGGAAGATTCGCGACAGCTCACACACTTTCCCTTCCGTTTACAATTGCGACGAGAAGAAACCAAGATTGTCAGGTGCAAAGAATGATGTCATCTTACACTGCAACAATCTTTTGGCTGTATGGGTGCAATACACAGGATGGTTTGCTTTTGCAATGGATTGATGGAGGAATGCATTGGGATCATTTCAAGCATTTGTTCAAGCAACATTTCAAAGTGAATGCAGATGTTCAAAGGAGTCTAATTGATAACGATTTTGAGCTTCTCAAGTACAAGTTGCAGTGTCCAGATTGCTGCTCGGGACAAGATGGAGCAAGAGTTAATGGTGTACAACGTATGTTTATATTCTAATAAGGCATTTTTTGGTAGGCAGGCCTATCTTTAGGCATTCGTTCCTGCAACCTGCCTGCCTTTCTACATATTGTTTTATTTATTTTTTTAGTGAACTTAGGTATTTAATAACTCCCGAAGCAATTAATTTAATAATTTGGTCAAGCATGTGAGTAGGCACAAAACAGGCGTAGACTAGAATTAAAATTTTGAAACTAAAAATTAAAAAAAAAACATTTCTAAAACTCGCATTCGTTTTCAGAAATAGTTACATTCAAAAACGTATTGTGTCCACATCTTCGATACGAGTGCAACAGTACCAATGTTCGATTCTCGGTTTGGCGTGGAATGCTTGAGCTTCTCCAAATCTTCCATGACACCAGGAACAATGTGCGAAAACTTTGGGAAATGGGGTTCCTGATGGGTTTTATGGAATTCGAGGAAGTGGACAACATGTTGGAAAAGCACAAGTCGGCCCTTATCATGCGTCTCTCATTTGTCACAGGAGGTGAGTAAGGAGTGAAAGTGTCACGGACATTGTTGCTGTTTCGGTGAGAGATGCGTGAACGAATTGGACAGACTGAACGTGATTTGTGATCTTTGATTGCTTTCAGGAACCATTTGCTTTACCGTCAAATCTTTGGCTCACACTTTGGACCCACGATCTTCTCGTCCAATTCACCTGGAACCATTGGACCTGAAGAGACTCCAACAGAAATGTTTGAAGGATTATCTCCGAGATATTGCAGACGCAGAAAAAGTCAAGTATATTCTGACAGCGAATGAAGAAGTGATCAATATTGAATCATTGCTTGAATCATTAAAAGAGTTGGGAGTGAAGCCAGAAAATCCATCGGAGAGCAGAGAGATTTCAAGTAATATCACTCATATGGGAGATATTGATACAATGCAACATATCAAATTTACTGCAATGAGAATTGCAGTTGTCACTTGTAAGGTTAAGCCACCATCTGCTGATCAAGAGGAGAATGATGCAAAGTGAGTTTTAATTTTCATTTTTACATGATTTGGTGAAAATAAGGGTAAATATACTGTGCAAAACATTAAACTAAAAAAATAATTTTATTAAAGAAACTATTTTATTGATTGAAAAATGATGTTTGTTTTTGTTGGAAATTTTGGAAAGGATTTTTTGAAATCTGGTTGAATATTATCACTTGCAAAAAATGTTGTGAGCTTTTTGGCAGGTTGTGTAATCGTTTTCAAACTTCAAAAAAATTTAATTTTTTTCTAAAATTTATTTTTTTTGTTGATAAATTCGAGATAATTTTTAATTTGGAAATTTCAAAAACTGGTTTTTTTAAATTGAAATTTTCTTAGAAACAACTCATTTGGTTTTATCAAATAAATTAATTTCAGTGGATTGAATCGTCTTCAAGCAACATTAGGAACTCGAGACGATGATTTCCTACGGGATTTTGTTCAACTTGCCAATGCATATGGAAAAAGCAAACAAGATCTTTATGAGGCACTTGATTTCATTAACGATCAATACCAACCTGGCCCAATTCGAAAAACGTCATCAATTTACGATAGTTCTCACCATATTCCATTGGCTCCAGCTCCGATAGCTCGAAACATGGGACCCACAATGATCTCCCCACCGCCCGCCAAGGTACGTCCGCCAGCAGTCGATACTTATCCCCGATCATCACAATTTGAGTTGGTTCGATCTGATTCCGATCATCTGCCGCCTTCAAATACGATGATGCGAGTGAGCTGCTCGCCGCCAAAGGTAATCCTTTGGTGCAATTTTCAGTTGTGTTTTCAGAAATTCAATTCCTTATTTCAGCCACCTTCCCAGTTGCCATCTCCAAATCAGACAACAATTCCACATATGTACAACAATGGTATTCCAATGATTTATGAGCACCATCAACAGCAACGCTTTGATTACTGATTTTCTGAAACTGAAATACACCTATCTTCATCTAATTCTAATTATTTCCATTTTGCGGGTTTCTTTTCATCCTTCCTATCTTTTTTCTGCATGTTTTAATTATTTGCCTTGATTTGTATTAACGTGTACATTTCTCTAATTTCTCTGCAAATACTTGTTATCTGAAAACACCTGAATATTGCTCAATGTTGTTCTTGAAAATGTATACAGTTTGAATGAAACTATAAAAATTTTATATCTAACTTTATCGAAAGATGTTTTGAATTTGAAAACGGATACATACTGTTCTGTAGAAAACTTCAAAATGTTTGAAAATTAAAAAAAACAATAACGATCATTTTACCAAAAATTTTGGCAACTTTATGCTGTTTAATTTTACTTGAAATGTTAAAATTTTTTGTATGTGTACCTTAAATTTAAATGGAAAGTTTTGGAAATTTGCTCAAAAACCGGCTCAAATATCAAAGAGCAGCGCATGGCACATTTCGATTTTTAGGCAGTTTTCAGTAACTTTTTGAAATTTTCGATGCAAAGTGAAATCATTTTCAGAGAGTACAAGCATTTCTCTATATGTCTATATAAATAAAGTTCCTAAAAAAAGTTTGACACAACATGGAGAAAAGTACAATTCTAAACTAATGTTTCAAAAAAAAAAGGATCGCACAAATCTGTTCATATTTCAAAGATGACAGATGCTATCAAAACAAAATAAAGTAATAATGATTGTATAAACATTTGTTTATTTTGAAACTTAAATACACATTAGTTTCAGAAAAGTTACATACTGTCTTTTGCAATTATTGATTTTTGCTCATAAAAGCAACATTTCTGCTTAGAATTTTCACTATTTCGAGTCCTCTATTAGATTCTGAAAGAATTTTTCAAAAATGTTGGCCCATCTCCAAAATCGTCCTCCTCTCTGAAAAACGAAAGTGGACCTTTGCCTTCCATAAAATGGGCAAAAAAAAATGAAATTGAGCTTTTTGGCCGAAAAAAAATGTTTTTAGAATGCTGAGAACACGTTAAACACGAATATCATGTTTATTTTAAGATCCCGATATTCTGAAAATGTCTGAAATGGATTTAAAAAAGCATAGATTTATTTTTCATTTTCAACGTGAAAGTTTAGTCTCTAAATTTTGAGATTCTTTTGGAATATAAAATCTACACAAAACTTTCACGTTGAAAATGAAAAATAAATCTATGCTTTTTTAAAATCCATTTTAGACATTTTCAGAATATATATATATTCGTGTTTAACGTGTTCTCAGCATTCTAAAAACATTTTTTTCGGCCCAAAAAGATCAATTTCATTTTTTTCCCCACTTTTTGGAAGGCAAAGGTCCACTTTCGTTTTTCAGAGCGGAGGACGATTTTGGAGATGGGCCAACATTTTTGAAAAATTCTTTCAGAATCTAATAGAGGACTCGAAATAGTGAACCTTTTTCAAAATTCTAAGCAGAAATGTTGCTTTTATGAGCAAAAATCAATAATTGCAAAAGACAGTATGTAACTTTTCTGAAACTAATGTGTATTTAAGTTTCAAAATAAACAAATGTTTATACAATCATTATTACTTTATTTTGTTTTGATAGCATATGTCATCTTTGAAATATGGAAGCCAGCAGATGTGTGCGATCATTTTTTTGGCACATTTCCCGAATTGTACTTTTCTCCATGTTGTGTCAAAATTACTTTCTGGAACTTTATATAGACATATAGAGAAATGCTTGTACTCTCTGAAAATGATTTCACTTTGGATCGAAAATTTCAAAAAGTTACTGAAAAACTGCCTAAAAATCGAAATGTGGCATGCGCCGATTTGCACTTTGATATTTGAGCCGGTTTTTGAGCAAATTTTCGAAACTTTCCATCTAAAGTAAAAGTATTTTCAAAATGTACACATATTGTTATTTATTGCTATATAAATTTTTGAAAAAATCTTCGATGCAACGATGAGAAAAATGGGATTTTGTAACTGTACTGAAAAAACGTATTGCTCAAAGCTGTTCGCTTCCATATGCCAAAGATGATAGATGCTTCTAAATGTACGCGGCGACTTGCTGAAAATATTCGAATTGGCTTTTGGAAAATTATCGAAACTTTTTCTGGAAAACGCTTTAACTCTTTTGGTAATGAATGATATTCAACCTGAGAATAGAACTAGTTGATGTTTTGAAGTTTATTTTTCATAGTTTGTTTTGGAAAAGGTTTTTTAAAAAATTATCTGAAATTATTCGAAATGTGATAAAATTCTACAGATGTAAGAAAAATTCAGCCTCCAAGTTTCAGAAAGCAACACCATACTTGAAATAAACCAGCTGACAATAATTTTTCGCCACAACTTTATTAATTTCAGATTATTAAAAAAGCAATTTACGCAAAAGCAACATTTTCAGGTTCAAGACGAGAAAAAATAGATACAGCTTTCCATTGGAATGATGAAAATGACTAATAGTATCTAGGAGAGAGTTGGTTGGGCGACACGATACAGGATGTACAAATTAGTGAAGAAGCGCCTGAAGACACATCTCGAGATTCGATCCATTTGCTCTGATTGCAGCAACAGTGACGTTGTAGGAGAATCCCATCTCAAGGAGACGATCGAATGTCTGAAAATTCGTTAGATTAGGGGATTCATGGACGACATTTAGATTTACCTTTTCAGTTTCCTCATTAAATGGTGGTAGAGATTGCTCTGGCTCTGGGCGAGCTTCTTCTTGAGCTTCTTGAGCTTCCTGGGCTTCAACAGCAACATCAGAGAAGTCGAGTAAGTTATCATCGATGACTTCTAGACGTTGTGCAGCTTCCAAATCTGGGTATCCTCCCCATGATGGACTGAGGCTCTCGAAATCCGAAGAAATGTTCTCGAAAGAAGAGTGAATTGAGATTGGTGCAGTCACCATTGGTGTAACCTCTTCTGGATTTGATTCCACTGGTGGAAGTGGTGGAACGATCAGAGTTTCAACAATTGGTGCAGTTGGAGTAACTGGAACAATTGATGCTGGAGCAGTGACGGCTGGAGTTGCAGAGGTCGTTGAAGCTAACTCTGTGGTGGCTGGTTCGGTATTTGGAGTGGTCGGAGGATCGGCGATTCTAGAGCTCGAACGACCTCTCAACAAAGCTTCCAAGGAGTTTCCGTAAAGATCGTATAGGACAAAGTCAGCAATGTTTTCCTCGGATTTTGATTGAGATTCCTTCACATTAAGCTCAGCAAGTTTCCTCTGTAATTCAGCAGAGCTGGCTTCAGCTCTTTTCTTGGCTTCTTGTTCAAGACGGGCTTGCTCAGCAGCCGCCGCAGCAAGTTGCATTGTGAATAGTCTCTCGGCAGATTTCTTGTAGCAGGACTTCTTCTTAGCCTTCTTGATCTTTGGTCCAGACAAGCTATCTGCTTGCTTCTTCGAAGATTCCTCGCTCTTCTCAGCTTCAGCAGTTTCCGTTCCAAGATATTTCTCCTCACAGTGTCTTTTCAAATTATCCATTTTCTCTTCGAATTTGGTCATTCCTGCTTCCATGGTCGAGCGTTCAATGATCTTTTTATCCATATTGGCCTGTGCACCATCTGCCAAATCCAAGAAGCTTCTGCTCAAAGTACTGAAAGTTTCCTTGAGCAACGCTGCACTATTAATAATGGCTGCACGGGTCTCCTCATTGAAGAATTGTGGTGGTGGTAGAGCAGAAGTTGGAGATGGTGGGATCCGAGGCTCCTGGGCTGGTTTTGGAACTGCTCCATTTCCGATGGTTGGAGATGGAGGGAATGGAACTGGAGTGGAGACTGGTGGAGCTTGAGGCATTGGAGCTGGATTAACTTGATGTGAAGGAACGAGTCTCGTGATAACAGTCTTGTTGATCCCCTTGATAGTTTGTGGTTGTTGGATCTTGTGCTGCATGTAAGTTGGGAAGACATTGTTCGGAGAGTTTGATGTCACATATGATGGGATCATTGTTTTCTTTGGCTCCACAATTCTGATCATTGCATGCTCATAATGTAAAGATTTTCTCTCACACTTCTCGCACAAATCATAATCGGCACATTCGAGACACTTGAACCTATGTCCGATGATGTCACCGAGGCAAGCATCACAAGACGCCGAGTGCTTCACTGGAGGGAATGGCTTCTGAACTTCCTCGACAACAGGTTCTCTTTCCTTTGCATGAAGATCAGCAACCATCGTCTCCAAAGCGCTAACTCTTGAGAGCTCCTTTTGCAACTTCTCCAGCGTCTTCAATGTGAGCTCCTGGTTGTTCTCGATACGCTTCAGCGAGGATCTGCTCTTTGATTCACGATCAGCATCGGAAGCTTTTTTGGCAGTTTCAGTGCTCACTGATGGTAGGGCTGTTGGACGAAGGGGAACAGTTTCCAGGCGAACAAAAAGTTGAGGAGTTCGAGAGAATGTAGTGATTCGAATCTTAGACATAATCTGATCCGAATTGGTGAACTCAAAGATTGGTCCGTTGACATCACCTGAAAATTTGAAGATTTGGAAAAAAGTTACTGTGAGATATCTAGGGAAATTAGAAATCTTAAATATAATCTAATTAAATTGAGTTTTACAAAAATAACGACCTTTTAAATCTAGTTAAACTTTAAATTTAAAAAAATGGTTTGTTTAAAGGCGCACACTCTTCCTCGGAACGTCCATTAAAAATTTCAATCGTGCCGAGACCGGGCACCGTACTTTTTTGTCATAACATAGGTGTGGCATACAAATACTCTATTTGCACAATTGATTCGTCTAGCAAACGGGGCAAAAACAAAAGTATAATATCTTACCGTAGTAGAGACGATAATCAGCCGATGGGAACAGTTCTCTTGCCTTCTCGGAGATCTGTTGAAGAGCCTGATCGTTCTTCAAAATCATGAGAACCGATTGCGGATTGTGACTTGTATAGAAAGTCACACGAACTTGCATTTGGTGAGGAGCGGATGATGCAGCAGCCATCTGAGTAAAATGAGAAGTTATTTGAAAGTGAGTGAAAAGAGAGTGAAAGATAATAGAACAAGTATTGACATTATTGAGTTGCGAGAGTTGCGAAATCGAAAAAAGGAAATTTCGAAATATTATACTTCGAATAATCATCATAATGATTGTATTGTGTAAGAAATTGAAACCATAATTCATTTTTTTGGAGAATAATGCAACAACAAAAAGGAAATGTACTATTTTTGGAACCTTTAAAGATGTTTACGAGATGAACAAAGGGGGCAAGAACGGAGATATGAAAAGAAAAACACTCAAGGCTTCAAAGTTCAAGGTGGTATCTAGATCTAGTAGATCACTTCCAACAAGTTTTTATTATCATTCATCTAAATTTCTTGGAGACTATTTTTGTTAGGATCTAGTTGAACAGATTCTCTAGAACTAAAATATAAACTTTCATTATCATAAGTGACTAATTTCGTGAAGGCGTCAAAAATTTAGTAGCAGTAGAGAGTTGCCTGTAGGCAGGCAAGTAGGTACTGTTGGGCCTACAAGAAAGTTATGTAAAAATGCAATTAAATATTATCCATACGCGAAATGTTGTGATTTTTGCGCCAAAACTACGGTACCCGGTCTCGACACGACAATTTTTTTCAAATTCCAACCGGTACTGTATTCTAAAACTTTTTTCTAAAACAATTCTGTGCTTTTAAATTTCAATTTTTAGTCTTTAAATAAACAAATAAATTGTTAAGGAAAACAATTAAGCAGCAAAAAACGTTTGAAATTACAGTACTCTTTAAAGGCGCATACTTGCTTGTATTTTACAACAAAAAAGCGTGTTGAGACCGGGTACCGTATTTTTGACGGAAAAAATCAGAAAGGATAATACACAGCCTCCTCACGTGGAAATGACCCAACAAGGGGGCTTGCGCGTTTCTCGTGAGCGTTGCAAAATTTTACCACTGAAAAATGATTTCCTTCGGTTTTTGTGGGTTTAAAATCGATTTCATACTTTGAAATTAGGTATCAATTGTAAAGCTAATTCGGGGAAAGGTGGAGAAAAAAGTTTTTTGATTTTGGTTCAAAAATAAAAGCGCTGATATAAAAAGTAAAAACAACTAAAAATTGAGTTTTTCTCATATTTTGTATATTTATCATCATTTTTCTAGTAGAAATTGATGTTTATTTGAAAAGTAATCTTCCACCCAAGCTTATGTTATGAAAAATATAAAGAAAAACAGTAAATTGAAAGTTTTGGTAATTTCTCAATTTTCCACGCGATGCACGAGAAGTGCGCCAACGGACCGATTTCCACTGGAGGAGACTGTGTAATAGTCAAAATGACAAAAAAGAAACGGTTTGCCAAAAAACGAGAATATTCATTGCGAAATTTTGCTAATTTTCGAATATTTGATTCGGTTACACAACCGCAAGAAATTGCTAGTTTTAGATTTTAGAAAAGGAATTTCCTACTTAAATATCGTGTCAAAGCAAGAGTATTCATCTGGAACATTCCACTACCGAGCCTACGAGTGTAAGTGTTGCTATGGGCAAAATGAGGCCGAATGATGCCTCTTCATCTCTGTGTCTCGCATTCTTTCTCGATATTTCTATGCATAAACACATGACCAGCCTCCTCTAGGCCGATTGATTGTCCCTCTGCATAGGGCCCAAGGTGAGACGCAGATTGCAGACGGCTTCGCGAATAGTGTAGGCTGTGAGAAAGAGACGAATGACGAGAAAATACGCACAGCTGAGTGAACGGGGAATCGATGGTTTATCGACCGAAAATGGAACTGTTTTAGGAGTGAAGTGTTGCTTTTTTTTTGAATTTGAGGCGAGATGAACATGTGGTGATGCTATCAATTGATAAGGTACTGATATGCTGCATTTAGTGACTGTACAGCTGATCATTTATATTTGGAGAAGAGAACGAGACTGTATGACGTCATGATGATGAAGAGGGGTTTGTTGTGAAATGGGAAGCTAGAAAGGTCTCTATAATCTAACATCGAAATTGAAACGTGGAATTTTCTGAAATTTGACTCATGACAGTCGCATTTCAGGAAATCTCGATTTTTTCCGAAACGAAAAACACCTGCAACTTCTCAAACTGGACCCCTTCAAAGCAATCTATTACGGACTGGAAGCTTAAACTTTATGATATGCCACGAATGATCTCGATGTTCCCTAAGATTCGAAAATTAATATTAAAAATTCAGATAGTAACAACAAAAATAATTCTACAACAGCTAAAAACAAGCAATATAAATCTAATGGATTTCATCTTTGAATGATCTTCGTGATTTGTCCTTGTAAGTGTAGTCGGGCTCCTCTTCCCATAATCCCAAGTTGCGTTCTCGACCGATCTCATCCTGAAGCAAATAATTTGGATTTAAAAAAAAACATATTAAAAAAAAATCCAACCTGTTTGTTATAATTGTGCTGCATCATTAAATACTTGATTCTCTTTCTTAGCTCGTGCCATCTTTTCGGTGAATTTTGTTTCAATTTAGCATCATACAGATTTCGATAGTGAATAAGTTTGATGAGCTCATTTGCTTTATGTTGTCCTGGGAATCCACGAAGCCAAGTTGGCGTGTGATATTGAAGTTGTGCAGGATGAACTGATCCATCACCGAGAAGATCAATATAGTCGTTTTGACCGAAGCGAGCAGCTTCGTCACTCCATTGATCACGAACTTTGTATGCTGGACGTGCTACTGGGACTTTACAATCAGGAATACGAGGTAGCGGATCTACGCCTTGTTGGTGATAACGGAACGTGTAACCTGAAAATGTGAAAGTTTTTATTTGAAAAAATTAAATATATGTCTCACCGGCATCATTATATTTTGCTGAAGACTTTTCGCGATCATCGACGACCCGTGGCACTGAGCTTCGATCATGAAATCCGCGGATCGATGTCGTTCTCACGATTGATGTGAATCGTGATAGAGAATTGGAATTCATCACCTGAAAACTTAATAGATTATTAAAAGAAAACAAAAACGAACACGCTGAATTCATGAATAAAGAACAAGAATGCAGTAAAAATATATTTGATCTTCCTAGAGAAATAGTGATCTACCATTTGAAAAGTGCGGGAATTTTTGTTTTCGAGGAGTTAGATTGCGATGACATTGCGCAAACGTGAGTAATTTTGTACAATTTTTTTTCTCCTGCGTGTATTTTGTTTAATTTTTTGCTTGCATAATCTCAAAATGCGCACAAATTAACGAATTTCGTAATGAAAATTCTTAAAAATGTCGAAAAAAGGCTAACCTTAGCTGAAATCTTCAATTTTGCCTACTTTCCGGTTTGTATTTTTGAGAATTAGACGCATGTTGAGTCAATACAAGCAAAAAACGTTAGTCCTTCTTCAATTGTTTAGTAAATTGAGAAATTTCAGACCGCTCCTAATAATGGCTCCTTCTGTTCCCCTCCACGTAAGACTTGAAAGGACTCCGACGATCAATTTGTTGAAATGTCACGAAAAACCACTAACTGAGGATCAATTGTTCCTTCTTCTTTCCAAATGCCAACAACACACAAAGAAATGCATGCCATCAGAAGAAGAGATCGACCAGTGGGTAGAAGTGTCTTCGTCAAAACCACGCGAACAGTCCTCAAATCGGGGATCGAAAAAGGATTCGTGGAATCACAGTATTTTTGTGAGTCTGATTTAAAATATTTATAACAACTATTTAAATATCAAAATATTCTTTTAGATGTATAATTTCTTCCACCGAAGAGGGAGCAACAAGAGAGCGGCCAAATATCTCGAAAAAATCGAAAACGGGAAGAGCGAGAAAATTCGAGCTCGTGTCTCACAGGTACTTTTAAAATTGAATTACGAAAAATTAGTTTCAAATTTTACAGATTCGTAACCTTGATCTCGGATACATCTCACTCCCTATGGAAACAATTAATCTGGAAGATGCGAAGCAAAGAGACAAGCTCAAGGAAAAGGCTCTAGCCGAGACTGCTGAATCGAAGAAAGGAAAAGACATTTTAAACTTGTTCACCAACGTCTATTATTAGATATCGAATGGAAACAAACGGCTGAAATTAATAATTCAAAATAATAACTCTCAACTCATTTTTTGTAATTTAAGCCTTAAATTTGCATGGTTTTTATTGTACCATTGCCTTACCTATTCGGTGATATCGACACTATTATTGTTACTAAAGTGAATTAAAAAATTATATCGGTTTAAAGATTTCAGTACAAATAAAAGCGGGACAAATAGAAAAAAACCAACAAAAAAAATTAACAGAAAACTTGTCCGCGAGGAGTACACAAGATTGCGTACCAATGCACAACCGACACCAGATATTACGACAATTTGTCATTTTTACATTTTTATTGGTTTTCAGTGGTTTTTTGCTGATACAAGTTGGTTTTCTTACATTTTTTGACTTTTAGTCTAATTAAAATGTCAATAATTCAGTTTCTGCAATATATTTTCTCACTTTAATTTGTTTCGAAATAGTTTGAATCAACATTTTCCCAGGAATCAAAACATGCCACGTTCTCTACTTTACGTTTCTGTTTGTTTGTCGACATTGCATGATGTGCTAAACCTCCACTGATATTGAATTTTTTCGCAATATTAATTCTAGAAATATTTGAGCTGTGTAGACATTTATGAATGAATACTTATCTATGATCAAAATCAAAACCACAATTCAAATACTTTCCAAATTGTAGTTTTCAATTGCAACAATTTTTTTTCGAGATTAACATGATCTGTTTCCGACGGATTAACTCAACTGTTTCATTGATTTTTACGAGCGAAAGCGCACTTCTCTTTCCAATATGCCACTTCAGGCAAATGTAAACATTTTTGAAACACATGTCTTTGAGAAGAAAACGATGGATAATCGTGAACTTTCAATGTTTTTTTTTCTAGTTCTCCGTTCGTACTACCGACCGTTATTGCCTTCTCATCGTAGAGTAACTGACCTCATTCGGTCACAACTATTCTCTCATGTTCTCTGAGACACCTAATTGCTGCTATTTTAGTATTGAGGTTTTTCTGGAGTCTCTCCGTGTTCTACTATTTTTTTTGTTCAGATATTAGTTTTTAATACCTTTTTTCAAAAAATTGCATGTTTACAGCTTTTCTCTCATGAAATTACGACTCTTCGTCGTGGTTCTACTATTCTTGGCAACATCAGCTGCTGCACAAGAAAAACCAGAAGACGATGTAAATCCTGAAGATGTGGATGATGTGAGACCTCCAATTGATGAAAACGAAAATGAAAAAGAAGGAAAATCATCTGAAAAAAGCACAACACCTCCAACTTTGACACTTCTCAGTTCAACAGCAAATCTCACAATTGCACCAGATCAAGTAGCTCCGATTCCAGTTGCTACAAATGCAACAATTATTGTAAGAAATACAATTTAAAAATGCTTTGGGTTTTTCTTAAATAGACTAAACTGGCCCGAAACGATCGAATTTCATGATGAGATTAAAAAAACATTTTCTAAATTTTCATGACGGGTTTGAATTTCAAAAAAAAACCCACATTTTGTTAAAATCATTAGTTTTTTTCCTTGTCGAGGCTGTTGGAATACAGTTGTTATTGAATCACCATGTTTCTTATTGCCGAAATATGAAATAAAGAATGATAATAATAAAAAAATTAACCTCCAACAGTTGTGTCATGGAAAAGTTGGCGAAACTTAAGACTTTAGCAAATTTGGTTTTTTGTTTGAAATTGTGACACACGATAAAAATTTTTGGAAGTTTTTGAGATATCTAAAGCAAGCCCTCCCTATAAATTTCAGTTACATTCAGTTTTTATAATTTTTCAGGAGTCGAAAACTGAAAACGAGAAGAAAGAAGAATTACTGACTGGAAAAGAAGAAACACCTCCAGCAAAAACTGATGTGATTCAAGAAGCAACGACTGTTGTTGTAGAAACAATTGCCCCTTTTGCACAGAAAGCACCAAAAGAAGTAGAAGATGCGAAAGAAGAGGAAAAAGAAAATGCAGCTCCAGAATTTGAACCAAAACAAGAAGTGGAAGGTGGAAAAGGGGAAGAAGATCCAGATGCGAACGTTGACAAACCAGCTGTGGTAGATCCTCCAAAAGATGAAGCTGATGGTGCAGCCAAAGAGGATCGAGAGACTCCTGCAGTTGGAGCAGAAGGATTACATGAAGCAGTTGAAGAAGCCAGAGGAAATCCCGCTCCAGGTGTACCTGTTGCTGAGAAAAAGAAAGATTCAGCTGATGAGGAGCAGACACTGGAAGCTGGTCCCGTCGCTCGACCACATAGGCATGATTCATCTGTAAGTGATTAAAACTTTGAAATAAGAAGTAGAGAAAAGTTACTTTCCGAAAGAATTTTAAAGTTATATTCAAACAGTTGACAATTTTTGAATTAATTGACATTCTCAATTTGGTCTTTTTTCAGAAGTATTTTTTCAAAAAAAAAACAAACTTCAATAATTCTAGCAATTCTAAAAAATGAGCCAGTGTAGCATGCTATGCTAATATTTTTTAAAAATTAAAATTTAATGATACATAAAATTAAAAAATTTGCTTTAGTTGAAAGTAGTTGTTATTTTAATTAAAAATGCGCAATATCTGTCTGAAAGCTGAAAATTACCGAAAAATCTGGCAATGTTTCTAAATTTTTTAAATGAAATTTTCAACTTTCGGGCAATTTTTTGACTACTTTCTCAATTGTTCCAACTGAAATAAAAACTATTTTCAGAGAAAGTAAAAGTTTTTATTTATTCTGCCACACTGTCATATTTTGTAAAAACCCAAAGTATAATTGTTTCCATTTCAGAACGAATTCCAATCATTTCCACGTATTCGTGGAGCCGAGGAAGATGGAACAGGATTCATGTCATTTTTCTTTGTCGCCTCTTTCCTGATCGTCGCCATCTACCTATTACAGCATAATAAGAAAAAGATTCTCGGTATGGCATCTTAATAAAAATTATCAGTTTTTTTTTCTCTGAAAAGATTGTAAAAAGTCAGAATAAAAACTCATTTTTCAGGTCTGATGTTCGAAGGTCGAACCGGAAGAGCTGGATCTCGTAGAAGTAGTGGCGGAAATGTTCGATATCGTCGGCTAAGCCAAAATGAAGCCGGAAACTGATAATATATTTTTAATTTGTCATTAATCTTGTTGAATAATCTACTGGTATATAGCCCCCCCCCCCCAATCTTACATTTCGTGTGCATTTTAAACATTTTCGTCAGATATAGCTTTATATTTTGTTCCCTTTCCCAAACACCCTTTGCCTTTTCTCCGTTCACTTTTGTATGATTGTTAATCCCTATACGGTTTGCAACTTTTTTGTGCCTTTCTCGCGTCTCAAGTATTAAATAGTAATTGGATGTATTCTTGTTGAACCGTCGCTTGTTTCAGATAAAAAATAATTAAAACCGAAATTCCTGTCTCCAAATGATGTGTAGATTGATACTCTGCCATCAAAGAAGGCCGGCAAGACCACATATTCAGGTTTCACCTACGCTTCAAATTTCCATAAACGTTTCTTATTCTACATCGTGCGAAGGCGGGGCCGATAGAATCGGAATGTTGGCAGTGACTTTTTGGCCTTTTTGATTAGACTATAGACGAATATGACAGCGAAAAGAGATGAGAAGGCGTTATTTGAAACTCGAAAAAATAGACAGAAACGTGTTATAATCTAAGATGAAATTGGATATCACTGTGATAGTTCAAGAGTTTAAACGCTTTAGACAGATTATTCTAGATATTTCAGGTTTAAAACAATACATCTGCTGTCATATGTAGATTTAAGCGCGATATGAAATAGCTCGGGTTACTTTTCCTTCGATTATTTCGTTTTCTTTGTGAACATTTTTTCGAAAAAATACAGACACGAATTTCTGCGATTTCGTTCCAAGACTACGGTATCCGGTCTCGAAACGACAAGTTTTTGTTAAATGCGGAAAGGTGTGCGCCCTTAAAGATTACGGTAATTTCAAGCTTTCACAAATTTTCATTGATTTGTCTTAGTTTTCCGATAAAAGTATATTTCAAAAAAAAAACAATTGAAACAAACTTTCGAAAAATCATTGAAAATTCCGCAGCAACAAAAGTTTGAAATTATGGTACTCCTTAAAGGCGTGACTCGTGTCTATTGAGAAAACAGTTGTCGTGTCGAGACCAGTTACTGTATTTCTGTTAAAAAAAAACTTCTGCGTCTGTGTAATAAAAACGCTATAAGCACTGTAAAAGCGCTTTTTTTTGTGAAATATTTACAAAAATTTTGTAACGTAAAATCTTTTTTTTTTGAAGCAAATTGTTAAAATACCAGCCGTTCGCACGCGCTGAAGCGCGTGCTCCGACTGGCGTACTCAAAATTAAAATCAAATTCTGAAATTTCTAAGCATTTCACTGCAGATGGAACGTTTTTTTCCTTGTTTTCCGGAAGTTTTCGAGCAACATAAATAATATATACTTAATTTTAAGCAATTACAATTTTAAAACCTCAAGTTTCCTGGAACTTTTATGAGACTTTTTCCGGTCCTTTCCGAAAGTTTTTGGCGAGCGTTTTTGGAAATTATCTATAACAATTTCTGGTTTTTTTTAATTCTTAAAACTTCAGAATATTCTAGGAGTATCAAAACTTGAAAGGTTCTAGAACTTCGCAGAAGTTTCTTGAATTTTTTCAGGGAATTGAACATTCCAGACTTTTCTCGAATTTTCTAGAAAATTCTGGAACATTCGAGAATTTTCCCGATTTTTCTAGAAAGTTCTGGAACATTACAGACTTTTCTCGAATTTTCTAGAAACTTCTGGAACATTCCAGAATTTTTTTTCAGAAATTTTGAATTCCCGCCCAAATTTTTCAAAGAAATTTTGAATTCCCGCCAAAATTTTTCACAGAAAATTTGAATTCCCGCCAAAATTTTTCACAGAAATTTTGAATTCCCGCCAAAATTTTTCACAGAAAATTTGAATTCCCGCCAAAAATTTTCACAGAAATTCTGAATTCCCGCCAAAATTTTTCACAGAAATTCTGAATTCCCGCCAAAATTTTTCACAGAAATTTTGAATTCCCGCCAAAACTTTTCACAGAAAATTTGAATTCCCGCCAAAATTTTTCACAGAAATTTTGAATTCCCGCCAAAACTTTTCACAGAAAATTTGAATTCCCGCCAAAATTTTTCACAGAAATTTTGAATTCCCGCCAAAATTTTTCACAGAAATTTTGAATTCCGCCAAAATTTTTCACAGAAAATTTGTATTCCCGCCAAAATTTTTCACAGAAATTCTGAATTCCCGCCAAAATTTTTCACAGAAATTTTGAATTCCCGCCAAAATTTTTCACAGAAAATTTGAATTCCCGCTAAAAATTTTCACAGAAATTTTGAATTCCCGCCAAAATTTTTCACAGAAATTTTGAATTCCCGCCACAATTTTTCACAGAAAATTTGAATTCCCGCCAAAATTTTTCACAGAAATTCTGAATTCCCGCCAAATTTTTTCACAGAAATTTTGAATTCCCGCCAAAATTTTTCACAGAAAATTTGAATTCCCGCTAAAAATTTTCACAGAAATTTTGAATTCCCGCCAAAATTTTTCACAGAAATTTTGAATTCCCGCCAAAATTTTTCACAGAAATTTTGAATTCCCGCCAAAATTTTTCACAGAAAATTTGAATTCCCGCCAAAATTTTTCACAGAAATTTTGAATTCCCGCCAAAATTTTTCACAGAAAATTTGAATTCCCGCCAAAATTTTTCACAGAAAACTTGAATTCCCGTTAAAATTTTTCACAGAAAATTTGAATTCCCGCCAAAATTTTTCATAGAAATTTTGAATTCCCGCCAAAATTTTTCACAGAAATTTTGAATTCCCGCCAAAATTTTTCACAGAAATTTTGAATTCCCGCCAAAATTTTTCATAGAAATTTTGAATTCCCGCCAAAATTTTTCATAGAAATTTTGAATTCCCGCCAAAATTTTTCACAGAAATTTTGAATTCCCGCCAAAATTTTTCACAGAAATTTCGAATTCCCGCCAAAATTTTTCACAGAAAATTTGAATTCCCGCCAAAATTTTTCACAGAAATTTTGAATTCCCGCCAAAATTTTTCATAGAAATTTTGAATTCCCGCCAAAATTTTTCACAGAAATTTTGAATTCCCGCCAAAATTTTTCACAGAAATTTCGAATTCCCGCCAAAATTTTTCACAGAAAATTTGAATTCCCGCCAAAATTTTTCACAGAAATTTTGAATTCCGCCAAAATTTTTCACAGAAAATTTGTATTCCCGCCAAAATTTTTCACAGAAATTCTGAATTCCCGCCAAAATTTTTCACAGAAATTTTGAATTCCCGTTAAAATTTTTCACAGAAATTTTGAATTCCCGCCAAAATTTTTCACAGAAATTCTGAATTCCCGCCAAAATTTTTCACAGAAATTTTGAATTCCCGCCAAAATTTTTCACAGAAAATTTGAATTCCCGCCAAAATTTTTCACAGAAAACTTGAATTCCCGTTAAAATTTTTCACAGAAAATTTGAATTCCCGCCCAAATTTTTCAAAGAAATTTTGAATTCCCGCCAAAATTTTTCACAGAAAATTTGAATTCCCGCCAAAATTTTTCACAGAAAACTTGAATTCCCGTTAAAATTTTTCACAGAAAATTTGAATTCCCGCCAAAATTTTTCATAGAAATTTTGAATTCCCGCCAAAATTTTTCACAGAAATTTTGAATTCCCGCCAAAATTTTTCACAGAAATTTTGAATTCCCGCCAAAATTTTTCACAGAAAATTTGAATTCCCGCCAAAATTTTTCACAAAAATTTTGAATTCCCGCCCAAATTTTTCAAAGAAATTTTGAATTCCCGCCAAAATTTTTCACAGAAAATTTGAATTCCCGCCAAAATTTTTCACAGAAAACTTGAATTCCCGTTAAAATTTTTCACAGAAAATTTGAATTCCCGCCAAAATTTTTCATAGAAATTTTGAATTCCCGCCAAAATTTTTCACAGAAATTTTGAATTCCCGCCAAAATTTTTCACAGAAATTTTGAATTCCCGCCAAAATTTTTCACAGAAAATTTGAATTCCCGCCAAAATTTTTCACAAAAATTTTGAATTCCCGCCCAAATTTTTCAAAGAAATTTTGAATTCCCGCCAAAATTTTTCACAGAAATTTTGAATTCCCGCCAAAATTTTTCACAGAAAATTTGAATTCCCGCCAAAATTTTTCACAGAAAATTTGAATTTCCCACCAAAAAGTTTTTCTCAGTAAATTTGAATTTCCCGCCAAAAATTTTTATCAGAAAATTTGAATTTCCCGCCAAAACTTAGGTCTCGCCAAGATGGGTCTCACCACGAAGGGTCTCACCACGAAGGGTCTCACCACGAATTTTCTCGAATTTTCCAGAAGGTTCTGGAACATTCCAGCATTTTCTCAAATTTTCCAGAAGGTTCTGGAACATTCCAGAATTTTCTCGAATTTTCCAGAAGGTTCTGGAACATTCCAGAATTTTCACAAATTTTCCAGAAGGTTCTGGAACATTCCAGCATTTTCTCAAATTTTCCAGAAGGTTCTGGAACATTCCAGAATTTTCTCGGATTTTCCAGAAGGTTCTGGAACATTCCAGAATTTTCTCGAATTTTCCAGAAGGTTCTGGAACATTCCAGAATTTTCTCGGATTTCCAGAAGGTTCTGGAACATTCCAGAATTTTCTCGAATTTTCCAGAAGGTTCTGGAGCATTCCGGAATTTTCTCAAAGTTTCCAATATCCGTTCAATAGACGAAAAGTCAATTTTTCCCAAACTACAGTAATCCTACAGTACTCCTACAGTACCTCTACAGTACAACTACAGTACCCCAACCATATCCCGACACTAACCCAAAAGCAATATCACTTCAAAAGACGAAAAACCAATTTTTTTCAAAAATACAGTAATCCTACAGTACTCCTACAGTACTACTACAGTACTACTACAGTACCCCGACCATATCCCACCACTAACCTCAAACCAATATCACTTCAAAAGACAAAAAGTCAATTTTTCCAAAACTACAGTAATCCTACAGTAACCCTACAGTACCCCTACAGTACTACTACAGTATCCCGACCATATCCCACCACTAACCCCAACCCACAATCCCTTCAACAGCCGGAAACACCTTGTAAGTGTGACGTCACAGACTACAAACTACAATTGTAACATCCCTCATGTATTTTTTTATATATAAGTAATGATATTTCAAAAGTTCAAATTTAAAATAAAATTCAGGTGTCTGTATTTTTTGTTGCAAAAGTGGTACATTACAAAAAATTGTTCTTCAGATGTGAAACTCTTTATTTCACAAAATTTTGGCAAGCCGGAAAAAATACACACATTTAATTAAAAAGTTTATCTCTACTTTGAATACTTAGGCTAAAAACTAAGTAAACCGCAAAAGAAATAATTCCATTATTTTTCCCGCGCAGAGACCCATAAACTTTAAGAAACCATTTCAGCATCTTGTGAAATTACAATATATTTTTCAACATGAACCATGACGCAAACATGAAAAGATAATCTTAATTAAAAAATAACAGTTCAATTACAACACCTTTTACACTAATTGACCTCCCCGACGAAAAAGTTTCCATCAAATTTCTTACGAACAATTAATCAAGGTATATTCACTCGTATTCTCTGTTCTTTTTTCCAATCGGAAATGATCTATTATCTATGGCGTATCTATGTGTCTTCCTCAATGTCATACAACAAAACACAGTCTTCAAAATTGACTGATACTGTCGCCCGTCTAATTCATTGCCCTTTACAATCGCAGTTGCTGGTAGACGGGTTTAAACTGCGCAGAAAAAATGCGCAAAGATCGTTTCAGAAGAAATCGTGATCTCATGTAGAGGCGTTTCGGATAATAAGTTTAATAATCTAGTTTAGAAATTAAAAATTTACTTGTAGTTTGGGTGAATTTTTTAAATGACTTTTGTAATGTTCCGCATAAGTGGGATTATTATCCCCACCTGTATAGGTCACTTGAAGAGTTTTGTTTTATATTGCTCTTTTTAACTTCATGTACTTCATTATCCGATGTTTTAAAAAAAGTGTTCAAAAAAGTGTCGAGCACGAAAATTTTGAGATTGGAAAATATTTCACAGAGAAGAAAATTCAGGGGAACATTTTTAATAAGGTTGTCATTTTAGAAACAGTGTGAACACGTTTTAAATGTTTTTCCATTTAATGAAAAAATCTTACCAAATTTATTTTAGAACCCCGGATTTTGAGTCAGACTTTTTTCAAGACACGTTATCTCGTTTTTTTTCAGTAAATGCTGAGTATAAGAGACAGGAATAACAATTTACAAAAAATCAAAACAATTTCAAGAATATTCATTCATGGCAATAGAATTTTGCAATTGTCGGAATTGGAATATTAAAAATGGAGTATCATCATTAGGGAAATTGTTTACAACAGCTTCTGTAGTGTTAAAATATCAAAACATCATAGCAAAACTTTTGAAAAATGTTTTAATTTTTTTAAATTTACAATCAAAATGTGGTGAAAACTGAGTTCATCATTTTGGAAGTAGACCAAAAATATTTTTATACAAACTGTTAAAATTTTTAAATTAAGTTTTAACTATTTGTTTTAATTACCCAGAGCGTACTCAACCCTGCAGCGTTGCTCGAAACTACCAAAAAAATGTTTTTTGAAAATTTGGGAACTTGCCAACATTTCAGCAAAAAATTTTTTAATGAAGAATCTAAAAATGTTAGGAGTATTTTTTTAAGGAATATTTTGTCATGTTAAACTATAATAAATTTGTGTTACACTAATGCCCCACTGACGATACTCCACCGTTAAATAAAGGCCAAATTTGTGAATTTTCGAGTTGCAGTTAGATTCGAAAAATTGCTGGAAATCTCCCCGGTGTGCAATCTAATGTTCAGAATATTTCATGATAGGTTTCTGATTTCTACATTAGCCATGTAACAAACAGAAAGAATCAAAAGATGGAATAAACTGTCTTTGTGAAAAACATTGTATTAGACAGGAATTTTATCTTTTTTGCCGTCTTTTTACTAATCTACCGTAATCATATGTCTATAGCCCTCCAATCCAATGATGTCATGACCTGCTGTGTTTTGTGTTAGGAATGAGCGGTATTGAATATGATGTGGCGATTTCTCTTATTATAATCAAGAACTGACTCTAGGCAACAATTTGAGTTGCATCGAGATTTTAACATGATTTTGCGAAGAGCGTAGCGTAAGTGGAAACAATATATGAATTAGAAGGGCGACAATGGGGAATGACACTATATTTTGAAGTCTGTGTTTTGCTGTGCGACAGATTGCCAATTAGGGAATGAGGAGGAATTTACATATTTTGTACGAAGATGTTTCAGATTAAGCCTTCCAAGGAGACACTAGAATGTATACATGGGTGCCTGTAGGCGGCGGTGACTGGCCTGCAAGCCGACCATTTTACTCGCCGTTGGGTTTACCAGCCTGCCAGTCAAACTTTAAGACCGCACCTACACCTCCTGACAAAGTACACGTCATCTTCAGTTTTCATTTCTCCATTGAACTTTCAACAAATTAAACAATTTAAGTGAGGAAATTAGGAGCTCAAGCTAAAATGAATGGGAGGACCTGTTACCAGGAAGCAGGCGAGCATGAAGCAGCGTCACGATTTAAGCCTGTCTACCTTAGATGTCCAAGCCTTCTGCAAAGACTGGCTTTTAATAAGTATATATGTATTGCTGACATAAAAATGGCAACCTTGATCAAAGTTCTTAATTCTTACTTGAGCAACCCCATTGGTGTAAAAATTTAGAATGAAAACTATTTTCAGATAAATATCTTCAAGGTAAGTATCACCTATAGTGTGTTTTTTACGGTTTATTTTGAAGTTTAGACGAAATAGATGAACGTTTTCTAAAATGAATCGATGAATGATTCCCAAGATCATAACTTTCCACTTATTATTTCCTATGATAATAACTATTTCCCATATCCATTCAATCCCCCATTATCATATTCCAAAAATCATTTTTACGTGAGAAATCAGAAATGTCCTTTTCGGCTATCAAACCCAGACAGTGTCGTCTGCGGTTGAGGACACAATGTATATTTCGAAGCTTTCAAACCTTACGCAATCTTTCAACTCGTTTTTTTTCAATAGAATCGCCGTGTACCTATAGACCAAGAAAGTGAGATTGAAAAGGACACACAATGAACATAGACAAGATAAAGAAGTGAGCGTGACTGGCATTACGAGATTTGAAAAGTATAGTTGTGAGGAAACGATATATTGCTTTTAAAAGTTAGATTCATTTTAACACCTTTGAAGGTTTATGAAGTTTTCGAATTTCGATATGTACAAGCCGCTGAAAATTCGATATGACACTTTTAAACATTTTTCTACAAAGGCACCAAAACCCTTACCGTTTCCATTTCTTTCTATATTTACCAGTTTGATATATTCTCAACAACAACCTAGTTAGAAACTTTCGAAAAACAATGTGTGTGCAAGGCTCATAGGAAAGATATACATAGTGTGAAAACCTAGCTATATAACCTATAGTAAGTTTTTTTTTGAAGTTGCGCAAATTTGAAAGCATTTCGGAATAGTAATTTACACTACATTAAACTTGTTACATGTGACCTAAATATTGTTTTTCATAAACTTCAGATGTTGTTAACTCGTTTTAAAAAGTTCGTTCTATTAGTTTTGGTGTCGGAGACCTTTTCAATTTGTGCGAAAAAATTCTACCATATTTCTCCAAAATGAAGTTTTTTGGCAATCGACAATTTTGGCGACATATCTTAATCTTTCTTTTTGTCTTGTACTGATCTTCTCCTATCTAGGTTGGTTTTGGATTTATTAAAAATGTTTCAAATATGAAAATAAAGAAAAAATTTGGCATACTGTTAAAAGTGTTTTGAAGAAACTAAGACAAGACAAATAGAAAAAAAGGAGATTGTATTTCGAGAATCAAAAAAAGTTTACTACATAAAAAACTCATTTGAGTATTTCTCCAAATTTTGCTGGAAAGTTTATGCGAATGCTTAAAAATCTATAAAATTTCAAACATTTTATTTTTTCTGACAATTATAATTTGAGTAAATTAACGTTTTTGACAATCTCGACAATTGCCAAACTCTGAAATTTCTAGATGTTAATTACCCTGATTATCGTTTCAATTAATGTTTCACTCAAAGCAATTGAGCGAAAAATTTACTTATAGTAACTATACCGGCACTGTTTTACTACTGTAAATCAAAAAAGTGTGGATTAAAGTTTGGCAAGCGTTGAACCAAATTTATGTTAAATCAAGTATTGTCCAACTTTCACCAACTTCTGAAGCATTTTAATATTATTTGGACCAAACTTGGACAAGAAGTTGGCTTCAAATGTCGAAAAACTATCAATGAATAAAATTGAAATCCCAATTAGTGATGAACTCAAAATTCCATGTAAAAAAAAACAGAAAAATACAAACGTTTCCCATACATTTGACCTAAATATGTAGTTATCTTCTCAAAAATGCTAGTGTTAATAGTAACAATAGTGTTAACTTGATAGCTTAATTGCAGATTCCTATAGAAGCCTTAAATCCCAACAGTAGGAAGATCTCAATCTGGTTTTAAAAAATTCAAAAATACGGTATGAATTTTCATAGAACGGGTTAAAAGTAAAGTAACATAAACGTAGTTTTTATAGTTTTGGCTATTTTGGACTGTGTTTCTATCCAATAAGGATTTTCTCATAAAATCGACACCGTAATCCTATTATCCAGTTCAAGAAATTCCACCTCACCTATTCAGTAGACCAATGAAATTGAAAATTGCGAATATATGGTTTGATTGCGTTAAAACTACAGACGCAAAGAGATAACACTCGTTTTTGCATTGGACTTCTGAACAATCTCTATCAAATTTTTATCATTACGCAACGGAAAAAGAGTGAAATGTGTGTATGGCAAGGTGTGTGTTGTGATCATATTAAAAAGAAGATAAATTGAATAATTAAGACTTGATGGCGTGCTGGATTGCATTTATTGAACTTATTAATAACTTCGCAGGAGCTTCGTGAATTTACAAACTGTGAATGGTTTTTATTGAAATCTTAAGTTAAACTCATTACTCATTGTCAGCAATCACATATTATTCCAAAACTATTGAATTGATAATCATTTTTAAGGAAAGAAGTAAGGTAACATCCAGGCAGCGTTGATTTGAGAGTCGGAGCTGAAACTTGTGATATTCTAGTGATCAGCTCTCAAATGAGACATATCTCATTCTAGAGTTAGAAGATAACCTTTTATAATATAAAAGTAGTTTTCAGTTTTCGGTCACTTTCCGTTTTTGTCCACACTGCACACCAACTAGATACTGTATGTAGGCCAAGACTTTAGCAATCACGATCGGAAATAAATGAGATTAAATTTTCAAAGGTTTCAGTACAACAAAAGATTTATACTCATATTCCCTGTTAAATTGAAAGCTGAAAATCTGAAAATAAAAGTTTCATATACCAGGAGTACCAAACTAAAATTGCGACGCCATCTTGAAAAAGCGTGAAAGTATACAAAGAAACCAAAGTTGGCATTTCAAATGTTTGAACTTCTGATCTATGAATTATGAATTCGTATAGAAAAAACTTCAAATATGGTTAGCTTAACTTCAATAAATTTCCGTCACGAAATGCATTTTTAATATGATTATCTAGTCTACGCGAATATAATTCAAGATACGCACGTTAGTTTACTGTGTATACTACACGACAGTTTCGTATCTTAAGAAATGCAAAAACATCAAAATATGACCAAACTCTGGGAACTTGAAGTGCTCGCCCAACAATTCGTATGGATTAACGATCCCCTGGTTACACGAAAAACAACCAAAACTTGGGTGATCTATTGAAAAAAAAAATAGGAACCCTTTCTCACTTCGAATTTCAATCCAACTTTTTTCAATCTGCACTATTTTAGACGCCATTGACTGAATAAAAAAAACCTACGGTAGCATTCCATTTTGCAACATGTGTGTTTGAGGATAAAGGTGTGTTTCCCTAAAAAACGTTTTCCCTTCTTACGTTCAGAACACAATTTGATTCATCAATCATAGAAATGAGCAAGATCAACACAAATCCAGGATTCAGATTCAACATTTTCCATATACTCTCCAATTCCAAATTCACGGATACATTGGCATGAGACTATTTCTTTTTTCCATTTCAAAACCATTCGTTCCTCCTGATTGCCGCCCATGTTCATTTGGAATTCTTCCGCGGCTGAAGTTTTTTCTCTCTTGTTCCTTCCATCGTCATCCTCATTTTCTTCATCTCTTTCCTTCTGCCAATCTGTCATTGATAAGCCCTTCGGCGCTTTACCTTAAGGTCAGAAAGCTATCCGGTTGCCAACCGCACCGCCCATAAATTTTGCCACTCTTTTTGATATGCTTCGAAAGTTGTCTCTCAACTTGAAATCTAGAAATAAGTTTCCTTCTATGACTCCGCCTAGCACTGAGGGCAAGATTTGACAGTGTGAGGTGAATATAAAAGCTGCCCAAAAAATTAGTGAAGATACCCTCAAATTCAAACTCCACATTTCTCTAGATCAAGTTTTAGCATTTCAGGTTCTAAACCAACACAAAAATGAATTGGATTACGGTAGCCGTTATGCTTGTAGCTGTTGGCTTTGCAGCATGCGGACATGCAGTAGACCCACATTTCATGCAGTGGATGCAGAAAAATCTGAAACCGGAAGAAGTCAAAGCATTTGTACGAGACGAATTGACTACTGGAAGTTTTGGAGGAGGAGTTGTAACTACAGAGACACAGTAAGTATATGTTAGGAAGAAGAATACTCAAGTTTCAGTGATCTTTCAGTGATCGCCCAGTTGTGTTCGTACACGGTTTGAACAATGAAGCTGGAAGTCTCTGGAAGATTGCTCGCGACTTTACCAATGCCAACTATCCACGACAATACTTATTCGCAACAACATGGGGAAAAGGAACTGAGCCATTGAACTTGAACGTGGCAATGTCTTGCACACATGTTCAACATGTAAGTTGACTGTTTGGGACATTTGAACTTTTTGTTTTTGAAAACAATGTTTTGCTTTAATGATTTTAGAAAATAACACATATTGATACGTACGGAGTTCTATTTTGCAACATATGTCAAACTTTACTGAATTTCCGTAGATATAGAAAATATAAACTAGGATAAGAAGGCACACTTGTCTGAAACGCCATAATATTTGTTTTCCCAATTTGAAACAACCAGGAATTAAACTCTTAGTTTCCAGGTCCGTCGTTTCATCGAAACCGTTCTCAAGTACACCGGAGCTCAGAAAATTGACGTTATTGGATATTCAATGGGATCACCAATTGCAAGAAAAGCTATTCTTGGAGGAAAATGTGTCGATAATCCAAATGTTGCATTGGGACCATCTCTCCATTCAAGAGTTCACACGTACATTTCTGTGGCCGGAGCCAATCAGGGATCCCAGCTTTGCGCGCTTCCATTCTTCGATATTTGCAATATGAAGACTGGATTGATGTGTAATTCAAAATTCTTGGAAGATATCAACTGGTTCAAGAACTACGAAGGATCATACAAGGCATTCAACTTGGCATCCACTGCTGATTTCGTCGTAGGTTATATGGCTTGTGGAAAGAAGGCTTCGGAATTCACCGGTGCCCATGAATGGAAGGTTGAAGGAAGGAACCACGAGCAGACTGAGTTTGACACTGCTGCTATTCAATTGCAAATGCTCAGAGAATCCACTGCTGGTCTTTCCAAGAGGTTAGTTACATGAGAATAGAGCGAACTCATAAAACTTACCATGTTTCAGCCGCCCATCTGCCAAGCTCGAAAAGAAGAAGAACAATTCATTCTCCGAAGTGAAAAAGTATTTGAGAAGCAAGAGAAGAGATGCTCCACAAAAAGTCAAGAAGACCGTAACAAAGAAAGTCAAGCGAACAGCAGTCACATCAGCACACAAGAAACATGTGAACAAGCATTAGAAGCCATTCGAACTGTCTCTAGGCACAGTTTATTAGCTTTAATTTATTTTGCTCAATACCAAAATGTAGATAGTTGTTTGCCTTTCAATATTATTTTTTTGTTTATTTAATTCAGAATAATTATGTCTGTATATAATGAATTCGTTGTCGAATTATTGCGGCTTTATGTACTTTCGAAAATATTAGTCCCACCCTGACAATGTGTGGCGCCTAAACAGTGTATTACAATTAATTGGAAACAGTTCAAGTTATTTATTGAAAATGAACATTAAACAGGTTTATCTTCAATTTCCAAATCGGCGAGGTCGCGGATCAAATCTTCCTTCATATCCTCTCTACCGTTGTACTGAAAATTATAGATTTTTACTCACTCAAACATCCAGAATACTAACCAATCTGCGGAGAAAACTCCAAGTAACACTACGTCGTGGCCGCCACGTTCTCAACTTCCGAGCCACGCGGAACGTCTTTTGCTCCTTGAATGGCTTCTCGGCTTTGGTGAACACTCGAGCCATATTGAGCCAATTGGCTTCTTCAGGTGTCAGATTGGATCCGAATCCTTCCTCACTACAATCAGAGCGCAACGAGCCAACTCCATAGTTCGTATCCGAGGTGTGGACCGAGCTTTTCGTGGTGCCGGTAGTAGTGCCCGTTGTTGTACTCTTCAGAACATCAGAACCCGACGTGGTGCTCATTGCACGTGGAGGTTGTTCTCGCTGAAGTAAGGAAAACATCAAAAACTGAAACTGGAAGACAACTAGAGATTACCTGTTTAGCAATATCGGCCATTTGCATAAGAAACAGTTGCTTGATAATTTCAAAGAGTGAGAAATAATTCAAAATCGTTGAAATTTCAATATTAGAAAAAAAAACCACGCCGTTTTTGAAAACATGGAAAACTGGTGTCAGGTCACGGGAAAATTTAATGCCAAAAAGAGAAATGACTTGTAATTTCTGAGATTTTTCCAATACTTCAGCTAAAATAAATTATATTTTCAGATACCTAAATAAATCGATTTCCAAATCTATTGTTTGGAACAATAATAATTTTCAATGAAAAATATTGGAAAATATAGTGCATTGTTGTTCCAACATTTGAATTTGTATTTTGAGGCGTTTTTTTGGGCGAGAAACATTTGTCAGTTAAATCGAGAAGATATTTTAGTTGTTGCTCAAGCTTCTGATATTTTTTGTTTTGTTCGGATCAGACATAAATTCGTGATGAATTCTTCCTTCATATCCTCTCTACCGTTGTACTGAAAATTTATTGTGCCACAGTCAAATTACCAGCCACAGTCAAAAATTCAAGCACTTTGTTGGCTGATTGTTAGGTGCAGCAACAACATTCCCACGTTTATTTGTGCATTGTTATTCCAAAAAAATTCCTCCTTGCTCTCGGCATATCAATTGGCACCTGTCACGTTTTCACCTATGACCCATCTCTCAGTTTCGCGCAATCAATCTCAATCCCATCACTTTCCCGTTCTTCACCCTCTCCCTCTATATCTCTCTTTTTGCCATCCAATTTTCTCCACGAAAGTCCATTGTCAACGGCATCAGCAGCGTTTTCCAAAGGGACCATCTCATTATTTTTCCGTTGGTTGGGTGGGGGGAGATCGCCGCTAGATCTGCGTCTCTTCGTCTTCAACACTCTCTCACTCGATGCCGTTCGCCGGGCGCCGCCCCCTCGACTCATCTGCGTCTCTTCCTCTCTCCATACTATTTTTGCAAATGTGGTGTGGGCTCCCGCGAGCTGCTACTGATGCCCGGCGCCTCCTCTTTCATATGTGCATTTATCCCACATCTCTCTCCCTCCTCCTGATGCCCTCGGAGCGTCTTTGTTTGTGGCATTTCGAGCATACTATTGCTTTCACATATTTACTATTTTATTTTTTATTTTTTAAAACATTTTTTAAATGGTGTCAATCCTTGTGTAGATCAAAGCTTCAAACTTTAAAGATTCCTAGAATCTAAAATTTACGATTTTCTTCTCGTTTTCGAAATTCTACGTTTTATTTGCCAGATGTTGTTCTACTCCGCTTTTGTTCTTGTTAACTTGCAATTTTTTTTGCACGACGTAGCAATAAGTTGTACAGTACCTTTTCTAACCGATTTTGATAATTTCGCATAATTTTATTTTCTGAAAATGCAACGTTAGGACCCTAGATTTTGGTCAAAAATTTGAAGGTTAACCAGAAATTTTAAAAATAAATTTAAAAAAATTCCGTCTATAGTTTCCGGTACGACAATTTCATAACAATTTTGTCCAGTTCCACTGCTCAAATTTCATGCATCATCGTCATCTTCGGGGACCTTGCGGGCGTTATCCTTCTCCCCGGCCACTGCTCATCCTCCACTTACATCGTTATGATTTTTTTTCAACACAGCGACACACACAAAATCGGCGTTGCTGTTTGCACGCACCCGCCTCCCCTAACAGAGAATCAGTGATCTACTTTCGAACACTTGTTTCATTTTCGCTAGCAAAATGGTATTTTTAGGCATTTTTTGGCGAATAGTTACAGTATGACTCAGAGTTTTTTGTTTGAGTTGTTCAACTAATTGTCGTACTGTTTTTGCTCAACTTTGGGATTTTTGGATCAATATATTTTTATAATCAATCATTCAAATATTTTCAAGAGCACCAACCCATCCTCAGTGAATTTCGGACAAAATTACGTTTTTTACAATCTTTAACTTTTACAACGAAATAGACACATGAATCATTACTAGCTTCGATGGCCTACCGGTAGGCCTGCAAGCATGTCATGCCTACGTGCCTACCAATGCCTACATTTACTTGCCTACACACCTATCTAATTCCGTCTTGTGAAAAAATTTCAAAAATTTCAGAAACTCTCTGATTAATTTTTCAAGATTTTCAATTTTTTGTTCAACTTTTCGATTTTCTTTTTTCAAAAAAAAAGTGTTTCATAAAACTTGTTACTTGTTGTTTCCACCATTATTTTTAAACTTCTGTAGTCTGAAAGTAGCTTGTAAAAGGCGTAGATGATTCGTAATTTGAATGCTCTCTGGAAATTTTTTATCAGCAAAATTCCGCTTTACATATTTCATTCATCGATTGAAATTTGGCCAAATTCATTTTATAGCCGCATACAGTTGTTTTGTTTCCTTCCAGCTTTGTTTTTCATTGAAATATTTCTAACTTTTGATTTATTGTTTTAGAAAAATAATGTTTTCGAAATTCCACTCACTTTTCTCTCTGATAAATGACCTATTTTCAATCTTAAATTTTTGAAATTCTCCATTTCCAGAAAACGATCTAGATAATCGCCCGCAGAGTTGCTCGATCTGCGGAGTGAATGTGCCGTGCGAACATCGTCATAGAAGAGACAGTTTGATCGAATTAAAAGTCGTGCGCCGGCCCCTCCAACTTCGACCATGGTTGGCGCACCGCGCTTCACCCAGAAACCGTCCATTCAGCAGACACCTACTGTAAGTTTATCAAAAAAAACCTTTCTGAAAATGTTGTCTAAAAATGTTCAATTGTTTGACACTTACTATTTTATACATATCTCACCTATCTCTGTTCCGGCTCTTTCTCTCTATATCTCTTGAGCCCAATGCCCTGTGCATAGCCACATGGCTCATGGCAAATGATTGCGGGATCCCGTGTATGTATCTGCGCGTCTGCGTCTCGTTCTTCCGATCATCGCAAGTCCTAGTGTATTGTGGGGGCGATGCCCCGAAAGACAACTGGCAGATGGGGGCTCCCGCGAGTTGCCGCGCTATTTCTCGCCTCGGCATCTCTCATGATGCTCCCCTTGCTCCGTCGTCGCTTTACGGCTTTCACGGGCTCACCAATGTGCCGAGAGCAGCGGTGGAGCCCCACAGGAATCCGTAGATGATGAAGCACAAAAAACCTAGGAGCAGGCCACAGAGAAACGAGTAGAAACTAAAATCTGACCGCAAAACACTTACTGAACATAAGAATAGAGCCCAGGGGGATTTCGAAAGATGAACAGAGATGAACAGAGCAGAATGATTAAAAAAATAAGAAGAGCGTAAATATTGACTGTTTGTAGTTTTTGAATTGTCTCAAAGAAGAACAATTAGCTGAATCAGCCACTTCTACCTCAAGGACATCACATAAAATTTTTGAATAGTTCGAATTTCCGCTCCACTTTTACTGGGACCTCGTTCGTTTGTAGAGCTTTTAGAAATTCAAAGAAAATAATTAGTTGAAACCGGGTTTTTAAAAATTTCGTTTCGAGGGCCATTTCGAACAATAAACTCCGATTCCATTTGGCGTTTAATTTTGACAATATCAAAACATAATCGATTGCAAAAAATGCTAGCTAACATGGATTCTCTGTACCACGCCTTTTCGAATTTCTATCCATTAGATACTGGAGTACTCTAAGCTAGATTTTTTCGGACATTCCCAAATTTTAATTTCCCAATTGAACTAGCCTTGCCGTTGTTTACCGTTGTTTACGAATCAATTTTCAATTTTTGAACACCTGAAAAATAATTTCAAAATCCGAACATCAACATGCATTTGCATTAAACCACGTGCTCGTTTCTTCTTGAGTTAAGAGAATATATGAAATTTGATCCATTCAAGTACACAAACACCCTCTTGAAGTCGGTGAAAAAAAGATGATACCCTGGAACAAAAACTTAGGTGAAGAAGAAGCAGAAGAAGAAGAAACTGACATAGAAAACACTTAAAAAAACTAAAGTATTTTTAATGTTACAACTTCTCGCGGATTACATTTGATGAATCGAACCCAATCAGTGAAAACAAACGTGTCAACACATTGCGGGAGATCTTATGTTGTTCAGTGACGTCATGGGGATACCTGGGAAAAAGTGTAAACAAGTGAAACATTGAACTTATCAAATGAAGTTGAACTGAAAGATTTTGCAAACAAAAAAAAAGAAATTGATGATATTTCAGGGTGATCTGCTGATGGAATGTCATCTTGAGGCGGATCCACAACCAACGATCGCCTGGCAACATTCTGGAAATCTTCTGGAACCATCTGGAAGAGTTGTGCAGACACTTACCCCGTTAGGAGGAAGTCTGTACAAGGCAACATTAGTGATCAAGGTGAGACATTTTTGAGAGTATCGGATGTCCGGCAGCTGCGGAAAGACATTGTAGAAGAAAGTTTGATGCAGTGTGAGGAGAAAATGACAAAGTGTTATACAGAGAACAAAACACAATCCAAAAACCTTTTAAAAACGTACATTAAAAATTTGCAGTCAGTTAATCGTGCAACTCTTGAAAAGGTTTGACAGCTCCAACTCCTATCTCAATTGTCTTTTTTACGAGCTTTTTTTTAATTTTGTAGTCAAACACTTTCTAAAATATTAAACATAGAACGAAAAATGAGCTGTAAAGGGAGAGCTAGCGAGAGCAAAATTAAAAGTTGATACGATGAGATATGCCATTTTTACATTTTTTCGAACAATTTTTTGGAAAATATTTCTGATATTAAAAATATTAAAAATCATGTAATATATTAAATGTCATTTGAAAAATAATCTTTAACATATCTCTATCTTTAACAACAAAAAGTTTAGCGAAAAGGAGTAAAATTTAGAACTAGAAAAAATAAAACCATCTACATATGTTTTCTATGACCAAGTTTGGTATATTCCAAAAAATTATTAAAATTGCAAAACCGACATTGGAATTTTTACTTACATCAATTTCTCCATAAAAACATTAAAAGTCTGCAAAAATCCACGTTCGGAGCAATTTTACGGGTCTTAAAAGTAGTAAAATCAGGCTCTGAAATTAGCTCTAAAATTTGTTTAAATGCGATATTAGCCAACTTTGGGAATGATTTTGAATAATTTCACATACATTTTAAAATAAAAATTATTCCAGGAACCAAATGCCGGCGACGGTGGTGCCTACAAATGCACAGCAAGAAATCAATTGGGTGAATCGAACGCCAATATCAATTTGAACTTCGCTGGTGCCGGAGGAGATGAAGCCAAGTCCCGTGGCCCATCTTTTGTCGGAAAACCACGAATTATTCCAAAAGATGGTGGAGCTCTGATTGTGATGGAATGCAAAGTTAAAAGTGCATCCACACCAGTCGCAAAGTTAGTTTTTTTTGTGACAAGCGAATCCCAAAAATAATTGATTTCAGATGGATGAAAGATGGAGTCCCATTGAGTATGGGCGGTCTCTATCACGCCATTTTCAGTGATCTCGGAGATCAAACCTACTTGTGTCAACTGGAAATTAGAGTGAGTGATTTCTTGAATTTCAAATTTCTCAAAATTAAAACTATAAATTCCAGGGTCCGTCATCATCTGACGCAGGACAATATCGATGTAATATTAGAAACGATCAAGGAGAAACGAATGCCAATTTGGCATTGAATTTCGAAGAACCCGATCCATCCGAACGTCAAGAGAGAAAAAGATCCACAGCTTCACCAAGACCATCGTCCCGTGGTCCAGGTAGTCGTCCGTCTTCTCCGAAAAAATCAATGAAATCGAGGGAAGGAACTCCAAAACGTACCCTGAAACCAAGAGAGGGTTCCCCATCGAAAAAGTTGAGGTGAGCATTTCATTTGAAATTATATGGAGAAACAAAATTATAAAATTTTGCAAAATTAAATTGTATCGTTTTTCAAATTTCCCAATCATCCCGATTTTCTCGCTTCTAATTGTAAGAATTATAGTTTGTAATTTAGGTTGTAGTTTGTAGTCTGAACTATCTTTTCGGAGAGCCTAAAATTTGGAAATCTGGGATACCTGTGATTACTGTACAAAAGTGTATATAGACTTCTCATATTTTATGTGTAGCAGGTTCGAGAATCATTTTTAAGTTGTAAATTTGTGACTTCAATTGCTGAAACAAAGTCCCACGAAATAAACTTTTTTGCATTGAAATGCAAAAAGGCCTATAAGCACAAGTTCTGACAAAGATCAGTAACGGACGACCTTGAAAAAACCGTTTTGATTTAAACTGAAAAAAAAATCGAAATAAATATTAATTCCAGATCCCGAACTTCAACCCCAGTCAACGAAGAAGTCTCTCAATCGGAGTCCCGCCGATCGAGTAGAACTGATAAAATGGAAGTGGATCAAGTATCAGGTGCATCGAAACGAAAGCCTGATGGACTTCCACCTCCGGGAGGTGATGAGAAGAAGCTTCGAGCAGGTAGTCCCTCTACTCGAAAGTCTCCATCAAGAAAGAGCGCATCACCAACACCATCTAGAAAAGGAAGCAGTGCTGGAGGAGCTGCTTCCGGTACGACAGGAGCATCTGCATCTGCAACATCAGCAACATCTGGTGGATCTGCATCCTCTGATGCCTCGCGTGACAAATACACAAGGCCGCCAATCGTTCTCGAAGCCAGTAGGTCCCAGGTGAGTGAATTTCATTTTTTTTTCTCACAATACTCCTGATCTCCGATCCTTTAAATACACTTTCGGGTGGGGTGCGAAACAGAACGGCCCAATTGGCAGCCCATTCATACCAGATGTGAAGAAGAACATTTTGGAAGAAAAAATGTTTCTTGAGTCACACACACACGGGAGTTTCAAATGGAACTAATTATACTTTTGTTTGGAAATCAAAGATCTAAATGTTTTGCAGACTGGTCGAATCGGTGGATCTGTCGTTTTGGAGGTACAATGGCAGTGTCATTCATCAACAATTATTGAGTGGTATAGGTCAGTTAAATGGAAAAATTCAAATTTTAAAATCATTGAAGAAGAAATTATCTGTAAAAAATGTATTTAAAAATTATGTTACCGCATAAGCTCTTAAAATCACATGCTTCTTCAAAAACTATTGCCAAAATTTCATTGAATCAAAACGTACCAAAATATGAATTTCCCACAACTACTCGTTAGTTATCTACCAGCCAAAATTTTACATAGTCATAAAAACCTGCATATCCTTATTGTGACCTGCCTACCTCGTGCCTACGGGCGCCTACACGCGTGCCTACCGCCTACTGACCGCCTACATTAATCACGAACATCCAAGCCTTCACGAAAGATGATTCATCAGTTTTGTGATGATCAAGAATTCCATGAAGGCATACGATTTTTTGCCTGCCCACCTACATGCCTTGAAAGCTACGGCCTCGTGCTACGTATTTTTGATCTCAATTTTCATAAATTGAATATATATGGTTCTAAAATGCAGTAAATACGCAGTAGGCAGGCTTGTACAATGACAGGTATGAGGCAGACACGTACGCCTGAAGTTACCTTCTCTTATCCGTCTTAATAAATTCGTAGTCTTTAATTATGTAATTATAAGAATCATGGAAATCAGTGAAAACTTCCAAGTACCATAAATTTATTCGTTTTCCATCAAAATAATTATCTCAAAATTTTCAGAGATGGTACATTGGTCAGAAATTCTTCCGAATATTCACAGTCGTTCAATGGATCAATAGCTAAACTGCAAGTGAACAAGCTGACCGAAGAGAAATCGGGTCTCTATAAATGTCATGCAAAGTGTGACTATGGAGAAGGTCAAAGCAGTGCAATGGTCAAAATCGAACAGTCTGGTAGGTTTTCTCTGATTCTCTTTTTGATAACACGATTGATAACACAAAAAGTATAGAATTTTTCGAAATTAACAAGAAAATAGTATGAACCAGTGGCCGGATGGTCTAGAGGTATGATTCTCGCTTCGGGTGCGAGAGGTCCCGGGTTCGATTCCCGGTTCGGCCCAAACATTTTATAATTCAGATGTGGAAGAAGAACTCATGAAGCATAGAAAAGACGCGGAGGATGAATATCAAAAAGAAGAACAGAAATCGCAGACGCTTCAAGCTGAAACCAAAAAGCGAGTGGCGAGACGAAGCAAGTCAAAGAGTAAGAGTCCGGTAAGTTATACTATTTTAATTATTTTATCAAAAGGAAATCAGTATGCATTATAATTATTTCAAGCTGATACCTTTCCAGGCACCCCAAGCCAAAAAGAGTACAACATCTGAAAGTGGCCGTCAAGAAGCTTCGGAAGTCGAACACAAAAGAAGCTCAAGTGTTCGGCCTGATCCAGATGAGGTAAGCTTGTGAAAGCTGGCTAGCTGAGCAAAAACCGTTCGGATCGGGACATACTTGACACAACTGCGTGTATTGTTTGAGTTTAGACAAGAAGAAACAAGTAACATTTGTGTATAGTTTGGGGATAAACATTCTGTGTGACGTGGCATGTGGGGTAGTTCAAAAATCAAAATTGTTCAAGTTCATTTTTTGAATTGAAAAAGTAAAATGGTTTCACGATATCTAATAGCAAAAAAAGTAAATATTGAACAGATTGAACACTTGAACTGAAATGCAATTTGATCTTCAAAAAACGTACAAGAAGGTTTTTAAAAATCAGAATTTTAAAGTTTGTAGCAGTAGCTCGAGACTTATGCAGGCTTAGGTTTAGGCTTGAGCTTAGGCTTAGGAATAGGCCTAGGAATATGTTTACTGAACTTTGTTAAACTGAAATGAAATTTTATCTACAGAAACTTACGAGTTGAATATTTTCTGAACTATAAAGATATGTTTTGTTTTTTTGAAAACGAACTTCAGTTGTCAATTTAAGATAGATAATGAGTTTTGTAGACTAAACAAATTTTTTAGAAGCTATGAAATAACGAAATAATGTTTTTTGATCACTTTGACCTACTTACCGTACTCTTGGAAAATGATTTTGTTAGAAAGAACGAGTAATCTCTTTGTATCCTCTTGGCAGTACAAATGTAGAACAACGTGTAAATGTCGGCTGCCTCCACACGTCGGCCTACTATTCCACCCGACAAAAGTGACAAACGGTACTCGAAACAGACACAAGTACCTCAGAAGCTCTGCCGAGTTTTCCTGTATCGCCCCTCTCCTCCTACATCATTTAAAACAAAAAGTCTGCGTCTCTTCCTCTCGCACACTATTTCATACCGTTTCTTTGGTATTTCGACCCGACATGACATGGTTAGGACCTCCCGACAACCACTTTTTGGTAGACGGCTTACTGCCGAGAAAGATTTCTCCTTTTTCCTAATTTTATCGCATGAAAATTTAAAAATTTATCATTTTGTGCTTTACGAACTGCGATCAGTTGCGTAGAGCAAAGATCGAGATTAGTGGATAGTAACGGAGAACTTGAAGCATTGTTAGACATTCTCAAACAACAGGATAGTTCACTTCACACGTATGTTTCTTCTTTCGAAAAAAAAGTTTTTTGGATTTATTTCAAAAATATTACCTATTAATTGTAAGATAATTTTGATTTTAAGATATCAAATAATTAAGTTGTTCAGTATTTAGAAAATAAATTAAATTTTCATTTTAATAATGTAATTTTTCGTTAATTTGATTTTTTAAAAACATCTTCAAAATGTTCTTACTTATTTAACTTATTTAACTTTGAAAAAAAATTTAATTTTTTTGATATTTTAATTTTTTTCAAACCATCCCCTTTGCCAGCTCATATCTTGGTTATTTTTTGAAGTGATCAGAACAATTTTAACAATCAAAATACTTAGCATATTGTCCTCTATATTTTTCAAGTTGATTAAACTTATCAATATTTGAAACTTAAAAAGTTATGAGCTATTAAAGTCAACTAATTTGAGTTCTCCTGTTAGTCTTACCACCCTTATTGATTTGGCACTTTGCTCTATTATTCTATTATTTTCAACTAGAGCAAAAATTTTATAATAAGAAAAATGTAGAAGAAGTTTCTCTTAACAAATTAAGATTTATTTTTGCCGTACAAAAAAATAATTTAGCCGCACAATTTCCTGTGGCGCCAGAACGATATCTCTCTGAAGTCTGCGATATCGCAGGTTCAAGATTCTGCTTGCAAGCTCGCAGTGATGTTTTTTTTTTTAATATTTAAAAAAGAACATTCACAAAAAATGTGGAATATACATTGAAAACTCATCTGTACTTGCAGTTTTCAGGGAGAAATTTTTCTGGTGCTACAGTATTTTTTCAAAATTATTCCCCAAACCTTATACTCTTCGTTTTCATTCTTGCAATTTCTGATCAATTCGATCTTCAGAGAAAACATTAATTCATCTCGCCGGCTCGCCGAAAAGCACATCTTCAGAATTGGAATTCCCCCTTTACATTATTTCTTCCCCCAGTTTTCTACTGTACTTTTCCAAGCCGTCCCCTGATCAAAAATAGGGACGCAAATTCTACAAGCGTGTTAACCGAATAGTTCTGCAAAAATGAACTACACGCCTGGATCATATCTCCAGAATCTTCTGAAGAAATCGGCGAGCAACGACGGCTCTGATCATGGCGCTTCTCCATCATCATCAACATCATCTTCTTCACGTCGTCTGCCACCTCGTCCACCATTAGAATCATCTCATTCGGCTTCTTCTCCTTCTTCATCAAATGGTGGTCCACGTCGAATGTTTAATCTTCGATCAGCATCTGATAGACAAGGAGCCTCCCGCCCAACTGGAGGACAAACACCGAATCCTTTGAATATGCGAAGTGCTAATTCATCAGGACAAGATCTTCATAAAATCTCACAAATCCATGCATTCATCCTATCGAAAATGCCTGAAGGTGAAGCAAAGGAGAGATTTTTAAGAAGTATTCTTGATCTAGAAGGACCTGATTCAAGGAGAGGAAGTCGCGATGATGTTGGCAGTCCAAATATGTTGAAGAAGACAAATAGCAAATCGTCTGTCAACTCCAGCAGTAATGTTAGTTTTATCACCAATCACTCATGCACTCTCAGTCACGTCACTTAATACCCTCTATTTGTAGCACACCTTTTTAGTTTTAGATCTTGTTCACTGTTAAATGTTTGCCTACATGCCTGCCTACCGCCGATTATCTGTATTTTGGCTTTTTATGTATATATTTTTTTCTTTTCATTTTATTTTTTCAATTAATTTATTTCAAGTTCAATTATGAGCTGACAATTAGAATTTACGTTGACAGTAAGCCACAATGGTGAATAAGTTGGAATTTTAAGTGTCACTAGAAGAAGGTATATTAGTTAATGAAGACTTAAAATGACTATAACTTACAAGACTAAAAACTAGCAAAAAATGACTAATATTTATTTGCCCTCTCTCTCTTTCTGCATTTTTGATAAATCCACTATGTAATTTACTCGTAAACTTCCAAGAACACTTTCCTCCGAAATATCTCTTTTTTTGCACGTTTTCAACTTTTGGATCCTTAAGTGTACTCAGAATACTGTGTTTGTTTTTAGAAATCCTGACTTACCGCTTGAATGTTTTTTAAGGTTTATTGTGAAAATATAGCTAGTTATTCTTTCTGAAACGTCCAAGTTTTTGAAAAATTGAGCTGAATTAATTATTTTCAAATTTGCCATAATTTTATACAAGCCAAAGACTGGCAAGGTAGGTAAACTTCATTTGAAAGTTGCTATAAATTTAAACAATTGAAACAATTTTAAAAGTTTGGGGCTTTCGTGTAGGCAGGCTTTATTCACCACGGTGTAGACCTTTAACATCTGAAATTTAAAAAAGTTCACAAGACAAGATAAAATTTTAACTATGAACGTTGTCAGTAGGCATGTGAGTAGGTTTAGGTGTATGTGTCCTAGAAGGCAGACTTTTTTATGCCTAGAAATCTGTCATATGAATGATTGTGCATCAACTATAAAAAGACCATTGCGCCAGCAGTACTTTTTATTAAAATTTTCTAAACATAGAATTTTTCAATTTTGTTTTTCTGGTTGGAGAAGATATTGCAAACATGGAAAATAAATTATTCACTATTTATAAAAAAAGTGAAAAAGGTGTTATAAAATCTCAAAAATAATATTCTTGACATATAATCCCCTTACACGTAATTACCATACTTTATTCCACAACTCCACGTATTTTTTTTGTCCTCAACTCTGAATCTCTAAACCGTGTGCAAATGCGTTGAGCACTCCAAATCAACTCTCTGCTCTACCGCCTGCGCAAAAAATCCTCCTTTCTTACTTTCGGTTTCCATCCATCCACTTTCCGAACGCCGCGATCTGCCCTAGAGAGTAGCAAAAAAGTTGCGAAATAGCGTTTTAACACCAGAGGCGCATTGCACTAATCGCAAACTAGAGACTCTGAAATCGTACGGGAAATGATAGTAGAGTACGAGAGAAGTAGAAATACCACGGGGTGTCGTTTTTTGGATATCCCCCTCCCGAATGAGTAGGAGCTCCCGTAGAGGAGGAAGAGATAGAGGGGCTCAAGAATACAACAAACATGGGAACGCGTACTCATTGCTGACTTTCTTTTCTCAATGCAACCACGCACACACATTTTTAAGCTTCAACACATTATTTGAGATTTCTTATTTTCAGTTCATGAAACTTTTTAATTTATTTTGTAGAAAAACTTGTTTTCTTCAAATGCCCTTGCTTCATTTATTGCGCTTCTCTGGTGGTGGTCCTCATTTGAAAACATTTGAAAACATTTAAGAAGTTGCAAAACTTTAAATTTCTGCCAAATCTCGCACCTCTTCTGATTCAACTTCAACTATTTTTCAAACATTTCAACTGACAAAACTTGTTGCAAATCTCTTTTTGAACGATCCCTCTGCAAATGAAACTCACAAGTTGTGGGTACTGTACTTTCAATTGACCTTCAGTTTCCTCCATTTTAAGTATAATTCCTGTCCCCCCATTGTCACAGATGTGTCAAAATAATGAGAATTAACGGATATTTGTGTATTTTAATGTGATACCTGAGAAGCGAGAAGATAAGAGGGAAAAAAGTTACTAATGTACAAAACTATTTGTGTGTCAAGTGACTCATTTTTGGATGTCCTGGAACTGGAATGCTCCCACGTTGAGCAAATTATAGAAGCTTGTCGTAGTTGTTAGAGAAAATTTTATACCCTAGTTTTTATTGAAACTGGTGTTTTTGACAATTCTCCGCAGAAATTTTTTGTTCTGGCTTTTGTCATTTTCTTAGATTTAAAATACACACCGATTTCTTTTCAACTGTTTTGTTTTTTCGTCCGCAGGTAGGCACTTCTTTCTATAACATGCCTACTTTCAGTTGGTGTTCTCTATGTGGATTTACGCGTTGTTTTTTCTCTCCATTCAATTTTATTTGATTTATGGAAGTTCAAATTGAAAGTGAACAAATTAGCAAATACTCAGGCATAGATGAGCTCAAAGGTAGGTAGGCATGGTTTTCTGTGCATACATATAATGCCTACCTTGAAGTAAAGAATTTCTGCGAAATAGGTTCATGTTTTGCTACGCATAGATTCTTTTATCCCAAAAGGAAAACTTGATTTTCGGAAACGTTAAACATTTTGCAGCCTTTCCTTATGCCAGAATTGCAGTTAATTTTTCATCTTCTGACAGATTCCCCAAGGAAAATTGCATGGAAAGTTAGGAAAAAAGTATTTTAATAAGCTTATACCATCTTTTCAAAACCCTAAGTACTGGAATTTGATATCAAATCGATTGGTGGAATCTTAATCATGAATCTCTCAGGCTCCCGAATCTTTTTCTATTTTTTTGCCATCGTCTCTTCTTCTACCCAAGTTGTCTTTTTCTTCTTCAATCTCTTATCACTTCCAAACACTTTTTCATCATCATCTTCTTCTTCCTGTCTTCTTCTCATCTCATCTTCACCGACCCCCCCCAAAGCCTGTGTGTTTGTGCCCACTGTGCTCCGTCTGCTCTGTGTGTTTCGCGGTGTTTGTATCAATTTCCTGGTATCAAAACCCGCATCGAAGATTGTTTGTTTGTTTTTATTGTTTACTATAAACAATTATACAAGCATTGGGAGCACGGTGTGAAGCATAGGATATGGACTACACGTATTTTCTCTGAGCTAGTATTTTTTATTAAAAATTTAATTATTTATTGTTATTATTCCTCGAATCCAATCAAAATTTCTTGATCAAAAACCCCGGATCCCACATCCAAAATGGGTCAAGACTTTGATTCGGATTCTGATTCGGTAAGATTTTAAGATTTTGACAGCTTCTATGACGTGGCAAGGGCCTTTAATTATCAGTAGAACACACTGATATCAAATCCACGCTTCATCATCCTCAACTTGTTGTTTTTTGTCTTCTCCAAGCCGTGTGCCATTGGCCCGCGGGCACTGGACCTGGGGAAAAGTGTAAAAATGTTATCATTATCCTCGTTTCTTTTCTCTCTTTTGCCGGTTTCTTTCTCTCTTGCTTGAGCTCTGTTTCCGCCCCGCGTAAAAACCTGGAAGGCACTGAGAGAAACTCTTCAAGATTCCTTTAGATTTTTTCCAAGGGGTTTCGGAAAAGAACGCAAGCAATTGGAAGGGGAAAAAGGTCAAAACAATTGAGATCAAAACACAGAGCACACTTCAGAGAGACGTTCGAAGTTTTTGAAATTTTAATTTAAAAAAAAAAAAAACGTCTGTAAAGTTGTCTTGGTGGGAGTGAAGAAGCGGGGGCGTATTGTAGGAATCATTTTTCAAACAATTTCGAATTTGATTCAAACTGATAAGTTTTAAGAGTTGAGAAGATAAACTTATATCCTATTTAGAAAAACTTATGTAAAACAATTCAAATTAAGACTTTATTAGTCAAGTCATCTTATATGTTAATGAGTTTCAGCAGTGATTTGGAAGTTTTTAACCGATAAAATTACAAAAATAAATTGAAAAAAGCCATTATTTACTTTCCGCTAAAAGAAAAAAATGTTTTAAAATTAAATCAGACAATTAATTCAAAATTAATTTAATACTGTAAACAGGCAAGGCTACGGTTGTATGTGTCTGACTCATGCCTACCTGTCTACGTGCCTGCATTCCTGTTTAATGCATATGTTCTGTATTTTGTAGTAAACCCCAGTGTTTGGTGTTTGCACTGGTAGTTTTAGTTGATTTGATATTTTATTATTAAAATTTGCCAAAAACAATTTTACGTTTTATCAATCAATTTCAAATAATAAATATTTCAAAAAACTTTCCTTGAAAGATCTTTTAAAAAACTTATATTTTCATAACGTTTTTTTTAATTAAAAAAACAACTTTTCGTGAAACCCCCTTTTGTACCAGAACATCTCGCTTCACTGATAAACATTGATAACCAGAAAGTACGTGATAAATAACTCGGTGCGCGAGAGAGGGTTTCTTGTGCGGGTACTTGAGAGCTTTAAAACAGTTAAAAGAAAAGAAAAGGCTCGAGTGATAATGAGACAAAAAACTGCGCAGAGCTGTGGCGAGACAGTATGAGTATTTGAAGAGATATTCACCCTTTCCACCAATGTCCTCTCTTTTTTGCACAACCAATGCACAAATATCACATGAACACCACCAGCAGAAAAAAGAGAAAAAAATAATAAAGAAAAGAGTTCTGAAATCATTTTCCGAACGAGTTTATCTATTGTTTGCAACAAACACGCGCCAACTCTTGTAGAATGAATGACCGCACCCACACACTTTCACAAAATCAAGTTCAAATTCAAAATTGTACATTGTTTCAGGAATCTCAGTTGGACGAGATCCCAAGTTCGGGTCTGACGATCCCAGAGGAGCGCCGTCGAGAATTATTGGGTCAGGTCGGAGAAAGTGACGACGAGGTTTGTTTTTTTTTGGTAAAAATCAAGTTGAATAATGATTTTTCACTTGCGTACATACAAGACAGGCGTGGCTTGCCTGAAATGTAAAAAAAATGATTTTTGTGCCTTCGGTTCTTTTGGTTTTCAAAATATATTCTAAAACCTATTCTAAAACCGCCAAAAATTATTTTTCAAATTACTCATTTGAGGATTATCTAAATAAAAAATCATAAATAACATTCTACGGATGAACTACAAAAAACTATCAATAAATCAAGTTCAATCCGAAAATATTCTATTTGCTGAGCTGATCGAACTTCATGTTTACCTTCTACTTCTTATTTTTTGCACAAAAAAATTAGGAAAAAAACCACGCCCATAAAAAAATTATTGCCGTTCATGTTAGTGCAAGTAGTGTGTGAAAACTTTGTGGATTTGTTGAAAACTAGATTTTTGTTTTTTCTTTATGGTTCTTAAATTTCTTAAGTAGATATTAGTTTTGAAACACAATTACCCAAATTTAAACAAAAATTGAAATTTATAAAATTTCAGGAACTATCTAAATTTAAAATATAACTTTTGAAATTCAAATTTCATATTTTATACTTCTTTTTTACTACATAATTGTTTGGAATTCTAGAGTTTAATTTATCCGATTGCAAAGTTTTAAAGATTTAATTTTTTTAAAAGTTTATTGATTTTTCGTTAAAATAAACCGATATATAAGTTTAAAAAAAAAATAGAAAAATACAATATTATTTGTGGATTTATAGAATTTTTTGAAAGGAAAATTTAACTTTCATTTATTGTTTCATAATTTCCTTTAATTCTAATTTCTTGTTATTCAACAAAAAAGCCAAAAAAGGTACCTAATTACTATAGTACACTATTTGATACCAACTAGTTTTGTTGTACAAGAAATGATTGCAGGTATCCGAGTCGATATCCGAACTACCATCATTCGCCGGAGGCAAGCCTCGCCGCAAGACTGATGTATGTTTCTTTTATATTTTATCTCCTTTCTTCTCTCTCTCTCTCTTTCTCAATTTCTCTCTTTTTCTATTTGGCTCTACTGCCACCTACTCAATATCTCAATTTCCAAAAGTTTTTCTCTCCTAAAACAATCAATTTGTCCTGTCCAAGTTGTCTAGAACTGTTTTGACTCAAAAAAAAACTCTCACAGGCCCAAGACACAGTTTGCCCCCGCAGCAATAATCATTGAAAGTGACCCAGAATAAGAGCACTTGTAGTTGCGTGGGGGACAAACAGATAGTGAGCCATGTGTCAACTACTTTCTGATCATTCAATTGATCATTTGTCATTTGTGTTTTGACATGTCCCCACAATTGTCCTTCTTTAAGTTTCAGATATTTTCATGTGTGCTTTTGTATTTACAGAGTCCTCCAAAGCAGGACGATATGTTTTCTCGCGACACTCTTCTTCGCAAAACCACTACATCCACGAAAAATGAGTCGAGTACTGTAGAGGTGTGAACTTTTTGTTTTTTTTTCTTTCCTTTTTCCCATGTCCGATGTCCCATTTCAGGAAAAGACAAAACTTCGCAAAACTGTCAAAAAAGTCGATGGTGAACTCGATTTCAAAGCCATGGTAAAATTGAAAAAAGTAAAAAAAGAGGAGGGTGGAACCACCGAAAAGTCGGGCTTCCCACTCGATCATGCCGATTCCACGTCATCTGTATTGTCTCAAGAATCGAGGTCGAGACGCGGTTCAAATGCTCCATTTGCAAAAGATGGCCTTCCTGAGCAACCGGCAAACCCGTTTGCACAGCTCAAAAAGGTGAAATCTGGCGCTGGTGGACTGGAAAAGTCCGATTCAATGGCCAGTCTCAAGAAGCTTGATTTAAAGAAAGGAAAGATCGATGATAACTCGGATGGTGCATTCAAAGTACAACTGAAAAAGGTTGTAAAGAAGGAAGTTAAAGAGTCGACAATCAGTGTGAAAGAGAAGAATGGCACCGAATCAGGCATCAAGACCGAGTTTAAAATGGAGAAACGTGAACGGACCACATTGCAAAAATATGAGAAAACGGATAGTGATGGGTCCAAGAAGGAGGTACTTGAATGTTTGAATCGGATTTTCTCTATTAGTCTTGAAGCCTTGCAACTCATTACTCACAATCAGATTTGTGTTATTTTTCATCTATAGTATTCTATACTATTTTTACTATCTGTAAAATAAATCGAGGTATAACTTGTCAACGATTAGGAACAAGGCGCAAGACTAATTGAGGATATTTGATATTTGTGTATTCAAAAGTGATATCAAAACGTTGTTCTTGAACAAGAACTGTTTGATGTCGCAATTTTTGTTTATCTGTCTTTTCCCACAATCGCTACCTTCTATATTTTCCTATCTTCCATTCCTTCTCCTATTCCTCTATCACCTGAATATCCTCTCTTCTTCTTTTTAACACTTCAACATCCCAATTCTAACCATTGTTTTAGGATAAACCAAAGAAAGTCAGCATTGCTCCGGTTTCAACCAACAAATCGTCCGACGATGAACCGTCTACGCCACGTGTAAGACCACAACGAATAAAAGTTTGCATGGTTTGAGGTGAATAAACTTGTAACATTTTCCAATTTCTGCTAACTCTCGATACTGTCCTCTTTTGTCTATTTCAACAGAAAATTCTTAACTTTATGTTCTAACATTTCGTTTCAGCACCACAAAGAAGTCGAAGAGAAGTCGACATCAGAAGAACTCAAAGCAAAAGTCGCTGGCCGTCAAGTCGGACAAAAACGAAATGGCGCTCAGAAGCCCGAAGAGCCCAAAAATCTTTTGTCACAGATTCAATTGAAGAAAGTGACAAAGAAGGCTCACGACGATACCAATGAGCTTGAAGGAATCAAATTGAAAAAAGTGACGACAGTGCCAAAACACGTCGCCGATGATGACAGTCAATCGGAATCCGAGTCACGGCGTGGATCCGTGTTCGGAGAACTCCGACGTGGATCGCGAGCTCCGAGAGACTCTGCAGACAATTCTCGCAGAGACTCCATTGTGAATTTTTTTTCGGAAATTTAAAATATTTTTGTGTGATTTATATGCAATTTTTGGCATTGAAATTTCAATGTTGCATGAAATTTTGTAAAACAAAAAAATCGAAGGGAAACATGTGAAAAAGATAATAAAAACTGAAGTAAAATCTCAGAAATACGCACAATAATGTCTACTCGCATGCGTACAGGCGGCTACTCACGGATTTGGAGAGTTGTGTTGGCCTTGTAGGCATGTAGGTAGGCATTGTGCCTGCACGGAAACATGTATCGTTAAATTCTAACATTTTCCATTTACTTCAAGTTTCAAAGTTTTTGAGACCAATGTCAAGAAATGTATGTTACGACGTCATACATTTTTGTAATTTTTATGTAAATCGTCTTGCAATGTTTTTCAAGTTTTTTTTTAGAATTTCGTTAAAATGTAACAAAAACTTTTCACATGTTTTCCTTCCTTTTTCTTGAATCATTTTCTAATTTAATAAAATTTCAGAGACGCTCTAGTATCGACATGAGACGTGAATCTGTTCAAGAAATTCTTGAAAAGGTTTGCTATCATTTTCAATTTTCCATTTAAATATTCCAAAATTTCTAGACGTCGACACCGCTCGTCCCAAGCGGTGCTTCAGGCAGTGCTCCAAAAATCGTCGAAGTCCCAGAAAACGTCACAGTCGTTGAGAGTATGATTTTAAGATTTTATTATTTTCAAATTTTAAATTGACAAATTTTCAGACGAAACTGCAATCCTAACGTGCAAAGTGTCGGGTAGTCCCGCCCCCACTTTCCGTTGGTTCAAAGGTAGTCGTGAAGTTATCAGTGGAGGTCGCTTCAAGCATATTACCGATGGAAAAGAACATACTGTGGCGTTGGCATTACTTAAGTGCCGATCCCAGGTTTGAATCTAGACTAAAATTATTTGGAAAACTGGAAAAAAAGAAATTGAGGATGTTCAAAGTTCTTGGCAGTTCGAAACTTCTTTTCACATTAAGAAAGTTATTATTTCCAATCAATCGAGGTTTTCCAACAAAAAAGTGTCATCTTATCTTTTTTTGTAAAATTAAATTTGATTCAATTGGAGATACCACCTCGACAAAAGGATATGCCTTGTTTTGTTTGACTTTTTAGTTTTAAAATGAAAAAGTTTTCAAATATAGATTAGTGTTCATATATTCTCCCGCTTTTCAGGATGAAGGTCCCTACACCCTGACAATCGAAAACGTGCATGGAACCGACTCGGCTGACGTCAAACTGTTGGTCACTTCGGATAATGGTCTCGATTTCCGAGCCATGCTAAAACACAGGTATTCATTATTATTAAAATTTATTTATTGATTTTCGATTTGTTTCCTTATCCCCTTTTCCATCTCTTCTCCTCTTCTAAATTATTTTCTTATCTCACTTGTTTAGCAATCAACAGCGGGCAAACTCCAAAAGGTTACTTCATATTTTCTCTGACCACAATGCTTCACTAACTTGCACTATCTTGAAATTCCAGCATGTTCACTTTACATGTCACATCGCAAAAAAATTTTCAACGCTTTTTCCTTTTTTCTTAGGAAAAAATAATTCAGTATATAATCAATTTAATCAACAACTTTCAGTTCAAGTTCAGTTCAAACAGTTTTGTTTTATTTATTTTCTGAGTTTCTTGTAAGACTAACCGATCAAACAATTTCAGAGAATCACAAGCTGGCTTCCAAAAAGACGGAGAAGGAGGCGGTGCTGGTGGTGGTGGCGGTGAGAAGAAGCCAATGACCGAAGCCGAGAGAAGACAGTCCCTCTTCCCCGGAAAGAAGGTTGAAAAATGGGATATTCCACTTCCAGAGAAGACCGTTCAACAACAGGTAGGACATAATTTTCAATTTATTCAATTTGTCTTTCGTTCGGTACTTGGGGAACACTCCCTGTCAGAAACTTGGAAAAATATTTGACTTTTGATATGTTGTAAAGTTTGGCAGAAAGTTACTCATTGAAAATTTTTTAGAAAGTTTTCAAAGTTACGCAGAGAGTTACCAAAGTTTCGCAGAAAGTTGCCAAAGTTTGACACAAAAATGTCAAAGTTTGGCCGAATGTAACCCAGTTAATTTTGATTTTCCCATAGATCCCAATGATAGAAATTGTTTGGACAAATTAAGATAATTCAATTTTTTTTGAAACAGAACATTTTAAAGAAAAACACTTTATCAGAGCTAAAACTCATATTTCAGGTTGACAAAATCTGTGAGTGGAAGTGTACCTACTCACGTCCAAATGCCAAAATTCGTTGGTACAAGGACAGAAAAGAGATCTTCTCCGGAGGTCTCAAATACAAGATCGTTATCGAAAAGAACGTGTGCACTCTGATTATCAACAATCCAGAAGTCGATGACACCGGAAAGTACACCTGTGAGGCTAACGGAGTACCAACTCATGCTCAGCTTACTGTACTTGGTTAGTTATTTTTTGGTATTAAGTTCTTCTACAACTTACAACTTCTTATTTCAGAACCGCCGATGAAGTACAGTTTCCTGAACCCGTTGCCGAATACACAGGAGATCTACCGTACTAAGCAAGCAGTGCTCACATGTAAAGTGAACACACCACGTGCTCCATTGGTATGGTACCGTGGAAGCAAGGCTATTCAAGAAGGAGATCCACGATTCATTATTGAAAAGGATGCCGTCGGTCGTTGTACACTTACAATCAAGGAAGTTGAGGAAGACGATCAAGCTGAATGGACTGCTAGAATCACACAAGACGTGTTCTCAAAGGTTCAAGTGTACGTTGAGGAGCCACGGCATACATTCGTTGTTCCAATGAAGTCGCAAAAAGTCAACGAAAGTGATTTGGCAACATTGGAGACTGATGTTAACGACAAGGATGCTGAAGTTGTTTGGTGGCATGATGGAAAGAGAATCGATATTGATGGAGTGAAATTCAAGGTTGAATCTTCAAACAGAAAGAGAAGACTTATTATCAATGGAGCTAGAATTGAAGATCATGGAGAGTATAAGTGTACAACTAAGGATGATAGAACTATGGCTCAGCTCATCGTTGATGCTAAGAATAAGTTCATCGTTGCTCTCAAAGACACTGAAGTTATTGAGAAGGATGATGTTACATTGATGTGTCAGACAAAGGACACAAAAACTCCTGGAATTTGGTTCCGTAATGGAAAACAAATTTCCAGTATGCCCGGAGGAAAGTTCGAAACTCAATCGAGAAACGGAACTCATACTCTTAAAATCGGAAAGATCGAGATGAACGAGGCTGATGTTTATGAAATCGATCAGGCAGGACTACGTGGATCTTGCAATGTGACTGTTCTCGAGGCAGAAAAGCGTCCAATTCTCAACTGGAAGCCAAAGAAAATCGAAGCAAAGGCTGGAGAACCATGTGTTGTGAAGGTTCCATTCCAAATCAAGGGAACACGACGTGGAGATCCAAAGGCTCAAATTCTGAAGAATGGAAAGCCAATCGATGAAGAAATGAGAAAGCTAGTTGAAGTTATTATCAAGGATGATGTGGCTGAGATTGTTTTCAAAAATCCACAACTTGCTGATACAGGAAAGTGGGCTCTCGAACTCGGAAACTCGGCTGGAACAGCACTTGCTCCATTCGAGTTGTTCGTTAAGGACAAGCCGAAACCACCAAAGGGTCCACTTGAAACCAAGAATGTTACTGCTGAAGGTCTTGATCTCGTCTGGGGAACTCCAGATCCAGATGAGGGAGCTCCAGTTAAAGCATACATCATTGAAATGCAAGAGGGAAGAAGTGGAAACTGGGCTAAAGTTGGAGAGACTAAGGGAACAGACTTCAAGGTTAAGGATCTTAAAGAACATGGAGAATACAAGTTCAGAGTCAAGGCTCTTAATGAATGCGGACTCTCTGATCCACTCACAGGAGAATCTGTTCTTGCCAAAAATCCATACGGCGTTCCTGGAAAACCAAAGAACATGGACGCAATTGATGTTGACAAGGATCACTGTACCCTTGCATGGGAACCGCCAGAGGAGGATGGAGGTGCTCCAATCACTGGTTACATCATTGAAAGAAGAGAGAAGTCCGAGAAAGATTGGCATCAAGTTGGACAGACCAAACCAGATTGTTGTGAACTGACTGATAAGAAGGTTGTCGAAGATAAGGAATACTTGTACAGAGTAAAAGCAGTCAACAAGGCTGGACCAGGAGACCCATGTGATCATGGAAAGCCAATCAAGATGAAAGCCAAGAAAGCTTCTCCAGAATTCACTGGTGGAGGCATCAAGGATCTTCGTCTTAAGGTCGGAGAAACTATCAAGTACGACGTTCCAATTTCTGGAGAACCACTCCCAGAATGTCTTTGGGTGGTTAATGGAAAACCACTGAAGGCTGTTGGAAGAGTCAAGATGTCTTCTGAAAGAGGAAAGCATATCATGAAGATCGAAAATGCAGTTCGTGCTGATTCCGGAAAGTTCACTATCACTTTGAAGAACTCTTCTGGCTCATGCGACTCGACCGCCACGGTCACTGTCGTTGGAAGACCAACTCCACCAAAGGGTCCACTCGATATTGCTGATGTTTGTGCCGATGGTGCAACCCTTTCCTGGAATCCTCCAGATGATGATGGAGGTGATCCACTCACAGGATACATCGTTGAAGCTCAAGATATGGACAACAAGGGAAAATACATTGAAGTTGGAAAGGTTGATCCAAACACCACTACCCTCAAAGTTAATGGACTCCGTAACAAGGGAAATTACAAGTTCCGCGTGAAGGCAGTCAACAACGAAGGAGAATCTGAGCCACTTTCTGCTGATCAGTACACTCAGATCAAGGATCCTTGGGATGAACCAGGAAAGCCTGGAAGACCAGAAATTACCGATTTCGATGCGGATAGAATTGACATTGCCTGGGAGCCACCACACAAAGATGGAGGAGCTCCAATCGAGGAGTATATTGTCGAAGTTCGTGATCCAGATACCAAAGAATGGAAGGAAGTCAAGAGAGTTCCAGACACCAATGCATCAATTTCTGGATTGAAGGAAGGAAAGGAATATCAGTTCAGAGTTCGGGCTGTTAACAAGGCTGGGCCTGGACAACCTTCCGAACCATCAGAGAAGCAATTGGCTAAGCCAAAATTCAGTAAGTTTAATTTGCATCATTTCAGAACCTAATTCTTATGAATTTTCAGTCCCGGCATGGTTGAAACACGACAATTTGAAATCTATCACCGTAAAGGCTGGAGCCACTGTTCGTTGGGAAGTCAAAATTGGAGGAGAACCAATTCCAGAAGTCAAATGGTTTAAAGGCAATCAACAACTCGAAAACGGAATTCAACTTACAATTGATACTCGCAAAAATGAGCACACTATTCTGTGCATTCCATCTGCAATGCGATCTGATGTTGGAGAGTATCGATTGACTGTCAAGAACTCGCATGGAGCTGATGAAGAGAAGGCTAACCTTACCGTTTTGGACAGACCAAGCAAACCAAATGGGCCACTTGAAGTTTCAGATGTCTTTGAAGATAATCTGAACCTTTCTTGGAAGCCACCAGATGATGACGGAGGTGAGCCAATCGAATATTATGAAGTCGAGAAGCTTGATACTGCCACTGGAAGATGGGTTCCATGCGCCAAAGTTAAGGATACGAAGGCTCATATTGATGGTCTCAAGAAGGGACAAACATATCAGTTCCGTGTCAAGGCTGTCAATAAGGAAGGAGCTTCTGATGCATTGTCTACTGATAAGGACACCAAAGCCAAGAATCCATATGATGAGCCAGGAAAAACCGGAACTCCGGATGTTGTCGACTGGGATGCTGATCGTGTCTCACTTGAATGGGAACCACCAAAGTCTGACGGAGGAGCTCCAATCACTCAATACGTCATTGAGAAGAAGGGCAAACATGGAAGAGACTGGCAAGAATGCGGAAAGGTTTCTGGAGATCAAACCAATGCTGAGATTCTTGGACTCAAGGAGGGAGAAGAGTACCAGTTCCGTGTGAAGGCTGTTAACAAGGCCGGACCGGGAGAGGCTTCAGACCCAAGCCGAAAGGTTGTTGCAAAGCCAAGAAACTTGAAGCCATGGATTGATCGTGAAGCAATGAAGACGATCACTATCAAGGTAGGAAACGATGTGGAATTCGATGTTCCAGTACGCGGAGAACCACCACCGAAGAAGGAATGGATCTTCAATGAGAAACCAGTCGATGATCAAAAGATCAGGGTAAGATTTTATATATTTTTGAACATTCTAATTTACGATTATTTCAGATTGAAAGCGAAGACTACAAGACCCGATTTGTGCTCCGTGGAGCAACTCGCAAGCATGCTGGTTTGTACACTCTTACTGCTACCAACGCTTCTGGAAGCGACAAACATTCCGTTGAGGTCATTGTGCTCGGAAAACCATCTAGCCCATTGGGACCTTTGGAAGTGTCGAATGTCTACGAAGATCGCGCAGATTTGGAGTGGAAAGTACCAGAAGATGACGGAGGTGCTCCAATTGATCATTATGAAATCGAAAAGATGGATTTGGCAACTGGAAGATGGGTCCCATGTGGAAGAAGTGAAACAACAAAGACCACAGTTCCAAATCTTCAACCCGGACACGAATACAAATTCCGTGTCAGAGCTGTGAACAAGGAGGGAGAATCCGATCCACTCACAACCAACACCGCAATCCTCGCCAAGAACCCATACGAGGTTCCAGGAAAAGTTGACAAGCCGGAATTGGTGGACTGGGATAAGGATCATGTTGATCTTGCATGGAATGCTCCAGACGATGGTGGTGCACCAATTGAAGCTTTCGTCATTGAAAAGAAGGATAAGAATGGACGATGGGAAGAAGCTCTCGTTGTTCCAGGAGATCAGAAAACAGCAACTGTTCCAAATCTTAAGGAGGGAGAAGAATATCAATTCAGAATTTCTGCTCGTAACAAGGCTGGAACTGGAGATCCTTCTGATCCTTCTGATCGTGTTGTTGCGAAGCCAAGAAACCTTGCTCCAAGAATTCATCGTGAAGATCTTTCTGATACAACTGTCAAGGTCGGAGCCACTCTCAAGTTCATTGTTCATATTGATGGTGAGCCAGCACCAGATGTAACATGGTCATTCAATGGAAAAGGAATCGGAGAGAGCAAGGCTCAAATTGAAAATGAGCCATACATCTCGAGATTTGCTTTGCCAAAGGCACTTCGTAAGCAAAGTGGAAAATATACCATCACTGCAACCAACATTAATGGAACTGACAGTGTCACTATCAATATCAAGGTAAAAAGCAAGCCAACGAAACCAAAGGGACCAATCGAGGTAACTGATGTCTTCGAAGATCGTGCAACTCTTGACTGGAAACCACCAGAGGATGACGGAGGAGAGCCAATTGAGTTCTATGAAATTGAAAAGATGAACACCAAGGACGGAATCTGGGTTCCATGTGGACGTAGTGGAGATACCCACTTCACAGTCGATTCACTCAACAAGGGAGATCATTACAAGTTCCGTGTCAAGGCTGTCAACAGCGAAGGACCTTCTGATCCATTGGAAACTGAAACCGATATTTTGGCTAAAAATCCATTTGATCGTCCAGATAGACCAGGTCGTCCAGAGCCAACTGATTGGGATTCTGATCATGTTGATCTCAAGTGGGATCCACCACTTTCTGATGGCGGCGCTCCAATTGAGGAGTACCAAATTGAGAAGAGAACCAAATACGGAAGGTATCGTTTTTTTTTAATTTGAAGTTTTGCCAATTCTAATTTTGCAGATGGGAACCAGCCATCACTGTTCCTGGCGGTCAGACAACTGCAACCGTTCCAGACCTCACACCAAATGAGGAATACGAATTCCGTGTTGTTGCTGTTAACAAGGGAGGCCCATCTGATCCATCTGATGCTAGCAAGGCTGTTATTGCTAAACCAAGAAACTGTGAGTTGATTGTTTAATTTTGAGGAAAAGTGCTATTTTTTAATTTTCAGTGAAGCCACACATCGACAGAGATGCTCTCAAGAATCTGACTATCAAGGCTGGTCAATCAATTTCCTTCGATGTTCCAGTATCAGGAGAACCTGCACCAACAGTCACATGGCATTGGCCAGACAACAGGGAAATCAGAAATGGAGGACGCGTCAAGCTTGATAACCCAGAATACCAATCAAAGCTGGTTGTGAAGCAAATGGAACGTGGAGACAGTGGAACTTTCACTATCAAAGCTGTCAATGCAAATGGAGAAGATGAAGCAACTGTTAAGATCAATGTTATTGGTGAGCATTAGTTTTCTTCAATTAATTTGGTTATATTTTAAATTTTCAGACAAGCCAACTTCTCCAAATGGTCCATTAGATGTTTCCGATGTTCATGGTGATCATGTCACTTTGAATTGGCGTGCACCAGATGATGATGGAGGTATTCCAATTGAAAACTATGTGATCGAAAAGTACGATACTGCAAGTGGAAGATGGGTTCCAGCTGCAAAGGTCGCTGGAGATAAGACTACAGCTGTTGTTGACGGTCTTATTCCTGGACATGAATATAAAGTGAGAATTTTTTAATCTTGAACTCAATTGCCTACAACATTTTGATTTTCAGTTCCGTGTCGCTGCCGTCAATGCTGAAGGAGAGTCCGATCCATTGGAGACCTTCGGAACCACACTTGCCAAAGATCCATTTGACAAGCCAGGAAAGACAAATGCTCCTGAAATTACTGATTGGGATAAGGATCATGTTGACCTTGAATGGAAGCCACCAGCAAACGACGGTGGTGCTCCAATCGAGGAATACGTTGTTGAGATGAAGGACGAGTTCTCGCCATTCTGGAATGACGTTGCTCATGTTCCAGCTGGACAAACGAATGCTACTGTTGGAAATCTCAAGGAAGGATCAAAGTACGAATTCAGAATCCGTGCCAAGAACAAGGCAGGATTGGGAGATCCATCTGATTCAGCATCAGCTGTTGCAAAGGCTAGAAATGGTAAGAGTCTAAATCAATTACTAATAATCATTGAATTAAATTATAGTTCCACCAGTCATCGATCGTAACTCGATTCAAGAAATCAAGGTCAAGGCTGGACAAGACTTCTCATTGAACATTCCAGTCAGTGGTGAACCAACTCCAACAATTACTTGGACTTTCGAAGGAACACCAGTCGAATCTGATGATCGTATGAAGTTGAACAATGAAGACGGCAAGACTAAATTCCATGTGAAGAGAGCTTTGCGTTCGGATACAGGAACCTATATCATCAAGGCAGAGAACGAGAATGGAACTGACACTGCTGAAGTGAAGGTTACTGTTCTTGATCATCCATCAAGCCCACGTGGACCTCTCGATGTCACTAATATTGTCAAGGATGGATGTGATCTTGCATGGAAGGAACCAGAAGATGATGGAGGAGCTGAAATCAGTCACTATGTCATTGAAAAGCAAGATGCTGCCACTGGCAGATGGACTGCTTGCGGAGAGAGCAAGGATACCAACTTCCACGTTGACGATTTGACTCAAGGGCATGAATATAAATTCCGTGTCAAGGCTGTTAACAGACATGGAGATTCGGATCCATTGGAGGCTCGTGAAGCTATTATCGCCAAGGATCCATTCGATCGTGCTGATAAGCCAGGAACTCCAGAAATTGTGGACTGGGACAAGGATCATGCAGATCTCAAGTGGACTCCACCAGCTGATGATGGAGGTGCTCCAATCGAAGGATATCTCGTTGAAATGAGAACTCCATCAGGAGACTGGGTACCAGCTGTCACGGTTGGAGCCGGTGAGCTCACTGCTACAGTTGATGGCTTGAAACCAGGTCAGACTTACCAATTCCGTGTCAAGGCTTTGAACAAGGCTGGAGAATCGACTCCATCTGATCCTAGCAGAACCATGGTTGCTAAGCCACGTCATCTTGCTCCAAAGATCAACAGAGATATGTTTGTTGCTCAAAGAGTTAAGGCTGGTCAAACTCTTAACTTTGATGTAAATGTTGAAGGAGAGCCAGCTCCAAAGATCGAATGGTTCTTGAACGGATCTCCATTGTCATCTGGTGGAAATACCCATATCGACAATAACACTGACAACAACACCAAGTTGACAACAAAGAGCACTGCTCGTGCCGATAGTGGAAAATACAAAATTGTGGCTACCAATGAAAGTGGAAAAGATGAACATGAGGTTGATGTCAACATTCTTGACATCCCTGGTGCACCAGAAGGGCCACTTCGTCACAAGGATATTACCAAGGAGAGTGTTGTGCTGAAATGGGATGAACCATTGGATGATGGAGGTTCTCCAATTACCAACTACGTAGTTGAGAAACAAGAAGACGGAGGTCGATGGGTACCATGTGGAGAAACATCTGATACTTCTCTGAAGGTTAACAAACTATCCGAAGGACATGAATACAAGTTCCGTGTGAAAGCAGTAAACCGTCAAGGAACATCTGCTCCATTGACTTCTGATCATGCAATTGTTGCTAAGAATCCATTCGATGAACCAGATGCACCAACTGATGTTACCCCAGTTGATTGGGATAAGGATCATGTTGATCTTGAATGGAAGCCACCAGCAAACGACGGTGGTGCACCAATTGATGCTTACATCGTTGAGAAGAAGGACAAGTTTGGAGACTGGGTTGAGTGTGCACGTGTTGATGGAAAGACAACAAAGGCAACTGCTGATAATTTGACTCCAGGAGAGACTTATCAGTTCCGTGTGAAGGCTGTCAATAAGGCTGGGCCAGGAAAACCATCTGATCCAACAGGAAATGTTGTTGCCAAACCAAGAAGAATGGCTCCAAAACTTAACCTCGCCGGACTTTTGGATCTCCGTATCAAGGCTGGAACACCCATCAAGCTCGATATCGCATTCGAAGGAGAGCCAGCCCCAGTTGCTAAATGGAAGGCCAACGATGCAACAATCGATACAGGAGCAAGAGCTGATGTTACGAACACACCAACATCCTCAGCAATTCACATCTTCTCTGCTGTTCGTGGAGATACTGGAGTTTACAAAATCATTGTTGAAAATGAGCATGGAAAAGATACTGCTCAGTGCAATGTTACTGTTCTTGATGTACCAGGAACTCCAGAAGGACCACTCAAGATTGACGAGATCCATAAGGAAGGATGTACATTGAACTGGAAGCCTCCAACTGATAACGGAGGAACTGATGTTCTTCACTACATTGTTGAGAAGATGGATACTTCTCGTGGAACATGGCAGGAAGTCGGAACTTTCCCAGATTGTACAGCCAAGGTTAATAAGCTTGTTCCTGGAAAGGAATACGCATTCCGTGTCAAGGCAGTCAATCTTCAAGGAGAATCAAAACCATTGGAAGCTGAAGAACCAATTATTGCAAAGAATCAATTTGATGTTCCTGATCCAGTTGACAAACCAGAGGTTACTGACTGGGATAAGGATAGAATTGATATTAAGTGGAACCCAACTGCAAACAATGGAGGAGCTCCAGTCACTGGATATATTGTTGAGAAGAAGGAGAAGGGAAGCGCAATCTGGACAGAAGCCGGAAAGACTCCTGGAACAACATTCAGTGCTGATAACCTGAAACCGGGAGTTGAATACGAGTTCCGTGTTATTGCTGTCAATGCTGCAGGACCATCTGATCCATCCGATCCAACTGACCCGCAAATCACCAAGGCTCGCTACTTGAAACCAAAGATCTTAACTGCTAGCAGAAAAATCAAGATAAAGGCTGGATTCACTCATAACTTGGAAGTCGATTTCATTGGAGCTCCCGATCCAACTGCCACTTGGACTGTTGGAGATTCTGGAGCAGCTCTTGCTCCAGAACTTCTTGTTGATGCCAAGAGCTCGACTACGTCAATATTCTTCCCATCTGCTAAACGTGCAGACAGTGGAAACTACAAGTTGAAGGTTAAGAATGAGTTGGGAGAGGATGAAGCTATCTTCGAGGTCATTGTTCAAGATAGACCGTCTGCTCCAGAAGGACCACTTGAAGTTTCTGATGTCACTAAGGATAGTTGTGTTCTCAATTGGAAACCACCAAAGGATGATGGAGGTGCTGAAATCAGCAACTATGTCGTTGAGAAGAGAGATACAAAGACCAACACCTGGGTTCCAGTTTCTGCATTTGTCACTGGAACCTCAATCACTGTTCCAAAACTCACGGAAGGCCACGAATACGAGTTCCGTGTTATGGCTGAGAACACCTTTGGTAGATCTGATTCATTGAACACCGATGAGCCAGTTCTTGCAAAGGATCCATTTGGAACACCAGGAAAGCCAGGAAGACCAGAAATTGTTGATACTGATAATGATCATATCGATATCAAATGGGATCCTCCACGTGACAACGGTGGATCACCAGTTGATCATTACGACATTGAGAGGAAGGATGCAAAGACTGGACGCTGGATCAAGGTTAACACATCTCCAGTTCAAGGTACTGCATTCTCGGATACTCGTGTTCAAAAGGGTCATACCTATGAATACCGTGTCGTTGCCGTCAACAAAGCTGGGCCAGGACAACCATCAGATTCGTCTGCGGCTGCTACTGCTAAGCCAATGCATGAGGCTCCGAAGTTCGATTTGGATTTGGATGGAAAGGAATTCCGTGTGAAGGCCGGAGAACCATTGGTTATTACTATTCCATTCACTGCATCCCCACAACCAGACATTTCATGGACCAAGGAGGGAGGAAAACCATTGGCTGGAGTTGAAACAACTGATTCTCAGACCAAGTTGGTTATTCCATCTACCAGAAGATCTGATTCTGGACCAGTCAAAATCAAGGCCGTCAATCCATACGGAGAAGCTGAAGCAAACATCAAGATCACAGTTATCGACAAACCAGGAGCTCCAGAAAACATTACTTACCCAGCTGTCAGCAGACACACTTGCACTCTCAATTGGGATGCTCCAAAGGACGATGGAGGCGCCGAAATCGCTGGATACAAAATTGAATATCAAGAAGTCGGGTCTCAGATTTGGGATAAGGTTCCTGGACTCATTTCCGGAACTGCTTATACTGTTCGTGGACTTGAGCACGGTCAACAATACCGTTTCAGAATCCGCGCAGAGAATGCAGTCGGACTTTCTGATTACTGCCAAGGTGTTCCAGTTGTTATCAAGGATCCATTCGACCCACCAGGTGCACCAAGTACTCCAGAAATCACTGGATACGATACCAATCAAGTATCCCTGGCATGGAACCCACCAAGAGACGACGGTGGTTCTCCAATTTTGGGATATGTCGTTGAACGTTTTGAGAAGAGAGGTGGCGGTGATTGGGCTCCAGTCAAGATGCCAATGGTCAAGGGAACTGAATGCATTGTGCCAGGACTTCATGAGAATGAAACCTACCAATTCCGAGTACGTGCCGTGAATGCTGCTGGACATGGAGAACCAAGTAACGGATCTGAGCCAGTCACCTGCAGACCTTATGTCGAGAAACCAGGTGCACCAGATGCTCCAAGAGTTGGAAAGATTACCAAAAACTCTGCTGAGCTTACCTGGAATAGACCATTGAGAGATGGAGGTGCACCAATTGATGGATACATTGTTGAAAAGAAGAAGCTTGGAGATAATGATTGGACCAGATGCAATGATAAACCAGTTCGTGATACAGCCTTTGAAGTCAAGAATCTTGGTGAAAAGGAAGAATACGAGTTCCGTGTTATCGCTGTCAATAGCGCCGGAGAAGGTGAACCATCCAAGCCATCCGATTTGGTGCTCATCGAGGAACAACCAGGACGACCAATCTTCGATATCAACAATCTCAAGGATATCACTGTCCGTGCTGGAGAAACAATCCAAATTCGTATTCCATATGCTGGAGGAAATCCAAAACCAATTATTGATCTGTTCAACGGAAACTCTCCGATCTTCGAGAACGAGAGAACTGTTGTTGATGTCAATCCAGGAGAAATCGTTATCACCACTACCGGATCAAAGAGATCGGATGCTGGTCCATACAAGATTTCTGCCACTAACAAATACGGAAAAGATACTTGCAAGCTTAATGTCTTCGTTCTTGATGCTCCAGGAAAACCAACTGGACCAATCCGTGCTACTGACATTCAAGCCGATGCAATGACGCTTTCATGGAGACCACCAAAGGATAATGGAGGAGATGCTATCACCAATTATGTCGTTGAAAAGAGAACTCCAGGCGGTGACTGGGTCACTGTCGGACATCCTGTTGGAACAACTCTTCGTGTCCGCAATTTGGATGCCAATACTCCTTACGAATTCCGTGTTCGCGCTGAAAATCAATATGGAGTTGGAGAGCCACTTGAAACTGATGACGCAATTGTTGCCAAGAATCCGTTCGATACTCCAGGAGCTCCAGGACAACCAGAAGCCGTTGAAACTTCGGAGGAAGCAATTACACTTCAATGGACAAGACCAACATCTGATGGAGGAGCTCCAATTCAAGGATATGTGATTGAGAAGAGAGAAGTCGGATCAACTGAATGGACGAAAGCTGCATTTGGAAACATCCTTGACACAAAACATCGTGTCACTGGACTCACTCCAAAGAAGACCTACGAATTCAGAGTTGCAGCTTACAATGCAGCTGGACAAGGAGAATACAGTGTTAACTCTGTTCCAATTACAGCTGATAATGCTCCAACAAGACCGAAGATCAACATGGGAATGCTTACTCGCGATATCCTCGCTTACGCTGGAGAACGTGCAAAGATTCTTGTTCCATTTGCTGCTTCACCTGCTCCGAAAGTCACTTTCTCGAAGGGTGAGAATAAGATCAGCCCAACTGATCCAAGAGTGAAGGTTGAGTACAGTGACTTCTTGGCTACATTGACGATCGAGAAGTCTGAACTTACTGATGGTGGACTCTACTTTGTTGAACTTGAAAATAGTCAAGGAAGTGATTCTGCTAGTATCAGATTGAAGGTTGTTGATAAACCAGCTTCACCACAACACATCCGAGTAGAGGATATTGCACCAGACTGCTGCACTCTTTACTGGATGCCACCATCATCTGATGGAGGATCGCCAATCACAAACTACATCGTTGAGAAGCTTGATCTTCGTCATTCTGATGGAAAGTGGGAGAAGGTTTCTTCATTCGTTCGCAATTTGAACTACACTGTTGGAGGACTTATCAAGGACAACCGTTATCGTTTCCGTGTTCGTGCCGAGACCCAATACGGAGTTTCAGAACCATGTGAGCTTGCTGATGTCGTCGTTGCCAAGTATCAGTTCGAGGTTCCAAATCAACCAGAAGCTCCAACTGTTCGCGACAAGGACTCCACTTGGGCCGAGTTGGAATGGGATCCACCAAGAGATGGAGGATCAAAGATCATTGGATACCAAGTTCAATACAGAGATACTTCTTCTGGAAGATGGATCAATGCCAAGATGGATCTTTCCGAACAATGCCATGCTCGTGTCACTGGACTTCGTCAAAATGGAGAATTTGAATTCAGAATCATTGCAAAGAATGCAGCTGGATTCTCGAAACCATCTCCACCATCTGAAAGATGTCAGCTCAAGTCTCGATTTGGACCACCAGGTCCACCAATTCATGTTGGAGCCAAGTCAATTGGCCGCAACCATTGTACAATTACCTGGATGGCGCCATTGGAAGATGGAGGATCAAAGATCACAGGATACAACGTTGAAATTCGTGAATACGGAAGTACATTGTGGACTGTTGCTAGCGACTATAACGTTCGTGAACCTGAATTCACAGTTGACAAACTCAGGGAGTTCAATGATTATGAATTCCGTGTTGTTGCAATCAATGCTGCTGGAAAGGGAATTCCATCTCTTCCATCTGGACCAATCAAGATTCAGGAATCCGGTGGAAGTCGCCCACAAATCGTTGTCAAGCCAGAAGACACTGCTCAACCATACAACAGAAGAGCCGTGTTCACTTGCGAAGCTGTCGGAAGACCAGAACCAACTGCAAGATGGCTTAGAAATGGAAGAGAACTTCCAGAGAGTAGCAGATATAGATTCGAAGCAAGTGATGGAGTCTACAAGTTCACTATCAAGGAAGTTTGGGACATTGATGCTGGAGAGTACACAGTCGAGGTGTCCAATCCATATGGAAGCGACACTGCCACTGCTAACCTTGTTGTTCAAGCTCCCCCAGTCATCGAGAAAGATGTTCCAAACACAATTCTTCCAAGTGGAGATCTTGTTCGTCTGAAGATTTACTTCTCGGGAACCGCACCATTCCGTCATAGTTTGGTATTGAACAGAGAAGAAATTGACATGGATCATCCAACAATTAGAATAGTTGAATTCGATGATCATATCTTGATCACAATTCCAGCCTTATCAGTGAGAGAAGCCGGACGTTACGAGTACACCGTTTCCAATGACTCTGGAGAAGCTACCACTGGATTCTGGCTCAACGTTACAGGACTTCCAGAGGCTCCACAAGGACCATTGCACATTAGTAACATCGGACCAAGCACTGCCACATTGTCATGGAGACCACCTGTCACAGATGGAGGTTCGAAGATTACCAGCTATGTCGTTGAAAAGAGAGATCTTTCAAAGGATGAATGGGTAACTGTTACATCAAACGTCAAGGACATGAACTACATCGTTACTGGATTGTTCGAAAATCACGAGTACGAATTCAGAGTATCTGCTCAAAATGAGAACGGAATTGGAGCCCCACTTGTTAGTGAGCATCCAATTATTGCTCGTCTTCCATTCGATCCACCAACTTCACCATTGAACTTGGAAATCGTTCAAGTTGGAGGAGACTACGTCACACTTTCATGGCAACGACCATTATCTGATGGTGGAGGTCGCCTTCGTGGATACATTGTTGAAAAACAAGAGGAAGAGCATGATGAATGGTTCAGATGCAATCAGAACCCATCTCCACCAAATAACTACAATGTTCCAAATCTCATCGACGGAAGAAAGTATAGATACCGAGTATTTGCTGTCAATGATGCAGGACTTTCCGATCTAGCCGAGCTTGATCAAACTTTGTTCCAAGCATCCGGTTCTGGAGAAGGACCAAAGATTGTCAGTCCATTGAGCGATTTGAACGAAGAAGTTGGAAGATGTGTCACATTTGAGTGTGAAATCAGTGGATCTCCAAGACCTGAATACAGATGGTTCAAGGGATGCAAGGAACTTGTTGACACCAGCAAGTACACTCTTATTAATAAGGGAGACAAGCAAGTCCTTATTATCAATGACTTAACGTCTGATGATGCTGATGAATACACATGCCGTGCCACCAACTCTTCAGGAACTCGTAGTACCAGAGCCAATTTGCGTATCAAGACCAAGCCACGTGTGTTCATTCCACCAAAATATCATGGAGGATATGAGGCGCAGAAGGGAGAAACTATTGAGTTGAAGATTCCATACAAAGCATATCCACAAGGAGAAGCCAGATGGACAAAGGATGGAGAGAAGATTGAGAACAACAGCAAGTTCAGCATCACTACTGATGATAAGTTTGCTACCCTCCGAATCTCGAATGCCAGTCGTGAGGATTATGGAGAATACCGAGTTGTCGTTGAGAACTCAGTTGGATCTGACTCTGGAACTGTTAATGTCACTGTCGCCGACGTACCTGAACCACCAAGATTCCCGATTATCGAGAACATTCTTGATGAAGCTGTCATCTTATCCTGGAAGCCACCAGCACTTGATGGAGGATCGTTGGTTACCAACTATACCATTGAGAAGAGAGAGGCGATGGGAGGATCATGGAGTCCATGTGCCAAGAGTCGTTACACCTACACAACAATTGAAGGACTTCGTGCTGGAAAGCAGTATGAATTCAGAATCATTGCTGAGAACAAACACGGACAATCGAAACCATGTGAGCCAACAGCTCCAGTTTTGATTCCAGGAGATGAGCGTAAACGCAGGCGAGGATATGATGTTGATGAACAAGGAAAGATTGTACGTGGAAAAGGAACCGTTTCTTCTAATTATGACAACTACGTTTTTGATATCTGGAAGCAATATTACCCACAACCAGTAGAAATCAAGCATGATCATGTTCTGGACCACTACGATATTCATGAAGAGCTCGGAACAGGAGCATTTGGAGTTGTGCACAGAGTAACTGAAAGAGCAACTGGAAACAACTTTGCTGCGAAATTCGTAATGACTCCACATGAATCTGACAAGGAAACTGTCAGAAAAGAGATTCAAACCATGTCAGTTTTGAGACACCCGACGCTTGTGAACCTTCATGATGCTTTCGAGGATGACAATGAAATGGTCATGATTTACGAGTTCATGAGTGGTGGAGAACTCTTCGAGAAGGTTGCTGATGAGCACAATAAGATGAGTGAAGATGAAGCTGTTGAGTACATGAGACAAGTCTGTAAGGGACTCTGTCATATGCATGAGAACAACTACGTACATTTGGATTTGAAGCCAGAGAACATCATGTTCACAACGAAGAGAAGCAACGAGCTGAAATTGATTGATTTTGGACTCACCGCCCATCTTGATCCAAAACAATCCGTCAAGGTTACAACAGGAACTGCCGAATTTGCCGCTCCAGAAGTTGCCGAAGGCAAGCCAGTCGGTTATTACACCGATATGTGGAGCGTTGGAGTTCTCTCTTACATTCTTCTTTCCGGACTTTCACCATTTGGAGGAGAGAACGATGATGAAACATTGAGGAATGTTAAGGTATGTTTTATTTTAATTATTAACTTGATATTAAACGTTAAAAATTATTTCAGAGCTGTGACTGGAATATGGACGATTCCGCTTTCTCTGGAATCTCCGAAGACGGAAAAGATTTCATCCGAAAGCTTCTTCTTGCTGATCCAAATACCAGAATGACTATTCATCAAGCTTTGGAGCACCCATGGTTGACACCAGGAAATGCTCCAGGACGTGACTCTCAAATTCCAAGCAGCAGATACACTAAGATCCGTGATTCAATCAAGACCAAATACGATGCTTGGCCAGAACCACTGCCACCACTTGGAAGAATCTCAAATTATTCATCATTGAGAAAGCATAGACCACAAGAGTACTCAATTCGTGACGCCTTCTGGGATCGATCTGAAGCTCAACCACGATTCATTGTGAAGCCTTACGGAACTGAAGTTGGAGAGGGACAATCTGCTAATTTCTATTGCAGAGTTATTGCATCTTCACCACCAGTTGTTACTTGGCATAAGGATGATAGAGAATTGAAGCAGAGTGTGAAATATATGAAGAGGTACAATGGAAATGATTATGGACTTACCATTAACCGAGTAAAGGGAGATGATAAGGGAGAATACACAGTCCGTGCAAAGAACTCATACGGAACCAAGGAAGAAATTGTATTCTTGAATGTTACCCGTCACTCTGAACCACTCAAATTCGAGCCATTGGAGCCGATGAAGAAGGCACCAAGTCCACCAAGAGTTGAAGAATTCAAGGAGAGAAGATCTGCACCCTTCTTCACATTCCATCTCAGAAATCGTTTGATTCAAAAGAACCATCAGTGCAAATTGACATGTTCTTTGCAAGGAAACCCTAATCCAACAATTGAATGGATGAAGGACGGACATCCAGTTGACGAAGATCGTGTTCAAGTTTCTTTCCGAAGTGGTGTATGCTCACTTGAGATCTTTAATGCTCGTGTTGATGACGCTGGAACATACACAGTCACTGCCACCAATGACTTGGGAGTTGATGTCTCCGAGTGTGTACTCACAGTTCAAACTAAAGGAGGTGAACCAATTCCACGTGTTTCTTCGTTCAGACCCCGAAGAGCTTATGACACATTATCAACTGGAACTGATGTCGAAAGATCACATTCGTATGCTGATATGAGAAGAAGATCCCTTATTCGTGATGTATCACCAGATGTACGATCAGCCGCTGATGATCTCAAGACAAAGATCACAAATGAACTTCCATCGTTCACAGCTCAACTTTCGGATTCTGAAACTGAAGTTGGAGGATCTGCTGAGTTTTCGGCGGCAGTCTCTGGACAACCTGAACCACTTATCGAATGGCTTCATAATGGAGAAAGAATCTCGGAATCCGACTCAAGGTTCCGTGCCTCGTATGTTGCTGGAAAAGCAACGTTGCGAATCAGTGACGCCAAGAAGTCGGATGAAGGACAATATCTGTGCCGTGCTTCAAACTCTGCAGGACAAGAACAAACCAGAGCAACATTGACAGTGAAAGGAGATCAACCACTTCTCAATGGACACGCTGGACAGGCTGTTGAAAGTGAACTTCGTGTAACAAAGCACTTGGGAGGAGAAATTGTGAATAATGGAGAGTCAGTTACATTTGAAGCTAGAGTGCAAGGAACACCAGAAGAAGTGTTATGGATGAGAAATGGACAAGAAGTGAGTTTTTAAAAAAATATTTTATAGTTTTGATAATAATTAATTTATCAAAGTTTCAGTTGACAAATGGAGATAAGACAAGCATCAGTCAAGATGGTGAAACACTATCTTTCACTATCAACTCAGCAGACGCATCAGATGCCGGACACTACCAACTGGAAGTTCGTTCAAAAGGAACAAATCTCGTATCTGTTGCATCCCTGGTAGTAGTTGGAGAGAAAGCTGATCCTCCAGTCACCAGGCTACCATCCTCTGTCTCTGCTCCTCTCGGCGGATCAACAGCATTTACGATTGAATTTGAAAATGTTGAAGGTATGTTATTGGTGGCGTTGCGTGAAAAACACATCTAAAATTTACAGGTCTGACAGTACAATGGTTCCGCGGATCGGAAAAAATTGAAAAGAATGAACGGGTCAAATCAGTCAAGACCGGAAACACCTTTAAGCTTGACATTAAGGTAATAATTTCAAACCGGATATTCTGTATTACCAATTCGAAAATGTTATTTATTGATGCATAGGTCTCAAAACGATCAAAACTTCACGGTTACAGTATTCGAAAGTGTTGCCTAATTTTCTACAATTTTTCCTTTATTTTTGGAAAATTCCTAGAAAAAAAATCAACGTTTTAGCTTTAGAAATAAAAAAAATAAACTGAAACTATTATAGAATAGTTGTGGATACGCTAGCTACAAAGTTTTTAAGCGTCTCGAGACCTGCTACCGTAGTTTTGCGTTAAAAAACCCTACTCTATAATTTAATTTCAGAACGTCGAACAGGACGACGACGGCATCTATGTCGCCAAAGTAGTAAAAGAGAAGAAGGCAATTGCAAAATATGCGGCAGCTCTTCTCCTTGTCTAATCATCCTGCCACCACCACTTTAAACTTCATTATATTTGTATCTATTTTCTGTAGTCTTCACATCTAGCCTCCTATGTCTCTTTCTTTTATTTTAATTTCAATTTCCATTCTCTCCTCCTAATTTCTGAAATTTTCTCCGTTTTCGCCAAATTTCTTTCGCCATCCGATATTCGTGTTTGTTTTATCGTTTTTTTTTCAATCAAGTAATAAGCCCGGCCCCTGTCAAAACGATGCTTTCTTTATTGTAATCATCCAAAATTCTAATTGATTTTTCTTAACATTTTTCCCTTTAAAAACACACAAACCTGCTTCATTGTAATTTTCGAGAAGTTTCAGTTTTTTTCAATGTTTTCCAGCAAAACTTTACAAAATTTTAAGTCAAATTTCAAAACATTTTTCTATGATTTATCTGTTTTTATTTCTTCATTTTCCATTTCCTTCAATGATTCAAGAATTGGGACGCTTGTTTCAGAACGTGGAATTTTAATTTCAATTGTTTCTCATTTCTCCATGATTTCTCTTTTGTTTCCATCTTTTTCAGTCAGATTTTCAGTTTGGGACCCTGAATCTCTCTGATCCACTTTCCATGATTAGGTATCAATTCTTAATATTTGCTGATTATGCTTGAATTCGGGACAAATTCTTCATAAGGTTGCAATTTTTATGTCTATTTCTTGAGTATTTTTCCAATAGCTTTAGTTTGGTAGACTCCACATATCCTGGTGTTTTCTTTTCTCACGATTTTTTCCATTGTATGCGTTCTGAAATTTGACTTGAAAATTTTCTGCTTCTTGTAGATGCTCAAAAAACTTGAAATTCTACTGAAACTGCTCATCTTCTCTAAAAACTGTAAATCTTTCATCTAGTCAGTCTGAGGTGTTTTTATTTCTCTCTATTTTCTCTGGAATTCAAATGTTGTTCTAATACATAATAATAGTAAACGAATAATATTGTATTTTTTGAAAACAAAAAAACAACATTCAATGCAAATTTAAGTACATAAATAACTGTTGACTGAGAAATGTTTGATACCAGCAAATTTTGAGTGAGAATTTGAAAGACATGCTGTGATATGATATGGGTCAACTAAATACATAATTTCGAGGTGTCATGGGATAAGTAAAGTGTTACAGAATATATCAAAAATACATGAAGTAGATATACAGAGACTACCCCGCGATCCATCTCAAGTGCTCAGGAATGAAGAATAAAATGCGATGTGATTAGGCAATTGAAGTGATAACATCTCTGCTTGGTTCTTTATCTTCGACGATTCCTTTCAATTCGTTGATGATAACATGAATTTCGCGGCCACTTGTCTCCGGAAGACACACCAGTAGATAGACAAGTGCGAATGCGGACGGAATGGCAAAAAGCAATACGAATGAGAATGCGCCGATGCTCATGAAAAGTGGAATCGTCGCAAAGTTGGTGACGACAACGAGGCAGCTGTGAATCGAGTAGACCAAGCAGAACATCATTGATCGGTCGGCCAATGGTGAGAGCTCCGGTGGAATTGACCAGATGACAGGCCCAACTCCGATTCTGAAAGTAATTATTTTATTCATGACGATCTATTGTATCGTTGATTTTCCAATGCTACTTACCCATATGACATGATGAATCCAAAACAAGCTCCCATAGCGATCGACTTCTGGTGCATTTGCTCAGATACCGCGAAAATTGTCAGGAAGAGAACTGTGCAAGAACCGCAAGTGAGTAGAAGAATTCTGCGAGGCAATTTGTCAATAATAAGAGTTGAGCAAATGGAAGAGATTGTTAGAACAACCATCATAAAGCTTGAAGCCAATTGTGATGTTTTCCTATAAAATAATTTAAAATTGGAGTTTTCGGTTTGAAATAACTTACATATCAACTCCCATATCTGTGAAAAAGAATGTACTGTTCTGAAGGATCGGATAGAATGGAAGAGTCAGAATCGCAGCGGATACTGACAACATCATAGCTTTTCGGAGATGAGGTTTCTTCAGAATGTGCATTACAGAAGTGGCGGAATCGGCTTTCTCCTCGCTGTTATTGTTGTTATTAGCATCTTCTTTGTGATGGTGTTCCATTGAATCGATAAGAAGTGTCTGATCAGGAAGAGAGCCTTGGAAAAATCGGAGAGATTTCAATGCTGCCACTTTATCCTTCTTGACTAGCAACAAGAACTTTGGAGTGTCAGGCATCCAAAGGATAAATGCAGTTGATAATATTCCTGGGATAACTGGCACAAACAACAGCACTGATAGTGAGTGACCAAGAAGACCTTCGTGTCCGAGAAGCATTCCAAGAAGACACATTGTGGAATAACCAGTAGAATATAATGATGACATGGTTCCACGCAATGAAGATGGAGAGATTTCCTGAAAAATAAAAATAAATGAACAATTTTTATAACTCCTAATTACCTGTAGATACAGAATCAACGCAGCATCACTCAACGGGGAGAAAACGGCGGCAATCAATCGACCAGCAATCAGGACTTCCGAGTACGGCGTGAAACTGGCGAGCATTTGCATAGCTCCGGCCAACGTCATGAAAGCGATTGAGAGAGCAAATGCTACCTTGCGACCATAATTATCACAGAGAAACGGACTTGACATTGCTCCAACAACTTGGAAGAGATACCATGCCGAGTTGATTCCAGATTTCAAAAGGGATACTTCTTCATGATCCAGAGGACGATATCTTTCGGTGAACGAGTTGTTGAGGTACTCGTTGAGTTTGTGGACAGCGGTATTGACAGATGTGTGAGAGAATCCTGTAATTATTGAAATGAATAGTTAAGGTTTATAAATTTTAAAAAACGCGTTTACGAACCTGATGGGAAGTTAGTCATGGCAGTGAGTAAGGAGCAGATGAGAAGGAGGCGGATGCCATTCCATGAAAGTAGAGATGGATCGGAAGACATTCCAAAAGCACAGGGGAAATTGAGAAAGGTCGCGGGGTAGTTAGTCTATGAAGTTGTGGCTTCAGTGGATCGGTTGCGGTCTTCGGCAGATTATCGTTTGGGCCACGCCACAAACACTGCCTCTTCGTGGACTATTCTTCTGCCGTGTGCTTTCGGTTTGTTCCGTTTGAGAGTTGAGCGAGTGTGTTGAATGGGCTCTGAAAAAAATACAATTTAAAAACTATATAAGAAAATCATATTGATGAGTCATAAGAGAGGTTCCGCAAGTCAAGAAAAAGAATTAGCATGCAGGAATGGAATGAGAGAACACTAGTGGCCCTTTTACAATAGACAGACAGCCTCCGCCTTCCCACGAGGTGACTTCGTTGCGCGGACAGACGGGGAGAAGACGGAGAAAAAGGAGTCGATTATGACGATGAGGGGTATTTGCATACAGTCTCACAATCAACACGTACGGAGAACGCACTCAATTTGTACGGAATAATTGGATGAGCGAGAACATTCTTGTAACTTCGAGAAGATAAAACATTTTTGGACATTGAACAATGCGGAACACAAGCGAGCAAACTTTAAAAATCCAAGATGACTGGGGAATTTATTATTGATCTCCCGTTGGAACTTGCCCCCACATCTAATCTTGTTGCCGTTGTTATTTTGTTGTGGCTGTCTCGTCGAAGGATGGTCTAGTCAATAAGGTAGATCAAAAATAAATTATGAGAAAATTTTGCGAGCGTATTTTTTTGATAATACACAAACTGTTTGCGATTTAGCCTCTGGCAATATGCCAAGTTGTGTTCTGAAATCTGATGCAATATGAACGGTTTGTCCAGGAAAAGGACCTTCGATAGAGGTGAGACGGTCAACGATTGTTCAAACACAATGAGAAAGGGCTTGACAATCTTCGAAAATCATTGTTTAAATAGAAACGAAAAGAGCTCATCTCATATTTGTTTTACGGTTAGTTGAACCGCCGCTCAAAATGTTTACCGTAATTAGAATGAAGAAAAATATGGGGGAATACCTTTCGTCATAAGCGCTGATTGTGATAATATCAAAATGACGATGCGCTGATCGTAAAGGAGGCGGCTGTGTGGTGAGGTGTCAGTTGTAAGAATTCAGAAAATGCGCATTTGCATATTTGATCTCGATGGAATTTAAAATTAATATCACCTGATATTAACGATAGCTGGTAAATTCAAAAATAAGAATTAATTCTAGCAAAAAGCTTCAGGAATAGAAATGAATAGAAAAATTGCCAACATTTTGAAAAATATGAGCTTTCGAGGAAATCTAGAGCAATGCCGCATGTTCCGACTCCTGCAATGTTTCAATACGAATAATTAAAACAAAATTACAGTATAAAAAATGTAGGAAAACAATTTTGTTTGGTCGACTTCCAAAATCATGAGTGGCAAAACTGAGTAGTTGTCACTTTTTGACAGTAAATAAAAAATTTGAAAAAATTTTTTGAAATGTTTTATTATGATATTCGGTCATTTTGATACCAAAGGAGTATTTTTTAACATCTGGTGTTACTGGACCTTTACTTTTTACTTTTTACTTTTTACTTTTTGAATACATTTTTTAACCAACACGAAAATACTCTCGAGAGCAAATCGGGGAAACCCCTTCGCAGTGAATTGGCAAATTTCGCTGCAAACCTGAATTATCATATGTGTAATTTTGATTAAAAGGCTGTGTGAACAATTGAATCTTTGATTATCGTTTTATTGTCGGAGAAAACACAAAAATGTCAATGAAAAAGTGATAAATGAAAGCAAGGATGAATCTCAAAAACGCGTGTTTCCCAATAACCCTCAACAAACTTCCAAAAGCAGGCACGGAAATTTTTTGAGCATATTTTTAAATATGTAATAATTAGATAGTAAAAAATATTTTCAAAAAATTTAAAAAATATGATAAATATAATCCGTGAACTTAAAATATAATTCAAGCGTGAAAATGCTGGCTCCCCGTTTTCACAAAAATTCTGAACTTTAAAATATTTTTCGAACGAAAAAAAGTCAAACAAGATGAAACCGAAAAAAGAAGTTCGTAAAGATGCCCTACCGCGTCCCGAATTCAAAAGCTGGGTAGGTATTTTACTTCTTTTTTTCTTACCTATAACTAAAGTTCCATTAAAATTTCTGAAATTGCAGTATGACCTACTGTTTTCTGTCGTGAATCTGTGCATTGGATTAAGCAATTTTCTGATATTTCTTGCCAAAGTTCACGAGTACCGTGGTGGAGCCTTCATTCTCGCCTACGGACTTATCCTTATTATGCTCGGCTACCCGGTTTTATACCTCGAATTGATAATAGGACAATTTCATAGATGCTCCCCGTGGATTTTTATCAGAAGATGTGCTCCGATTCTTCAAGGTTTTGGTTTCATGGCATTAGTATCCGCTGTGACTATCCTGTATCCTTATCAGTACTCAGTGGCACGTGCATTCAAATTTTTATTATCTCTAGCCAGATATCGATCACAAGACATGCCATGGTCAACGTGTGGTAATTGGTGGAATACAGAAAGTGATTAATAATTTGATGATCTCACAAATCATTAAATTTCAGATTGTTATCAGTTTTTTTTACGAAAAATGCCCAAATCTTAAAGCTGGGCATATTGTATTTCAAAATAAATGTGTGAATGAAACAAAGATCAAGATGGAAGCAGTTGAATCTGCAGAAATTCAATATTTAAGGTACTGATTTTCAACGGATCCAAGTAACATAATATATGTATTTTTGATCACGATTTCAATCGTAATAAATACAATATTTACAATACTATAATAAATATTTATTCAGAAATGTAATCCACAGAATTGGCGTTTCCCACATGTCATTCACTAATTTCAACTATGGAATTGCATACTCTATTTTTATCATTTGGCTGACAATTTCCTTTGTTCAAAATCGAGTGAACACTAGAACTACGCCTCTCATTTATGTACATGAGTATATTAAAGAAGCTTCTCTGATCTTTTTATTATTTCAGATTCCCACTGTCTTCGCATTTCTCATATGTCACTTTCTTCTTGTACGTTCTCTACATTTGGATGGAGCAATTGAGGGAGTTCAGGAAATGTTGAGAATCGAATGGGCAGAGTTGTTATACAGTAAGATCTGGATAGATGCACTGAATTTGGTCGTTCAATCTCTGAGCATCGGAATTGGAGGTCACACTGTAATGGCGTCATTTGCACCTCCGGAAAAGAATACATTTCGAGTGAGTTAATTTTTTAATTTCAAAAAGTTCAATTAATCCAGAGATGTTTTGAATCATAATAATCTACTAATACAGGAAATTAATCCTATCGAATCATCCAACTTATAAGTCGTATTCAATAAGATAAAATACCTGACAGCCTGAAAAGAGACCTACTACCCAGGTGTGAGCGACAATCGAAAATTTTCGGCAATCGGCGATTTCAGAAATTGCCGGTTTAAAAAATTTTCTTATTTCACGTGCTGAAATTGCCGAAATTCCTAAAAATTCGATTTACATTTCACATGTTTAGAACCCCAATTTTTAATGATTGGTTCCTCTTTTAGAAAATTGAAATTCTCAGGCAATAGCCTCTTTCTCTACTACAACATGAATTTCAGGTCGCCACACTTGCAGTAATTTTGGACACGGGATTAAGTATAATTATCAGTGCAACCGTTTATTCAATTCTCGGATACACCAGATTTATCCTCGGTCGGAAATCGGTTTACGATTTAACAGTTCTTCCAAATGGTATTTTGCAATCTTAGCTGCATGAAAGGTCATTGCTTAAACATATAGTTTTTAAGGACTTCTACTGACTCATTCAACATTTCCTGTGCTCCTCCGACAAGTTGCTGCAAATTCATGGTTATGGGTATTCTTGTACTATTCTACACTTGTTGTTGTTGGCTGGAAATCTTGTGCTCGTTAGTTTACATCGGCTCATTTTGAATTAAAATAATTTTTTTATTTTCAGTTATAATGAAGACAATAACGGTTACAATTGCAGATATTTTCAATATTAAAATGAAAACCTATTTTTTCGACTGCCTATGTATTTTTGTCTCAATGGTTATTGCAACTTCTGGGCTCTTTCTATGTTTTGAGGTTTTTCTTACATTTTGTAATACCCTTTCTCTAAACCTGCGTATTAAAGAGTGGGCCATTGTACCTGACAATGATTCAAGATATTCAAACAGTTGCAACCGGAATATTCATAACTGCAGAACTATTTATTGTCCTCGAATTATATGGTTTAGACACAATCTATGGAGATATTCATGAACTTATGGGACAGCCATCCAATGACCAATGGAGTCGAGCTTACACGTGGCCCATCTGGAAATGGAGATGGACAACTGCACCAGCTTTTTCGATTATATTCGCCGTATCTGCATTCTTCAGACCCTTTCCGAGTCCTGAAAATGATCTTGAATATTACTATTTCTACGATGTAAGACCCGGAAATGTTAGTGTTAGGAAAAAAATTTGCATTTCAGTTAATCCAGTTTTTCATACTTTTCTTCGTAATTGTATCTCCATTTGGTTTCGCTTATTATTCATACCTGAAGATGTGGCATCACTTTGAAAAGTTTGAGAAGGAAGTAAGTTTTTTTTATTGAAATTAGAAATTCAACAAAAAATTTCAGAAACAATTCAATTCAAGTATCCTCTGGCATCGCCAACTTCATCTACGTTCGTGGAATCGAATTGAAAAGGAAATGAGTGAAGAACAAAGGAATTTTGCACATGTAAGTTTCTTCAAATTTTTTTTATTCGAATAATGAGATAAATTCAGCAACATCTACCTGAAAAAGAGTCTGAAGATTTGGAAGAGTTCTGGAAGTTGGTGTACCGCCCATTCTTTGAAACCCCGTCTCACGAAACTGTGATGATGCCAATAATCCCAAAATCTAAGGAAATTGTAAAGCCACGTCAAGCATCAAAGAAGAGGTCAAAGAAGAGAAGTAAGAAGGATGAATTCTTGACATTTGAGGTAATTTATTTATACAATGGCTCCTGGATTTATAAAACTATTTTTTCAGACGTATTATAAAGAAAAAGGAAAGTGACGTGGAATGCAATTTTCGAAAAATCTTAACATCAATACCCGTATATCAAATGTATAATTGTGGCCTAGAAACCTATTCCTATGTAATTTAATTCTGTCACAACACTTTACATGAATCTATGAACTTTGTAGCCTATAAATAACCACTAATCAACATCACAGCTGTCAAGTCATTCACAAAACACATCCCATTGCAACCTTTTTTCAGATAAATTGCTTTCAGAGATTATTATCCTGAAAATGATATACATGAGCTGGTTCCATACTTGGTCTCCGAGAATTTTTTGTGTACTTTCGTTTATTTTCAATATCTTGTTTTTAGTTCTTTTAAAGTTTAAATCTCCTCGGTACATTGGTGGATATCGGTATCTTCTAATGACTTTTGGAGTTTTCAATTTGATAACTTCAGTTACTGAAGCAGTAGTTTCAACGGTATGTTAGTTTTACCGACTTTACACTAAACCTCATCTTTATATAGGCAATCGAAGGATTTAATAATTGTTTGATTATATTTGTACCACATGGTCTTTTATTTGAATATCCGCTACTTGCTCAGAACCTTATTTCAATTCGATGTGGAATGTGTGCGTACACATTTGCACTGCTTGCTGTTCATTTTTTATATCGATATCTTGCAGTCTGCAGGTAATATCTTACTGATACTCTTTATTTCAGACTGATACTCTTATTCTTAGCTTTGAGACTTTTATTAGCATTTCTGTAATTTAATTGATTTTATTAAACGTTCCAGACCGCTTGCCATTGCCCATTTTTTCCGCCCAAAAACTATTTTCCTCAATTCCCTATTTGTAATGTGTTTTGGAAGTTCTTGGATGCTCATCGGTCACATAACTATGTGGCCTGATGATCACATATATGATCTAATCGATGAAAAGTTCATACAATTCCATAACACAAGCAGTAGAGATTTGGCAATGATTGTTGCAAATTATGAGGTGAGAATTGTAAGAATATTAATTATATAACCTAACAATAAAGTTAGAGTATCGTAAGTGGTGATTTTGTGGGAATACACCAATTGTAGATCAAGATGGCTAAATTTAATTATTAAACACCTCAAATTATTTTAAGAATTATCAAATTGCCCAAATTTTTGTCAATTGCCTAATTTTCAAAACTGAGTGATCGCCATTTTAGGACCAGTTATTCTAAAAAAAAAGCTTTTCGCCACTGAAGATACTCCACTTTTAATGCTATAAAAACCAATTTTAATTACAGTACCCCGTGTATGACTGGTCAAAAAGTGGAATTCTGGGAATGCTCATAGCCACATTAATCACCACTTCTATTATGATCTCCTATGTTTTCTTTGCTCAAAAAATTCACCTGTCACTGAAAGCATGCACATTTTCTGGAGCAGTGAAAAGATTACATTCAAGTCTTCTCAAATCTTTAATTGCTCAAACTATAATTCCATTGATAAGTACAATTATTCCTTGCTTTGTCATATGGTTTCTTCCACTTGGTGGTGATAATTATGGAGTGTAGGTTATAGATTCATAAGTTCTTAAAATTTTAAATATTTTCAGAATGCTGTCAACATACTTTATGCCACTACTCAGCGTGTACCCCGCAATTGATCCAGTTGTTATCACTTGTTCATTATCAGATTACAGAAATTCTGCATTGAAGACATTGGGGTTCCAACGAGAAGAAATCAGTACATCTAAACAGCCATATTCCAATATATTCACTGTAATTCCCTCTCTAAACAATAATTATATTACCCCAAATTAATGTTTCCTTCTGTTCAATGAGTTCCCAACAAAAAATTGGTGTTCAGAGAATACTATGTACATCCTTTAACAACTTGCAGCTTAATTCCTAATTTACTCAATTTTACTCAATTACTCAATTTACTCAATTTACACTTTTGCACTGCTTGCTGTTCATTTTTTATATCGATATCTAGCAGTCTGCAGGTAATTTCTTACTGATACTGTCTTCTCTTAATCTTAGGTTTGAGACATTATAAGCATGTCTGTAATTTAATTTGTTTAACTAAATTTTCCAGACCGCTTGCCATAGCCCAATTTTTCCGCCCAAAAACTATTTTCCTCAATTCCCTATTTGTAATGTGTTTTGGAAGTTCTTGGCTGCTCATCGGTCACATAATTATGTGGCCTGATGATCACATATATGATCTAATTGATGAAAAGTTCAAAGAAATTCATAACACAAATAGTAGAGATTTGGCAATGATTGTTGCAAATTATGAGGTGAGAATTGTAAGTTGAAAGACATTTAATATAAAGGTACAGTATAGTAAGATAGGATACTACGAAAGTATACTCAGAATATATAAAAAAGACCAAATATCGATTTTAATTTGCTCTAGTTTTTTTTTAAAGTTTTCAGTTAACGTTTTGGTAATTTGGCGAATTTTCAAAAAGTTTGGCCATTTTTATTAATATCAGACATTGTTGCAAGCTGGCCCTCGCATAATGTTTGAATATATTAATAATTTCAAATAATAAGTCATACAACGCAAAATGTATCTTGATCAATTTTTTAAATCATAATAAGTGAAAACTGAGTAATTACCACTTTATGACGGAAAGTTAAAAAAAAACTTCAAAATGTTGACTGACTGTACTATGATATTTGCTCATCATATCATATGAGTGTTCCCTTCAAAAACAATTACAGTACCCCGTGAATGACTGGTCAAAAAGTGGAATTCTGGGAATGCTTGTAGCCGCAGTTATCACCAATTCTATTATGATCATCTATGTTTTCTTTGCACGAAAAATTCACTTGTCACTGAAAGCATGCACATTATCATGTACTACGAAAAGATTACATTCAAGTCTTCTCAAATCTTTAATTGCGCAAACTATAATTCCATTAATAAGTACAATCATCCCTTTATTTGTTGTATGGTTCCTCCCACTTGCCGGTGATAATTATGGAGTGTAGGTTATAGATTCATAAGTTCTTGAAATTTTTAAATACTTTCATAATACTGTCAACATATATTGTGCCTATACTAAGCGTTTATCCTGCAATTGATCCAGTTGTTATCACTTGTTCATTATCAGATCACAGAAATTCTGCATTGAAGATATTGGGATTCCAAAAAGATAAAACCAATGTATCTAAACGTTGATTAATTCATTTATAGATTTGGAAAAAAACGTTTATGAAGTTATTTAAAATGTGTATGATCTATTGATTTCAAATGTTCACAACGTCGAACCACAAATTGATGTTTCCTCATTTTCGATGTACTCAAACTATTTTATTATCGAACTTTTTTATGGAAAAATTTCAAATTATTTTTTTGCAAAATATTGGATTTTTTTGGAGATATTTCAAATTATTTTTTTTGAACTTTTTTTTTGAAAAATGTTTCAATTTTTTGGAAAATATTCGAGATTTTTTTCTACTCTCATTCTCCCCTAGAAGTCATGATGAAATTCGTTTGTGTGCACGTGAAAAGCACATGTATTGAGGGACGAATAGATGCTTCGGCATCTGTAGGGTCCTGCGTCTCGTTACTCTCCCACTGTTATTTTTCATCTGCAATATTTTCGTTTTCCATTTCACAAAGTTTATGTCAGTTAGTTGTTGTTCCGGTTACTTAAAAAGCTTATTCTCAAAAAGCCTAAGTTGATAGAGCTTTCAAAACATCAATAGTTAATTTGAATCTCTAATTCTAATTGTAAGTCAAGTAGATTCTTTCATAATAATCGTAACTGTAATTTTGCCGGAAAAATGCAAAAAAGTTTTCTTTATTAAAAACTAGTATTTAAAATTCCGCCAAAAGGCACGCAAAGTGCGCAAAGCCATTCTTGACCCCGTTATCGTGACTAGGCGCACTTTCCGTTTTTCAATCGGATTTTTTGTTTTCGGCACGTTGTTTCTCAACAAAGTTTAATGTCTCAAGTGATTGAACCAATTTTTCTATCATTTAAACTGAAAACACTAATATTTTATTTCTCTCCAAGTGTTTACAATGTTGATTCTATTGATTTTTCTCTAAAAAGTTGTGTCTCTTCAAAAAACACACACGTGACCCATGCTCTCACTTTGATGGTTTATTCTTTGTTAACAAATTTATTGATATTGAAGTGTTTATTCAACCTATTTAATTTAATTTTCCTTGCAGAAAATGCCAGCAACAAACCGAAGAATTTCTTTGGGATCTCCAAAGGATCTTCGGGAAGTGAAGTTTTTCGACGAGGAGCCAATCCCAGATGTCCCACCAAAGGGAGCACGCGTTAAAGTTTGTTATGCAGGAGTTTGCCTTACTGATAGAGAAGTTTCCAACACGAAGCAAGCAAGAATTACCAACGGAATCAAAGATACCAGCTTGTTTCCAGGTTTGAAATTTAGATTAATTTGGCTTGAACTAATGAAAATAACATTTTCGAAATCCGTTATTGCAGGATATGAAGTTTCCGGAATTGTTGAGTCATTCGGCGCTGAATGCACACCTGGTGACTATGATCTGACTATTGGAGATAAAGTAATCGTATGGCCAACTGATGAGATGTGCAGTCATGGTTATGCCGACTATGTTGCTGTTCCAACTCTCCATTTTCTTGTGAAAATTCCAGAAACTCTTTCAATGCATGTAGCATCTATTTTGCCTGCTGGAGCTACCTGGGCGTTGTCTGCTGTTCTTCAGGTTTGACATTTTCCACGGTTTTTTTCTTCAGTATTAATCAACAATTTTTTCCAGGCCAGACCGATAGTCGAAGCGTTTTCACAATCAAAGGGATTCTGCAATATTCTTATCGTGGGAGCAGGAGGACTTGGACTTTGGCTTCTTAAACTCGCCAAGCATTTCCTAGCGATCAACAATGATAAAAAGATCCGTTTGATGGTTGCTGATGCCAAAGAAGAACGTTTGTCTCTGGCCGAAAGAAACGGAGCTGACTTTGTAGTACACTGGGATGATTCCGAATTTGAAGAATATCTGATTATGAGAACTAAGGATGTGGCTCGTACCGGTGTCAATGTTGTTTTCGATTTTGTGACATCTCCAAGAACTGTCACTCGATCATTGAAGTGTCTCGCTGAAGGTGGTGTCTTATTTGTTGGAGGTCTTTCCGGTCTTGATGTTCAACTTCCAATCAAGCACGTTGCTAAAAACAGACTGGCCATTATGGGAGTTACGAGGTACTATTTGAAGTTTTTTTCTTTCTTTATTTCATTTACAAAATTTCCAGAGGAAGTATCGAACAACTGAAAAACCTTGTAAATTTGATTGCCGGAGGCCAAATCGATGCTCCAGACTACAGAGTTTATCCAGTCGATCAAGCGTCTGCAGTGTTGAAGCAATTGTCGATGTCGGAGGTTGAAGGTCGTGCCATTCTCGAAGTTTGCGATCCCTCTTCAGCATTAGATGCAGATCAGAGCGGCGGTGTTCCAATTCCTGCCGCCACTTCCGAATAATTGCTCAATAAGCCTCCAAAGGTGTAATAATTGTATTTCCCATTTTGCCATTTCATACATTGTCCCGACTCCCTTCACTCATAATTATATAGTCAGAAAGTCTTATTTCATCCTGTGCATTTACTCTATTACTTCCCAGACATCGGTATTTTGAGTATAGTGTTGCCATCTGCTTTTCAAAAATTCCCTGTAACATAAAATCCACATTTTCTCCCGTTTCTTGCTCTAGATCCGCATCCTTCCAAATAATTTTAACATGAGAACGAAAATAATTTTTAGTTAGGTAATCTTAGTTTGTAAAAAATATGTAAACAAACGAATTCAATGAATATTATAAAAAAACAAATTACCGTTACAGTACTTCATTAAAGGTCATAACCAATTATACTTGGAATAAAAATAATTATTTCCTATTTTAACGAAAAAAAAACTTACGAAGTGAAGTCTCCAATGACACCGGAACCGCTCCCGACGTGCCAGGCAGATATGAGGTACGACGTGCTGGCGAGAGCAGGATTCGCTCGTCGTGGAAATCTTCATTTGCCACATTCCATCGTCGAAACGCCTGTTTTTATGCCTGTTGGAACACAGGGAACTATGAAGGTATGGAATAAATTAAGAATAAAAATTCTAAATTGAAAAAAAAACTTTTTCAAAAATGTGAAATTTGTTTGTGATCATAATAAAGTATAATACAAAAAATAAAACCTGTTAGTTTTTTTTTTAACTTTCAGTGAAAATTTTTTCAAATTTTTGAAAAGTAGAGATTTTATGAAGTTTACAGCAAGTTAAATTTATGAACATTTTTTTTCAGATTCTCATTTTTCGATTTTCCCTGAAAAAAATTAAAAAAATATTTTCTCGAGTTTATGCAGTTTCATATATAATAAACTTACAGGGAATCGTACCGGAACAACTAGTCTCGATGGATTGTCGAATTCTCCTTTGCAACACGTACCATCTTGGACATCGTCCCGGTCATGAACGAGTTAAGGCTGCTGGTGGATTACATAAAATGATGAACTGGAATCGTTCAATTCTCACTGATTCTGGAGGATTCCAAATGGTCTCGTTGAGCAAACTCATGACAGTTGATGAAAATGGAGTGAATTTTGAAAGTCCTCATACCGGAGAGATGATGGCTTTACCACCAGAAAAATCAATTGAAATTCAACAAGCACTTGGTGCTGATATTATGATGCAGTTGGATCATGTAATTCATGTATTGACAACTGGTGATATTGTAAAAGAAGCAATGCATAGAAGTATTCGATGGCTTGATCGATGTAAAGTGGCTCATACAAGAGATGATCAAGCGATGTTTCCAATTCTACAAGGTGGTCTTAATTTGGAATTGCGGAAAGAATGTGCTAAAGAAATGGCGAAACGAGCAAAAGTTGGAATTGCAATTGGAGGATTATCTGGAGGAGAAGAAAAGGATCATTTCTGGAGAGTTGTGGCAGCATGCTGTGCAGCTTTACCCCCTCATCTTCCTCGTTATGTGATGGGAGTTGGATTTCCAGTTGATTTAGTAATCTGTTCATTTTTGGGAGCTGATATGTTTGATTGTGTATATCCAACAAGAACTGCAAGATTTGGAACAGCAATGGTCAGAAGAGGTGGATTGATGCAATTGAATCAGAAACGATATAAGGAAGATTTTTTGCCGATTGATAAGAAATGTGAATGTAATACATGCAAGAACTATACGAGAGCATATATTCATTCGATTGTTGGAAAAGTGAGCTTTTTTTCAAAATAATGTATTTTTCAACTTACTGATTTAAAAAATTCAAAATTTTCCATGTTTCCGTTTATTTGCAAAACTGTAATGATTTACAGCTGAAAACGTAATTAGATTTTGCCGTAAAACGTTGAAAATATTCAGACCACTTTTTAGAAACGACATTATAAAAAATAAAAATAACGTTCGAACACAATTTTTTTTGTCAAAACCATGAAACCAAAAAAAAACTTTTGTCAAAGTAAATACCATAAAAATCAATAAAAAATCTCTCTCTGTTACACATAATAGAGAAAAAAGCATCACAAAAATATGTCTCCATTTGCAAAATTAAACACAATTTCCAATAGTTACTTACCTGTTATCCCGTCATTATCGGGCCTACCGTAGTCCTGACAAAATACGTTTAAAAAAGTTTCATAAACGCACCCTACAAAAGTTAGACTTTTGCAGATTTTTTGCAAAGTTTTGGACATTTCAATAATACTATTTGATGTCGAATTTTATTTTAAAAAAAATTCAAGTCTCAATAGATCCATTTTGAACAAATTTGAGAATGTTCTTAGCTAAATTTAATTAAATCTCAATAATTTTCCAGGAAACGGTAGGATGTCATCTAGTATCAGTTCACAACATCAAACATCAACTGGATCTTATGCGAGACGTTCGTCAAGCGATTCAATCGAATTCTGTTGAGCAATTTCTGAAGCAATTCCTATATGACTATTATGGACCAATTCAATCTGAAAATCCATCGAAACAAGATTCTGAGAAGATGAGGGAAGTTCCTCAATGGGTCAGAGATGCTGTAGATCATATGGGATATAAGCTTGATTTTTGATTTTTGATTTTCTTTGTTTTGTTGTTAATCTTATTCGTCATTGTTGAATTGTTGTTGAATCATATACATTTTTTTAAATCTTATCAATCAATTATAATAAATTTTATTCCAGATCGCGTAAAATTCCAATGTCAGGCTTCTTATCTCTAGACACGTGGTTCCCTTTAGGACCGAAAGTTCAAACTCGAAACTTTTTCTACAGAATCTCCCCCAGCCAACACCACCACCACATACAGAACGTTTCGTGCTATTTCGTTTGTGCTGCTTTTCGAGTTTGTGTAAACTCAGTGAGCTCTCTAATGGTTTTCTCTCTCGAGCACAGAGCCGCCTATCTCTCCTCCTCGACCACAATTGATTGTTTGAACTCTTTTCTCAACTACCTCATCATATCGCCACGTGTTTGTTTCACTGATGATTTTGTATCTGAGAGCCCAAGTGAAAGTCAATTTGCAACTGTACAGGGGGAGAAAGGGCAAATAATGAACCTATTGGCGTGCGGTAGACATAAATAAGAGAATGCCCACGGCGATGTCCTTCTGAATTTCGTTGAAACACTAAACATGGTGGTGTAATGGGTTTCAGTAACAATAAAGTAATTAAAAATCAACGGAAACTATAAGAAACACACGTTGTTTGTTTCCGTAGAGATGTCTGGTATTATTACAACTGGAACAGAAATCAAAAAGTTACTTTTGAATATAATATTTTGTATGGCACCATGGGTCTCACGACGAAAAAGCCAATAATAATAAAGTCGACGAAATACCTAACGAGACTCAACGTTTGGGGGCGGAGCGATTTCGTTTGGCGTTGGAGCGCTCTTGCATCTCGGTTTCAGAATTAATGACTTAATCGCTGACCCCCAGCTTAATATTAACCTATTGTATTTTAATAGAGGACGAACTTCCTCATAACAAAAATACCACGTGGCCCTGAGCTCCCTCCTGATAGCTGACCTCGAGCCAAAACATGATCCTATGATTTAAGGGGAATCCCCCAATCATCTCCCGGTCATCATCTGACTTCAGATGTCACCCCACCCAACACATTTTCTTTGTCCTCGACTTGTTATACGTGCAAAAGCGAGAAAAAACGAGACGATTCTCTTTTCGTCGCGCCATGACATCGGTTTCCGCAAATATCTCTGCGACTCTCACCCACGTGGGTCTCTAATCGTTGAGGATGAGAGAGCGAGAGTGAGAAGAGAAGCAGAGAAGATCAGACCATCAGCCAACGCTTTTTTATGTTGCGGTGCAGTGTCGACTGTCGACGACGAAACGAGCGGTGTGGAATTGAATGAACTTGGCAGTGAGAAGATGATGAAAAATGCAACGAAAAATCGTCAGATGATGATGAAGATGATGGCCACCCAGGCTTATATGGATTTTTATTGAGCTTTTGAAATTTAAAATTTTATAATTTATTTTGGTTCGCCTTTTCTGAAACTTCATGGGAACAAACACAGACCAAAATATTATAAAAGTGTAAGTTTATGGTAGTCTTTTTGAATTTTTAGAAGGCTACCATAAACTTTTCGGCGCGACGAGACCCGTCTGAATAAATCCGTGCGCCTTGAAAATGTATGCTATTAAAATCTGTGAAACTACACGATATGCACATTCCAAAATTTCTCTGTAACTGCAAAAATTCAAAAAAATCTCCAATTCTAAATATTTCCCTCAAACATTTGCGTACACTTCGAACCGAAATGGGGGATTCCCTCCAAACTGTCTTTATCATCTTTTATCATTTCTTCTTTTTGTCCAATCAGATTAGCTTCGTTCAAACGATCACCCAATTTAATCTTTCAACATTTCTTTTCATTCTCTCCAGGAATTGCATCAGTTTGACGACGAAGGTTTTGCCGGAAAAGATCAACTGATATGGAAACGGCCAAGCATCAACTTCGTTTAGACAATTCGAAAATTTTGCAACAATTGTGGAGGTGATTCCCAAATTTGAAGCTGATAGTGGCACACAATGTGAAAGTGATATGTTATCGAAAATTCTAAATTATAGTAAATAGAAAGACACAAGTCTGATAAAGTTTTTAATGCTCCCTGAAATTTCTTTTCCAATGATCATTGGAAAATTGCAATGACCATGTAGAAGTGTTTAAGGAAATAAACTTTTTATTATTTTTGAGATTTTTTTTTGAAGAATGGTCTCCGTCTCGAAACCGTCCCGAACCAACAAACAACGAAAAAATTATGTGTGGGGATGAAAAGGGGTGGGGAACCAATAAAATATTTAATTATACTAAAGTGAGAACGAACCAGGCAGAAAAGATCAGAGCTAGACTTTAGTTAACCTAGATAGTTTCGAAACAGAAAACTATGGAAAAGGCACTAAAGGGTTACACGAAGCTATTTAAACCTGGCTTGGAGCCATTTGATGTCATAAAAGAGGATACAAGAGCCATGAGATGAGTGAGAAGTGGGTACTTATGTGAAGGTGAATCCAGCGGTTCTGTAGGTGTTGTAGACCTTCTCGATGGAGTTGGCATAGGCAGCAGTACGGATATCAAGTCCAAGGTTGTACTTGTGAGCGGTGCGGATGATGGCTTCTCCGGAGCGTTGCATTGTGTACTCGAGTCCAGAGTGAACGATGTCTTTCTCGGAAGCTCCAGCGATCTTGGCAGCGAAAGCAGCATTTGGTTCAACTGGGCAATCCTTTCCGACGGCCTTGGAGAGAGATTCTTGGACCGAGGCTGAAAATTCAAACATTTTTAAACAGAAAGAATTGATTTACAATTTGTTTCCTAGAGTGCATACGTACTCATTTTCACGACAACGGTTGAGTGGCCTCCTCTCCCTCCTCATAAAATAAACGGAAAAGTGTGACAAGCGTAAGAGTATCTAGCCCTTGTTAGTTTCTAAACAAAATTTTATCACAGATGAAAACTTGCAAATCGTTTCATTGTGTTACTCTACGCAAGTCTAGGAATTCAAATTTCGAAAATTTACTTACCCAAAAGCATCTTGTTGGCTTCCTCGTCATATTTGAATGTAAGACGTCCGTAGGAAACATGGTTAAGATTCTTCAACCACTCGAAGTAGGAAACAGTAACTCCACCAGAGTTGACGTACATGTCTGGGATGATGAGGCAATCTCCACGAGCAAGAAGAATTCTGTCAGCAGCTGGGGTAGTTGGTCCGTTGGCAGCCTCGGCGATGATCTTAGCTTGAATGCGGCTAGCATTTTCCTTGTGGATCGACTTTTCGCAAGCAGCTGGAACGAAGATATCGCACTTCTCGTACATAAGCTCAGTGAATGGGTCGAAGTTCTTGGCTCCTGGGAAGTTCTTGATAGTTCCATTGGCGTCCTTCCAATCTTCGAGCTCCTTTGGATGAATACCATCTGGGTTGTAGACGGCGCAATCGTACTCCTGGATTCCGATGACCTTTGATCCAGCACGGTGGAGGTATCTGTGGGTGTGAAGTCCGACGTTTCCGAATCCTTGGATGATAGCAGTCTTTCCAGCGAGTCCGGTGTCAAGACCGACCATCTTCATGTAATCAGCATCGTTGGTGAACACCTCGAGTCCCTTCCACACTCCACGTCCGGTGGCGGAAACACGTCCGTGAATTCCTCCACTGACAATTGGCTTTCCTGTGATACAAGCCGAAGCATCCTGCAAACAAAATTATTCACATGCTCACAAAAAATTTATACTCACTCTGTCCAAATGTCCAATGGTTTGGGCGTAGGTATCAGCGATCCATCCCATTTCACGCTCTCCGGTTCCCATATCTGGGGCTGGGACATCAACTCCGGGGCCGAGGAATCCCTTCTTTGCGAATTCGATAGCGATACGGCGGGTGATCTTCTCAATTTCATAATCAGTGTATTGCTTTGGATCAATCTTGACTCCTCCCTTAGCTCCTCCGAATGGAACATCGACAACAGCGCACTTGTAAGTCATAAGAGCAGACAAAGCTTTGACCTCATCTTCGCACACATCGAGGGAATAACGGATACCTCCCTTGGTTGGAGTTCTGTGCTCAGAATGCTGTGCGCGCCAGGCCTCAATAACCTCGAACTCTCCATTGTCACGACGGATTGGGAAGGTGATGTAAAGGACCTGAAGAAAATAAAATATGATAAATTAATGAGACTCAAAATTCTTACCTTGTTAACTGGCTTGATAGCTCCAAGAATTCCGGACACGAGATTCTTCTTATCCTTTTGGCTCAAAGAGTTGGACTTGAGCTCCTCGGCGAGTTTTGGAGCGATGACCTCGGCTCCCTTGTTGAAGTAAAAGTCGACCATCTTGTAGAAAGATGGGTTGACCTGCTCCTCCATTGGCTTCTGCTCGTCGAGCACCTGGGAGTGGGCATCGAGAGTAGCGGCCGAATAGCTTCGGACAGCGACCGAGCGGGCGCCTCTGGAAAGAGTGCTCAACATTACCTGAAAATAAAATATTTTGTAATTAAAATTTAAACAAATAAGAGATTTTACATAAGAAGCCAAAGTGCAAAAAGGAGGAAAAGATCCGGGCGGAATCGAAAAGTAAGGAAAATGCCAGGAGGTCTCGTCACGAAATCCATGCGCCTTTAATAATTTTCAGCGGCAGTTTGAAATTATTTAAGTTATAGCTCGTTTAAAAATATTTAAATCAAAAAAAATTGGCAGAGGCATCAAAACCTTTTTTCCTAAAAAAAATGTGGCACCGCCCGCGAGTAGGCAAACGCTTCTAGGCCACGAAAAGCTCGTCCTGGGGACGCGGGCGCCATAACTATTCAAAACTAGAGGAGCCCAACACAAAACTGTTTACAGGACAACGCGCAACCATCATCGGTGGGCGAGACCGATGAAACTGCAAGCAAAAGATAGCGTTTCATGGAGGAGGAGGAGGAGGTGACTGGCAAATAGATATTTAGAGAAAGAGAGAAATAGAGGCAACATTCGGGGGAAAAATAGAGAAAAGATGCTCCGCCTATTTGAAGAAGGAAAAAAGAAGAGTGGGACGAGTGTCATTGATCTTCGCCCATATTGTGTGGTGCTATTGCATAGGACATACGATCTGCATAGCAACAAAACAAAAGAAGCAGGGTCAATCGACGTCATCTGAGAAAGAATCGAGACAGTGTCTCGCTAAATTCGCGTCAAAAATCTCATTCAACGAATTTTGAATACCAGTTTTGTTTTTGTTTCTCTTTCGATTTGTTTTACTGATCGACATCTTTGATTCTTCGTAAATAATCTTCAGAATAAGACAACCGATTTTTAAATTTTATTTCTCCCCCAGAGATTTGACAGAAATTTTTGAAGAATGTGGCTTTTTCGGTGGTCGCTTCCATAACCAAACATAGAGCATAAAATATTTTTAAAATGGAAAAAAAATAATTAAAAAATCCGAGCACCAAGACGCGCTACCATAAACTTTTTCTCCCGACGAGACCCATTGGAATGAATTCATGCGCCTTTAAGAACAAATTCTACACTTTTGATTTTATTTTCATTATTTATTGAAAAAATTTCAAGAATGATAAAACGTGAGCTTGTTAGTTGTGATAAAAAAGAAAAACAGGTTAGTAATTTGAAACCGGATAAATCTAGACATAAGCATAAATCGAAAGTTATAACCGATTGTATGACTGGAAATAGTTTTCATGAAATGAATTGTCATAATATTGCTGATTATAAAAATCATAATGGACTGTGGGCGAAGTTTGAAAACTAGGAGATAATTGGTCTGTTTGTGGAAAAGTATGAACCATCTGATATTCTTCTGGAGACGATGGGTAGAGAGAGTCATAAATAGAAGATGGTATTGATTGTGGAGAATTGTATTGATATTGATAAAGGTACGATGGTGACGAAGGTGATGATTCAAGCAAACTCATGATTCCCTTTTCAGCATTTTTTAGTTCCTTCTCATCTAGAGATTCGACAGGAAGTTTTGCTGGACGTTTCGAACGCTGGCACTTTGTTCCACTGATTTCATACTTTCTTTTTCTTGAGAAACGATTCATACTCTTCTTCAATTCACGATTGACTTGTCCACGATATTCAGTGCAAGTGATGAATATCATTTCGTCGAATTTCGTTTCCTTCAGGTATATCAGTTCGTCGTTTTGCATCTCATACAACACAACTCGGATTTGATACATTGTTCTCGAGGAGAGACACACCTGAAAATTTGAAAAAAGTCTAAATGACCATTGCGCAATTAATCGTTTTGGTTTTCAAACATGCTGATTATTGGGGACGCAAAAAATGCCCCTTTTGAAATCAAGGTGCAAAAACGCCCCGCCACAAAACGTTGGGTCTCGGTAGGTTTTTGATTTTGGCGGAAAACCTGTAAATTGGTGAAGTCTGCAGAACGAATTGAAAAGGTTTGAATTTACGGTTTTGTCTCCAGAAACCTAACGAGACCCATGGCTAGAGGGCGGAGCATATTCACCTGACCATGGAGCGAGCTTTCACAATGATTTCAAAAAATCACTTATTTGCGTCAATATGATTGATTGCATTTAAGTTATGGTGCATAACACCAGCTACTTTACAATTCACGTGCTCATGTAAAAATAATGAAATTAATTCTACAAAACTCACAGCAATCCTGTTTTGTTCGATTTTCTCCTTGGCTTTTTCGTGGGAGCTTGTAATATTCAATGCACCAAAATCCATATCTCCATTCATAAACCAATCTCCTGTTTCACAAATCATTGAAGACAGCGCCGAAGATTGACAATTGACGGGTGTTTTCGTTGGAATCCACTTTTCGAGTTTCTTATTATACGAGAACGTGAACGGGCTGAGAACATCAAAGCAAATCTCCACCGAGTAGAGGAGAGCCGGATCGAGACCACGTACTGAGAATTTGGCAGCTGGGAAGAGTTTTCTGGAAAATAAATTTTACATTTTGAATAATAAAATAATAAAAACAGAAATTACCTGCAGTCTTTGTAGACTACAACTTCATGAATTCCAATAAGTTGATTCCACTGTTTCTTCGTAATTTCACTTATTTCAATTGAAATATCAGGTTGTCCATCTGCCAATGCAGGCATCAAAAAGTCATTGTAGTTGTACGTGGGCTCGTTCATTTTGAAACTGAAAAAATATAATAAATTTACAAATAATTATTCAAAAAAAAAACAAATGCCAAACTACGAATAAAAACCATGTCGAGCGGAGATGTTGTGAATCAATAGTTATAGATCAATGGAAATAAGTAGGTCAAAAATTTCCTTGACCACCAACATTGTGTATAAATTTTATTTTTTGAAGGTATAATATCGCCAGTAGGGAAAATGTTTAAACCAATTCATTTAATGTTGTCGAAAATTTTTTGAAATGATTTACATTAAAAATTGGGGAAAACTCAGTTTCCCCGATCATATTTTTGGGAGTTTCATGTTTTTTCATGATTTGAATTTTCAAAAAATGTTCTCATTATTTTATTTGAATGTTGTATGAGATGTATGAGATTCTAATTTGCAGCAATACTCGAACCTTCTCAAAATGCCAAAACTTCTGGAAAATTTGGCAATATGCGAAAACTTTGGCTGAAAATTTGGAAAAATCTAAACACTTTTGGAGTGTTTAATTATGATATTTGGTCATTTTTGAACTACTTTGAGTATAATTAGACCCAATTGACGATACAGTAACAGTTAGATTTTTTATTTATTTTTATTTGAAATCTAAAAAATGTCGCATTGAATTCAATATATGAATTCAATATTGTCCGAACTTTGGTTCGTTAGGAATTTGAAAATTCTGTTTAAAAAGTTTAACGTGGCCTGTTCAACTTGTTCAACTTTGATTTCAATTTAAATTTAAAATCTTTCCGCGTTTTCGCTTCCGTCAATTTCTTTCAAAACTGATTCATTCCTACGTTTATTGTCTTTAAAAAAGACTTTTTATTCAATAATTATCAAAAATGTCCGAAAAAGGAGAAACTTTGATAGAAGACACCGCGGAAATTGAGTTCGAGCAGGTAACACAATTCAACTGATTCTATATAAATCATTCTAAATTCAGACAGTTGATAAAACTCAACAATGGGGTCGTCTGAAGAATGCAGCCGCATTTTCATTGTTTCGCGACTTGCACATGAATGAATCATTGCAAAGGAAACATGCAAGAAGTGATTATAAAGTTTATGATTTGAATAATAGAGTGGTTAGTTGGAATTGATCTAGAGTTGGAAACTCATAGGAGTTTCAGATATTCCATGTGATAAATACAACAGCAATGCCAATTACAAAGGATGGGCCGTTTTGTTTGAAAGTTATGAATAAGGATAAAAAGGTAAAAGCTTTCGTAATTTCTCGTTTCTGTTTTGACCATTTTGCCATTTTTTGAAAAAAGTATGTAGCTCGCCTTTCACCCTGCAACTGCACTCGCCTATTGGCACCTTGTCGATTACAAGCTTTTTCTACACAGTTTCTCTCTAACTAACTTTTAATTTTCTCCTAACTTTTAATTTTTGAAGATATTTTTCCCTCTGAATTACCGAATCTTAATAACCTTATAAACCTAAAAAATTTTCCAATTTCAGTCGGTTGCCAAGTTCCTTCGAAATGAGCCAAAACGATCCTATAAACAAACTGGTCTTGCTTCTCTATTTGGCTGCTGTTCTGATACGGAAGATACAATGGAAGTACTTGATGATAATGGACTGATCATTGCAACATCCTTTCTACATCATGATCAGTTTCGAGGAATCCTGATCACAATGAAGGATCCTGCCGGAAAAGTCTTGATTGGAATTCAAGCATCTAGAGATCAGAAGGACGTATTTGCTGTGTCGGGTCCAGACAATCGGTATTTGGGAGAAATTCGTCAGAAGATTATTTCTTCGGGCAACTCTACAGACAACTATAAGGGCGTTGCGTGCTGGTGTAGGTTCCCTGTATTGAACAAATTTTGATCAATAGATTAATTTCAGTTTCAACCGAAGTATCCCTAAATGTCAAAGTGTTCTTCATGGCCGCTGCATTTCTTATTGTAATTCATTTCTCTGCTCAACCGGGACTTATGATTTTTCTTGCAGGAGATCGACTATTTCAGCGAGACAAAAAGCCGCCAAGCTCCATTTCGTACACCGGAAGCAGATTGTGATTTGAGCCAGTTTTTTCAAACAAAAATTATTGGTTATTTTTTTCAGATTTGAACCCAATCATCAAAACTCCGCCGCATAATGAAAGAGTTCCAAAGATGAAAACGAACATATCGAAGACAGTGTGTTGAACCCGTATAATTAAAAAAGAACAAGTTTTTTCAGAGAAAAAAGAAAGGCAAGGTATCGGACGCATCAAAAGATTCTAGGCCGTCTGAGACGAAGAAGGAGACTTGTAAGCGAATTTTTAGCTTACGGAATTATCAATTTTTAACTGTAAAAGTTCAATTTTCGTACCGAAATGTGCAGTTTTATACAATTTCCCTCTCAATTTAGGAGTAGGCATTACCAATCCGGGTGTTTTTTTCAGTAATGATGCCAGAAATACACCACACAAAACACTTTGATTCAATCGGCGGAGAAGAACAAGCATTTGCGAAAAAAGAGAAAGTTGAAGAGTTCAAACCAACTGAGGCAGTCAAAGAAGAAGTTGATGTGAATGGAATGTCGAGGGATCAATTCCGAAATGCGGCAAAGAAAGTTGTGGATTATCTGATGAAACAAGACGAGAGCATCCGTGCAGCCCGTTGCTCTCCTGCACTGAAACCTGGTTATCTGAAAGCATTGCTCCCACCGAAAGCTCCACAGAAGGCAGAAGACATTGATGATATTTTGGAGGATTATCATAAGTTGATCGTTCCAGGACTTTCTCACTCGAGTCATCCAAATTTTCATTCATTTTACCCAGCTGGTAATTCATTCCATTGTCTACTTGCGGATCTACTTGGTGGCCACATTGGAGATGCTGGATTCTATTGGACATCTAATCCAGCATTGACTGAGCTGGAAGTATTGATGATGGATTGGCTCGGCGAAATGATGGCATTGCCAAAAGAGTTTCTTCTGTTCCCTGAAGCAAGTCGTGGTGGAGGGTGTATGCAGGTATTTTATATAATTTTAAAGTTTAAAACATTGAATAAACTTTCAGAGATCCGACACAGAATCCAACTTCCTGGTTCTAGTTGCCGCAAGAACTGATATGATTCGTCGAATGAAACAACGAGACAAGCGTCTTCGATCATCGGATATTCTAGCTCGCCTTGTTGCTTATACCTCTTCTGATGTTTGTTAAGATATATGATTTATAAAGCTCAATTTTTTGTATTTCAGGCTCGTCGTTCGATCAAGATGAAAATGGCGGCTGAAGTTGCGATGGTAAAGATGCGAGTACTTCCTACAGATCAGAACTTTATTCTCCGAGGTGACACATTGCATGCAGCAATTATGGCTGACATTGAGAGAGGCCTCATTCCATTCTTTGTCGGAGCCAACTTTGGTACTTCTGGACCATGCTCTTTTGATCATCTGCACGAGCTTGGCCCGGTGTGTAGAGAACATGGAACATGGTTACACGTGGATGCAGCCTATGCTGGAACTGCACTTATTTGTCCAGAAATAAGAGGGCTGATGAGAGGAATTGACTGGGCTGACTCGTTTTGCACTACACCCAGCAAGTTGATTATTGCTGTCTGTGATGTTTGTTGTCTCTGGTAGGCAGAATTTAGTTGAATTTGTAGAACATCGGTTTCAGGGTTCGCGATCGTCACAAACTTCAGCACGCTTCACTGGAGAATCATCCTGATCTACCATTCAAAGGTCTGCCGACAAGTCAGAGAGTCGGGGCACTGAAGATATGGTTCATGATTCGTTCTTTTGGCGTCGAAAATCTACAAAATCAAATCAGAGAGCACATAAGATTAGGACAAGTTATGACAAAAATACTGCAAAAAGACTTGAGATTCGAAGTTTGTAACAAAGTCGTGATGGGGTTGATTTGCTTCCGTGCAAAATCGAATGATATGTTCAACAAAGCACTTTTGTACAGATGCAATGAAACGGGAAATGTTAGCTTGGTATGAACTATTTGCTCATTAGGTGGGCTCAAAATAAACGAGAAATTCCAGGCATCGTGCGTCTTACAAAACAAATTTGTCATCCGAATGTGCATAAACTCTCCAAAGTGTTCAGAGGAAGATCTCGATTCAGCTTATAAATTGATTTGCAATGAATACGATATTTTGAAACGTTGGTTGATTTTTATTTTATTCAAAACAATTAACATTCATTTTTCAGCGTTTCAATATCGAATTGAAGTAATGAATCAAGCAGAGCTCGAAACCTTTATTCGCGATCCAGCAAAAATCCACTCGTCTGCCGAAGTTTCTCGTCGCTTCCCAGTTGTAAATCCATTAGAGCCGTGTCGAAGTCTTGCTCAAATTTCCTCGCAAATGCACACTGCTGAATATGCAGGTAGCCTGTTTTTTCCAAATTCTTTGAACTCTAACAAGATTATTTCAGATCCGCCAGGAAAAAGCAACAAATCGCCTCAAGTAGCTGCAAAAGGCGAGCTACCATCTGCGGCTCCTCCATCATCTCGTACTCCAAATTCAGATATTTCTGAAAAATCTGATAGATGAGATGAAGTGATAAATGAAGTTATTAGCGAATATTTTCAATGTTTTGTTCTTATTTTTGAATTAATGATTGCCGCTATCACAATACTTGTGATAGAAAATCAATTGAAACATGAAGAGGCCGGGAAGAAGCGTCGCCCGTGACACCTCGATCGGGTGAAACGTCTTAAAATATGCAAAAGTTTTTTCCGTGATATTTTGTAATTTCAAATCCCATATATCAAATATTGAGTACTCATGAACTCTTTGTTCGTTAGCCCTTTGCAATAAATGAAGGAAAAGCTAACAACCTGCCTGCCATGCGCCGTCCGAACCGTCTTTTTCACTCTCTTCTTTTCTCTAAGATTTTATCGGTCCGCACGTCACGATCCCAAAAGCTTCCTCTTCAGAATCGATTTGTGTGTTTCTTTTTAGCCAGCTAACAACATGCCGAGACAAAGAAGAACACGAAATCGTTTAATAATTAGTTTTATCTTTATGATGTGTATGGCCTCGCTTTACGTTTTGCTCTTGAAAATTAGGAAGATGAACCATTTATCAGAAATGGAAGAGAATTCAAGACATTTTGCAATTGTTAATGACATTGTCTACTATAATTCAACATATTCATCATCTGAAAAACCAACATTTATGTTTTTAATAACAAGCCAAATTGAAAATTTTTATTTGCCAATGACATGTAGTTCAATTGATGGTTATACCGAAACCACTTCTCAAATAGCGTAAGTTCATTTTTAACTTTGTTTGAAACTTTTAAAACAATAACCAAATACCAGAATTGTTTTGAAAATTTTTATTGACAATCAGAAAGTGTAATTTAAAAATAATATCTGGTCATCTTTGCACCATGGGAGTGGTCTTTAACAATTTTCCTACTGGCACTACCCCACCTTTAACTGAAAATATATAAGCTAAAATTCATAAATTATGATAGTTTAGAATTCAGCAAGTTGGAGATTCATTTCTAGTGGGAACTTGTACAGTTGTTGAGGATCCCCTTTATGTTACGCTGAAGCTGGATGATTTTAATATGCAGGTAATCTATTATTTGTAATTGCAAAAAAAAAACTTTGTTGAACTTTCAGATTGATGCTCCAACTCCACTTGAACACTTATCAATAAAGAATTCAATCGTGAAAGAGGATCATGTAATCTGTATGTCACATTTGGTACTTTATGAAGATGGTACCACAATTCTTTCACTGTTAAAACATTTCAAAAACTCGGCTGCCAAGATAATGATCTACGCAGCTAGCGTCAGGCAAGCCAATTTTCTCTCTTTCTCTAATCCTCTTGTCTATTTTAGTGACAGTCTCTATAAAGCCCTCGAAGAATATTCTGAAAATGTGGAAGTGGTTCCATGGATGCTTCCAGAAGCTAAAAAACGAGGAGAGTTCGATAAATTGAAGTTAGATCCAAATTATTCAAAAGCCGGAACTGAAGGAAGTCTTACGCATTGCTTCTTACGATATGCTCCAGTTGTTCGAAAATTAACTCTTATAGATTTAGAAACTTTGAAATTCAATGCAATTCCATTTAACCCCGATTATACTCTCAGGTTTGATGTGATCTAAAAACTTTTGTTTGAAATTTATTGACTTTTAGTAAAGGAATCACAAGTATGATAACTGATGGATGGAAACTAAAAAAGTTAACAACTTACCGTGTCACAATGAACTCCCGTAAGTATCAAAAAATTCAATTGAACCTGCCTAAATGTTAATTTCCCGCAGAAAACGATGTTGTTCTGAATGAAAAATGCTTTGTCCGACAAGATGCGCAAGATTTGGACAAAGAATGCGGAGATCTGAAGAGTCCCGAAACAGAAACGACGGTTAGTTTTTGAATTGTTTGAACTTTTGAGTAGATAATTTATTGGTGGTTAAACATGAAGGTTTAAAACTGAATTCGCATAGATACGAATTGTTTTTTCAAGTTGTTTTCTTGGACGCCATTTTTTGAAGTGAAAACTGTTGAAAAATATGAATTTTGACAATTTTTTTCAAGCTTTTTTATATAAAATTTCCATTTATTTCAATCACTTTACCTCAATTATTTTAGGAGCCGATCATCACTTCTTAAATAGTAAAATATGGCAACAAATTTGAACTTAAATTTATCAATTTAACACTGTTTCCCTAGGAAAAACGGCAATTCATTATTTTTTCATGTGGAAAACATCAGTCATTTTCACAGCCTACCTATAAATACATAACCACAGTTATTTTTGAGCTGATCAGAACTTTTTTTTAAGTAGTAAAAGGTTAAATAGTACAAAAAATGCAACTTCTTTTTTATTAATCAAACGAAATATTTTTAATGGAGAAAGTACGAAAATTAAGTACAGTTGAACATTTATTTTTAAAAAATTTTTCACAAAATTTTTTAAAAAGTTTCACAAAATTTCAGCCGTCCCGTTCCATCTACATACCGAAAGTTGTTCAATTTGATAATTTGAGTATTTACGAGGATGCACTTGGAAGGCAATCACATCAAGTACAATTAAATTAAATTAATTTGTTTGTTTAGGTGTACATCCTACAAATCGACAATTGAAGACCGACAAAAACTGATGAAGTTCGAGTTCGAATTAGAGAACCGAGTGTCTTCTGAAGTTTGTGAAATCGAACTAATGCGTGACGATTTCAAATGTCGCGTCGCAATGGACTATAGTAAAAAGATGTTCCGACGGAGGACACGTCTCTTGATTACTCACAAAAGAGCGTTTTTACGGTTTTGGGATGGATGTCATTTGTAGAAATCATTTACTATATATATAAAGCGCTTATTCTGTGTGTCCATAGTTTGTAGTCTGTGTAGTCTTTGTAGTCTGTGAAGTTTTGACTTCTGGAGGGATAGTGAGTTGGGGTTAGTGTAGGGATATAGTCGGGGTACTGTAGTGGTACAATAGTGGTACGGTAGGAATACTGTAGGGTTACGGTAGTTTCATAAAAATTAATTTTCAGCCCTAGAAGTCGGGGGCCGCGCCGAAGGAGCGGACCACGGCTGGTAAAGAATAAAAACGGATAGGAGTTGATTGTTTCGAACATAAATTGATCTGATTGGAGAGTAATATTCTATGTACATTGTCACAGGATTACGTTGATTTCAAGTGTTGAATGTATAAAAGCGTCAAAACTTAAAGTCTACAGTAAAATGTTACTCTGAATGGGTTGGAAAAAACTTCGAAAATATTCTGCAATTGAGGTTCAGAAATTGAAATATAAAAATGGGATTCTGCTACGTCTTACGCCTAGAATGAATAATTGACGGAGAGAGAAACCTCATTGAGTAAATATTCACCTGAAATTCGAATAAGAAACTGAAAAATAGAATTTAGAGTTGCACGGAATCCCATCATTACTTAATTTGTGTGTTCGCAAATTTTAATTTGGTTGTCTAGACACTAATCAACAACAAAACCTCATCAATAATTGAACATCAAGTTCAATGGAAACTTTTTTTTCAAAAATTTGATTTGGCGTAATTAAAAATGAATCAAAGAAACAATTTTTTGAAACAGTAACACGATTAAAAGTTTACTGAACGCCTGTAAATGCCAGATTAATTGAAACATTAATCCAATAAGTTCATCACAACTGGAACTAGACAAACATCGATTTAATCCTAATTGGCTGTTAGCGGCCACCCATACAAAAGTACTCAATCAGAGGAGACCGAAGTCTGTTTTTGGAACATTCAGTATTTGTTTATTCAACAAAAATGCCTGGAACAAGATTCTCTGGAAAAGTTGTCCTTATTTCTGGATCTTCCAAAGGTATTGGACAAGCAACTGCAGTTAAATTTGCTGCTGAAGGTGCAAAAATTGTATTGAATGGAAGATCTGCTGATGACGTTGAGAAGACTAGAAAATTGTGCATGGAAGTTGGCGCAAAGCCGTGGGATCTTCTACCAACTGTCGGTGATATTACCAATGAAGATTTTGTAAAAATGATGGTTAATACAGTCATTCATAACTTTGGAAAATTAGATATTTTGGTGAGTTATTTGTTAGAATTTGTGTAGAGTCCATTAACATTGACTATGAATTCATGTTGTCTAAAAAATTAACTCAAAATTAGTTTTTTCTATTATCTTCCATTTTGTCAGTAACATTCAGGTCACATTAGCCAACAGAGAAGGTTTATCAGATCATTTTTTGTGGAAAATCTAATTTTATATATACATAGCTACGCATACCAGCTTTTCTTCTTGGTGGTTTTCAAGCTTTCACTGAAAAAACTACTAAAATGTGAAATGAAACATAACACAATTTAATGTTCTGTAAGAATAAAACATTGTAGATAAAATTCCCATTCAAATTTCAGATAAACAATGCAGGTACACTAGAAGTTGATATGACGGGAAAAGAAGGTTGGGAAATGGGAGTTGACGTTATGGATAGATCATGGAATTCTAATTTCAAATCGTTAGTTCTTCGATGATTTAAAAAATTGTTTAAACCTCCTAAACTCTTTTTTTCAGTGTACTAATGCTGACTCAAGCTGCAATGCCTCATCTTATAAAAACCAAAGGAGACATTGTAAATGTGTCAACATTCTTGTCATCTGGACCGATTGGAGTGATGTCTATGCCTTATTACGCTGTGCCGAAAGCTGCGTTAGATCAAATGAGCAGATCCATGGCTCACGAGTATATGCTGAAAGGTGTTCGGCTGAATACTGTAAAGTAAGTTTTTATTGTGATCATATACCATATTGAGATTTTTAAGTCCGGGTCTTGTGAGCACTTCTTTCTTCGCCAGACTACCCGGAGTCGGAGATGATAATGCGAGAAAAATGGAGAATTATGTGCAGAGCAAGACCGAGTATATTCCTCTGGGAAGGGTATGCCAGGCGTCCGATGTTGCGGAGACTATATTATTTTTGGCCGACAGGTGAGATTCTTTAAAGGAAGAAAATTGCTTCAAAATGCATTTAAAACTTATTTTCAATGTTTGCTGACTACGGTAGATCAGTCACTTGTGGCGTCATGTAAGCGCCTCTAACCCACGTTAACTCGCGCTCCTTGTGCTCAACAGTGTATATTGTATCCTCTGTGTGCAATTTGTTGCCACAATGCCACTTTATTGGATCCCTGTATTTCAATTTTTTGGATTTCATTTTTTTTGGAGGTCCGGGAAAGTGAAAGCGGGCAGGAGCTAGTCACATGTACTGTAGATAATCTAAAAACAAATCACAAAGTTGATCGGGATTTCAAAAAATCTAGAATGAGTAAAATAATCTCCTATAAAATCAAACAACACGAAACATAATTGGAACACTAACAAAAAAATCTGCCATCTGACTGGACAATAAATAACGGGAAAATGCGCTCCCGAGACGCCTCCACTAGAGAAAACGTTATTTATGATAATAAAAATAAAATCTTTTCCAGAAAAGTGTCTGAATGTATAGTCGGACAAAGTATTATAATCGATGGAGGTTCTCGTTTATGTTGCAATATTGACATGTCGGATTTCAAGGAACAAATGGCAAAAGCTTGAATGGAATAATTTTATTTCAAATTTCCGGATCACCCGTTTTTATCAAAACACAATCTAGCTTTCATCCTAATTAACACGCAATTTGTCATGCTTTCTATTTGATTTCTTTCAAGAAATGGTCAAACTCATGATGTGTATCTGGCCAGGGCTCGCTGTAAATGATAAAAGTTATTTCGGGATTATAATAAAATCTTAAACTTACTTTCTGCCAGAAAATGTTAAATGTCGGATCTTCTCAACTTTATGATCAGACTCTTCGAAAAGTGAGGCGATCCATCCGATGATGATCATAAGTACAAAGCCGACTCCTGCGTAAGAATACGTGGATATTCTTGAAATGTACAAAGTATCCGGATTTCCATAATGAGCATCATAAGTTGGCATCATACGTATCGTAAAGTTTGAATTTCCATTACATCCTTCCAAGGTAGTATTCGTTGGAAGAAAGAGATCGTGGTATGGATCTTGGATGTAATTGGCAATGCAAATAATTAAACAGAAGAGATTCGAAAGAAAAAATGAGATGAGACATGATTTTGATCCGCTCTTTGGGAAAAAAAGAGCTAATACGAATATAGCAACCATTGGACCAGACATTGCTCCCATTACAGATATGCAAATACGAAGACTTCCTCCAAGAACTTCAGCAAGGAATGCAAGGCCAGTTGAGCTCAACCCACAGATCAACACAATAATCTGAAAAAAGTTGGGTTGAACAACTTCACTTTGCTGATTGATTTGACAGTTATAAATTTTGAAAATTTTGTTCCATAATGCATGAAAATCCATGTCTGATATGAAATAACATTTTCCGTTTTCTGCAAATTTTCTAAATTGTTTTCTTTAATTGTGGACTGAATAATTTTGTTTGTTCAAAATATCTTATTGCAGACCTAAAAAACATTTTTTTAATGTAGAATGATTGCCGGTCTCTAAAAATCATCTAAAATCCACATTTAGAGCTATTTTACAGACCTTGAAAGTAGTGAAAAAACGAACTGCATAATTTCAGAACTATTTTTTCCAGTTTGAAAACTCTGCCGCTAAAAGTTTCTAGGCGCCTATTCAAAAAGCTTTATTTTTTGGAAATAATTCCCTTGTCAAAGTTATTAATACCTTATTTAGTCTAGTAGCTCCAGTATCTGTAATTTTCCCATCCAAACTATTTTTCAAGAAATCTTCATAAATTGCCGCTGCCATGCTGTTCATTCCACTGGAAAGTGTCGATAGTGTTGCTGACATGATACACGAGACATAGAGACCAAATAGGCCAGGAGTTGGTTCTGAAAATTGGAATCAAATTGAAATTTTCGGATGTTTAAAACCAAAACTTACGAAGAATATCCCTGGCAAAGCTGATTGTGATATGGTCACTTTCCTTGACTTCTCCAGTTTCTAATGGATTACAATTATAGAAATATGCAAGAGCAATGAATCCAACAAATGCAACAATTGAGCAGAGAACTGTGAATGGAGCCAAAGTATATATGATAATGCTCTGAGCAACTTTAAGACTTGGAAGACTTGCATATCTTTGAATAGCCAACTGGTTAACTCCAAAGGATGCCAACCAGACAATTGTTCCAGAGAAAAGATTAATCCATAGACTATTATACTGATCGATTCTCCAATCCATCCTCCCTAATTCACTAATTCTTCCACTATCCCAAGCAATACTCAAAACTCGTTCCAGACCTCCAACTCTTGGATGTGAAAGACCTTTGTAAATCAAAGTGAACACTCCAGTATACATTATAACTGCCTGCAAAGAATCAGTCCAAACTACAGCCTTCAATCCTCCAAGGCATGTGTACAATGTTGTTGTGCAGCCAAAGATCTTAAATTGAAATGTGATGTTTGATGTTGTTGGAGGATAGAGATTAAACATACTAAAACCAAATACCATTTGTTGATTTGAAGGACGGGAGAAAGAGCAACTGAAGGAGCATACAGTACAACTGACATGTACACAATTGTGAATAATAGGAAGAGAAGGGAAAAGAGACGTCGGATGAGAATTGAGTTATATCTGAAATTGCAGAGAATAATGTTGTGAATTTTGGTTTTCCGAAAGCTTGAAAAAATTTATCAAGCTACCTGAATATCTGTTAAAAAATTTAAATGCAAATGTATGTACTTAACTTTTTAAAAGTTTTTGATAAGTCTAGAACAGCTTTAAGTTATTTTTCAAAAAAATCTATGTTTCTAAATTGTTACAATTCCTCGACGTTAAAGATTTCACAATTTTCTGGAAAATTTTGAATCTGAAAATAACCCACCGATGAATGAAATACTCATGTAGACATGTGCTCTTCATTTTGTGAAAAACCGGAAGAAACACAAAACACGTGACAATCGATGACGCCACCCCAATCACAAAGTTCAACCAGATTTGAGCACCTCTCTGGAACATTTCAGCCGGTACCCCAAGCATAAGGATTCCAGAAAGAAATGTCGTTAAAAGGGACAGAGCAACTGGAAGTGGGGGAAGTTGTCGACCTCCCATCAAATATTCCTCTTTTGCTGTTCTGTCCCCTCGACGGAGAATTATTCGACTTCTGGAATAAAGAACAAATTGGAGATGGATTTTTTCTGGATTTTTTCTAAAAAGTAATTTAATAACTTTTGACAATATGGAAATATTAAAAAATTTTCAACATTATTATTTAGAAAAATCGAGGGACTTTTCAATACTAAAGTATTGAGTTTGAAAAAATTGAAATTGACCTGAAAGCCTTTTTTTGCTGATTTTTTTTAATCCTAAAAAGAGAGGAATTCCCCAAAAAGTGTGCCAACTGTTTTGTCCTAAAGTTGAGATAGTGCTTTTTGTAATTGTTTTTTAATTGGAAATTTTCAAAATTTCAATTTTATCAAAAAACTATAGAAAATTGAAATTTCTCAAATAGAAGCTACGAAATCGCAATGAAAAGCTCTTTTTTTTTGTTTAATAAAATATTTGAAGCAAAATATTTAAAGTATACGTGCCACATTTGATTCAGAAGTTATAAGAATTTGGAGATCTGAGTTTTTTGTGATGACAGAAATTGCTAAAAATGAGTAAAAATTGTTTCAAAAACAAATTAACTCACTTAATTGCATGATATACTCCTGTGCTCAATGATAATCCAATGCTCAATCCAAAAATCGCATAATCCAACCAATGAAGTGAGACGTCCTTAGACATTCTAAAACGCAAAAATGAAAAGATGACAAAAAAATGAAACGGTTGAAGACGTGATTAATGATTGAACGATAACCTATTACGTGATTGATTCGCGGTCAAAGACCCAAGAGTTTGGCAGTAGCCAATGGCCTTCTTCAAGAATGTTTTGATGTTTGAAAGTTTTGAAGTGAAAGTGGAGAAAAAAACGGAAAAAACAGTCATAAAACGTATCCATAACTAGGCGGAAAAGTAGGTAGTTAGTTTCAAAAAAGTTCGTGAAAGGTGGAAAAAGAGTTGTCTACTCAAACAATAAAAAAGAAAGAGAGATGGACATGAACTTTGTACCAGATATATCAACTGACTGATGTATCTTGACTCCGCCTATTTTAATGTGAAGCTCTGAATCTTTAAAGAATTCTTAAGAGATCGAAAGATCATATCAGCACTTTATTGAAAATTGTGATATATTCTAGTTTTTTATTCAATTAAAAAACTGGAATGCTTTGAACATTTCAAACTTTCGAGTTCGATTTCGATTCACTTTCAGTTTTGAGAAAAATGCGCGTGAAATGTGATGTTTTGCGTCCGTGAAGAAGTCAATGGAAATGTGCCGTATTTCCCGCGCAATTTTATTTTTTTCAAAAGAAGCGTAACACAGGTGGGATTTTTGTTTGGGTTTCTAACAATTCTGAATTTGAAAGAAAGTTTCAAGTATTACGTATAAATTCGCTAAAAATTGATAGTATTTGGGAAATTTTCAGGGTAATCCTAGGTAAACTTGCTAGCTTTTTGGAATGCTGTTCTTAAATTAATACAACTATGCTCAAAAAATTTGAGTATAAAACACAACATGATTGTAATTAGAATATTAAAAATTTAAAAAAAAACAGTTGTTTTTTGATTGTGAGTAAGTTCAAAATTTAAAAAAAACATTAATATTGTATTGAAATATTTGAAAATCATTAAAAAATTTCAAAAAGTTTCCCCATATAAAAGTAGTAAAGTTTTAAGAAAAATATTCTTATGAGTTTTCCCTGAACGTTCAAGTTATTTTTCCTAGCTATTTTGAGGCATGGCACATAAAATATATTTTCCTCTAACTCCTATTACAACTCGTATATTATTTTGCAAAGCTGCATCTGGTCGAACAAAAATTGGGACCTCCTGTGAAAATTTTTTAAATCGAAATAAAATGATTGAAAAAAAAAATCAAAGCATGGTTTCGGGAAGGGGGTGAGATATCTTTGTCGGTATTGGTACAATTAATGTCTCCTCATTTATTGTGCTATCTGTCTCTCTATATCTTATGTGAGCATACTTTTCGACCAGTGTAACAGGCCAGTGGAAAATGACGGAAAATTGAGAGTAAGAGAGATGAAAAAGAGCGAAAGAATGTGTATGTGTATGGGGTGTTTTTTAGAAGTCTGTCTAAGTCTCCAGGTTAGATTTGTTGTCAGGTGTGAATAATAAAACTTTAGAACAAAGTTTTGAAATTTTGTATATGAATCTAACTGTGAATATCAGAACCAAAATTTTGAGAGAAGAAAACAATCTGTGAATCAAAAATTTACATTACCAGTTTCTAGCTGAAATCTACTTTGATAAGAAAACTAACCAAAATTTTTTTCGAAATTTTATGAAGTTTATTTTCATTTCAAAATTGCCTTGATACTTGTTTTGATGAAGTTCCCCACTCTGATGAAACTTTGAAATGTTTCAATAAAAGCGATAAATTTATTATTATTACAGTTTTTTTTCGTTATGGCGAGAATTACTACAAAAACATATCGAAGAGGTTTCAATTGAATGTCAAACATTGAAATCAGCTCTTCGTGTTGCATTTAAATCTCCTGTCGATTGTCTTCTACCACTATGAAATGGCGTTTCTGATGGCAGTTGTTCCGTACTTCGGAACATTGCTGAGAGGTTCGATCGTGATCCCTGCAAGAAAAAATAAAGGTGGAGATGATGTCACAATGTATGTTGTCTCGTCACACTGGTTTAATGATTTTCTGCTTGAAATTGAATCTCCGGTTTGTGAAGTGAACTTATACGAGAATTAAAAAAGAAAAAATAAGCAAAAATTACAACAAGAATTTTGAAAAAAAAATAAAAAAAAATTCCCAAGATAAAAAATTCTAAAAATTCGATAAGAAAATTGATAAACATTGAACTTGATCGAGATACATATATCTAGATTTTTAGAAAGTTCAGAAGATGTTTTCAGAAAGTCAATATTTTTAAAAAGTTTTTGCAAATCTTGGTACTAAAAATAAAACTAACCACTTCAGCCATGTAATCGTCTTGAATATCATCCTGTCCATCAACGTCCGTAATTTGAACTGATGGTCTATTCATTTCGTGTAACTTTCTATCAAGCAGATCACTGAAGAGCGTGTACAGAGAATCAATGTTTTCACCAGATTCCATAAACTGAAACTTTTTGAAATTAAAGTCCATATTCTATTTCCATCTACAAACCCTCTTCAATTGAAGATCCTTCGGTGTCATCGTCTTTTGATTGGATATTTTATCGGGAAGAATTGGTGCAACTCTACCTTTGCTCTTAATTCGTTCGAGACGCTTATTTTGAATATTATTCTTGACTTTGGCAAGTTTGATGGCATCTTCCAATGTGATTTTCTCGTAAGCACGAACAATCGATGAAGCATCGAAACTTTCTCTTTTCTGGTGTCTCATCAATACTGGTTTTATTACTTTTGCATTGAATCTCTCGAAACTGAAATTATAATAGTTATTGAAAAGATAATAATAGACTACCGTATACTCCGAAATACAGTTATTGTTTAGGCATTTACAGAAAAAATGTATAAACCAGAAAATTATAGGTATGACACCTAGAACTGTGAAAGGAATAAAGTAGTCAAGTGCACTTTTGCTGTAGGCCTGCGTATAGGCACAATGCAGGTGTAGGTAGGCGAGAGTATTTTATGCCTACATAAGCATGGAAACTTCTCTTCATTTTTTTCAGAAACTTTTATAAGCCAATTTTTTTAGAAATCCTCTTGGGGTTTCCACCTACTCAAAAAAATAACTTACTTCTCAATGAAAGTGTAATGCCCCTTCTGTCCAGCAATATCTTCCACTCCAGACATCATGTAATCCAAATATTTATTGTAAACACTTTCAACCATCGTTGGATCTCTTTCCTCCTTCTTCTTAATCTTCAAAAAGTTGACCAATGGTCGAATTGTGATTCCTTGAAGGAATACAGTGAAGTAGATCACTGCAATTGTCGCAGTGATAAACATTGGTTTAGCAGTAATTGAAGCTGGAATTGAGACGACAAGACCATAGGCAATGGCTCCACGAAGACCTCCATATGACATGATGAATTGATCAACCATTTCGAACTTTTTGGCACGGAATCGGTTCAAAATATAACATTGAACAACAATTCCAATGGCTCTATAAATGAGACAGAAGAATAGTGTTGCGCAAATGAAATAGAGGTCAAAGTGATGTTGAGAAGAAATTGTGGAGAGCCCGAGGAACATGAAGATGACAGTTTCAGAAGATTGAGCAAGCATTTTTGTGAAATATTTTACAGAATTGGCAGCTGCTTGAGTAACATTTCCTTTAATGTATTGTTTCATGAGCATTCCACAAATTGCGATTCTGAAATTAATTCTGGCTTTTTATAAAAACTTCTGTATCCCATCTGTTAAGTCAACTAACGTTAGCAACTTCTCAACCAACTTCAGCAGTTGTCGAGATTGTTCTATCAATATAAGACTCACGCTATGATGGAGGAAAGTGAAACCATTTCAGCTGTAAGGTAGGCCATGTAAGGTAACACAAAAATAAAGACCGGAGCAAGAATTCTCACGTCATAAGTATATCTGGAACAAAAATTTGTATGGTAACAAAATGTTTCTCTAACTACTTCGTGGTCAGACTGGCAGCAATTGCAAAAATGATTCCAACTGCGGCTCCTCCTAGAGCAACCACAAAGAATGAAAGTCCACCAGTTGCATAATCCAAAACTGACAGGTTCTCGGATCCAATCAGTGCAAAACTTTTGAACATTTGATACAGAACAACAGTGACACCATCATTGAAAAGTGCTTCTCCGAATACATTAATGAACAGAAATTCGTTAACATGAATCTCTTCGAAAACTGCAATTACTGCAACTGGATCGACTGCGGAGATGAGCGCAGAAAAAACGAGAATCTCAAAAGTAGTGAAAGACATTGTAAAGAGATCATATTGAGCCATAAGAAGAAGTGAACCACCAATGGCAAATGTATTCCAAATTGTTCCAAAAACTGAGAACACTAGAACAGAGTCAAAGTTTTCGAATAAAGCTCTATTAGGCATGAAGTAACCTAAAAATTGAATTTTCGAAATACATAGAAGAATCAAAGAAAAGATTTGAAAAATTACCCGCGTCAAAAATGATAGGTGGGAGTAAATAGAGGAAGAATGTATGAGAGTCTAAAGTAGCTCCACTCAATGATGTCTGATGAAGGATCCATCCAAGTGCCAAACCGACAATAATGAGTAAAGAAGAGTCAGGACACCATTTGGATATAGGCTTCATAAGGTTGAATACTGAAAAATTTTGAAGGGTTTTGCAATATTTTTTTGTAAAGAAATCCTTAATTTAAAAATTTTTAAGCACTTTAAAATTTTGTAAAAAAGAACATTTAATAGAGACTATAAGTTAAACTATTGATTCCTGTTTATAACTTTGTCCATTCTCTAATAGTTAAACAATTTTATGCCAACCCAAAAATTTCGAATTACAAGCTTCCAAAAAATGAGCGTGTAAGGCAATATTAAACTAGCCTAAAACCAAATACAGCATCAACCAAATGCCAACAAAAAAATTTCAACCTTCAAAACCGTACAAATTTTAGCTAGTGAGGCAATGAGAAGCCATACTGTAATGACGTAGACGTGATGAACATCGTCCCACTTCCACGTGAAGAGCTGAAAATTTGAATATTTGATTTTGGATTGAACTTTAAAACTATTTTTTAAAAGAAAAAAAACAAACCTCTTCTATATCGTACTCATGACCCATTGGAGGGAACAAACCGCAAAATGGTTTATTTCAAAAAGTCAGCTTTATCTCCAAAAAGGCCCTCTTTTGGTCTTTGGTTTTGGTGCGCGGTGTACGCAAAGGAAGGGGAAAATGATAAACGCTGATGATTGGTGGAGACTTCTAGTGGAGAATAGGAGGGAGAAGATGAAGCCGCAACAAGAAAATGACGCGAAAACTCTATCGGAATCAAAAGGGGGTATTATTCGCAATAATAAAGACAGGAGACAGAGAATGGCCATTAAATGGAAATTACCGCAGATTTGAAAAGAATCGTCGACTGAATTAAAATCCCCCTATCTCATTTTATTATTTTGGACCGAGACGCACTGGGGGTCGTGCCCTACTGATAAACGAATATTCTGGGAATTTAGTCGTTTGAACTTGGCGAAGAACACTTGGTAGGAGGAGGAGGCCGTTTAGGAACAAGCCGATAACGTCATTATCAAATAAAACGGGCCACTTTGTAATATATCATCCAAAGTGAACAAATCAGGGAGATCTGGGAGAGAGAAAGAAAAGTAGCCGCCAATGGGAGACTATCTAATTGTGAAGCTGATGATGATGCGTCTGGGTTCTAAACTTATCCTAGACAACTAGCAAAATTGTTTCAATATTATCACTTTCTTTTCTTTACGGCATTCTTTCTTAATTTATCTGATTTATCTGATATGATGGCAAATTTGAAGTTGACAAGCCATAGAAATGCAGCTTTGCCGTAGAAGCTATTGGGAAAACTCAAATGAAAAAAATGAGGACATTTTGCAACTTGCAGGTTTATAAACATTTGTAAAAATAATGTTTCGAATTTTTAACGGAACAAATCACGGTACTTCATTTCAGATTAAATTTCTCTTGAATATAAAAACAAAAAATATGTCTACCATTTTTACCATTTTCAACTTTAAACTCAAATTTTGACAATTTTGACAATTTTGTGAAATTTCAAATGGTAGTAATTTCTTTAAATATATTTAAAGAAAGTGAAAAAAATTGTAATCGTACAAAACAGAAAGTGACTTTTCTAATCGACTTGGATGAAAAAAATCCTCAGATTATTTTCCTAGAAACAAAAATTTCCAAAAAGCTCCCAGAACGTTTGCATACTCCTGAATACCTTGAAAGTCATTGAAAGTCTGCAAAACAGCTTTTTCGAGGCGTTGAGTTTAGAAAAAATACATAGAACAAGTTTCAGAACAAAATAAACAATGTTGAGAGGGGAGCTGGACCAGCTCTAAACTCGACTGGATTACGGCGATTCAGATTTCATATTTCAGATTTTTTAGAGCAACAAAGGAACTCTCAACAAAAACAAATTCCAAATGACGGTAAGTTTTAGGAAAATAGTGTAAGCATTTTCAGATTTAATTTCAAATTTAATTTAAATTTCAACAAAAAAATCCCAACCTGAAATCCATCTGAAATCAACTCTTTCTCGATTTTGTCAGCCGTTGCGTAGCAGATAAGAAAGAAGACAAAAAGACGAGAAGACATCTCCTGAAAAGAGAATCAAAAATCGGAATTTTACTCGAAGTTTTAACAAGAACTTTGGCGAACGGAAATTAGAACAGGAAATACGTAATGAAACAAGTAATAATGAATCATCAGAACATATTGTTGAATACCAGTAAAAAGCGTTTAAAATAACTATTCAACCGTTGAAGAAGGAAGAGTACGGGAGGTACGAGAGTACGGGATTTCCAGTTTGAAGACTAGTATTTGGATATATCACGTCATTTGAAAACTACATTGGTTTGACCCCCCCCCCCCCCCATATTCAACGAGTTCAAAAATCTACAAAATTAAATAATTTGTACTACATATTTTTAGATGAATTATTAGAATTTGAACATGCTGCTTTGTTTTATAGTTACAGGTTAATGCATTAATCTAGTAAACAAGTTTTTTTTTCCAATATTCTCTTTTCTGAAATTGAATATTTAATAGTAATCTATTCAATATGACGTGAGTGTTCAAGTTTATGATGAAAAATCAACTGAATGACAAAAGGTAACAAAATGTCCTATGTATATAAAGTAATACGAAGTACATTCAATAAATTTTGGTGCTAAAATTTTATGTTCGAATTTGAATGGTCAGGTTGTCAGAATTGGAAAATCTATTGCTGGTAGGCGGGCATGCCTGTCTCATGCCTGCCTCCAATTTTTTTTGTATTTAGTTGTGAATGTAGGTGTTCGTACAGTTAGCTAAACAGAAGTTGCGTGTATTTTGGGAACAGGTGTAGGCACATTGGAGACAGGTATTGAGTTAGAGAAGATACCTATCAAAGTTCGGGTTTAAATAAAAACTAATTCAAAACTTGAATTTTGATCATTTTGACACATTTTGAATGTTTTATTTGTTTTCAAGTGGGAATTTTATTAGGTGATAATATATTAATAGCTGTCATCACTTTTTGTGAGGTGCAATAACAATGGAAGTGTTTTTTGTTGCAATTTTTGTAATTCCTCAATTATTACAAAATTTTAATATATTGAAGACATCTCTATTTGCCAAAACCCCAAACTGTGTGTTTTTTTTATTTTTAAATAATATACCATATTTATAATATTAACACATAACATATGTAATCACAGCAAAAATGTTGAATATGATCTGTATGAATCACGTCTCACGAAACGGAGAAATGGCTTTTAACTATATTTGAAAATTTAAAAATTGAATGGGAATGGGCAATAATAGCTTTAAAATCCAAAAACTGTGATAATTGTTCAATTTATGAGAATTATGAAAATCTAACAGAATTTTTCCAGTAATGCGCAAAAAAACCTTAAAATTTTTTCCTGGTATACTTCCTTGCTACGAAGAAGGTCCTAGCGCAAAATTAGTCAGCTACCGTACCAGCGAGTACGGTAGTTATATTTTTTCCTCTATTTTCCAATTCAATTTTCTATCTTTTTTCAGCATTTTTTGAATTTTTTTCGAAAATACGTATTTTTTCTTGAAAAACGATGGCGAAGTTATCGAAAAATCGGAAAAATTAAAAAAATAAAAACAAAAACTAGAAAAGCTAAAGTTGTAAAATAGAAAAATACTCGGGTACGGTAGCTGAAAAGTTTCGCTCGCGTCAGGAGTTGGAAAAATAGGAAGAAAACGTTTCGATAAAGATATAGTGGCAGCCTAAAAACAGAAATTTCGGAATTCTTTACAGCTTTTTCGTTGTTGCTTTCTCGGAAAACTCTCCCGATCTCACACTTTTTGAAATCATACTGTAACTGATTTACATTTTAGAAATAACAATACAATGACGTCACAAGCCTGAATGTACAAAAGAATTCGGTCGAAAGCTGGTATCAAATCATTGATAAAGAATTTTTAAAATATATGAACGTAACCTAGAAATGCAATAACATATTTTATAGAAGACCGAAAGTCGGGACTGAAAAGAAATTCCGGTTTTTGCCACAGTCTCGATCATTGATAATGGCTAGAAACAGCGAAAAGTCGATCGAATTTGAAAGTGTCACAAGGAAAAGATCATGATTGAATGGATTATCATCCCGAAAAATGGTTTTATGCAAATTTCCAACCAATATTCACATTTTTATACCAATATTCACATAATATGAAGAAATTTGGAGGTGAACTATATAGAGAACAATGTGGGAGGTTTTGTAGAGATTGTGAAATTTAGGAATCATCAGGGGTATTATTTTCGAATTCGTCCAACCTGCGTCCGTTTAACAACAGTCTACTCCGCCCGCCCGAGCGATAGCAGGAATGTCTAGCCACATTTGATGTTCTCAAGAACGCACGGATGGCCGAGTGGTCTAAGGCGCCAGACTCAAGCAATTGCTTGCCTCGAGTTCGAGGTCGACTGGGTGTTCTGGTACTCGTATGGGTGCGTGGGTTCGAATCCCACTTCGTGCAGATCTTTTTGCAAGAAAAAGAAACGTCTCATAATAGGGAATTCAGAAAACATGTGAAAACTCTTTTATATAACTTTTCCGAATGTATTTATTCATTCAAAACGGTTTCTAAAGAACTTGGGTATGTACTTCAGCTGCGATGTTGGCATCGATAGCAGCTTCTGGTGCAATTGTTGTCTTTTTCTTATTCTTATTCTTATTTTTGTTTGCTTGTTGTTGTTGCTTCTTATTCTTTTTGGTGGTTTTCGTTTCCTCCTCGACAGCAATCTTGAAATCACCGCCAATTTTCACTTGAGCAACATCACCCCAACCAGCTGAAATGGCTGGAAGAATTTGAATAGATGCTCCACCATCAGCCATCGCTGCATTAGCTTCATCGGCAGTAATGTTGTTCTTCTGAAAATTATTTTAGTATACATGATAATCTATGTAACTCACTGACCTTCATAAAATTGTTAAACATTCCGATCATTGGATTTTGTGCTCCGTTTCCATTTCCATTTCCTTGTCCATTGAAATTGTTGAAAAATGAGGAGAAACCAGATCCTCCGCTATTTCCATTTTGTCCTTGTCCACTCCAGAAGCTTCCTTCACCATCAGTTCTGTTATTTCTACCTGCGAAAAAGTCGGATGCCTTGTTGTACATGTTTGTCAAAAAGTTTCCTTGATCAACGCACTGAAATTATAAAAAGTTTATGAAAAGGCTAGCTGAATTTCGTTCAAACCTTGGATTTTTTGAATTGAGGTGGAAGGAGATTTCTGAAGAAGATGAAGACGATCTGGAATATCTCAGTTATCAAATGTGGGTAAGCTTTTCAAGCAGACGAAAAAAATACCTGCCTGCTTGCCTATGAGGCACCCTACACACACACAGGGGGACAAAAAAAACTATGCTTACATCTCTAGTATCATCATCCAACGAGTTGACATATGCCATCATTCTAGTGTGCATCTCAACGACAGTTTGGTTTTTATCGCTTGAAATAGCCTTCAAGTTGTTGAGAACATTTGGTAGATTCATGACAACTACATTAGCATGTTCTTCAGCCACAACAGTCGCATTCTTGGATCTTTCATTGAATGCTTCAACCTCGTCAGTCAGATTATACTTTGCAGCCCATGCATTGACGGCTGTTTCGAACTCAGCAATTGTCATATTTCCGAAATTTGGTAGAATTGTGTAGAATTCAGCTTTCGCTTCGGCTGATGCGTTGGCGAGGAATGGAACAAACTGCGACATGACGGAAGAAGCATCTCCTTGGAATGGCGAGTTTCCGTTTTTGATGTTGTTGCTGAAACATTAATTTGTTTATTACAAAACAACACAGGAGGCGGGCATCGCGTAGGCCTATAAGGAAGGCCTGCTTTCATAGAAGCCTACTCAAGACGCTTAATTATTTTAATCCAGAACTTACAAGAATTCAACTCCAGTCTGCACAACTTCTCCGAACGAGGAATTTCCAATGGTTCTGAAATGTAAGAGTTTATTCCATGTACTTTAATTTAAATTTGAATCAACCTACTCTTGAATGGTATCGGTATCGAGGAAGTTTTGAGTTCCATTTTTCATTCCATTGCTGAAAATATAACATTCATAAATTTCGAATTGCAGTCTAGCACTCACAAGAAATCAATTCCGTTTTGGAAGAAATTACCAACTGATGAGTTGGCAACAGCTCTGGAAATAAACAATTTTGATAAATTTATGGAAAAATAACAACTTACGTTTGCCAGTTTCCACCGCTTGAATTTTTTGCCTGATTGCTGAAAGTTGAATAGTGGACATAAAAAACAAAAAAGGAAATAGATAGCTTACTATGTATTAATTCCGCCCATGACTGCCTGACCAAACGATGAGTTTTGAAGACCAGAGAGGAAGTTGGATCCAGAACTTCCAGCCGAAACTGAAGCATCTGCATTTCCTCTGTAATTGAGAAAGATTTCCAAACGGGAAAAAGATTATGTTGGAATTGGGTTCAGCATTTTTTTAATCGAAAAGTAGTATATGTATTTTTAAAATTGCAATTTCCCACAATTTTCCGTCAAATCTCGAATTTTCCAGATATTTTAGAAATGAATTTGTACCAGGCTTCTCCCTATTTCTTCGCACCACACGAATTCTGAGCTCATATTCAATTCAAAGACCGAATTTTAATGACATTTGAAATCTCACGAAAATCTTCCGAGTTAACTTTCTTTGGGAAAATCTACATTTTGATTGAAATATGAAAAATTAGTTGAAAAAATAAAACCAAATTTAACTGTGAGAAACCGTCGGCTCCCAAATTCCAATATAGCTTACGATAGGTATGTCTGTGCATTTTCCAAAAACTTGAATGAGCATGCAGTGCTCACAAGGGCTCCAAATAATATCAGATTCCTCATTTTCTGATCGAGGTAGTAACTCACGAAGTACAAAAACCAGTGAATGAAATGGAAGGATAAATGTGAAAAATGGGTTCGGTAAGGCGGATCGACTCAAAAACCGATTTACCGGGGCGTTTAATCCGTTGATGAAAATGAAATGTGTATGAGTTGTTTGATTAAACTTTTTTGTACATTTTTCAATTTTTATGAATTGTGATTTGGTCAGAACGGGGTGCAAAGGATGCGGCTTAACAGGTTGGAATCAGAAAAAAATGGTCTCGATTTGTGTTTGAACTATATAATTGGGTGAAAAGTATGTGGGTGGAAAGAGCAGAAAACTAAATACGAAAATGTTCAAACTATTTTTTGTAATCCTATTACACGGTATGAGCATGTCTAATATTCTTCTTCAAAGAAGACCCACGCCTGTCTTTTGCCTGTTTATTGCCAAATTATATAGTTCAGCGTTCAACCAATTAACACATTGACACTTCACAAATCCCAAAAAAAGGTGTTAGATATCCAATGCAAACACAATGTTTCTCCAAACTTTCCTTATCATAATTACGTTTCCAAACATTTTTAGAAGGTTTGAGTCAGTTCGAACTTATATTATCAGTTTCAATAATTTCAGCTGTCAGTCATGAGCCACTTGACTCACCATGGCAACCAAAGAAACTTCATTTAATTATCACCTGCATTCTCCACTTTCCCGTCTTTTTACCAACTCTTGATTGAAATAAGTTTTGCTATGACTTTTTTCAAATTTATCCCATTTTTCGCTACAATTGCTGTGGTTCACAGCAATGTCGGATTCATCCATTTCAATCAACCAATTCCAAGTTTTTTGCAAAGCATGTCACTCAAGGCTCAATATGATTATAAAGTGATCCTGGAGAATGAAACAATTGCAGTTGACTTGAAAAACACCGGATTCGAGAAGTGGGCTGAGACTTATAAAGTGACGGTAAGTTTTGATATTTTAACTCTAGAAAAGGAGGCAGGATTAACCTTCTTTGTAGGCAAATAGCATAAATTATTGTGCCTGCAGGGAAGACTTATCGAAACCTGTGGATATCTTCATTGTACCAAGAGTAATGTTCTATAATTATTTTTAAGAGCCAATATGCCCAGTACCAAAAAGACCAAAAAGTCAGTAAAGCTCAAATGGAAAGTAACATCACTCAATTGATCTCGAAATTATCCAGTGTCAACTCCCAAATCACAAAAATCCTCGACAATAGCTCGCTGGGTGTGAAAGAGCAACGAGAGGCAGTGGATGAGCTTGAAGAGCAGCAAGATGAAAAGGTAAATGACCTATCATAGATCTGTAACAAAGAACATATGTTCAGGAGATCTCAACGATTCGCTTCATCCGTCATTTGTTCAATCCAAAGGATGCACTATCCGATAAGAGATCTGTCTAATTTCTCTGCGCCTCGCTCTCTCTAATAAATTGTTAATAATGAAATGTGGAGCTCTTGATTACACAACATTTAAATTCAAAATATAGTCAAAGTTATTCACTTATTTCCATTTTTAAAAATTCGCAAAGGTGTGCAAATATCAAACGTTTGAAATTTTTAAATTTCAAATTCAATCTCTAACCCTACAAATAATTTCCTTGTTTTCGTGTGAGTTCACAAATCGAGTTAGCTCCCGACAGTAATCTCAAAGCAAATACACGTGTTTTCAAGTGATCTCCTTTTTTTCAAATACCAACAACCATTCAAACAACTATCATTTCCTCGTTTCCCTCTTTTTCCATCAAAACATGACAGTTTATGGAATAGATGACAAGCTGAATGAATGGGTGTCTGTATAGATGATGATGGTTTGCCGAGGAGAAGGGAAAGGTCACCCTGTAATTACGTATTGAGAACTAAGGGTAAGGACGATACTCGGGTAACCCACCACTCATTCATTCGATATTGGATTGGTTTGAATGTATATGTCCAGCTATCGATCTATTTTTTTGGTATATTTCTACGTTTCTACACTATCTTTTGTGATTTTTTTCAAAACGGTTTTTTTCACCAAGTATTGTTCTCGGCAAGTCCGCAAAATGAACCATTTAAAAAATTTAAAAAATTAAAGTTTGTCATTGAAATCTATAATAGAAAAATACATACATGATTCTTAAATTTTTTTTTCTTAAAATAAATTTAAAAATTAAAATTTCTTTCTTTTTTAAAATTTTTTTCTTTAAAAAAAATTTAAAATATACATTTTTGTCAACTTATGCATTTTTTGGGGTTCCCCCATTTTTCAGAAGGATAAACATAATTTTCGAATTAAAAAAATTGAACATAGGCTAATAAAACTACTTGATTGATACAGTTTTATAAGATTGTTTTCAAATAAAGAATTCTGACTCATATTGTTTTTTAAACTTTTATCTTTTGTTACGAAATGTTTTTGAGACGTCATTGCAGCCCACATGTGACAATTTTTGCTTTATTTTTCATCCGTTCGAAAAAAAAACAATTTCTAACAATTATAATTTTAAAATTACATGTGTTCCTGGCAAGTTTTGTACTCTTCTTGAGAATATAAAATTTTGGAACTCGTATCTATCTTGAATATCCTACACCTAGAACAAAACAAACTTCAATACCACTGATTTATTGTTCTGTACCCAAATGGTCTCTAGACCTGTATCGACCTGCGTACGTACATAATCCAAAAAACCGGAAGATTCTTCTTTTGAAATCCCCTGTTGTTGTGTCACATAACGCACAGAAACTCTACACTTTTCACAGAAAAAACCGAACATTTTCTTCAAGTCTACTGGGGTGTAACATTTTTTCCAATTTCTCATCTTCGTTTCCGTCTTTTCAAGAAAAAACTCATAAAAACGAGACACTTTTCATTCATATCTTCGAGCTCGTTTCTCGTTCAAACTTTTCTCAAATTGAAATTCTGTTTTTTTTTCAGAATGTACACTCGTCTCTCTATTCTTGTTGTCGTTTTTCTTGCAATTGGAACTGTCGACTCAAAGCACAAACATCATCAGAAAGGAAATGAGCCAGATTTCGTGAAAAATCTCACAAATTCTCAGAGAAGCTCGTTCTTTGGAATCGTCAAGAATCCAGGAATTTCATTTCAACAGAAGGACGATAAACTTGTGAAATGGGCAGAGGATAATAACCTTTCGGTGAGTTGAATACGTTAAAATATTCAGATTATTGATCTGAAATTTTTTTTTATTGATCTGAAATTATTAGTTAAAGTATTAGAAACAGTTAACACAATATGAGAAATGCGTGCCACAAATTAGGTCTATGTGGATTTTCATGTTACGTTTGCGTGCCTTTTAAGAAAAAATTTAAATAATAAATGTCGTTTTCTAGAAACAAAAAATATAACTTGTCAAAAATTGTTATTCAATTTTAACTATAAAATTTCAGGAGCAATACGCCGAGTTCTCAAAGAACATGACCATTCACAAGGAAGAAGTGAGCAAGAATATCAGTGGAGTCATCGATCGTCTTGCGGCTGCCAAAGTTGAAGTTGACAAGGTCAATGCTGATTTGAGTTTGACGAAGATTCAGAGAGACGAGAAAATCGATGAGCTCAAGAAGACCTACCCACAAGAAATCCCGACTCTCTTCTATATCGGTGGTCTTTTCGAGCATCCACGTAGAAATGAGACAAAAGGATCGGAAGGAAAGGGTGGAAGAAGAAAGCATCAATAAATTATGCTAATTAAAAACAATTTCCGTTTCGTTTATAAATAAACGTGTACAATCTTTTCCCGTTTCTTCCATACTTTAAATTTATTGAAAACCCAATAACCAATAACCTTGAATTACTTTGGAAACAGTCGGAAACCCGATCTTCTTCTCCTTTTCGCCGTTCCTTCCCCAAAATGTTACAAAGTGCGCGTGTTTTGACGGTGTGTCCCCTCTATCAACCAACTGCTCAATTACACCCTTATTTCATCAGGAAGGACAACTAGTTGCATTTCATCATTCGATCTTTGCGGCCGTGCATAATGTCAAATCAACACCCTAATGGATTTTCTGTCAGAGATATTATTCTCAGGTTTGTTCTTATATGGTGTGGGTTTTTTTCATAATTACTGTTTGGGAGAGACAGCTCAAAACGATTCCCAATAAAAAAAACTACATGAAACTTTAAACAGTTTAAAGATCTCACAAATTTTGTTTTAGAATAGTTTTTTCAATTTGAGAAAGTTGAAGCAATTTTTAACATATTTGTTCAATCTCGTGTATTGATATCGCACGTATGTACATATGCATATTTTCAAAAATTTATTTAAACTTATTTAAGTTCTGAACAAAAGATCTTGTCGTTCAGGTGGTGATCGAAATATGTATATGTTATTCTCTAGAATATAAAATTGAATTATTAAAAAAAGTTTAATTTTTATATTTCTTTTAACTTGAACATAAAAAAGATTTTTAAGATGTGTTCTAGTTATTTAAAACTTAATGGTTCAGATATGAATCTGAGGAAGAAGAGTTCGTCCGAGAGTTGGAGCAAATGATGGATCAGACAAATGAAAATGTGAAAGAAAGTGAACCCCCTTCTGATGATGGGCCACCAATTCTTTGTGAGTTATCAATTATTTATTTCCATGGTGTCCATCATTTTTCAGCTGTCTTATGCTCCCTCGTTGATGAAATTGGTTCTCTTCGAAATGAGAATCTTCGCTTGAAAACTCGTTTAGTCCCTGCTCCTCGTAACACAAAAAATGTGGTTCAACGAATGTCTGCAATGTTAGAACATCGTGGATCCTCAATCTTCCCGAAACTTCGGCGAGCCAATCGATCCTCAGAATCAATGGAAATTAGAAATGGAGCACGAGAACGACTATCAACTCCACCAAGAAAAGAAACGAGTAATTCAATGAATACATCTTCAGATGTTTCTTATGGAAGAAATAGAGCACCTCCGATTGTTCGTCCCGAGCAGAGTGATAGTGAAATTGATGAACAAATATTTGATGATGATGATCATAGAAGTAGGGATACAACAAGAAGATGTGATTCTGTTAATGTTCCACGTCATCAAAATGATAATTCCACGTCAGCATGCACATCTCCATCATCGGCCTCTTCGTCCAGAGACCCTTCAGAGACAATGAGTGAGTGATCATTTGATCATTTTGAAATAACACTTTCTTCAACAATTTTCCATACAAAATTTCATATTATTTTATTAAATTTCTGTACAATTGAAGCTCATGCCAGTATAAAATAATAGAAAACTAAGACTTAAGAAAATGAGAAATTTGCGGATGAGACCGGCAGGTTTCAGGTAGGCGTTAGACCCTGAGACTGGACCTGCCTACCATTCCTACCAGAAACAAGATAATTTTTTAGAAAAGAAAAAATTAAAGAATCGGAAAAGGGTTCACTCAAAATTGAAAGTTTAACATTTAGCGACAAGTCGTTCCTCATTCCTGGATCTTCTTGGACTTCGCCGTCGTTCCACTCACATACCTCAACCAACTTCTTATTCCAAAACAACTGCTCTGAAACAAACGAATAAAAAACGCCGTAGAAAGATATCTGGAAACGACAATGACTCTGAGTCTTCTGGAATGTATGCAAATATGGAAGATCATTGTTCAAGAGTACCTAGCAAGCCTCCTCGGCCAGCCAGTTACTATCGGAGAGATGACAGTGAGGATTCGGACTGTCTACGGCAAATGAGGCAAAGGAAAACTGCGTCCTCATTGAATGTTAACAATTATGAGCATAGACATGGTAAGATTTCTATGATTTTTTGAAAATGTCCATTTATTATTATTTTTTAGAAGACATGTACAGAGTGAGCCGGGAGACCCAATGGCAACATGAGAAAGATAATCTGATGGCTGAAATTGAAGAAATGAAAATGAGAAATAATCGACTTGTTGAACAATTGAGAGAGAAAAGTCAGCAGCAAAGTAAACTTCAGTGCCAGCTGCACAAAGCTGAAATGCAAGTGAATGCTTTGAGCAGAAGATGTGCACTTTCTGAAGCTCTTGATAGATTAACACTTGACGAGAGAATGGAGAAAAGTGCGACAAGTTGGATTAAAAAGATTGAGGAACGACTTCGAATCTTCGAAAATCAAATGCAAAATGCGAAACTTGAAGCAGCCACTGCTCATCAAATGGCATTAAATTCAAGCTGTCATGAGAAGGATGCTCACCAGAATTGTCTAGAAAAATTGGAAAGTCTACAGAGAGAACACATGAGAGTGATACATTCAAGTCTTGTGGAAATTGGAGTTGATGAAATAAATATGAAGAGAAGATTAGAAAATCTGCCGACATATGAGGCATTGTATGCATTTACGCATTCTGTAGTGAGAAGATTGAATGAAGCAAGATGGGCGGTCATTGAGAAAACAAATGAAACTAGCAGAGCACAGGTCAGTTCCCAATTTCGAAAGTTACAAATTAAACTCTGCTACCTTTCATAGAGGTACCAATATCTGAACATGCGCCTTCGAGGCGATTTTCTTCAAAAAACGGAGTAGACATTTTTATGTGTTTTTGTAATTTTTTTTTAATGTAAATTTCAGATTGACTTAATTGTCTCTCAATCATCCCATTTGGTCAGTTTGGCACAGTTGGAACGTCTCAAAATAATGCAAACACTTCGAGGAAAACGACAGAAACGCCCATCTTCATTCCATGGTCACAGTGTTTCAGAGAGAAATGTAAGTTGCTTTTTTTTTCAATTTTTCAAAAATAATGTCTAAGTTTTCAATTTAAAAAATTTAATATTCAGATCCGGCAAGATCTTAGTTTCTATCTCCCATTGAAGCTTCATGGATCTCGAGTGGAAAATTCTAGGAGGACCATCAAGAAGAACGCGATTGTTGGAAATGATAGAAATATTGAAGAAGAATTTTTGAAATTGTTTTCATATTCAAAAGGTAACATTTGAAACTAATTCGAGAAATATATCTCTATATTTTTCAGATTTTTCAATGGAACTTGCGGCACCACCAGAGAGACGTGCAAATACAAGAATCGAGACAATGATGAGAGAAATGAATGGAAATGGAAGACCAATTATACGAAGAGGTCCTTCTGGAGTTTCTAACTCTAATATAATGAGAGATCGGGTGACAAGAGAAGTTCCAAGTAATCGAAGACCAATAAGTTTGGTAGAGACAGAGGAAAGAAGAATTCGAAGAAACGAGGAGACTAAAAGAAGTATTAAATTTATGAAAACTAACAGTATTGATCATGGATATAATGCTTATGAACCTCCGCCAGCTTCTAGAACAACGACTACAACAATTGTTGCTTCAACTCAAGATATTTCAAATAATGTGCACAGTCCTCACGGGACACCAGTCTTCACACGAAGAATAATTATTCCTGTCAAAGGAAATGCATATGATATTGTACCAGAAGGCACCACTGCAAACATAGTTCCAGCGAATATTCCACAGATGGGAAGAGTTCGGAAGCTCGAAAGAGCATTCTCGGCGGAAAGTCGGAATACTGTAGATTCTCTGCACGACAGAGAAGAACAACGAAGAGAGAGAAGAGATCATGTTGAAGGAGGAGTTGAGAGAAGGCAGAGCAAGATTCAAAGATCTCAACCAGTCTCACGGCTCAAGCAACCATCGGTGCAATTGTCGAAATTTGTGAGTAATGTTTAAGGACTAAATAATACAAATTTCAATTAGAATTAGTCTAATTTTTATAAATTTAATTGCATGACAAACATAAGTCTCAGAAAAAATTGTACAAATTTGTTTTTTTTTGTTTTTCAAGTTTTCAAAATTTCAGAGAACAATTGAAAATAACGGAGCAAACCGCGAGCCACCATCTTCATCAATCTTGCGCCCACGAACCTTAGAACCTCAGACATCAATTCCACGAATCACCACATCACCACCAGAATCGAGAATTCCAACTCCATCGAGTCGTCACGGTAATGAGAAGCGTGGTTGGTTGGAACGACTCAAAGGAATTGGAAAATTGTAGTCATGTTTGATTGTCTTTTATCATTGTCGTCAATCTCTTATCAAACAAATCATCTAAATTCGGACAAAGTTCTCCTTTTTCCTCTTATCAAATAAATTTTCGACTTTTACAAATGATTGGAAGGAATAGCAAATGTAACAGTTTGAGCAGAAAACGTGCTCTAATGATCTCTGATGTTCTAAAAAAGGTCAAATAAAGAAGATTTGAGAAAGTTCAGAGCGATCATATCGCAGAGAGAGGGAAATATTGCAAGTTTTACTCAAAGTTTGAAACATAATTAGCAGTAATTTCAAGTTTCTCAAAAATAGCGCCTTTCGGGGCAACTTTCTGTCAACATTTAGCAGTTTCATCTATTCATTTTCAATTTTCGAATAAATTGCCAAGTTCAAAAACTGAGCTCAGCTCTCAAGGAACAAAAAAATGTTGCAAACGTTTAGCAAGAAACTGTTAAAGTTATCCAAAAATTAAAAAGTTTACCCGGAAGTTGCAGAAAGTCGCCAAAGAGACGCAAACATCTGCTAAGAAGTTTCAAAACTTTTCTAAAAGTAGATAAAAGTTAACAGAACGTTTTAAAAGTTTTCCAGAAAGTTTCAAAACCAAGCCAAGAAACAAAATTTACTAAAGGCTTTCAGAAGTTTTAACCTGTCCAGGAAGTTGTCACAGAACACTGAGCTGGTATAATAACAATTTTGATATTTGTTTTGCTAGAAACTACGTAAATAAATTCCAAATTTCGAAAAAAGCTGTACTTTACAAAATGTTTTCAACTTTCATTTGAAATAGCTTAACTCTACTTATAGAATTGAGAACAACGTGTAGCAGAAGTCTTCTCACCCGAAGAGATATGTCGGTACAAAGTAAAATGTGTCAAAGAATACAATTTCTTGCAGAGGAATTTATTTTCAAATGTATTGAACATCAAACATTCGAATTTCCCGCTTTTCATGAGATCAACAAACAAACAGCATCGCACAGAATACACACCATTTCTGATAGTTACTGTAAACATATTTGTTGAAATTTGAAGTACACGAGATAATAATCTATGATCCACAAGAATAACATGTTGATGCTACAGTATGTAGGTAAAAAAAGTAGTGTAGTGGAGCAAGCGATTCAGAAGAAAATAGTCAGCTGATAATGATAAATATTCAGGAAATGGTCAGCTATCAAGTGAGAAGAGAAGAAGTGTACCTTGACCATCTAAGTTTTCTAGGTGAACGTGAACAAGGTGGAGGACAAAGTTAAAAGTTGAAAGAGTTTCGTGATTACTAAATGGCAGGGAATAAGAGAAATCGAAACAATTCATAGATAGTTTATTGGTTGTCAAAGTTTATTTTATGAAGGACATGTAGGCAGGCAGGCAGGCAGGCGGGCAGGCAGAAAATATAGTTATTACTAAACATACCTGAACACGGCGATTCATATACCTGATAGGTAGGCAAAGAAATGCCTGCCTACTAGCCCTGCGCTTGCCCAGACATACCACATACATACAGACGTACCAGACGTATTCACATGTTATTAACAAAATACATGTGAATTGTTAACCAGTTGAACTATCTTCAAATTAATTGAAATGAAAAATACGTTAATCTAAACGGTGCAAACACCAATCACCTTGCAGTAGGCATGCAAAAGGCAGGCAAGCCTACGTGAAACCATAAATATTAAAATAAAACTCAATTAAAACTGTACCAAGAATAAATAATAGTTGCAGAGAAAGTAGGATGCATTTCAAAGAAATTTAAGAAAAATATTGCACTCTTCTGCAAATTTTATTTTTCAAACGGAACATTTTAGAGCCTGTCACGTGATTCAACATTTCTAGAACTAAACCAGTATTTCTAGAAAAATCTGTGTCAAAACTGCCTCAAAAACACTTGATTATTTGCTTTTGAAAGTACACACACATTCCGAAACAATGTGACCACTTGAATGGCAATTGAGCAGAGACACCTCCTGACATTAAAAAACAAAAAAAAACGTGATTTATGAGAAAGAACAAATGAAAAGTATTTAAATTTGAAATAAGAATAGTCCTCTGATGTGTTCAATTATTCTCTCCTCATTCCGTTTTTTTCCCCGATCCTTCCAATTCCTCACGCAATCACTCTGCAACACAATTTCATCTCTCCGTCTCTTCCACCTACACACTCTCTTGTGTCGCGCAGAAAACAACCAACCCACCTTTTCCATACCGGCGTCATGAAATGGTGTGATATCAGACGACGGGCAGGGCAAAGGGCCTTGCGTAGTGTAGCTGGAGCTCCGCCCCTATTTAACTACGGAGGTGACCAGATCTCTGCTTGATTATAAAAGACAAGAAACTCACTGTACTCATACTTCAATAACTCGGTTTTTATTTTGTTTTATATTATTTTCTAGAAGCTAAAAATTATTCTAAATTTTTGAATCTTTGTATATTTTTTAATTTTCAAAATTTCAAAATTTTCAGAAAGAAAACAGACAGTAAAATGACGGTAAAAACTCGTTCAAACATCGCAAAAAAGATTGAGAAGGACGGCGGCCCAGAGACGCAATATCTCGCCGTGGATCCAAATGAAATTATTCAACTTCAAGAGGAGAGCAAGAAGGTGAGCACAAAAGCAATATAAAAAATTTTGAAATTTCATAAAATTCATATCATCTCTAAGTCTGTTAGGTGGTACCAAAATGCCTACCTGCGCGCTTACCGACGGCCGCCTGCAAGGCATCGCAAGAGAACGGCGAATGCCAAAAAATAGTTTTTTTAGAAATCGTTGTTTGATTTTCACTTTGAGGAAAATATAGTATTTTTTTCAAATTTGGTGAGCTCCTTGTACTTCCTAGACTGTCTAAAAACGATACTGATGTACTAGGATATTTTCTGCACCCTAACATCTTAGCATTTTTCTTGTGCTTAGGGCAACTCGATTTGATCTGCCAAAATATTGCAAAATCGCCCAAAACCAATCAAATTCCAGATCCCATATAAAATGGAAATTGTGTGGCGTAACGTGGCTCTCTTTGCTGCTCTTCACTTCGCTGCAGCCATCGGACTCTACCAGCTCATCTTCGAGGCAAAATGGCAAACCGTGATTTTCAGTGAGTTTTATTTCTCCAAACTTTTGTGTCGTCTTATCAGTTCTGATCAATGTGATCAGCGACATCGAGTAGTCGAACATTTCATGTCAACTGTCGGCAAAAAAAAATTTATGGCGTGATTCGAATGAGGGTGACCACATTGAACAAATGGGAATTGAAGAGAAATAGATAGTGAGAGAAGAAATTCCGGGTTACTTCTTATCAGGTTATGAGAATAGTGCTTCTTATTCTCTAGCAGAAAAAAGAAAAAAATAGAAAGGCAAATTGGAAGAAATATTAAAACTTAATAAAATTTCAGCATTCCTTCTGTATGTGTTCGGAGGATTTGGAATAACCGCCGGAGCTCATCGTCTCTGGTCCCACAAATCATACAAAGCAACAACTCCAATGAGAATCTTCTTGATGATCTTGAACAATATTGCTCTTCAAAATGACGTCATCGAATGGGCTCGTGATCATCGTTGCCATCACAAGTGGACTGATACCGATGCTGATCCACATAACACCACTCGTGGATTCTTCTTCGCTCATATGGGATGGCTTCTTGTGCGTAAGCATCCACAAGTTAAGGAACAAGGAGCCAAGCTTGACATGTCTGATCTCTTGAGTGACCCAGTTCTCGTCTTCCAGAGAAAGTGAGTTGGAATTTTTAGAAATATAAGTTTTCATTTCAATTCCTTCAATTTTCAGACATTACTTCCCACTTGTCATCTTGTGCTGCTTCATTCTTCCAACAATTATCCCAGTTTACTTCTGGAAGGAGACTGCATTCATTGCCTTCTACACAGCTGGAACATTCCGTTATTGCTTCACACTTCATGCTACATGGTGCATCAACAGCGCTGCTCACTAGTGAGTTTTTTATTTATTTACAAAATTCGAACCTGCCTGGAAGCAAATCCTAAAGCATTCACGATTGAAGAAATCAAACATAAAAAATCTAAAAATTATTATTTCCAGTTTCGGATGGAAGCCATACGATTCCTCAATTACCCCAGTCGAAAACGTCTTCACCACAATTGCTGCCGTCGGAGAGGGAGGTCACAACTTCCATCACACATTCCCACAAGACTACAGAACATCTGAATACTCATTGAAATACAATTGGACACGTGTCCTTATTGATACTGCAGCTGCTCTTGGACTTGTCTACGACCGGAAAACTGCTTGTGATGAGATTATCGGCCGGCAGGTATCCAATCATGGATGTGATATTCAACGAGGAAAATCAATCATGTAATTCGATTTTTATGTCTGGTTTTTTGTTTTTATCTGTACTGTTTTCAATCATTCGGGTTTTATGATACTGTTCCGTATTCACTCAAATAAGAGTTTTAATTTTTCCAAATAATGAATTTTTTCTTTGGAATTTTTAGTTGTTCACAATTCTGAAATAATTCTACTCATACCGTTCAAGAACTGGATTTGCAAACCGGAACGCCCGGGGTTTCCCGGATCACAGACGAACCCCACAAAATTAAAATTTGAAAAATTTCACTCGACTCAGACGTCCAATCTGTAAACTCCAAATGAAAAGAAAAATTTCATATTAAGATTCCTGAAAAAAAACCTTGTAATATTCTTATAGTGATTCAAAATTCCAAAAAAAAACTTATGCGACTAAAATCTGAAAAGTTTTCATTTTTCTTCTTGTCGGTGCTGCCGAAAATTAAGTTCAATTAAATTATCATCCGTTACTGCACGTTTGAAAGTTTTATCACACTCTAATTTGTTACTGTAGGTATGTACATTTAAAATCAATACACATATAATATTTTACATTTGTATTATTTTTGGGAAACACTTTTCCAAATTTAAATTTGTTCATAAAAATAAAAAATGCAAGTGCTTCGTATATTATTATGTCATTTATTAGGGTTAATACAATACAGAAAAATTGTTATTACACGTCAAAAACTGGGAACGCCGTTTTGTGCCAAGAGTCTGTTTCCACATTTTGACTCTCTAATCGAACATATTGAAATGAATTATGCGGATGTACTTGTGGCAAGCCAATTATTAATGTACCTGAAAATGTTAATTACATAAACCTTTGTTCATAGTATGTGTTTAAAAACCGCAGTCAATCTTATTAAATATAATCAGCTCTTTTTTTGATTAATTACTCGTATCTTTTTCATCACTTGATTGTTACCTGAAGAGTTATGACAGCATTGTGGAGGTCGAAGTGTCGATTGAATAATGTGAATTAGAATGCATACAATTGACATTCCCTGAAAATTTTAAAAGAATTAGTGAATGAATTTACAAAAATTATGCTATTTTTCAAAATTCTATATGTCAAAAATATTTTAAGAATATTAATATATAGTTTTATCAATATTAATATATGTTGTAAACAATCAAGTTTTTAAAAATTTCCAATTTAGTGGCATTGGAGTGTCTTTCAAATTTTGTTTAAATATACTCAAAAGGGTCAAAAGTTATCATTGATGGATTTTTTTCTGAAAACTTCAGACAAAGTATTGGTACAATAACTCGAATAAGAGTTTTAAAAGTTGTTTGAAAACCTTGTGGCAATTTTTAACCCCAAGTTATTGTGAAGAATGGACTATAAAAATAAGAATACAAATTTAAAAATTAAAAAAAAAACAAATTTTTGTCAATTTTCCATAATTTAAAATACTTTACAAAATTTTATCAATTAATTAAGTAAGTGAAACAAATGTTTTCAAAAGTGTAAGTACGGCCTTTTTAGATTTTAGCACTCTCCAAAAGTGTAAGTCAAATGTGAAATAAACGAGAAGTACGCAAAAGTTATCAAAATTAGCGATTTTCCCTATTAGTAGTGCATTTCGTAATTGGATTTTTAAACTGTCTATTTCAGTTCCTTAAAAATGTATTAAATTTTGAAATGCTGGGCTAGTTGCCAGTTGAGCAATTAATCATAAATTTAAAAATAACTAACCCCAACGAGAAGCACAACATTTGGAGCCCATTGTACGAAGACTTCCATTGATTCCCCTCCGAATTCACTCAGTTCCAACTCAATTTTCAGTTCGTTTTCAGCTGAAAATCAATATAGATGAATGAATGCAAAACAGAAAAATGGACGAAAGTGGACAGTGGTTCGCGTGTGCAAACGAAAGCAAAAATGTATTTGTTTGCTGCAAACAAACAACTTAAATGAAAATAAAAAGAACATTGAAGAAGGTACGGCCAGGTGGAGGAGACACTTACGATCGGGAAGTTCGTTTTTGAACTTTTTCTTTCTTTTGGTATCAAGGAATTCTTGGAAAGAAAAAAAAGAAACCCATATGAATTTGTCACTTAATAATTCTTATCAATTTGATAAGTGTAGGTGTGTTCTGTGTTGATGTGATTATTAATCGAAACGTAGACAAAAAGTATATTTTAGTTCAAATTCAATTTAAAAAAAACTCGTCGGATAAAAAACAATTATTCTCGTAGAGCAAGCAAAGCAAACAATTATATTTTTCATGATGTTTTCAAAATAATTCTTATCGCCCGAAAAGGGATTATTTGGATTTGAAAAAACCGGGGAGAGAGTCTATAAATACTTTTACGTTGTTTTTAATTTTTTAAATTCTAGTTTAGTTTTCAATCAGTTTTTAATTATTTTTTTTTAATAAAATGATTACAAACAGTACGCTGAAAAATTTTTTGCAGAAGCTTTATATAATTATTAGAACTCTACTTGAATCCAATTACGCCACTTGTTTTATTCAATCATTTTTAAAACTTGTGATACACAAAGAGTAGTTTTCACACGTACGGAAACATTTTTTCTGCATTTTGACTAGGTAACCTACGCCTGCCTCGTGCCTACGGGCATTCCTGTTGCCAAAGTATGTACATACATTCCAAAACTTTGCTCATTTCTTCATTGAACTGGAAAAAAATTAATGAAAACCACAGCTTTGACAACTCGTTAGTGCAAAAATTGGTAGGCAATAGGTTTGCAGGAAGCCTACCTATATTGGAAACTCTGTAAAAAGATTTAACAAAGTTAATTGTACATGTTCACATGATAGTTTAATTTTTTGAAATATTCGGAAGATAATTTTTAACTCTAAAAAACTATAGAGATCGAAAAAAAACGACACTCGCTCGAACGTCAAAAAATGTTGTAAATATTATTTGTACACTCTCTGTCTGAATGCCTTTGTTTTTCAGCAAAACTACTCAAATAATTCACAAAAACAGCAGGAAGCCACACCGGCTCGCAGAACTACACCTCGTGGTTTTATTTTGACCATTGAGTCAAGGAAATTGGAAAAATAATAAATACACACACAAATACACCTGCTGAAAATGCGAATATTCTCACGAGTACACTAATTCACTGGGGGACAAAAAATCAGGGTAGAAAATGCACGAGTAAACTTGTCTAGATGTTTGCAAATAAGAAATGAATCAATGCGGAAAGATGATAGGAGCCGAAATATTCCTCCCTATCATAAAAATGATGTTATTCGATTTTTCGAACTTTTTATTCATTCAGCACAAAAGCCTGACTGAAAATGTGACTTTGAATATCATTTGCAATGTTTCGAGAAAGTGCAACTTGATTTTCCCCTGGTTAAAAAAAAATTCTTCTCAATTTTCCAGTTTTTCTTTATTCAGAGTGTATATATGTAAATGTTTGTAAAACTAAAAAATATTTTATATATAGTGTTTGAAATAATATAAAACTTTCCACAAAACTTCAAAAATAACTGTAGAACTCTGAGAAAGACATTTTTGTTTTACAAAAAACACATGTGAAGTTTTCTTTTGGCGTCACATTTAAAATCAATATTTCAGTCAGAGTTTCAATTATCATTTTATGGTGATCTAGATCTTTCTTTTTGAAAGAGATGCTCTTGATATACTCCAAAAAGTTTCAAACCCAAAATCATAGCTTTTTTATGTTTGATATATGTATTCTTCAGTGTTTTGTACACTTTCCTCCTGGCAATGTAATGACTCCAAAGTTCAAACATCCAATCTACCGAATACATTTTCGGATTTTCTAAAGAACCTCGAAAATGTCCTATATTTCGGCAAAACTCACGGGTCTCGCTTTTTCATTTCTGAAGATTATTATCGGTTTCCAGCGAGACATGTTGATATTTTCGGAAGGCCTCGAATTGTCCCGAAACATATTTTGGAGATATTAGAGATTGTTAAAAAATGAGAGGAAATTCAAATTTTCTGAGAAAAAACTTTTTGGCGGGAAATTTTAATTTTCAGCGAAAATTTCTTGGCGGAAAATTCAAATTATCTGAGAAAAAAAACTTCCTAGAAAGATCTGGAAGTCCAAAAAATATAAATTTTGTAGCAAAATAGCAAAATTTTGAAAATAGTTCCAAAAAACGTTGCTCATTTTATGGCATCTTTTCTCCTGAAAAATAACGAATCTTTAGATTTTTTCAATCGCAAACTATATTAATTTTTTGAAGTTAGAAATTCAGCTGAAACAGTTTATTTTTAAAAGTGAAGTAACGCCATTGAAATAAACTTTATAGTGCTAAAATGGCAAAATATCTTTATTAATAAATGTTTTTTTTTCAATTTGGAATTGTTGACAAATTAATTAAAAATATTCCGTTTTCTTTTCATCTATCATAAATTGCATGTCGACCACATTTTGTGTATGTTCTATATATATACCAATTAAGCCTTGATTGATTGTATTCGAGCAATATAGCTAAATTTCTTGAAAATTCAAATTTTTTCAAAATCTAAATGTTCTAAGAGAGCGTTCTTGATATTTGAAGATTCCAATATAAGTGTGTTTAGATATATTCCATGCTGGCGTTAATACTACTTTAAACTTCTAAGGTTAGTAGAAAACCTATTAGGAGATTTTGCAAAATGAACATACAAATTTTAATTTTATCCTCGTTGAAACCAATAGGATAACCAATGAATTACAAAAAAAACTGGGCAGAGTAATATTGTTTCATACTATTTCTGTTTCAGTATCAAAATATAATAAAGCATGTTCATTTGTTATTCTTTCACGGCCCGGAATTCATTATTTCTGTCTTCTAGAATCAAAGTCCAGTTTTAAAACTCCAATTTTCCTTCAGAATCTTTCAAAAATAATCTAAAATGTCCCACATTTCGACAAAAGAAGCGGGGTGTTTTGCACTTTAAGATCTTTATCGCTTCTCTGCGAGGCGGATTGCAACTTTCCCAAACTTTCAAAGGTGACACTGCGAAGGTAAGAAATATCCACTGCCAGGTAAACATTCGGACAATAAATAAATAAAAAAACTCATGCCACTAGAAATGATTATTTCAGAAATAACAATCAATATAAGCTTGTCAGGAAAAATTGAAATTCTATTGATTTTTTAAAAAGGATTCTGAAAAGAGCATTTGCAAATTTTAAAAACTATGTGTTTCCTTTGGGTAAAATTAATCTTAATTCAATTTTCCTAATACTTTCCTTTTCTAAGTCAGAAATTGAAAATTAATATTACGATTACTTGAAAAAGGTTAACATTTAAATGAAACGAAATTCAACAATTGTTTCCTACATTCTCTTGTACCGGAAAAGAAAATCAAACAAAGCATATTAAAACTCAAAAGAGAATCGAACAGCTTCACTACAAAATATGACTCTCACATTCTCATTTGTTCGAAAACACATTGCGGACTATTTTATAGGTACAGATAGGTATAGAACTTTAACAATTTAGTACAAATACTTTAACCGCTTTTCTGCAATTTTGAAGTGATTCATTTTCTTACCACAAAATATGAAAACTTCAGTTGTTATCAAAATATTTAATTTTTGATTTTCGTAAATGTTCAGAAAACGGAAAGACGATTTCGAAATTTCTTTTCCATGAAAATTATCTACATAATTATGACTCATATTACAAACGAAAATCCATTAATGCTGTTTTAATTAGCTAATAACTGTCACTTTTTGACTGTTAAAAAATATCGGAAATTTATTGGAAACTTTGAACAAACCATTTGGCAATTTCTGCGTCATGGAAGTTTTTCTTATTTTCATACATTTTTCTGAAAATTCAAATATGTATACGGATCATGCATTTTTTTGTATATAATTTTAAACAACGAAACTTATCATAAAAATAGTACACTTCGAAAAAATATATCAAAAAATACAATAATTTCTTAAACCCGAAGACTAGAAAAAAAACCTTGTTTCAGTGCTGGAATTTTTAAAAGGAAATATTAGTTTTTTAAGTAGTGGTAGGATTTACGGGGAAAAAACTCACTCAATCTACAAATTTTCCATCGCGTTGCTAGCGTAGTACCATAATTTCGTTTCTTCCTGTCGATAAGTGGTAGAAAATGTTTTGTGATAAGGATTTCTTGATTGTAGTTTGATTCTATTTTGTTGGTCTTTGATTAGTTTTATATATGTTTTCATTGTATTTTGAACTCATTTAGGTAGGCTCTGAGTACATCCTCACACTGTCTTTTCTCTACTAGACCGGTTCGCTGCGCAGCTAATTTTTTTAATCGTCTTGACAACGTGCTCATCGTTTTTATGCAACAACAAATCAAATGGATGACAAAATTTAAGAAAACGGCAATCAAATATAATTACCAACACAGTATGTCTTTTTATATGGTTTTTGCTGAAAAATTGCTATAAATTTGTGCTCTGAAATCCTAATTTGTGGTATGGTTACGGTTAAAGTCATCAAAAGATATACTGTAGAGATGACCCTTTTCTTGAAGGTTGTATAACCCACAACAAGGAAATTCTTTGATCGTATCTTTGAACTTTGGGAACTTTGGGCACCTCGCGCATTGTTTTTCGGGAAAAGGAGAGAAATAAAATGTTCAGAATAGAAATTGGTAGAAGTATCAGTAGCACTTGAAAGTGATTAATTTTAATTTGACAAAAATAATTTGCTTTGGATTTTTTTTCTTTACATTCCCTTGGCACATTGGAAAAAAATTCAGAACCATGTTGAGAAATCGTATTTTCTGAAAATTATCTAACAGCACTTTCCAATAAACTGAAGTTCACTTTTGAAAAGAAGAAGCTTGTAATTTTCAACAAAGGGCAGTTTCACTCCATCCCGCTTTACGATAGCAATCTTCAAAAATAAATTTCAAATTCCGTTGCTTCACTGTTGCAATAGCCTATTGCCAAGAGGTAGGGGGCAATCCCGACTTTTGCAAAGAAGATCCGGAACCGTACTTCAAAAATCGGAATTTCAAAAGAAGGTGGACTTTGGAGTCAAAATTTTTACAAAGACACTATCCAAAAATGGAGCTTGTACAAAAACTGTATTCTTATTGTTTTTTTTTAAAGATATATTATTGTATAACTGTACAATTTTTTTCTGAGACAACTTCTGTTGTAACAGACCCACCGACTTTTTTCGTTTGAAACATGAACAAAAATATAAATTTAAAAAAAATCAGTGAGTTCAAACTGGTTCTCCTTAAAACGGTTGACCGAAATTGACTTTGGAGTAAGTGATGATGGCATCGTCCAGAAATTCGGCCGCTAACTGCCAAACTAGGTGGTGAAAAATCAAGTACTAATTCGTTTTGAAAATGCAATTAGATTCAAGCTAATAGTACGAGTAGAATTATAAATATGTTGTTGGAAAAGCTTGATAAATGCTGAGCATTAGTTAATTTATTGGTTGGCCTAGAAATTTGCAATAAAAAACTCAATGGGTTCTAAGCAATTATATCAACTTAAAAAAAACTATAGCAAAAAATTTCCGAAGCCGGTTTAAAATTTTTAAAAATGACTGGGAAGCTGTTAGTTGTAATAATTGTGGGACACTAATGTTGGGGAGATATTTTTGCGGCTTTGCAAGCACGCACTTATCTCGTTTGTCTGTACAAAAGTATTTATTGGTAGAATTAATTTCAAATATTGTTATAATGTTTCGTTAATTGGTATATTTGTGACTTTATTCTAACACTAGACAAACCAAAATTAATTTGAATTCACGCCACTACTTCTCAGAAGAGTGAGTTACATACTTAAATTAGTTGATTTTTCGGAATTTCAGATAATTCTCTTAATAAAAAAAACTAATAATTTCAAAAACCCAAAGTATGCAGATCTATCAAGAAATACTTTTTAAAAAAGTATGCTGGCGCAAACAGGTACAATAATACAGATGACATCTACCACGATTTTTTTCGTTGACTACAACCTTTACATGAAGGCCACTACGAAAGATTAAATGAACGATTTTGAGCGTAAAGTAGTTCTTTGTTGATTGTTTGTTAGAAAGGTTTTTGATAGTAACGTACTTATTAATCTCGAAAGATTCTGTTTAGTATAACTATTTTTCTTCTTTAATTTTTCAAAAACAAAAAATGACAAGGTGCGCATTTTGCAATCAGTATTTCAGATGTTAATTTCCCAATTTCATTTCTACTTTTCTAAATTTCTCGTAGACAATTCGCCAAGATAATTGACCAGATAACGGAATTCCATGAAAAGAAGGATTGTCGAGCTGAAGTATGAAGCTGAAGAAGGGAGATTAGGATCTTCAAGAAAACGAAGTGTATTTGTTTGGGAACTACAAAAATCGCTTCAGAACGATGTCTGAGAAAAAAGAAACCGGATTTTGGGTGCATTTCTTGCTACATGGATTCAGGAAAATGTCAAGATTGTAGTTTAAATTGGAGAAATTTTAAATTATGTAAAATGTGGAGTGTTTTCTACGTGGAAATTGGATGAAGTCGATGATACAGTTTGAGATCAGAGGTTAAAATAAATGCAAACGCATTGTTTTAGAATTTATTTTTCATAAAAGCCCGATGTGTTTCAGTTCGAAAAGCCGATCTAATTTTTTATCAGTTTCTTAAAAACCTTCATTAAGATCCAACGTCCCTTTCCCCCAATCTCAAAAATTATTGGGGAACTTTAAGAATAGATATTCATCTTTCTCGACAAACAACCGTCAGCAGGGCTACTTTATATTACAATCTAGGACACGGATATTGTTTTCCGCAAAAAGATGTAGAAGATATGAATATGAAGGCCTATGATTTTTGAGCTTCTAAACAAGAAGACAGTTTGCATATTAGTCATTAAAAACTTACAGACCTCTTGTAAAACATTCTAAAAACATTCTGAGAAATACGAAAACTTTTCAAGAATTTTGGTTAACGAGTTTTTATTAGATAGCGCGCAATCGGAAAAATTCATTACAAAATTTTAAAAAAGCCTTGAAATGTTTCCAAAATTGTATTTAACTGCCACGCAAAATGCTAGTTGCCGTCCCATTGCTTAACTTCTGATAAAAATTATCAACTGAAAATATAATTTTAAAATATTTTTCTTATGTTTTGTAAATTTTTTTTGTTGATTTTTTTTGGAAATCAACCGATATATGGCTTTTCAAGTTGAGCAATTGGGTGCAGCGCTAATAGAAACACGACTGTACTTGAAACTTTACTATCCTGTGTACAAGTCGTTATCGATCACTGCATACTTGCTTTCAATACTAGAAATAATTTTAAAATCTGGAAATTTAAAAAAAATCAGAAACTTTCATATGCTCTGCCAAAGTATCAGTTTGCCATTTCATAGTCAGTTTCAAAACTAGAAACTACCTGGATAAAAACTCAAACTCAAATTGACTAGAAAAATGTATGCATCAACTTTCCGAAAATAACAAGTTTTTTTCAACAATGTGAGTCGCTCATTTCTGTGGAATTTACAACGAAACAAAGTTTTCATCTTAAAACTCCCTATCGAAATGTTTCATAACAGCAAATTGTCTATTTTCTAATACGAAAAGCTTTCATTCAGCTACTCCATGTTACGATCCAGAACAGGACTTCAGCTATTCCCTTGAAGATTTTTGATAGAGATAAAACATCTTTCGGAGAGAGCTTTGTAGATAATTAAAGCTGGTTGATGTTAGTAAATGTCACACTAACAAAAACATTTTGAAAGTTATAGAAAACTAATAGAACATTATTGAACTTTATTAGTAACAGTATTTGTTTAAACTATTAATGTTTCTCTCGGCAAAGTAACACTGCTCTAATATTTATTTTCGTCCATTATTCCACTAATAAATGTCCTATGAGATTCCCTAAAAAGTCTTGAACACATTTGCATAAATAAGGCAAATCACCATCAAGCTTGAAGAAGCGATATTGATCTTGGACAACAAAACCCTCGCATCCCGCTCCTCCATGTAACGATCCGGGACACGGTAGGCGCATATTTGTCAGAAAAAAGATCTGAAAAGGAGATATGGTGCGCATGAAAAGTTCGTAACGGCCTTGACACGTGTGTTTGAACTGGAGAGTTTTCTGAAGTACAATTTATTTCAATGGGTCTCACCACGAATACTGCTGTTTTGGTACATTTTTCATAATATAATATCATTCTTCATATAATAATATCATAGTTTGGTGTAGGGAGAGCAGCCAAAACTTCAGAGCGAAGACAAGATATTTCAAATTTTAGCAAATTCTGGATTTTTCTTAATTTTCTTTTAAACTCGATTTCAAATCGTGATAGCTTTTTGTATTGCTTTGTATAGATTTTTTCTCGCCTACATAGATTTATTTTTGATATTCACAGTTTGAACCAATTTCGCTCAGAATACAAAAACGCTTTAAGAAACGGGAAGAAGAAGCTAATCGCAATATGAAACGCGTTCATTCAGCTACTCCATGTTACGATCCTGGACAACTTAGAAATTCGTTTTGGAGAGATTGAGCGGAGATATAAATTTGGAGATATTTTGCAGAGTGGTGCAATACAATAAGGATAGATCTACAAGCAACTGTGAGCCGCGACGAAAGTTTGTTGTAATGATAACTACAGTAGGGCATACATCACTATTTTATAATAGGCCGCCTGAGTTGTTTCCGCGCCTGCCTATCACATTGAAAGCAGGTAGGCCTACGTAAAAATATAGTATTTTATATTGAATGATAAGAGCGACAGTTTGCTATTGATGTTGATCCAAAGTTCACAGGTCATACAAGAATCAAAAATGTATTTCCAATTAATCAAATGAATCATAACAGGTGATTATTTCTTATCAATGTTCACAAAATTTTTTTCTTGTTTTGTTAAAAAGGCTTGTGATGCAAAAATGTACCGATCATCCACGTCATTCGGCAATGTTTCATCATTGTGTTCTACATTAAAAACCAGCCACTGATCTGCAGGATTAAACAACATCAAATTTCGTTGTTTATTATGAGGTAAGGAAATATAGTGAACAATACGGTACAATATTAAAGATCAGCTATGGCAATCAGAACGCGATCACAATTTTTTGATAGAGATAGTCATTTGGAAGGATGAAAATGTTCAAAAGCTTCGAGTTTAAACTGATAGTGAAAGCAAATTTGAGAATTTGAAAACTGAAGAAAGTATTTACAGGATATTAAAAGGGGATTCGGGAGGATAGAAACCTTAGGGAAACAAAATTAGATTGAGTACAAGTAGGCGTTGAGATCGGAAAATAGGATATTCTTGATGGTGGAGGACATATCGGCATTCTGAAAATTGTGAGCTTTAAAATCAAATATTCGAATTTAAATTTAATTACCTGAACTTCTGTATGAAGACACATCATTTCTCCCATTCTACTTGAATACTTGTCGATTTTCAAGCCATCACAATACAAATAATGTAGATCATCGAAAAGAGCATCACGAACTTGCTCGGCGCGATCTTCGGAAACACAGCCGCGATGATTGCGAGGAGCCCAGATGTTGAGAGCCAAAAGGGTAATGAATTCGAATTCTTTGATGATCAATTTGTGCATTGGCTCGAGAACCAAGTTTCTTGCTTTAGTTAGAAGATTCTCCAAACGACTGGAAAATGTTTAATTGGGAATATGAAACAAATTCAAAGAAACTTACGCTTCAACTGCTTGAATATCAGATTCATTCAATCCAGTGGTATTTCCAAGCCAGTATCTAACATTTTTCGAGTCGATGTAAGTAGTTTGAGTGCACATCATCAAAGTCTCGTATTCAGGTTGAACTGGCATATTACGGTAGGTCCAGTAGCAGGACTCGATTTCCCAGAGAACTGGATAAAACATAGCACAAATTCTCTTTTGCTCCTGGACATCACACTCGGCATATTCGTCGAAAGTGTTTTTGAGGAAAATATGGAGAAGCCCGAATTGTTTTTGGTAGATTTCTGAGATGATTTCACGAGTTGCTGGAACAATTGGAATGCCAGTTGATCCGAATACTTTGGAATCTTGTTGCATGTGCTTGAGAGAAAGCTCGACGTCTAGGCGGGATTTGGTGAATTCACTGAAAAAACGAAAATTATAAATTTGAATTGTGGAATTCCAATAAACTCACTTATAGTTGATAAGTACTTTGTTAATGAGAGATGCCCTTGTTGTGTAGATATTTGGATTTCCAATTGTTGGAATTGGGCGGTGCACAGAAAATGATATTTGTTGTTGGAATTGTTCAATTGGATGGGATACATCCATATCTTCACATGATTTACCCTCTGAGCCAGTATCCGATTCTTCATCTTCCTTTTTAACTGATTCGTCTCTTGATGTTGTCTTGACATGGTCGGGTGATCGTCGGCCAACTACTGCTGAAATATTTACAATTTCACATGTTATTCTCATGACCTCTATTACTATTACAACAACTTCCTCCCCCTTCGCTGGGTGGAAACTGTGACCAACAATCATATTTTGTCTGTTTCACTGATGCAACGATGAACATATTCGTTCTTCGGAAAGACCAGAATGATTGCGGGTAGCAGCATCACACATCCACTGATATTCTCTTTATGTGTCTATCTCTCGCGCTTGTTTTAATGAACTCATTCCGTGCTGGATTGTTTCTAGCGCGCAGCGAATCATGAATGTTAAAACCGATTTCCAGTTTGGATTGAATTGGCGTGATGTTAGATGCTGATTTGGAGACAATGCATATTTCAATTTAATCAACAATTTTTATATTTACTCACCATCAACATTAAGACCAACAAGAAGACACCTCATCCATCGGCACTTTTGGCATGTGGTTTTTCGAGACACTGCTAGAAAAATAATGGTTTGTCACTGATCTATATTTGCCAAGGAAAGGGGTTACTCTAGAAATACTCACTGTTAAGTTCACATTTGTTGGTTCCACGTCTACAGACGAATGTCTTCTTGACAGCTACACTTCGTCGGAAGAATGCGGCACATGCTCGGCAAATCTGAAAATCAATAGATGTTCATCTTGTCAAGCGAGAAGCAGGGAAAAGCTTCACAACGAAATATCTTTGGATAGGCTTGGAAAACCGGTATTCAGAGAAATCGGCTTGAAATCTCGAGCGAGAAATGAATTTGAACTGGATTGATCGAACTTTAAAATTAAGTTATTTTTAGGATTCACTTGATAAGGATATAGATAAGAAAAACGGCCATGACTATTTCTGGCAACCCCTCACATTTCCAAATTATCTTAAAATCTGTCTATAACTGTTTTATCTAAAGTTGATGACCTAGAAAACTTTGTGGCTATCACAAACAATCTAGGCATTACCCAATAACAAGTCTTTTTCGGAAAAGATGAATATCTGATGATCAGCACCAAATTTTCTCGACCCTCCGCTTAGGTTTTTCCTCTCTAACCTATTCTCCTCGTGTTCCTCACTAACTTACATCAATTCCGAAGTGCTGCGAACCGTCGTATCGTCTCTCGCAAACTCGGCAATGAATGTTCGATGGGTCGGCAACGGTCGGACTAGACGATGATGATGGAAGCGACAAAGGAGACGTCGCCGGGTGTCCGCTTAAAGATTTCAGATTACAACATTAATTGATTTTATGAAAAAAAAAAGGTCTTGGTCATTGTGGTGGATATCGCCTAGCCAGGAAGTTACACTTCAAATCAGTGGTGCGCGACAAATGCCGTTTGCCATTTCTTATCGTTTTTTTATAGAAATATACAGAATTATTTGTATTCTATGAAAACAACTTTACATTCAAGTAAAAGTTTCAAGAAGCTGTTTAAAAACTGCCTCAAATATCAATATGCTGATCGGCACATATCTTACGACTCTGAAGAAGTTTTCGAGCAACTTTTCAAAACTTTTTATTGAATTTTAAGTTATTTTCAAAAAGTACAGATATTTCTGTATTTTTAATATAAATTTCCAACAAAAACCGTTGCCACAACTATGAGAAAACGGGGATTTTGTAAATGTGCCGCACGTCACTGCTTCAAATGAATAAATGCAAAATGGTACTTGAAGCAATTTAAAAAATTTGATGAATTTTTATATTTGAAAATTTATTTGATATTTCATATTTTCAGGAGAACTTACATCATGACTGTCTGGAGTGGAACAGTTGGATCAAAGTGAAGAAATGGGCCGCTAATCATTACACAGGAAACAGGCGGGTGCACCGATTCAGAAGGAATGAAGAGGAGATATTGAGGAGAAGGAGTACTGTAATCTTTGGCTTGTAAGGAACAATGACGTCATCGATGGGTTTCGAGAACGCCGATCTCTGTATGATTCGGCGAGGAAGTGAGGAGAAATGAAGAGAGAGAGAGAGAGAGAGAGAGAGAGAGATGATACAGTGGAAACTATCTCATATCAGCACTTATCACCACAACTTGTGTGGTTTCGATGATCGGAAAAAGAAGAAAGGAGAAAAATAAATTTTATATCAAATTATGCAAGTTTGTACAAGCCTTGTGTGCCACCAACGTTGCAACTGACACTGGAGGCGGAATAAAAGGAGGCGGAGCGCGCGGTGGGTGGGATTATATCGGATGGAGAGGGCGGGAGACGGGGACAGAAGACGTCACAAGCATGGGAATCAAATATTTGTAGTGAGAAGTCAACACAATTTGAGATGCGGATCAAAATCTCTGCGCGCCTCGGCGCATCGAACAGTCGATTGCAGAAAAAAGAACGAAGTCTCTGGCCTTGCCACGTCATGTGATAGTAGTAGGAAAATAATAAGACTACGTACAGTTGCAATTTGACAGGCTGGAAGAATCAGTGTAATCATTAAGATGGATCTGGTGGTTAAAATAAATTACAAATAGAAAATAAAATCCCAAATGTTCTACTTTGAGTCTTTGACAACATATGTATACCTCGGTTTTCTTTGATTTTATCAAAATTTTGTCAACTGACAAATACGTGCAAAATATTTCTTGGGAAATTTATGAAAGTAAAAGTAGATTCTCAATGTTCTAGCACACTATACATACCACTTTTTGTGGACCCGATGAACAAAACTTGCAAATCGCCCAATTCCAATTGTCAATGAATATGTAGCCTCCTCAAACTGGGAGGTCTATGACTTATCATCAAAAAATTCCCGTTTTCACTTTCATATATAGGATCTCTGATAAAATTTCGTGATAAGAAAATAAATAAAAACTATCGTACTGATTGATGACCACGGACTACCTATTTTAATTGTTTCAGACTATATATACTTTACTATTCTACAATTAGTAATATTCAGTGAAAGACTATTTTTTAAATTGATTATAACTGTAAGACTATTGCTTTTTTACAAGTAAATTTGAATTTTTAAGTAGAAATAATATCAAAACTGCACATCTTGCTCACAAGTACTTTACTTTGAGAGCATATATTTCAGTTAATTTCAAAGATACCAGAAATTAGTTAACTACAAACGTATCGAAAAATAAATGAAAAATATTTTGCTAGTTGACAACTTTTTGATAAAACAAACTACAATTGAGATATACGCTGACGAAGCTAGGCAGTTTTGTGACAGGCTAAAAGGGGGCAAAATGTACTGAATAATGCAAACAATGTTGTAAAATGCGAAAGTTTGGTTATGAATTTTTTAAATGTTCGAATTTTTCCGGTGGGCGTGCAATTGCCGAATCCCAAAATGCCGAAAATGCCGGAATTATCGAAAATCGATCTCCCGTTAAATTGTAGACTTTGATTTTTTTGAAGGGAGTCAGAGTGTTTTGGGAAAAAACTAGGTTTATTAAAAATGCGTCGTTTTAGAATTATATTATAGATGAAAAAATAAACAAAAAAAATCAAAAAAATTCCTGGCACATTTTGAACTTCTCTACAGTTTGCACTATAAAACAGTTTAACCCCGTCAATTGTATCGGGCACAAATCAGAACAATTCAATGATAGTGAACAACGAGAGACAATGCATCATTTAATGATTTGTTTCATAGAACATTTCATTCCAGTTTTCGCTCATGTTACCCACTTTTTATCATGTGGTAGTCTCATGAACAAGGGTAGACATGGGTTACGGTGTGAGGAACTACAGTATTGGATAATGATGTCAGTATGTTAAAGGAGGAAAACAAAAACAAAAGTAGTTTTCTTTACTTAAAAATTATGATTCATTCTTAGAAGCATAACCAGTAGCGAGGAGAGGCTTTGCAGAACAAGAAAACTCTTTTTTTTCCTGTTGAAAAACAAACACGGATTACGGTAGATTTAATGAGTCTGTTGCTATCAAAGACGTGGATGATTTATCAATCATCAGAAACAAAACGAAGTTGTTTTATATAGATGAATGAGAAATAACGTTGTTTCGGTGAACTATAGAGAATACACCGAGAGACGTAGCAATCTATTGGAAGACCAGAATGATAGTTAAATATGCACGTGAAAACAACAAACTAGACACCGATAACCTAAAGAGGTGGCGTACTCGACAAAATGATATCAGACCAGTGAAACATTTTTTGATTGGGTTTGCATGTTTTCAGTTTTCTAAAGCTGAAATCAATTATGAAAAAAAAAGCTGAAATCAAAATAAAGCTGAAATCATATTATTCGCTAGCAAACCGGATGCCTGTGTTGCTTAGGTATTACATTTTATTAAATCCAAAAATGCATCTTCTATCTTAACTTATCTTTTAACTTGAGTTATTTATCGACTTTCATAGTAGATATTGACTGGGCATGCCATCAGGCACACATGTCTACCTTATGCCTGCCTAACTAAAATTCTGGCTTTAGACGTACTCAGGTTGGTTTTTCTTGACTTGAGAGATTTACAAAATATTGAAGCCAGAGCTTTTAGTTGGATTTCAGTTGGTACATAAATGATTTGAGTTTTAAGACTGCCTAAAAACTAACTACGCCTGCATGCCTACCTGCCTACGTGCCCATTTTCCTTTATTTCATTTTGCAATTTACACAAGTGTGATGTTTGCGCAATTTAGATCAACGCAATTCAAATTTTAGATCGATACCTTTATACAGAAGTTGGCAAACTAAATAGGAACCTAAAAGTTTGTAGAGTCAGATAATCGATATGCTAAAAATCAATAAATGAAACTTTGAAAAACTCGCAAAATTAAAAAAAAGTTTCTCTAGCGGAACGAACAAACCTTCAAATAACCTTTGGCTTCAATTAAATTTCTGGAAATTTATCTATTTTGCAAAATATTTCAAAGATGCCTATCAAGATTTTCAGAATTCGAAACTATGTCAACCATCCATTTTGAATGTTTCAATTTCTGGATTAGCTGCGAATGCATTTCTCTATCCATCCGGAGATCTCCCTGGCTGGGGTGGGCGGGACGGGTTTTTCATACTGTAGAATGCGCTTTTCCGCAAGAGATTTTTGATCTTCACAGGTACAGAAGCCTTTTTGCAGTGTTAAGTTTCTATAATTTGGTATATAATTTGGAACCGAGTGAATTCTCTACCAACTAAATTCAAAATTGAGTGTTTAAATTTGAAATTGAATATCAAAAATGCTTGGGTATTCAAAAGTTGAAGTGCATAATGGTAAATAATTTATTTAATTTTTCGTGAAACCGATAATTTTTTTTTCAAAAAAAATTTCAATTGGTTATTTTTGACCATGCTTAAATTTCCACACTAACGAAAATTTAGTTTACCACCCGACTCAGACTTCATCCAAAAAGTTTCAAAAAAGTGATCCCAAAATCATAATTTTTGTGTCAAGTACGCCTGAGAGCATTCCCATTCAATAAACTTCCTCGAGAGATCAGGAATGACAAATATTTTTGCAAAAATAAAGAATGAAACATTGGTTATTCGAACTTCCGGGTACCGCTCCATAATGACTACGGTAGCTTCATTTATTTGTCATTTCATTTGATCAGTCGTTTTTGCAAACAAACTAAATGAATGATCACTATCAATGATTTTTTAGAAATATGGGGACAGCTTGATGATAAAATAAATATATATTATACAGTTTCCAACTTGTGAATACTCAAATGTTTCAATTACGAATCCTGTGCTTTTGTGATCTTTAGGATGCTAAATTCTGTATAATTCAGTTTCCACATCTAACGAAAAATGTAGCGACAATTATCGCTGAAATCGTGGTGAGACCAACTTTGAAAAATAGCTAGTACCTTCAAAGGGACGTTTCACTCTTTCACAAAACTACTATATTTCTTCTATTTCTTTTAAAATGAATTAATGTGATCTAGTCAGTGTGTTTAATATATCCACAATCACAAGCCAGAACTAATCAATACAAACATCAGCTTCAAAACCTCGTTTCTCACTCCGCGATATTTGGAACATTCCTCAAGATATTTTTTATTTAATTTTTCAGTGCGGAAACAAAATTCGGAGGCTGCATTTTCTGAGCGCATCACGAACCGAAACAAAACTAGAAACTTTTCTGAGAATATTGTGCAGTCATTTGAAAACTAATTAGTAATTTGCATTACGTGTAATGCCGAAAAGTATTTCTGGATACAACGAAGCCTAAAAATATTAAAAAGAAAAACTGCGAAAGGTCGAGTGACGAAAATCACATGAAATATGAGAAAGTGCAAATAATTTCTTTTTTTTTGAACTTGTTTTGTCCAGTTGAAAAACAGTATGACGACAATTTGTTCTGGAAACAACAAAATAAAAAGAGCAGAACAATCTAGTCGCCGGTAAACAAATAGTCAAAACACAGCTGTTAACAAGAACAATTACGTTTTAGAACATATTATGTGTTCTGATAGTGTAGAACACTGGAAGAAAATAATGAATGTATAGGACAACAATTTGTGAACTACATACATATATTCCTACTTGTCTTGCACTTCTTAAACTTTGGAAGTTTGTATCTTGCTTGTTTCTTCAATTATTCAGAATTGTTAAACTATAGAAGTTTAGAACATTTTTTTCGCCAGTTGAATATTTATTTTTTAAAACCCAACAAAAAAGTAAGATGTAACAGGAAAAAATACGGTAACCAAGTATGCTATTCCATAAATGTTTGATGAAAGCAGCGGTTATGGAACTTGTTGTTGAAAAAATGTTTTTAAATTGCCAGCTTCATTTCTGAGAATTTTTATGAACACGACTAATGAAAAAGCTCAGTTATGCTCAAGAAGCGTACCAAAAAGTAAAAAGCTTAAAAATGTTAAATGTTATAAGAAATTGATTAATTAATAGAAATGGTGACTATGATAGTAAAGTATAAAAATAATATGAAGTTCTGGATTAAAATTTACTTACTTTAGAGGGAAGACGGTAGAAGGCATTACAAAGATGCGAAAATGTGATAAGTTACACAGGAAAAAAAATGGATGAAGGACAACGAAAGGGTACCCTCTGGTGAACTGAAGTGATCAAGCACATTTGGATAAGCTCACGACACATCAGTGAAAACATTCGAATTTGGTCGAATGACCACTCACATATTAGCCAGATAAAGATTAAAAACCAAAATTTTTCGAAAATCAGTGAGAGAATTGATCAGTGAAACGAAAAAATAGTGTGCAACACTTGGATGGGCAAGACTGATTTTGTTGAAAGTAGCGTGTTTTTTTTGTTAATGAGAATCTCTTGACTTTTACACATTTTCAAATTTTCAAACGAACTTTTGATCTGAGGATTAAGATGTGCCATATATTTCAGATGAAAGCGATCAAGTCTTTCAGGGACTTGACAAAAAAACCAAAAATGTTCAGAATTTGCATAAAATGATTTCGAAGGCATTTTGAAGTCCGATGGATTACATCATTTTGAATTTCAGAACTAAAATAAACGTTCAAAACTAAAACGTTTAGGAAAAAAATCTGCCTACTTGCTTACAAGGCGGCCTACACCTGCCTTAAGCCTTCACGCAAACCTGCTGCCAAAATACACATGATTAGTTTTAGCACCCAGCTGAATTTTCAAAAAATGATTGAAATGAACAAATACCACCAAACTTTAGCCTCTACACAAAAATCTGCAAAATAAGCTGTAAGTAGGTAGTATAAAAAACAGACGGCGAACTTTCATATTTCTCGGAAAATCCCACGTGCAAAATGCAGACTCCACTCTGTTTCCAGCTGTGCTTGGTGTGTTGTCTGGTGTGAAAATATATGATGATAAGAACTCAGAGCATGTTTTGCACCCGGCTATCTTTGTATTTTATAATTTTGAATACGCACTGCAGTACAGAATAAGTTTAGTAGAAAATGACTGTTGTTTGATTATTAAAATTGAGATTAAATAAATCCTTTTTTTCTGAAAACAACATCAAAATTAGAAGTACATGACTCTAAAACCACCAACGCCCCAGAGTCTAATCCTTACACTTTTAGAATCATCTTAAAGTTTGTGTTTCATTGGAAATCGCCGTCATCCAAACAATATTATGCACTAAGGATTAGTCAGACCAGATGATTTTTTTTCCGTTTTTTGAAGATTAATAATCCAAAGATGATCTCGAATGAGCTTTTAGTTTTTCATGATGTTATTCAAAAGACAGATCACTTATTAAGTCTAAAACAAACTATAAAAGGAATAAAAACTAAATTTTTTAAAACTGACAAATGGTTCTTATAAGGAGTGCAGGGCAAGCTTTTAGGCACCCATACCTACCTATAGTCAATTATAAAATACAGGGAATACAGTAAATAAAGAATATCAGTTTTATCAGCGGGGAGAATTTTAAATGCGTATTTTTTATGCACTGTGCAGGCAATTCCTTTCGCGAAAGTCAAGCTGACTATAGGTAGGTATGGGTTCCCACAAATATCATAGCAACTGTCAAAAAATTATTGAAAAATCTTTGTAGCACCTTCAGAACAAGCCCCGGATTGCCCAGAATCTCGACTGGTCGGAAATCTACATTCATTACTAATAGAGTGTATACGGTATTTTTTGCGATCAATTCGCTTTAATCCAGCAAAACACAGTACAGTATGTTTTTTGTATTGAAGTTGGGTCCAGTTCTGTGACATTTTTATTTTCTCGGTCATGTTATCCAGTTATAAATTTATCTTTTAAAAACAATCAAGACAAGCAAGGGATTCATATTTGTTACATTAGACGAGACTATAGTTCCACGGATTCCAGTTATTTTATACAGCTGCCAGATTTCTAAAGATCATGCACTTGTCTGCTTGTCTGCAAGTTATCAGATATTCTTGGAATGTAATATGAAGTGGAATTACGTGAGGCTCAAAGTTTAGACAAAGTTTTCTTTGAAAATTATATTATTTTTCCAATCATTGAAACAACTTCTAAAGATTATAAATGGAAATTGGTACCTAGAGGTATAATATATTTATAATCGAATAATTGTTTAACTCCTGGCACAACAAATGTTCTCTGACTTGCAAAATATTTCTGTTCGATCACTTTTTTCGTCAAAACACCCACATAAAAACTATTAAAATGAGGAAATGCACTTGGAAAGTACCTGAGGACTGAATTTCCAATGGACTTCGAAACCACAATCAAAATACAATTAGATGTGCAAAATTTATAAGACTTTGTTTCATTAGGTTGAGAAATAAATTATGAAGTTTTGAAGCCAACTTTTTTTAAAAATGTTTATCCAATTTTATTTGATAATTTAAAAATACCGTGAGGTATATACAAATTTTTTAAATTTTTAAATTTTTCAATAACACCTATATTCAGACTATGGATTACCTAATGCTAAAAAGTATCGTGTTTTTTTATTGTTTGTTTCAATTTTTCCAATTGGCTTTTGTTTGTGAATGCCATTAAGCCATTTTAAAGTGAAAATGTAGTGTTTAACAAAAGGTTTAGCTCGATCCCTTTATAGCAAATTCATTCATAACTGAAAATGGCAAAAACATTGACTTTTTTCAATAAGTTTATTTTTCGTCGGTTTGAAAATTGCCACGCAATTGAACAGAATACGATTGAACAGAATTAAACAGAATACACTTTGTCATCTAGCTTGACACGAAAACCAAAAACTTGGTTTTTGAAAACTTTGATTTTTGAAGTTACAGTACACTGAAAAACTATAAAACTGAAACACAAATATCGATCGTGTGGGGAATGAAGATTTTTACAGAAATTTGAAACTTTTTTATTGATTTGAGGTAGCCTACTTTTGTCGTCTTCCGAAGAAAAATCACCCGTGGTGGGCTACCAATTTTTGCAAGAGACTGAATTGTAGCTGGCATTGCTCGTAAAATATTCTTTGATCTGTGCTTTTGAGACAAGACTATAGTTTATAAGGAAAAGCTTCTAGACTTCGCTTGCAAGTTCTACAAACCTCAATGACGCAATTGCGGTATTATATTTAGGTATTTAGTTCATTATATTTTCAGTATATTTTTAGTATTAACTGTCTGGTAGCTGCTTTGATGATGGTAAACGACGTCGAACAAGTCAACACGACATTTGATTCAGCATCGAGATATCGAACATGTAGGAATTTAATAGGGAACGAATCGAAATGTTTGAGGATAAAACTCCTCGACCTAATTTATTTCGGAAGATTGAGAATTTTTATTAATGAAAAACCAACATCTGGATTGACATAAACGGCTTTTAGTTCCTTTTCGCATTTTTCGGGGAGAATGAGATGAATATCTGATATATGATGAACATGATAAGAATATGAATTTTAGATTTTATTAGGTTACTTAATTCTAGAGATTTCATGAATTGGTATGTCTTCAAAACTCAAAAACTCGCCATTATCTTAATTTGTATTCCATGTACCATTTATTAATTTTATGAAGTTTTTTATGTTCACATCTATGATATGTTTATACAACTTCCCCAGTATTTCAACGACTTGCAAAAATAATATCAAGCGATGAAATATTTTATTATCAATCAAAATGGTGAATTCATCAAAAAATTTAACTTAAATCATAAGAAGAATAACTCCAAGAGTTTTCCATGTGAGACCCGCTCGTGTGGCGTTTGGATAATTGAATGAAAGAAGAATAAAAACAAAGTTATAAAGCTGACATGAAGACATTTTTTGTGTGTATTTTCAGATGTTTCCAGTTCGAACGTAATATCTCAATTGATCTTCAGAGTTGACAACAATCAATCGACGCCGAACAAGATAATCTCCGCCGAGTGCGATTCTTTGTTGTTCTTCTGAAACTTATTAAATATGGATTGGAAATAAACTAAATTTGAACCAACCAACAACGCTTGTGAAATTTTTAGATTTCGACGGATTTCTTGCAAACGCGGACGGTGAAATTCCGAACTGAGAAGCAAGTTCTGGGTTTGCTTCCAATGCTTTTTTGATGTCTTCAAGTGATAATTCTCGCCTGTATCGATGCATGTAGCTACTGTCACAGCCTTCCACGTCGTCGCATGTGTTCTGAAATTTGTTTGAACTTTTAAAAATTCAGATCACTTGCGACCATCTGTTTGACAAAGATTATTATTTTCTAGACACTAATCAAGCTTCAACTCACCTTCGGACACGGAGCAAATGGACATATTCTCACGAGACAGGAGTACTGTACTTGTCCAGTTGTTTGATATCTGAATGCCTCAACGGAAACTTTTGCTCCAAACTCAGAATGTGTTGGTGGGCAGACGAGACCAACACCGTCAGCAGGACATCCATCTCTTATGATGAACAGTGGCTCGTGCTCCCATTCATATTTTGGATCAATTGGCTCAACTTGGCAACCACGAACGTCTACGTACTCCGGTGGAATTGGATAGTGTGGACGGAATGATAGACTGATTTTTGTTCCAACAACGACGGCTTCAACTGGTTGTCCGTTGTGGAAAATATCGAAAATCACTGGAACTTTTGGTTTTCCGGCAAGTGTTGAGCTGAAATTATACTTTTTTAAAATTGAGATTTTGCAGAAAATTTGATAACTTTTAAAAAATAGTTTTTTATTAAAAAAAGCCGCTCGTGAGAAACTGGAAAATTGGAAGTTTGAAAGTTTTAGAGAACAAAAATGTTGAGCTTGCCGTTTTTGAAACAAATAAAAAAATGAATTTTCATAACTTTTCCTTGTTGTAATATACTTTGGTTTGACAAAACTTAAAATACTTACCCATCATGAGCCACCGATGCAACGGAAGATGCGGGAGCTCCTACATGAGTGGTCGTTGTTTGTGGTGACGTGGGCGTACTTGTAGTAGTTTTAGTTGTTGTAGATGCCGTTGTGGATGGTAATGTTGTTGTTGACGTAACGGTTGTAGGTTTTTGTGTGGTTACTGTGGTTGTTGATGAAGAAGTTGTAGCTGTCTCTGTAGTGGTTGGCTTTGGAGTTGTTGTAGTGGTAGCAGTTGTTTTGGATGGTGTGGTTGGTACGGTAGTTGAAGTTTGTACGGTAGTAGTTGGCACATCACTGAAACAACAAAAAACGTTTAATATTGGAATTTAATATGAAAAAATCATGAATAATTCAATTTTTAAAAATGCGGTTTTTCAATTGTGACTAATTTCCCTGTTTGAATTTCCTTCAAAATCAGAATTGCAAGACCAATCAGCAATTTTCTACGCTCACTTCTAAACCAATCAAACGGAGTTGTGGAACTTGAAGAAAATTCAAATAGCGAGATTAGTCGCAATTGAAAAATTGCGTTTACAAAGTTGAATTTTTCAGTCTTACTTTTTTGATTATTAATTAAAAACTGAAAAAAAACAACATCACAAATTTTTTTCACGAAAACCAAAAAAATAATTACCAAACAAATGGTTAGATATGAAACAAATAAAATAAAAACTTGCATTTTCTGTGTACTTGGATGTTTTGTAGTAAAGAGCCGAGCTCTGGCAAAACTTGAATCTTTTCCTACGATTATTGCAACTTTTGAAGTTGCCGACATGATAGTGGATCTGCGAGGGTTAGCTGGTTTCCTGGTTGTAGTACTTGGTGGAATTGTGGTTGAAGTAGTAGTAGAAGTTGTTGTACTTGGGGAAGTAGTTGGCTTAGGGGAAGTTTTTGTAGTAGTAGTAATAACAACAGGGGATTTGGTGGTAGTGGTGGTAGGTTTTTGGGATGGTTTTGGGGTTGTGGTTGTTGTGGTCGTCAACTTTTTAGTAGAAGTTGTAGTTGATGGTTTCTTGGTTGTAGTCGTAACTTGCCTTATTACTTCTGTTGTGGTAGTCAATGGAAGTGGGAATGTGTTTTGAAGGGCTTCATCATCTCCAGTTTTCGAGAGTAACTCAAACAATGCATGCGCTGATGCTTCCATTGCCTTGTTTCTAAACATATTTAACTAATCATTCAAACAATCATTCAAACTAATTCTGTATTAGGAGTGAAAAAATTTAAATGAAATAAAACAACTAATAAATAAATTCTAGCAAGTTTTACCTGTTATCCAAATGAGCCGAGGATTTTGTGTTAGCGGGATCCTTTGCTTTTACACCACTAATTGGACATTTTGCCTGGTATGTCAAATCTTCAGGAGTAATGAAATAAAGTGGCTCTATTCCATCAGTAGATAAGACAACTTCAAGTACCATTTCGTTTCCCTGGAAATTTGTATTTTGAAAAATATCATGAGAATATATTAGGGCGGCAAATAAGTTTTGACGTATTTCGTCAATTTACGGTTTTCCTTAAATTTTATATGGGTGACTTATAATATGCAGTAAGTATATACAAGCTTATTAGTTTTAGCTATTTCAGCCAGCTTCTCGGTACTTTGATCTGAAAAAATTCAAAATTTTTTCGAAATTTTTTTTTTGCGATTTTTTGAGTTAGGCGTTACAGTTTTGATGTTAATATCTAAATCAATTAAGTTTTGTTTGTAGATTACAAAAATTGAATCCTGACTCGATTGGACCACACCCAAAACTTTTATAGCCAATCAAAGTCAAAAAGTGAGGTGTACTAAAAATTTGTAATTTTTCAGATTCAATCTTTTCTTAACATTTCAAACTAAAAAATGGATACGTTCATCCAAGTAATTCATTTTATAACAAGTCTGGTCAGTTCCAGGCTCCGTTGGGGATTTATGAGTTCCAACTTTTACAAGATCTGGGATGTTCAAAAGTCCGTTATGCTATTTTCCAAATTATTTTTTTACAAAAAAGCATCAAATATCATAAATTGAAGCCTGTTTCTTTCACGTGAGCACTAATTTTTGCTTTTTTTGTACAAACTAACTTCCTAAAACTTTAAGTTTTTTGATCAAAAGTTCAAATCTTTTTTCTTGGTAGACAACTTGGAACCATATGAAAAACAAAGATAATACAGTAGAAACAAACATAATTTTATAATATTTGATGCTTTCTTGTAAAAATATAATTTGGAAAATAGCATAACGGTCTTTTGAACATCCCAGATCTTGTAAAAGTTGAAACTCATAAATTCGAAAAGGAGGTTTGAACAGACCAAATTGGTTATAAAATGTTTTACTTGGATAAACGTATCCACTTTTTAGTTTGAAATTTCAAGAAAAGATACAAATTTTTAGTACACTTCACTTTTTGACTTTGATTGGCTATAAAAGTTTTGGGTGTGGTCCAATCAAGTCGGGATTCAATTTTTGTAATCTACAAACAAAACTTAATTGATTTAAATACTAATATCAAAACTCTGACGCCTAACCCAAAAAATCGCAAAAAAAAATTTCAAAAAAATTTTGAATTTTTTCAGATCAAAGTACCAAGAAGCTGGCTAAAATAGCTGAAACTGATATGCTTATATATACTCACTGCCTACTATAAGTCACCCATATAAAATTTGAGGAAAACCGTAAATTGACGAAATACGTCCAAACTTATTAGCCGCCCTAATGACTTGATGCAAAAATAATGATAGTTTGACACAAAAACATAACCTACGATATTGGCACAAACAAAATTGGTTTTTTTTTCAGACCAAGAAATCTTTTTCAAAAATGTTTGATCATAGTTGTAATTTTTTTAAACCATTTTTTGGCAAATTATGTGTTTTGGACACTTTCTGATCTTACCTTGTACTTAATAGAATCCGAACAGTTCTTGCTGACAGTCTGATATGGGAAAAAGTGATCGAATTCAGTGGCTTCTTTTGGTTCAGTCCGACAAGTGAAGAAGTCATAAAGTCCATAAATGGCTCCAGTATAAGGAAGACGAGACTTGACGCTGACTGAGATTCCATTATCACGACATTCATGTTTGAATGTGAATGATTCGGATACTGAAAATACTTCAAATGAATACTTTTCTTTTCCAATTCACTTACAATTGTAACAGTTATTCTCGTAATAATCAATTCGATAGTTGGGGTTATTGTTCAATCGAATGGCTTCCGGTCGTGAAATTTGTGAATCCTTAGACATATGACATCCTCCGTCTGTTCTATTGAAGGAGATTGAACGGCATTCAAATGATTTTTCATCCAAACAATCCGAAAGACACTCTTCTAAATTTGCTTTTGTTGTCCATTTTATAACTGACTTTTGATCCATATAACGATCCGAAAGATATGTGAATGCGTATTCTCCAGAACATTTTCGAGTGGCTGAAAAAAAACAGTTTGACTTTTTTAATATAAAAAAAAACATTCCAGAAATCAGGATTTTGAAGTACAAAATAATAAAAAATTAAAAAATGGCTTCAAATGGATTTCACATTTTTTCCTGAAAATACCTACGCCTGCATTCAGCCTAATTGTTTGTAAAAATGATAACTAAATATACAATATACATAGCTCTGAAACCAGAATTGAGGAATATTTTATTAATTTATGAGACTTTCTTCTACTTTAGAAAGCTCCCACATAGGCGCAAAATACTGGACAGGAAACATGTCTGCCTACCAAGAAAACACTAATTTTGTAAAATTACAAATTTTTATTTTTAAATGACATTTAAGAGCTTCAACTGTATTTAATTTTGAAATTTGAAATAACTTAATCTCATTCCTTATTGAACAAAAACTCACAAGGAAGGCAATATTTCCAGTAGAATGTGAATCGATCATCCGCCTCAACATAACCGTCAACATTTTGTAGTTGATGCGGCTGGAAAACGGCGCAAAGATGTGAAAAGCCATCTGGAGATGCTTGATGATTCACTGCAGCACACTCTAATTGTTTTCCTGGACTGACTGGATCTTCTCCAAGTGAACATGCGGATTGACACCCTTTTAATGAAAGTCTCGCTTCAGCAACTGCCTTGAAGTTGAGACGAACTCGAGGCCATCGAACATAAAATGAGTTACATTTTGGAACGAATGCTGGAAAAAAACCAAAAAATTCTAATTGAAAGTTCAACTTTCAAGAATCACCTTCTGACGATGTAGAGTAGAATGCTATTAGCAATAGTAGAGAAATTAGTGGATGTCGCATTTACTGAAGAGAGCAGATTAGGAAAATAAATGGAAAGAAAATGAAGAATTGAGATTGGTGGATACGGAACAAAATAAGGGAAGATTATGAACAGACGAGACTGTTTTCGGGTCATTTGAATTGAAATGGGGAGAACGAGGTATAAGCGGAAGAGAAAGCTCCTCCGAAGCACGAATAAGTGGAGAAAGTGGTTAGATAAACAAGTTTAGGTACATCATATTTGGGGAGAAAAACTTCGAATTCCGTGAAGTGAGGAGAATTTTCGTGCTTTGAACTTTATGAACTGCATATGTAGAGCTTAAAATATGTTTTTGGAACCTATACAACAAATAAAGCAATTTATTCCCGAAGTTTCGATTATTTATGAATATGAATAAGAGAATGCACATTGTGTTCAAAGAGATTTTTCAAAAAAGTAATGTACATGTTTTCCGCTCCAGTCTCTCAATTGACAACTTTTTATAACTCTGATGGCAGTTGAGATATTGATGTGATCATATCAATTACAGTAAATCATTTTCTATTTGATGTATGTAGGTATCATAAACTGTTAATCGAATGACGTATTTGCTTTGCTTCTCACCCTCGAGAAACGATTCGGTTCAACCATAAATCGTGAATCTCGCATGTACTTTTATTCGTAATCCAATGATAAGTGAAGTGTGGCTAACCCTATCCTATTCATTGTGTCTATGCCATCCAGTTACTTCAACCGTTCCCTCTATCTCTCTAGTTAACCAAAAACGGAAACCGGTGCGCGTCGACCTCATTGCTTTTCACTTTTTGCAAACAAGCCAGAAATTACCATGGATTCATGGATGACCACTAACTGTTAAAAGAGGATTTTCAGATGATGGGAAAAAAGGGAATAACTGACAATGGGAGAATACAGAAATGACCTTCTCATTCTATTGTAAATGTTTGTAAACTCTAAGATTTAGGAAGATCGAGGTGGAAGAAGAGTGTCTGAGGAACAGATTATGTCACAAAACAGGGAATGAAACGAGAGAAATGACCAAAAACGATTGGTTTCTTCTTATTCGTGTGTCGTCCCGCTCACAGAGGTCAGACTAAGATTGAAAAGGCTAAACTGACGAAGGGCGGTGTATATTCTTACAAAAGTAAGACTAGGTGTGAAATTACTTGATTTTATGACACCAGGTCCGAAACAATAAAATTAAGATAAGGTTTATGGTTGTCAGCTGAGAACAAATTGAAACCGATGGGTACGGTAGAATGCAACGAGGTTAACCAAAAATTTCAAACGTAATTGTTTTAAAAAATTGAACAAAACTGAAATAAAAATAAATGGTGAAATATAGAAAAAATATTTGTCTAGTTTGAAAATAGCATGCTAGAAAAGATTCTCAAAACTACCTGAAACTTGCCGAGAGAACTGCAGTTAAAATTGTTTCGGCGAATGCCAACTTTCCACCATTCTTTAAAATCTTTCTCGAGATTTTCAAATACATATGTATTTTTATATGTTTCTACGGTGATTTTTATTATTCAAATTGAAAAATATATATAATGGAAAGACTACATGAATAACGACATTAAAATACCGTGACAAAAAATTCGAGCAAGATGCTCCTCTCGGGCGCCTCGACCGGATGGAATGTTCGCATACATTTCTACGTAACAACAATGGATCTGAAAAGTATAAGAAAACGCATAGATGGCTGAATTTTCAAATAAGAATGTGAGGAATGATGTGTATGTACTTGATAAAAGAAGATAACTAGGCCATTCTCGAGGTGGAATCCAAAAGGTAAAAGTCAAATAAGCAAATAAGCGAAAGAGAAAACATTGGTGATCCAGCAATAGCTGCTGGCTACCTCTATCCGGAATGATACACTCGGACATTTGTGAGAGAGAGACAGTTAATTGGTTCAGTGTGCTAGGAGGTGAAAAGTGAGAGAAAAAGATGAAGAGGAAGAGTGAGAGATACAACATACGGATAAGGTTAGGATGGACAGTATTGCGCACGCAACCGATCGAGACGACACGGCCTTGACACGCAACAAAAACTTCTTTTCGGGATGATGCCGTACAAGGAGGCGGATGAAGAAAACCGACGAGTTGAAAAGAAGATGATGACACAAAACATGACTGTTCACTTTTTATTTAATAAAAATCTACATATAGACATAACTTTAGTTAGTTTCTTTTGGTTCCATTGTATTGGGTCTTTCGGTTCATTGACTGGTTCACATAGACATAGTTTTGACATATTTTGGTCCAATGTCTTGAGGAATTGGGGTGCTTCTGCAAATCGAAAGAATCTTATAAATGAAGAAGCTTAACTCAAATGAACTACTCGGAAGCAAAATTACTTGTTTTGCGGTATTCACAAAGTCCCCTTATTCTTAGGTATACAGAATTTTTTTTTGGAAATTTTCACAAAATGATGAGAAAAGGGCATTTTTTGTAAATGCTACCACAACTAAACACATATCAAAAATCGAGAAGAATTTTCTTTAAATGTAACTCTTACAAACGTCCTTATCCAATTTTTTCTGAAATAAGGCATTCTGGCCAATCATTGCTTCGCTCCACCTACTTCTTAACCAACCACGAGCAAAAACAAGCGCTGATTGGTCAGAAGCTCTGATTTCAGAATTCAACTATGTTTCAACCATACAATAGCTCTTCAACTTGAGCATCCCTCCGACGCCTTCTTCTAAACGATAGGAAAATGGACACGAGAATTGAGGCAAGACTGAGAAGGAAAAATGCAACGGCAGGAATGTAGAAGAAGGGTTCGATGCAGATTGCTGAAAACTTTTAAAAGTTATCTCGATGACCTGCGTCTGCAACTCACGTGCAAAGAACTTTTGCGATCCCGCATAGTTCTTATCGCCTTTTACTAGCAACCGTCGATCGACTCTAATTGAATTCTCCTCGGAGGTTGAGCGTACCTCCCGTTCCCTATTCGCCGGAGAAGTACATGCCATCTGCGACATAGATCAGTTGGTGAATTGTTATTCAGACTTATGACTCACCAGTGGACATTTCTTATTCTCGTCACAAATCGAGATTATGCACACGACATCGATCTGTTCAGATCCATCAATTCGGAACGCTGAAAGTGAAGATTGCCATCCAGAAGGTGTCAGCCTCATTGGAGACATGATTGCTGGAAGAAGAGCACATCCATCAGCAATTAAATTCACAGATGCAGGAGGTCCGGTTCCCCCGACTCGATGGGCGGTACAATCAACAATTCGAAGTAATTCAGCTGATACATTTGATTTCACTGTCGCCAGTAACGACTCTCCGACAAAAACACTTTCTACCATTTGACCGTCTTTCGTAATCTCAAGGGAAATCTTCTCGTGGATGTGGCTTTTCTTTGTGATCATTACTGGTGATGGACCTCTGGAAACAATTTTTTAGTAAATGATTATTAGAAGTTTCAAAAACAGACTCTAATGTGATTAAAGCAACCGGAAAGCAATTACTAGGCTCATAATCTCAAAATGATCCTTAATATTAGAAAAAAATCATTGTAAAGCAATGAAAGTATACTTTATATTGATCTAATCAAGTCTTACAAATGTCACCGTACCCCACGACAATTCCTTTGCTCACTTTTGCATCATCATTTGGATTGTATTGACATGATACTTGGTAGAAAAGATCATCTTTAGTGGTGACGTCATGTGGCAATATTCTATCATTTGACATAATTATAATTGTTGACATTTCGTTATTCTGAAACATTAATCATAGATACTTCGGACGACTTCTACTTACAAGTTCGACGGCATTACACCAAGAATTATGTTTAGGACGTGGAATGAATATTGAGAACGCTGATGAGTTTTTGACAAACACTCGACATTGATCAAATCTTTCTGATGCATAAACCACACCTGTGTATTTCTGTAAAACGAAGACATAAACCTAATCTCATCGTAAGCTAGTTTTACAGTATTTTGTGTCAAGTCAAAAGTTATATTGATTCCTTGAGGAAGGCACTGAGCAGCAATTGATAATCGAGATAAGTCAACGTGAGCAATTCCAGAGTTTAATGGCAACTGAATTGGTGTCGAGTCTTCTAAACCAACTAGTTCGGGGTCGATCGGGAGCAGAGATGTGCTCTCTGAGCTTTTGTTGGAGGATTTTGTCTCGGCATTTGGGAGAGCGTGGGCACGGGATCCTTAAACAAGCAATGATTTAAAATTGGTACTTGATTTCTCAGGAAAAGATTTGTTACTAAAATCCCGATGGCTTACTGGTTATTTGAAAAGCAGTACTTACGTGTGGAACTACTCGTCATAGTTGTATCCATGAAGTTTTCATTTATATCAAAAATATCATTCATGTCTTCGAGCGACTCACTGCTCGAGCTTCCATCATGTCTTGTAGAAGTCGAAACTGTAGTTGTTGACGACTTGACTGTTGTAGAGTATGTTGTGGGGCGAGCAGAAGACGTTGATCGAATAGAAGTAGGAACGTGGGTAGTTGAAACTGATACACTTGATGAATATGTGTCGAACGTTTCAGATGGCTTTGTTATCTTTTTAGAATCACTTGCAGTTTCAGAAGATTTTAATGTGGAAAGGAGACATTGATTGGACGTGGTGGAAAATGATATAAGCTCGCAGTGAACTTTAGAGTTTACACAGAGGGACCTGTAACACTATTTTTGAAAAGAAAAATAAACTTTCTGAATATAGGAAAAGAGTTTCATACCAGCAATCTTGAACGTTCTCAACATTTGTTTTATTGACAAATTCTGAGCTCAACTGTCTTCCTCTCTCCATTAACTTGTATCTTGTGACAACTTCGGGATAAAGTGTTGGGGGATGTGGTATGAAAGAAGATGAGGATGTTGGTGATGTAGGAATGTAAGGGCATGATCTTTCGTAAAAATCATAATTCTCATCACTGACAGTTGCACTGATAGATTTAGAAGTTGAAGATAAGAGACAAGATCTGGTAAGCACATTGTAGTTCACTGATTTACAATTTTCCATGTCTATGCATTTTTGCAGACATTTTTCCGTTGATTGATCTAGAAAATAAAGAAAATAAAGTATGAACTCGCATCCTCCACTAGAAGGGCTTACTGGTTATTTCTTTTATAATACTAGAATTGACAAGTTTAGAAGTTATCATTTTTTCGAATGAATACGGTCGGTTGCAAGTGTTCTCATCACTTCTAGGAACACAAAATGGCTCGAGAATATCAAGAGATGTAGAAGGAACTGCCACGTCAGATGTTTCATCGGACACAAAGCATTCGTTCGAAGTGGAATCGAACTGAAATTTTGCAATCTGTTGATTGATTAATAAGAATGTAAAAATTGTTGCAGTTCATACATGCCTACTTAAATGTTTGCAATTTTGGCCCAAATTCTTTTTTAGATTTTTTACCTGCACACTTCTACAGTAAAATTGACCGGCATTTACACAAGCTTGCATGCAACTTCGAATACTTTTCACTCCTAAAGAGATTCCAAAGGATGGAACATCTGCTTTTCGGGTTACGACAAACTCGATTCTTCCATTAGGGCAGCGGGCTGTTGCTGAAAAGATTATTAGGATTTTAGGAAACAAATTTTCATGCTTCTATCGTGAGAACATTCTTTGTGAGGCTTATCTGCGAGACAGGTAAGTTATTTGGGTCTGACAGTAAATCTTTTTTGGTTATTTAAACTTAAGAAAAACTTTTTTATTAAAAAAAAAACTCTACGGTGAACACAATTGTTCTCATAGTAATCCATTTTGATATCTCTAATGATAACAGCATCTCTCCTTGTCGAATTGTAGAATGAACAACGTCTGAAATAATTTTCCTTTTTAATAATTTTCTGATCTTTAGGGTTTTCAAGTGTTCAACTCACTTGGCATCATGATGAAATCCGAATGACATACACTGAATCTTCACACATTCTTCCATACACTGTACTTCAGCTGTTGCATCGATTATCCGAATTGGCGTTTCATCGATTCGATATCCCTTTTTTGTATCAAACATGTAAGCAGACTCTTCACATCGTTTTGCCATTTGAAGGCAGACTTTTTCGAAGTAGAATGTTGGAACTTCTTCGCTTTTCAAGGATCTTGTTATATTGTCCTGAAAAATAGGAATTAAGGTAAACACTATTGGAAACTATCTGATACCTTATTTCCAGTAGCAGGGAAAAACTCGCAGACTGGATTTCTTCCAGCACGAAAATTGAAACCTTCACACGGAAATGCTTCCTCGGAAGATGGATCAAAATTGGCACGGCAGTGAGATGAGCAAGTGACCATGTCAATCTTAAATTAAAACATTTGGAATTTCCTAGGCAGTTTTCTGACAACCTTACCTTTGCTACAAACGCAGGTCCATCAATATGTCGGGTTCCAATATGGCGAATGAAAGTTGGCATGTAGCCATCAAAACATTCACCAAATGGAGACAACTCTCCAACATTTTTTGATTCCTCCTTTTGTTCTAAACCACTCTGATAACTAGCATTTTTCAGATTTTTTCAGAATTGTTCATTTTTCTGGCAACAACTTGGCAACCTCAAATAAATTTGCCAAGTTGATGTCAGGAATTTCTTCCGCTTCTCATTTACTAGATAAATTTCTTAAAAGCGAAATTTTGTCAAAGAGTTGCAAAAGCTCGAGGCTTCCCCGGTAGACGGGCGTAGTTTTTTTTCTTTTTTTAGATTGAGGCTTTTTTGAAACCTGCCTGCCTAACAACGGCCTCTCGCCTGTTTTCTGCACCTTGTCGTGAACAAATTTCTGAAAGTTCACGAGTGCTTCAGCAGAAATCGTGAGAAAGGCGCAAGGCAGGCGTTTATGAAAGCCCTAAGTTCAACAATAAGTTGCAAGAGTTTGGCAGAAAGTTGCCCCCAAATGCCGATTTACGAACAAACATTTTAAATCCACAAAACTTTTCAGTAAAAGCGTTTAGATGTTTCTAAATTAAATTTTAATTGGCGAAATGAATTACAGTACACCTCTGATGCGGAAGAAAAAATAACTTACTCCCATGAACAGAAAACAATAAGACAGTAAATAATACTAGAAAAATATGAAAAACTTTCATTCGACACACTTTCATCGCTGTCACTGATGTTGATATTGTGTGCTTCTTCTTCTTCTTCTTCGCCTTTTCCCCCGGGGGCCGTCAAGACCACTTTGACTGACTGTACTTGAGAAAACTGAATGACTTTTCAAAGGGATACTGTGTCGGTCTATGGATTCTTCTTCTGCTTCTTCTTTTTCTGTCTTCATTTTGTCCCTCCTTTTTTGCAACATCCCGAAACCGATTCAAGACCGTTTACGAGGATGACGGTGCCGCCGACGTGTCTTGCTTCAATTGCAGCGGCTATTACGGATGAATGACAGGCGTGCGACGGTTTGTAAGCGCTTATGCCAAGAAAAGTATATAAAACTTGATGATTTGGAACTTTAGGGAATCGGAAGGAGAAGTAGTCGTTGTTGATGTTGTCGGTGAACGAATAAAATTGAACTGACACTTACGTAATTGAACCGACAGTTGGAAGATTATTGGAAGTTGCGCAAGATGAAGTAAATAAAAGAAAACTAAAAAATGTGTTGTAACTGAAACTCAAAAAAAAGAAAACAATACTTCCATGTTCATCGGACCAATATATCGGGAGCCAACGGGCGCAAGTAGGCGTAAGAAGAACTCATTATTGCCATTATTGAAGCACTAGGAAGTGAACTTTTAAAAAGAAAACTTTTTTTTAATTGAAGTTCATAATTATTACGTGAAACTGACATTTGTTTCTCTTTCTTAATTTTTTATTCAAAAAAAATACACGCCTCTCCATATTTGCCAATTCGCGTTGTATTCTGTCATTCCTATTCTTTAAATTTCCAAAAGTAGCGAAAATCGCCAGCTTGATTTAAAAATGCCGTAAGTTCTTTTCAGACCGATTAAGAGTTCACCATTTAAATTTTCCAATTTCAGAAATAAAAATGGTGTCGGAAAAAAATCACCTAGCACATCAAAATCGAGTAACAACAACAAGAGAAGAGAGCCTGAATTTCGTTATGAAGAGAAAACTGCAGTTCATGGAGGAAAAACAAAATATGAAGAGAAGACGGTTGTTCATGGAGGGAAGACAAAGAATGTCGTTGCAAAGAAGGTTCCGAGTAAAGCATCAGTGATAGTTGATAAGAAGGCTTCAACGACTGAAACTACAGTTCCGATTACTGTGAAGAAGAGTCTGTTGTCAATTAGCACTGCATACGATAGAACTGTGACTGAAGAGAAGGAGAAGGAGAAGCCAAAGAAAAAAGAAAAAGAGAAATGGTCAGGGGAGGAAGCTTCCATCAAATTTGTTAAGAGCTTAGGTTCGATTAACCTGAAGGATGAGTATGACGAGATACAGAAGCTTCCTGTCCAAACCGAACGATGCAAAATGTGGCAATCGCACTCCAGTCGAAATCGTCACAACGACTCCAAATGCTACGATCACAACCGGATTATTGTTCAGATGTGCAAGGACGATTATATCAATGGATCTAAGATAAATGTGCCACACGTGAGTCTAGATACTTGAAGGCAATAAGTACCTAAAACCGTTTATTTTTCAGTTCACTCCATCGATATATCTTGTTCAACTTCCGAAAATGGATTCAGTCGATGCAGTAGAGGAATTTTGGCGTGTCGTGTTCCATGAGCAATGCCAAACGGTGCATATTATTGCAAGACCAGAAGAACTCACCAACCCAGCAATCGACAAGCTGTTCTGTCAGGAATCGGGAGCATGGCTCTATGCCAACGGATTTTTCGTCAACACCCGCAAAGTTGAGAAGAAGGAAAATGCGAAAGCAGACATGTTTGTCGTTGAACTTCTTCCAGAAGGTTGCTCGAATGCTGTCATGTGTAGTGTGTATCTTCATACATACTGGAAGCCTTTGTTTGGACCTGATCGATTCGGTGCACAGATCCGCGCAGCCCATCAAATTGCTAAGAATGAGAACGGAAACTCACCAACTGTCATTGCTTCTGTGAATGGTTCTGGACGGAATGCTGCGCTTCTTACGTTGGCAGTTGTTGAGGATCAGTTGACTAGAGGAAAGGAGCCAAAGGTATACTTTTTCCTATAGTTTTCATAAATACTGAACATTATTTTCAGATAAGCGAAATCGTTCGCACGATCCGTGAGCAACGCCCCCAGTCCGTTGACTCATACATCCAATATGTATCACTGTACATGGCAACCAACTGGCTGATCAAAACAAAGCTCCCATCTGGTCATGAAGTCGTTTCAAAGATCAAGAAGTTTAACGAGAAAGCAACACGCTCCCTTCCTGGTTCGATGATGAAGACACCAACTGAAGGTATGCATAACAGGGTCATTAATTCATTATTTTTGAATTTCAGAACTTTGATGGTGACGGCAGTACTCGACTACAACACTCCTCAATTGAACACTCGTCTTTTCGGTTTATTTTCGACGAATAAATGCATTTTCTCGGTTATTTGTTTTTACTTATGCACAGAGTTTTCTCGCCTACCCAAAGCAATGATATCTAGTGTCTGTTGTTCAATTTTTCAGCTTTAATGTTTGATGATGACGTGGAACTTCTTTATCAGGTCCCGCAGGGCTTGAGGCCTGTCTAGCCCCCATTGTCTAGCCCCCATAGCCATCAAGTTTCACGTGTTCCCAGTGTTTGCAAATTTCACCATCCCATTTCTGATGGGTTGGTTGGAGGTTAATAGTTTTTGTGTATTTTTAAGAAAGCGTGGACATGCGAGATCTTCAGTAAGGCCGTCAGAACAGCTTTGATACACGATTCGCTGAAAATTAAGTTCAAAAATGGAAAAAAGTCAATGTGTACTTCGCCTGGAAGGAAAACGTGCATGTTTTATTTGTGCCTATGTAATTGCACAGAAACCAAAAAACAATTTATCACACTTCGTAGAAAAAACAAATAAAAAATAAAAAAAAATCACAAATAGAGATCAATTTTCCAAAAGTATTCATAAATCAGTTATCTTTCTCCTCAAGTTCAATATTTATGTTGAGCCCTGTCGCGAGCTTTGCAATGATTGCTTCAAGTCGTACTTGCTTCTCGTACATCACATCAATATTTTCTTGAATATTTTTGAGTTTAGCTGCTTGGTTTTGAAGTTTTTGAGTCATTTCAGAAGTGAACTCCTGAATTAGTTTTTTCTAATTTGATGTTCTACAACCCGAAACTAACCGCTTCCCGTTCATACATCTCGTCAATTTCTGGATCAGTGCTGACACTCAACCCGAATCTTCTTCTGAAATTGGACCACCATCCGGCAAAACCAGTCTTATGAAGTTTTCCGTATGGAAAAGTTGCATAACGGCAAGTCGCATATTTTTTGGTTCGTTGAATGAAAAAGTGAAGAGAGGCCTCAATTTGCAGAACAAGATCAACTTGCATTGCGAGACGTTTCAGTTCAGCTTTTTCTTGTACACCTTTAATATCATCAACTGCCAAACCAACAAGTAGATTCATCAGGAGAATTGTCATTATTATGCAGAAAAAGAAGAAAAGTGCACATGCGACTGCTGTGTGTGCTGGGCCAAACATTTTCTCAGCATGAGTAGTTTCATCTCCGTGAAATATTCCAGTGAACTCAAATTCTCCAATCATCATTACTGTAGTTTTGAGAGGAGACATGAAGATCGTGGAAAATTCCGGCTGAAATTTGGAAAACTTGAATTTCAAAAAAGAATTTATAATTAACTTACTCTATTTTGAAGGATCACGTAGAAGGATGAAGAGAACGCAATTATGAATAGCACAAAAACTGGGAAGAAGCGGAAGAATGTCTTCACAATATCCACAAACATCACCACGAATATTCCAAATCTTGGCATTTTTCTGATCATGAACAATAAGTTGATCCATCCGAAAAATATGCATAAAGCTGCTAGAATCCATTGCCAGTTCTGACGAACTCCTGATGTTGCTGAGCATTCGGAGAAGTCGTATACAGTAATAAGGGCTGTTGAGTATATAAAACAATCAATCCAGTTCTCCCAGTTTACCAGATATGCAAATTTTCGTTGGAATAATTGGAAACATTCCACTAGAATTTGACAGACGGCTAAAGTTTGAATGATGATTTTCCATACGACGTCAGGTTTTGTGGTGTTCTGGAAATATGACTATAAGTACATATTTATTATTATTTTTTCTCCATTCAAAAATTGAAACTTACAATCTGAGGGCACGTCTCGTTTTCATCGAAGTATTCACTGTCATAATACGATTCCTCATTCCAAACATTGTATGGAGCCTTTGTATGTCTTACATATTGAGTCAAACTGACAATAAAAACAAGATACATGAAAAGAGCAAAATAATACATTGGTCTCCCCAGCCGATTCCATTTGTATTTGAGAAGGGCTTTTGATAGTGGATGGTTGAGAAGATGCAGTTTTTCAGCGTCTGCCATTAGCTTCAATGGATGGTATTTATAGACGCGGTCGTAATTGGAAGCATAGGATTGTGCATCCTTTTCCAGTTTGAAATCTTCATCATATGCAGATTTGCATCCAATTAATTGTTCTCCTGTTCCATCATCACTCACACATCTCATCATGTAAGTATCATCGAGAAATTCAAAATTGTATGCAACACTTTGAGTTGAATCGGTTTCTTCTTTGCTTTTTCTGAAATTGGATAATTTACATTATTTTTCCACAGAGTTTTATTGAATTTGCTTTGCTCACATATATTATACATATAGGAGTTACAGCGTGAAATTAATAGAATTTTACTAGAAAAGTTTTATTATATTATATAATTTATTGGATATGCCACCAAAATTTGTAGACGCTCTTTAGAACATTCTAGATAAGATAACTTACTCTATACAGTTGTCCATAACAAACGAAGCTAGTTCTGGAAACTTTGTCAGAAGAGTTCTGAAGGGTGTTCTCCTTTTCATATTTACAGGATTTCTGTGCTTATCCAATGGAATCACATCACATGGAATCATCAAGTTTTTCCATTGATCCGTTTCTAGAAATGCTCGTGCCACATCCTTATGATCATTCTCACATGCTATATCAAATGCAGTTTTTCCTTCTTCATCTCTTCTATCAATTGTGACACCCTCAGCGATAAAGTATCTAACGATAGATTCATTACCATAGAATGCAGCTGTATGCAATACTGTTCTGTAATTATT